>NC_090443.1:992132177-992757177 GCF_031143425.1 Pleurodeles waltl | reverse complement strand
TCAGTGCCCTGGAGGGCAGAAGTATTGTCACTGGTCCGGAGACCACCGCAGGAGTCAGTGCCCTGGAGGGCCCCGGCAGCCACAGCCCCGCTGGGCAATGAGGGACCGTCATGCCACACACCAATGCACAGGTCAGAGACCGCCATGGTGAAGACCGTTGAACAGGGCAAAGCACCGCTGAACAGGCCAAAGACCGCCATGGCAAAGCACCGCTGAACAGGGCAGAGACCGCCATGGTGAAGACCGCTGAACAGGGAAAAGCACTGCTGAACAGGCCAAAGACCGCCATGGCAAAGCACCGCTGAACAGGCCAAAGACCGCCATGGTGAAGACCGCTGAACAGGGCAAAGCACCGCTGAACAGGCCAAAGACCGCCATGGCAAAGCACCGCTGAACAGGGCAAAGACCGCCATGGTGAGGACCGCTGAACAGGTCAGAGACCGCCATGGTGAAGACCGCTGAACAGGGCAAAGCACTGCTGAACAGACCAAAGACCGACATGGCAAAGCACCGCTGAACAGGGCAGAGACCCACATGACAAAGCACTGCTGAACAGGGCAGAGACGGACATGGCAAAGCACCGCTGAACAGGGAAAAGACCGCCAAATCAAGCATTGTTAGCCCATGTGCAGCTGGGACAGTGACGGAATTGGGACCGTCACAGGGAGCGTGATGCACTCTGGGCACCAGTCCCCCTCCAGAACCAGTGGAGACTGTTATCCACTTGAGAGACTGTGGCTTTGCACTCCCCAGGATGGTACAGTGGGCAAACCACCCACTGTAGAGACTTGAGAGACTGTGGCTTTGCACTCCCCAGAATACATCAGTGGGCATGGAGCCCTGTCATGGATCTGACGTGGTGCTGTAATCCGGCTGAGGTCCCCCCCTTCCCTTCCCCCTGAGGTGCCTGTTGTATTTCTATCTGATGCCCCTGCAGTGTTCTCTCCGTTTGTGGACAGGTATCTAGTGTGGGCCTCGCCCATGCATTTTGGGCCCAGTGGTGCACGGACATTGAAATGTGCATACCTGCACTACTAATCGTAATGTATAAATTCTGGAATGTGTGTATATATCTGTATATATTTGGTTGCTGTGGTTTGATACATTACAATGGTTGCACTGATTTCCTTTTGTCTTTGCATTCTTCCGGCGGGGTTGTGGGTTGTTACTGTGCTGTTTGGAAATGCATTGGTGTGTGTGTTGTAGTGGGTGAGGGTCGGTAGTGGGGGTGGGGGTGTTGCGTGTGTGTCCCCCTGACTTTTGCCTCCTCCCTCCCCTATGTCGTAGGTGCAGTACTCACCATTGTCTTCGGCGCCTACGTTGCTGGTGACCGTAGAGGAGCAGAAAGACAAGCGCAGGGAGTATTTGTAGTTCGGGCTCCATGGTGGCCTCCTTCCTCGTGGAGTGTATTAAGGTGAGCGTTTTCCCATTGCAAAAGCTGTTTCCGCCATGTTCTTATCCATGGTGAATCGGCCCCGGAAAAGGTGGCGGATTGGCGGGTTGTGATACTGTGGGCGGTACATTGTCTTCCGCCTGTCTGTTGGTGGTGACCGCCGCGCTGCTTGTCTGTACCGCCGTGGCGGGCGGAGTGTTAAAGTGGCTGTCTATGTTGGCGGTTTCCGCCACGGTCATAATTCCCTTTTTTTGTCCACCGGCCTGTTTGCGGTATTACCGCTGCTTTAACACTGTCCGCCAGGGTTGTAATGACCCCCATAGTTTTAAATTACACTGTCCCAAAACATGATTGCACGATGTGGACTGCAGTTGTGGTTTTGTTGTTCAAATTGTGACACCCTATTCACTCTTGTGTCCCTTACATTCCTACTGCTGCGGATGAATAGGAGATGGAGATATACCCCCGAGTACAGACCCCTGGTGGAGTTAACTACACTGGAGGACAGGCACATAATACTCACCTGTAGACTGGACAGGGCCACAATCACAAAGCTGTGTGCCCAGTTGGAGCACGACCTGATATCAGCTATCCGTCATCCCACTGGGATCCCCCCTCTTGTGCAGGTTCTATCAGTGCTCCATTTCCTGGCAACAGGTTATTTCCAAGTGACAGTGGGTTTTGCAGCAGGAATGTCACAGCCAATGTTCTCAATCGTGCTCACAAGAGTGTTGTTTGCCCTGGTAAAACACATGTGCAGCTACATTTTCTCCCCCCAGGTGGAAGATTTGGCCAATGTGAAGGCTGGATTTTATGCAGTGGGACATATCCCTGATAATATTGGTGCGATTGACGGTACACATATTGCGTTTGCCCCCCCCCACGCAGAATGAACAGGTGTACAGGAATCGTAATCTGAATGTGCAGATGGTGTGCTTGGCGCACAAGTACATCTCCCACGTCAATGCTAAATATGCAGGGTTGGTGCATGATGCCTTTGTCCTGAGGAATATCAGCATCCTAGATGTAATGGCCCAGCTACAGAGGCATAGGGTGTGGTTTATAGGTGAGCCTTGGTCCCCACCCAGTTTATGTTGGTGTATGCCTCTGCTGTTAGCTAAATAGAATAGTGTGTGGCTAAATGTTGTCCCTCAATATTTGCAGGTGACTCCGCCTACCCAAACCTCTTGTGGTTGCTGAACCCTGTGAGGAATGCCAGGACAGGGGCTGAAGAACGTTATAATGAGGCACATGGGCGAACCAGAAGGATAATTGAGAGGACCTTCGGCCTCTTGAAGGCCGGGTTCAGGTGCCTCCATCTGACAGGTGGATCCCTGTGCTACTCACCCGAGAAGGTCTGCCAGATAATAGTAGCATTCTGCATGTTGCACAACCCGGCCGTCAGACGCCATGTACCTTTTCTGCAGGAGGAGGAGACTGGAGATGCCCCTGTTGCAGCAGTGGACCCTGAGGACAGTGAGCATGAGGAGGCAGAGGATGAGGATGATGTGAACAACAGAACATTAGTGATCTATCAGTACTTCCAATGACACACAGGTGAGGCAGTGCACCGTCACATTTCTATGACTATTGTTGTATTCTGTGTGGCATTGGCATGCTGGCAATACCCACTTGTTTCCTCTACTTACTGTCACCTATGGATTATCATTTTACAGATGTTGGTCATATGACAGCAATGTCGTGATGTGATCACAACAGCCAGCAACAGGTCATTCATTCTATGCTCTCACTATGTACAGTTCATTTGCAATGGATGTAGCTGTTTCAATCAATACAAATGTTCAATACATGAAATACTAGTAGTCGAGTTTTATCCAAGGGTGTTTATTGTAGTGCTAATAAATGGAGGGGAAAGTGCAATGGAATGGGGTGATGACGGAGGAAAGCCCAGGGTATTGTTCTAGTCTGTTTGTAGCACAGGTGCAGTGTCCAAGGGGACATAGGAATGGGAGCAATGGCAGTTCAAGGTGGACAAGGTGACTGAGTGGGACACAAGGGGGACAGTCAGGAGAGGCTAATTTCCTGGCGGTGGTCTTGGCAAGAGTCCCTGGCTTCTGTCTGGGTCGCAGGGAAAGTTTGCAGGGTGGTTCACCTTCTGCAGGGGGAGGGATGCTTGTGGTCTGTGGGTCCTGTGGCATGGTCTCCTGCCCACTGGCGGTAGCAGAAGTGAAGGGCTGTTCAGTTGACTGGCTAGTGGTAGGGCCCCGCTGGTGTGACACTGCCTCCCTCATGATTTTCTCCATGTCTGCCAGCACCCCTGCAGTGGAGATCAGGGTGTTGTTAATGGCCTGCAATTCCTCCCTGATCCCCTGATACTGTCCCTCGTGCAGCCGCCTGCTCTCCTGCACGTTGTCAAGGATCTGGCCCATTCTTTCCTGGGAATGTTGATAGGCTCCCAGGATCTCAGAGAGTGCCTTCTGGAGAGTCAGGTTCCCTGGTCCTGTCCTCCCCCTGGCGCACGGCAGTCCTCCCAGTGTCCCTGTTGGCCTGTGCCCCTGTTCCCTGAACGGTGTGTCCACTGCCACTGACCCCAGGTCCCTGATTGTCTTGTGGGCAAGGTGTGGCCTGGGATCCCTGTATAGGTGGGGACACTGCTGATTGACGTGTCCTGGGGACAGAGGTGTGTGTGTACGGTGGGTGGGTGCTGTGGTGTTGAATACTGAAGGGGGAGGCTCTGTGGTGGTCTGTGAATAGGCTTGGGTGACCGGCTGTCAAGTGGTTGGTCCTCCAGATCCAGAGGTCCTGAGTTACTGTCATCATTGGGGGCCTCTTCTGTAGGGGGACTAGATAGTGGTGGCACCTCCTCTCCACTGACATTGGCTGGGGCACCTATGGGGATGTAAATTATGTAAATGATATAAATGATGTATTATGCTTCATGTGTATGAAATGTGTACTTCCGTACCTTCCCCTCTATGGTTGGTGTTGCCCTGCCAGCTTTTGCTTGTGTATGGTGATGTATTGTGGGTATGTTAGTTTCCCTATGCTGTAAATGCTTTGGTGATGGGTGTCCATGCAGGGCTGGAAGGAGTGTCAATGCATTGGTATGGCATGAAGGGCTGGCCATTGTGGTTAGTCATATGTGTAGGTGCAGTGTGTGGGATGGTGTGGAGTGAAGAGAGTGAAGGTGAGGGGGTGTGATGGCATGCAGGTATGAGGGGTGATAAGTGGTAAATGTTGACTTACCATTATCTAGTCCTCTAGCTACCCCAGCGAGTCCCACAGGATGCAGTACTGCCAGTACCTGCTCCTCTCATGCTGTGAGTTGTGGGGGAGGAGGTGAGGGTCCACCGCCAGTCCTCTGTATGGTGAACTGATGTCTTGCTGCTATGGAGCGTATCTTCCCCTGTAGGTCGTTCCACCTCTTCCTGATGTCATCCCTTGTTCTTTGGTGCTGTCCCATGGTGTTGACCCTGTCCACAATTGTCCACCCTAGCTCCATCTTCCTTGCTATAGATATCTGCAGTACCTGTGCTCCAAAGAGCTGTGGCTCTACCCTGATAATTTCCTCCACCGTAACCCTTAACTCCTCCTCAGTGAAACAGGGGTGTCTTTGTGGTGCCATGGGTGTTGTGTGATGTGTGTTGGGGAGGGTGTGTTGAGTAATGTGGTGGGGTGTGTGATGTGGAGTGCGTGTGGGTGTATGGCTGTATGTGGTGTGTGTGTCTAGTTGTCTCTCTGCTCTTCTTCTCAGTCTCCTGGCAGTAATTGTTCTTTGTAAAGGGTTGTGGGTAATGTGGGTGTGTGTTTTATAGTGATGTGGGTGAGTAGGTGTGATGTGTGTATGGTTGTCAGGTGTGTATTTTTCCTATTGGCCAATGGTGTGTTGTTTTGTCTGGGTGTCCATTCTGAGCGTGCCGGTATGTAGCGCCAATGGTTTTCCGCCATTGAATGTCCTCCGAGATGATTTGTGGGTCATAATGTGATGGGCGTTGTATTGTTGGCATAACGGTATGGGTTTTGGGAACGCCACTTTATCACTGACCTTTGGTCTGGTGGATTTGTGTATGTGGCTGAATTCTGTCAGATGGGTGTGTGTGTGTTATAATATGGTGAACGGATATCTGCCACTGCGGCGGTAAGTTGGCGCCGCCAGCATGGCGGTAAGCGGGATTTATGGCCAGTGTCATAATGAGGACCATAGTGTCATCTGCAATAGACATCATTCATACAGACATGTCCCTTATATATCATGGGCAAAGTCAGCTGTGTTCCATCATGCAGTTAGGTTGAAACTTTGAAAAATGGCAGAATTCCATGGAAGTATATTAACGGTAGTGAATTGTGCACTACTTTTAATTTATCCAGGGAACAACAGACAATGGGCAAAAGGGAAATGAGTTTCACCATGTTTCATATGGAGAAGTTAGAAAAGTTGCCTTTCACGGTCGCAGAGGGTCCTTCAACAGTATGGCTCCTACGTGGCATTATTAATCTGCCCATTTCCACTTTTCGTTTTTCGAAATGCCTGAAACATCTTGCCGTGGGCAGGTATGAGCGATTAGGCGATAGCTATATTAAAGAAGAGTGGGAGTTGCCTTTTGAATACAAATGTCTGAACAGCAAAACAGAGGTCTTTCTCAGCAGAAGCGAATGCAAGATTACTGTTAGTCATTCAATGATCTGCAAGCAGGTGTCAATATATGGAGGGTCAATATATATAACAATTACACCACTCCGCCTCTAACTGTACAGCATGGATCAGGTCCATGTAGCTCTAGTACTAGAGCTTCAGAGCATATTACACGCGCAACTGGTGGATCCCCCCACCAGATTAATTTTGGTGGTTTCCATACCCTTCAGAGTGAGTGACCAAACACTTCCAGCTTCCTGTAGCAAACAAGAAATTAGTTTGTTTTTTCTTTATGATTGTAAATAAAAAAGTTGTAAAATCCTATTCCAATTGCTGATGTATCCAGGAGGAATTACAATCATAGAAAACCCTGTCATTCATAATCCCGCCTAACCAGTAAGGACACGTTCTCATCTAGATCCAGACTACTGTAAAGGCTCCCAATTCACTGGCAATACGGGGCAGGTATAGCCAACAGATGTGGTCAGACATGGCCACATAAATAAAATGTGTGCTAGAAGATTTAAAAAAAAACAAAATTCTGCTGTAGCGGGTGGGATGTCATCATATGTCAGCATAGACTGTGGTATAGATAAAGCTTTAATAGGATTCCCACAACTGGCAGGGTCAGTGGTCCTTGGATGCTATTGTTAAAGGCCACAACATTTAAAATTTGACGTACAAATATATATAATATTTTTGTAGTACCATGCTGACGCTCTGTTTGGCAGCACGTTGCCGACTCCTTGCAAGCAGTCAAGGCTGACTTTTGACACTACACAATCTTTTGGGGCATTACAATTTCGAAAGGAACAATCTTTAGAGGGACCCAAGAAAGACACTTAGGGGGTCATTATGAACACGGCGGAAACAACCGCTGTGTTCATGCTGGCGGTCAAAACAATGACCGCTAGCAACCCCGAAGGCCAGATTATGAACATTGTTTCCGCCCGCCGGCTCACAGAAAGGCTCAGCCGAGACATTGACGGCGGCTCCACATTGAGCCGCCGTCAATGCCTCTGTGCGGCAGGTGACGTTGCACCCGTTGCGCAGATGGCAGTGACCTGCGCGAAGTGGCTCTGCACCGGGGCCCCTGCACTGCCCATGCAGCCGTCACCATGTTCATTATATGGCGGTTTGGCCCGCCATGTTCAAAATGAGGGCCTTTTTAATTGATAAGTATCTGACTTAGCAACCCTCTCAGTAGCCCTGCAGTGACAATGTTCTAGTGCTGATTACACCATCCAGTGGGAAAAACAGTTCCAAAAATATTGTCATCTATGGCAGAAAGTAGCAACGGACAAATAAGTCCTGGATATCGTCACATATAGGTAGATGTTACAGTTCACCCAGATTCTGCCCACTACTCCATCAAAACCTCATCACCATTTCTTTCGGAAGAAAGTGCTAGCTATGCTGATCAAAGGTTCCACAGTGAAAGGCCCACATTCTCAGCAAGGAATAGGCTTCTATTCTTGGTTGTGCCTCATAAACCAAAAACAAAGGCGTGTCCATCCATCATATACCTCCAGAAATTAACAATTATTTCCGGAAACAATCCTTTTATGTGGTCCCCCTCAGCACAGGATGTATATATGTTTGCATTCCCACCCACTCATCAGAGTTCTTCCATTTGGCTTTAAAACTGATTTTTTTCAGGAAGGGTTTTCCCAACTTCGACAACTCGTTCATAAACGCACCAATGGCATTTCAAGCGTCCAAGGCCACAGAGGCTTGCCTAAAATTGTTTCACAAGTTAAGTCTTCTTGTGAATTATCAGAGATAATCCATTCCTTCATCAAGGAAGATACGGTCTGTTCAATTAGCTTTTGGGCATCAGGTCCTCAGCAATCTATATGATCCCTTTTGTATGCCTGAAAATGAATGCCTTACAGGATCAGCTACAAAAACAATAGATTCAATCAAACAAATCATTTGAGAACCTAGTAAATTTCACATAGATATGTTGGAAGCTATAGTCTGGTGGTCTCAAACTACAAATGCGTCCCTGGAAAGCTGAGGCAATCGTCTACAGAACCTCTAATTCGAGGAAAGTGGTATCTCCTCCAGAAGAGCATACATATCACTCACTTAGATCTCAAAGCCATCTGTTCAGTCTCCAAAATTTCCTGCCAATGTAGCAGAGTCTTCGGTGTTAGTTTGCAAGGATAATAACACCAGCATGCAATACGTGAATAATCAAAGCGGCACAAGATCTTTGGCGCTGTCCAAAGATCAGGAAATCTGGAGCTGGCTAATGACACACAGGGTAACTCTTCGGGCCAAACACATTCCATGGACTAGAAATCTCCAAGAAGGTGAGTTTGATCATTCAGCTCTAAATATGATCTTCTCGCTCTGGGTCAAACCAGCTCTGCATCCCTTTGCAACAAATGAAACCCAAAAATGCCAGTTCAATGCAAGTTGGCATCCACATCCAGGATCTTGGAGGAATGCCTTTCGACAGATGGCCCAGGATCTATACCTACTTTTGTCCCCAATACCTTTAATACCAAAGATTCTCACCAATAGAAAAGCAAAGCAGTGTTGCCTTGTCCTGGTAGCCCCCAGGTGGCTAATGCAGCATTGGTTTGCTGAGCTTCTCCTGCTATCATAATACAAGCACATTCACCTACCAACATTCTGTAAACTTTTGACGATAAACTAATGCCAGATCTTCTTCCTGACCCGACTTTTTTCCTTTTATGCGCACAGCTCCTAAATTCCATGAATTCAAAGATCTCATTATTCCCCCAGGACTGCAGGTGTATTCTCTCCAAGTCAAGAAGGAAGCCATGATAAAGACATGTAAACGTTAATGGAACCGTTTCTGTGTCTGGTGCCAGAAAATCAAACATACATCCTCTACTAGCATATTCTGGCCAATAACTATCCTATCTCCTCCCACTAGCTCAGCCACAGTCAGTACATGCGTCCGTTAAGGTACGGCTTACAGCAATATCATGATAGATGTTCATCACATGTTCTCTTTTTACTCTTGCAGAATCATGAAACTTTTTATAAAAGATTTATTCAGTGTTTCCCTACAGTAAGGGCTCCTTCCTCGGACTGGCACATACTTCCATTTCAACTCACGAAGAGTTCATTCAAACCCATTAACAGAGCACACCTCATATTTCTCACATGGAAGGTCGTCTTGTTACTAGCGCTCACCACAAAAAGTAGGGTACGGGAGATGCAGGCTTTCTCAACTCAAGAGCCTTCTTGTGTCTCACAGGCAATGTAGTACTTCTCTGATTTATTCCCATGGTTCCTTCAGATTGTGCCTCAATTAACCTATAATATTTCGTACTTTTCTCACGAATTAAACATCACCAGCTGAGAGGTTTACTCATACTCTAGCTATCAAGTGATATCTAAAAATTGTACTTACATTGCACTGAACAACTCATGCGAACTGACGGAACTGTTGGACTCAGGTAGTCAAACTTGTAAGGGTGCTCCAATCACAATTGCAACCATCGCTGAATGAATTTCAGCTGCAATCCACTTCTGCCACTCTAGCAATCCCTTCACAGAGAAAAGTAGGGTGCATTCAACTTGGGCACTCTCCACTTCAACTACTTTGTTTGCGTAAGAACCTGTAGGAAAGTGCCCTGTTTCTTGGCATGGTTACCCCCATTTTCTGCTTGTCGTCAGTATGTTTGACTGTGCCTACTGGGATCGTGCTAACCAGGACCCCAGCAGTTATGCTCTCTCCTGTGAACTGTACCTTTTTCTTCCCACAATTGGCATACTAGTCCTCCCATATAAGTCCCTAGTATATGGTACCTAGGAACCCAGGGCATTGGGGTTTCAGGGGATCCCTATGGGGGAGTTATTCTTCCACCCATAGGGAGCCCATGCAAAGGGTTCTGCGGGACTGCCATTGCAGTCTGCATGAAACTGGTCATGCACACGTGTTTACTACAGGTCACTTCAACAGGTCACTGTAAGTAACCACTATAGTAGGCTCTCTCAGCCCAGAAGACAGGGTGCAGGTACCTGTGTGTGAGGGCACCGCTGCACTAGTAGAGGTGCTGCCACAAACTCCAGATCCAATTTCCTGGACTTTGTGAGTGCGGGGATGCCATTTTACGTCTGTACTGGACATAGGTCTGTGTCCAGCTACATAATTGTAACTCTGAACCTGGGCAGATTTGGTATCAAACATGCTGGATCCATACCCCAGTACAGTTGCAAGTATTAGAAAAATTATTCCTTGCACTCTGGGGGCTCCTTAGCGGACCCCCAGCATTGCAACCACCAGTCTTACAGGGTTTTCTGGGCAGTCCAGGCTGCTGCCACCCTTCAAACAGATTCCTGCCCTCCTGCTGTTTGATCTTATCAATCCCAGGAAGGCAGAACAAAGGATTTCCTTTGGGACAGGGAGGTAACACCCTCTCCCTTTGGAAATAGGTGTGACTGGCTTGGGAGGGGTAGCCGCCCCAAGCCACTGGTATGCTTTGAAGTGCACATTTGGTGCCCTCTGTGTATAAATCAGTCCACAACAGTTCAGTGACCCCTAGTCCCTGCTCTGGCACAAAAATGGACAATGGAAAAGGGACCACTCTCCTGTCCATCACGACCCCAGGGGTGCTCAGAGCTCCTCCAGAGGATCCCAGTGTTTTGCCATCTTGTTTCCAAGGATGGCAGAGAACTCTGGGAGCATCTGAGTAGCTAGTCCGGGCAGGTGACATCAGAGCCCTCTCCTGAAAGGTGCTTACCTGGTTAGGTGACCAATTCCCCTTTCAGGCCTGTTTAGGGTCTCTATCTTAGGTGGGTCCTCAGATTCGGCTTGCAAGACTCCAGCAGGATTCCTCTGCAACCTCCACTTTGACTTCTGGCCACTGGAGCTGTGACTGGACCATCCAGGAACTGACAACGCTGCAAACAACGAAGAAGACTCTTCTGCAACCTTGTTTCTATGACTCCTGCCAGCTTTGTAACATTTCGGCTGCATGGATCTACTCTCATCTTGAGCTGCGTGGATCCTGCACCACAGGTGGTGGTCTGGAGTAGTCCTCTTGGTCCTCTCTGCCAGCTTTCGGACTTGGGTGGAGGTAAGCCTTTGCCTTCCCACGTGGGACAGAACCCATGTGTACTGCATCTTTTGCAACTCCCAGGGCTTGTTGGCATCTCCTCCAAGGGATCTTCAGGCTACGTGCAGCTCCAGCCCCCAACACTCCTTCCTGCAAAGCACAGCCTTCTGAGTAGTTCTCCAGCAGCGTGAGATCCTCTTTTGTAGTGCTGCATGGGCTCCTTCTGCAACTCCTGTGTCCCCATCCTGTGGGACTCCTGTGGTGCTGCCTCTGCTCCTGTGGACTCTGTGATGCTGAAGGTCCCCTGTGGCTCCCCCCTGGGTTGAGTCCTCCTAGGCCTTGCTGGTCCCCGGCAGATCATGTTCCCACTAACCGCGAGTTTGCCTTTACCAAGGCTTGTTGATGGAATTCCTGCACTGACACCCATCTGAAATCTTCACTCCAGCGTGGGACATCTTCTGCATCCATCAGGAACTCATCTCTGGCTCCTGGGCTGCAGTGCTGACCTGTTCTTCGACCAACTCCTGCAAGTACAGCTGGGTGGGTAGTAGCTCCTACTCCTCCTGGATTCCACAGCTGGGGTATGTGTGTGAGTACTGTGTGACTACAGTAGTATTGCACGAGCTTTGCATGTCTCCTAGATAAGCCTTGGCTGCTCCTCCACAGCTACCTCTACAGAGCCTGGCTTCTAGACAATGCCTACACTTCACTAAGAGGGGATATCTGGAGCTGGCATAAGGTGTAAGTACCTTTGGTACCCACCACACACAAGTCCAGCTTCCTACAGTGCCTCTGGAGAAGATATGTTGTGCTACGACTTGGAAAAGTGTGCATATAATTCATGCAGCATTATTAAGTGGAATCGGCACAGCGCAGTCATACAGCGGTTAGATAGGTTGTACTATACCACTTATTACTTTGAGGGGAGCCTCTTTTGGTTCCATGTCTTTATGTATTCATGCTGATTTTAATGTATGTTGTCTATATATGAGTATATATATAAATGTATTATATTGCATATGAATGTTATGTTTATATTTTCTACTCACCATCCCTTTTTTACGCTAATACTATAAGATTTTCAAATACAGTAACTGCTTGCTATTCTGATTCAAGCATCTTGATCTATTATATATTCAATACTGGAGAAGAAAATAAGTTACTGCAGTTCTCCAGTATTGATATCTTTCATAAATTCACATGCGACCCACCCCCCTCCCAAAGAAGCCCCCCTTATAGCTCGGGGTTATCAATTCCCACTTGTACTTGAAAATATGAGAGACTCAGCCTCTATTGTGAGTGTTCTAGAGGGTGCTGTCACCTGTCAAGTTTGGTCCTTTTTTTAAAGAAAAGGACATATATTGGCTATTAAACTGACCTTTTCATTACCATTATAGCCTATGATAGTGATATATATATATATATATATATCTTCATATATATATATATATATATATATATATATATATATTGCTTTATTAAGTTACTGTGGGACTTCGAAGACGGGGAATGATTCAAGCATGTGAATCTATGAAAGATACCAATACTGGAGAACTGCAATTACAGGTAAGTAACTTATTTTCTTCTTGAGGATTTACAGACAGAAGAAGAATTATCAGTTACTATAAATAGGGATATACTTAATTACCTTTCAGGTAAATGCAAACCAGACTTTCCCATACTTAGAATACAGGAGTACATTTTAAGATCTACAAAACCTGTCTCAGTTGTTTTTCCAACAGTAAGGCACCCTATAGGAAACCCCTAAAAAGAATTGACCAATCCCCCAGGAGTAGTGAGGGAAGTGGTCTAAGGATAATATATCATAATTAATAATGGCAGACAGTGCACAATTGGCCAAACACCTCAGAGTCTCCCAGATGAACAAATATAGACACACAGAGAGGCACAGCAAGACATAAAATAATATTTTTAGCAAAATCTGAAGGAAGGATTACAAAAACCTCTTGGAAGTGGAGAAGTGCTCTCCCTTATTAAACATAGTGCACAGTGAATACATATTTATGTAGATAGTCTGTTTAAATTGTTAATGTGTGACACTGGTGCCACCTTGTGGCCGGCAACAGAATATATTGAAGTCATAGCAACATTTCATTGGAGCCATGGGCAATGGCCGCATGAGTTCCCTGGAATAATAACAGACTCATACTTAGGCCTTTATTATGAACATGGCAGCAATCACCGCTCTGCCGGCAGTATCTACCGCCAACAGTCTGGCGGTCCAGACTGCCAAATAATGAAGCACATGAGAAATAGCCAGTGGCCCATCCACACACCGCCATTATTGGAGTGCAGACAACAACGGAAGAGACCGCCCACAGGCCAACGGAAAGGCCCCACCTGCCCAACAAATAATGAAGCACAAGACCACTGTCAGTTCCGGGGTGGGAACTACCGTGGTGGAAACAAACCAACTAAAAGGAAACACTCACCGTAGGCACACACTACACACCGAAGCAGACATGGAGAGAGAGTTGCAAATAATGCCAGTCCTCCTTGCTCCTTGCAATATACCTCCACGACCGTGACCGCTGATGAAGACGACAACGGTAAGTACCGGACCTGGTAAACAAGGGAAGAAAGGGCGCAGTTATACATCCTAACACCCCACCCACCCTGCAACACACCCCCAACCCCTCACACCATCAGAAGCCATACACACCAGAATAAGAGGTACTTACCCAACACAATGCAAATAACACCTGCCCAACGTACACACATGTGCACACCACACCCCTACAACGAAACGTTGAACCACGTATTCATATTGTGCCAACAGCCCAACTGAGCACACAAACTTTAATACAAAATTAAAATAGGAATGTCGGAATAAGGCCACTGGCCAATCTATGATAAATAGACTGAAGGGCCCAAATGGGCCAAACTTGATTCACACATGTGCACACGGTACTCCACTGTAAAGGGACATCAGGGAACGGGCAGGAGGTGGCGGGTGGGGACTTACGTCTGGGAGGGCTTACGTTTAGGAGGTGGAGGGGGTTTGGGTTTCCCCTCAGAAGGTGGGGGAGCGGGCTTGGACCAGGGGTGGAAGATGGACTTGGGGCAGCACGGGGCTTCTTCCTCTCTGAGGAAGGGGCACCGGAATGGGAAGGACGGACTGTGGCAGACTTAGACGAGGAAGGAGTGGACAGGGCAAGGAGACAGGCACGTTTAGGGACGAGACCGGGTGGGCCAGTGGGTTCTAAAAGGTCAGCATGGGACAGGAAGAGTTTTTTAGGGGCAGTTGAGTGGATATGGAAGAAGGTGTGGGAGTGGAGGTAGAGGGAGTGCTTATAACAGGTGTAGGTGTGCTGGACGTGGATGCAGGTGCCTGTACAGTATGCTGATGTGTGGTAGATGTGTGTTGAGTGGGTGTCTGTGAACGTTTGAGTGTCTTGGGAGGAGGGAGGGTGGATACAGTGGGATAAGACAGGCTGCCAGTGTAAATGGATGTTGTCTGCAGGTCTGGTGAGTGTGATGCATGTGCCAGTCAATGTAGTTGTGGTGAGTGCATGTGCAGTGTCTGGAGTGGATGACTGGATGTCGGATGTTGTGGTGACTGCAAGAATGGGGCCAGCAGCAGTGACTGAGGGTGCAGTGCTTGTGGGTGTGCATGTCGAGGTGACAGACAAGGAGGCGAGAGAGGTGGACACACTGGGGAAGTGGATGTTGTTGTGTATGCCTTTGTATGTTGGCTGTGTGTATGCCTGTGGTGGGAATTGTGGTGCTTGTGTTTCTCTGTGTGCTTCTTGTGTGTTGCGGTGTGTGCATGGCTGTCTGAACGTGTTCTTGGGATGGGTGATGGGAGTGGGGTGCTGGAAGGGGTAGAGGTGGTTGGAGGGGGTACGGAAAGATCAGGGACACTGGCTGCCATCAAAGAGGAGGTCAGAGCATGAAAAGATCTCTGTAGGCCAGCCATGGCACTGTGAATGCCTTCCAGGTATACGTTGCATTGCCGCATCTGGGATGCTAGCCCCTGGATGGCATTCACGATTCTTGTCTGCCCTACAGAGATGGTCCTCAGGAGGTCAAAAGCCTCCTCTGTGAGGGCAGCAGGGCTGACTGGGGCAGGGGATGAGGTGCCTGGGGCGAAGACGACACCCACCCTCCCGGGTGAGCAGGCACGGGCAACTGGGAGGGCGGTGATGGTATGGGTGTGATGGAAGATGACACAGAATTGGTGGGCCCACTAGGGTCTGCCACCACCAGGGAGCTCCCATCGGAGGAGGTATCAGAGTCACTACTGCCAGTGGTAGTTGCCTCCCCCGTTGTACTCGCCTCACCCTCCAACCCACTGGTCTCCTTGGTGTCGGTCGACTATGCCTCCTTGGAACTGTGGGCTGCTGCATCCCCACTCACCAGTGCCACTGCTCCCTCGCCAGATGATGCTGATGTACACAAAGAACACAAGAGCACAGGGGTGGGGAGACAAAACGTGAGAGAAACTGTAAATACCAGAATGGAATGACATACTTGGTGCACACACACACTCCCATCCAGCTTACACACCTACACGCAGCACCTACAACTATAGCATTGACTATGGCCCGAGTAGTGGCCACTACCTCAGCATAAAACTCATTTTCCACATGAAACACGGGCCTGATGAACTTTGTGGAAAACAGACATAGGGGACCATGGCCATCCAATGCACCCACTAGTCCATGTGCCCACAAAGAACCCTACAGTACAGGAAGATCAACCCCCAAGGGCCAATTGTAACTGTTTAGACCTGCCCTTAACCATTTCTGTGCCCATAGTTGGCAGGACTGCTGGAAGACACCTGTCAGAATGCCTGGCAATAGACAGCATACATACCACGGCACCCAAACACATCCCTCAAAGTGGTATGAAACTGTGTTGGTACTCACCCCTTGTGTCTGCTGTGCTGCCTTCAAGCGCCCATCCAAATCCGGATGTGCCACCGCCAGAATGCGGGACATTAGGGGGGTCATGCAACGGGCACCACTTCCTCGTTGGGAGGCCTTCCCCAGCTTGGCCTCGCAGGTCTTCCTGGCCCAGCTCGGCAGGTCCTCCCACTGCTTCCTGCAGTGGGTGCTTTGCCGGTTGTAGACCCCCAGGGTCCACACCTCCCTGGCGATGGCCTGCCAGAGTCCTCTCTTCTGATGGGCGCTGACCTGTATGGGACACACAGAGAGCAAAAACAGACATCAGGATATGCCCATCTGATACAACTGTCATGTCGTCCCCAATGGGACAGATACTTCACAGGATCATTTTACCACCTCACTAACAGTACTTGCCACACAATCTACGCCTGCGCAGTTACAAATTGACCACACATGCATACAGGCATCCACCACCATCACACACATCCATGCAAGACAACCGCCAACTCACCTGCTCCTCTGGTTGCCCATATAACGTGGCATACAGGGGTAGGACCCCATCCACCAGCTTCTCCAGCGCCTCCGTGGTGAAGGCCGGGGCCCTTTCACCTGTGACACGTGCCATTGGAGTAACCAGTCAGAACACAGCAGCACACTCAGTGGATGCACGGGATTCGGGAGTCAAGTGAAATTGGGATGACGACATGGCGTACGCTCCATGGTGGTGTGCACTGTCATCGCCGGCGGCGATCATGACGGGCCCAGTTTCCCCACTGACAACCATGTAAACCAATGAATGGGTGCACAGCGGTGAACAACGCCTTCCGCCATGACAACTACCGCCAGCAGAATTATGTCAGTTCCACTCTTCATATCTGGATGGCATGAGGCTGCCATTTTGCTAGCATATTTCCTGGTGATGGGCCCCATTCAGGGCCTTCAAATCCCAGCCCATAGGCACCTGCCCACATGAGTGTCTGTTCCTCACATCAGTCCAGAGGTATCACTGCATACATGTCCCTAAAGTTGTACATCATACATCGCTTGTGTGTGTGTAACCTACGTATTGTACAGCAGTTATTCGTGCACAACATGTTTTGCATGTGTATGTGTGTCCCTCATATGTGTTCTTTACTCCCCCATAGGTACAAACCCATGTGGCAAGGGAGGGCCCCATCTGTGTACAGACCTCTTGTTGATTTGGATACCATGGTCGAACGTCACATCATTGTCACCTACAGACTCAATCGTACAACAATCCAGAACCTATGTGCTTTACTGGATCCTCTACTAAGACTGGGTAATTGGAACAAACATGCCATCCCTACTGAAGTGCAAGTGCTCTCTGTACTCCATTTCGTGGCTATGGGCTCATTTCAGGTGACAGTGGGCATGGGTGCAGGGTTCTCACAGCCAATGTTTATCCTAGTCCTGTCCAAATTCCTGGATGCATTTGTACAACACATGCAGGCATATGTCAAATTTCCCTAAAGGACTGAACTCCCTGCCATCAAGTCTGAATTTTATGCCTTTGCTAACATTCCTCATGCGATAGGTGCCATCGATGGCACCCACATAGCTCTCATGCCCCCAAGAGTGAATGAACAGGTGTACAGGAACAGAAAGAGCTTCCGCTCAATGACTATACAATTGGTGTGTACTGCTGACCAGTACATCTCACATGTAAATGCCAGGTTTCCAGGATCAGTTCATGATTCCTTTGTCCTGAGGAACAGCAGTGTGCTGCACATGATGGAACAACTACAAGGGGACAGAGGATGGCTCATAGGTGAGTGTGTATGACACTGGATCAGTACATAGCTGACAGCCAGGCAGTATGCAAGTAATGGCAGTTTGATACAGTCCTGTTTCAACCACTTTTGCAGGGGATTCTGGCTACCCTAACTTGCAATGGCTCCTGACACCTGTGAGAAATCCAAGGACAGGTGTAGAGAGGAATTTTAATCAGGCCCCTGGACATACTAGGAGGGTGATTGAACGCACTATAGGTCTCCAGAAGGGTAGATTTTGTTGCCTTTATCTCTCTGGGGGATCCCTGTGCTATGGCCCTGAGAAGGTGTGTAGAATAGTGGTGGCCTGCTCCATGCTGCGAGGAGAGCTATCTCCCGACTAGAGGAGGAGGGTGCTGTACATCCAGACCTGCTACCTCTGAGAGGGGATGAGAGTGATGGAGAGGATGAAGAGGGGTAAGATGCCCACTCCAGGAATTAGCTGATCCAACTATACTTCCAGTGACTATGAGGTACTGTTCACTGATGATGTTGTCTTTACTGCATAGCGTTGGTCTGACTCATTTGTTTGGGGATGTGGTGCCTGTAGTCATTGACACTGTTACCTGAAGAATAAGGTGGCATGTGCCATGTAAACAAACATGGTGTACATTTTGGTTTACTCCAGACGATGTTGTGCGTGGGGTACCATTCCTGCAATAAAGGTATGAATATGGATTTGACTGGCAAATGCCTTCACACTTACAATTGAATTTTCCTAATGACAGGGGACATATAAATTGGTGTAAATGTGTTTTATTACATGTCACAATTGCATAGGTGCGCTGTACAGTGGTGAATGGTGGATGTCCATACTAGGTACATGGGTTCAGCGATTGGTGGCAGTGGGTATTGGTCCATATGTCCCTTGTAAGTTGTTATGTTGCTATTGGCGGGTGAAGATGGTTGCACAGTGGCACACTTGGGAGACAGTTCAGGTCAAAGTCACTTCTTTGTGTGGGCCTGGGCCTTGGCAGGTGTTCCATTGCCATATCTGGGTCTGAGGGCATATTTGAGTGTCTGGTGCTGGGCTGCACGGGTAGGGGTGCTGGTCTCTTGAGTGTCCTCTGCCAGTGCCACCAGTCCAGTTGCTGCTGCAGATGTAGAGGACAGGTCTGTGTCCTGGGCAGTGGTAGGGGCTTCCAGGTGTGTGGGGGTCTCTGGCTGGCTTGGGTAGTGGTGCTGCAGCACCCCTGCAATAGTGGCCATGGTGGCATTGAGCTGTTTCCACTGCTCCATGGTCTCTTGGTGTTGGGCTATCTGCAGCCTTTGACTCTGCTCCAGGGTGGCCAGGATCTGTCCCATCCTGTCTTGGGTATGGTGGTATGCTCCCAGGACTTCAGAGATCACCACCGGCAGCATCTATCCTTTGGCCTCCCCCCTGGGCCACTGATGCCCTCCCACTGGGCCTAGTCCCCTGTGCATGTGTCCCCTGCACAGGTCTGGCAGTAACACTTGCACTGGGGCCATCATCATCCTGCCTGTTAGTTGGTGGTGACTCTGGCCTCTGTACATATGGTCTGCCAGTCTGTGGCCTGGAGATACTGGTGTGGGGTCGTTTGGCCTGAGCTGATGGTGGTGGCTGGGTGGTAGGGGTGTCAGTGGTATCCTGGGTTGGGCTGCTGGAGGGTGACCGCCCAGGACTGTGTGACGGGCCAGGGTAATCCTCACTGTCCATACATCCCTCTCCAGTCTCCTGAGTGGAGCCTAGGTCTTCATGTGGGGTGCTAGCACTTCTTGGCCTTTCAGTCAGGGTGGCATGTGTGGTGTTGCCTGTGGTGGGGGGAATGGTCATGTATGTTACATGTACTAATTTGAAGAAGGATGCACAGCTCTGCCCTATTTTGTGCTGTTTATTCACCTCTCGGGCCATGCAGGGACCTATTGTGGGTTTGTCCTTACATTTTGCATGGTATGTGGAGGTGCATTGTGGGTGCCGTAGTGCCATTGTGATTCCTTGCAGGGGTAGGTGGCTGTGCATAGGGGGAGGGATGTCGGCCTGTTAGTGGGTTTGTGGGCATGCAGGGTGACTGGATGTAGTGCTTGTAGCCTGGGTGGGGTAGTGGTCCTGGTGGTAGGTGGAGGGGTGGGGTGGAACATGCATTACAGGTGTGGTGGATATGAAGAAATTGTAGATGATTTACCGGAGTCCAGTCCTCCAGTGAGTCCAGTGAGGCCCTCAGGGTGCGGGATAGCAAGTACCTTCTCCTCCCAGTCGGTGTAGTTGGGGGTGTAGGTGGGGGGTCCTCATCCAGTCTTCTGGACCGCAATGTTGTGCCTGGATGCCATAGACCTCACCTTCCCACGCAGATTGTTCCATCTCTTGCTGATGTCATCCCTTGTACGTGGATGGTTTCCCACTAAGTTGACCTTGTTAACAATTGTCTGCCATAACTCCATCATCCTGGCGTTGGGTGTGTGCTGGACCTGTGCCACAAATCTTCAGTATTTCGTCCACCATTGTCCTTAGCTCCCTATCTGTGAAGTGAGGGTGTTTAGGGGGTGCCATGGTGTGTGTTGTGGGTGGTGTGTTGTAGGATTATTGGTGAAGGTACTGTTGTGTGATTGGGTGTGTGACTTGTGTGATGTTGAGTTCAGTGTATGTGTGTTGTGTTGTCAACATCTGTTGTGCTATTGGCGTTGCAAAGGATTGTTGGGGTGTGTATGTGAGTGTTTTATAGTGTTGTGGATGTGTGTCGTGTGTGGGTTTCAAACTTGCCAATGTGTGCATTTCTGTTGGGTCCCATTGCTGTCCATGGTGGTCCGTACCACCAGTGGTTGTTCGATATCCACTATCCGCTGTAGTGATTTGTGCATCATTATTTGGAGTGCAGAGGATTTGTCTGCTTGGTGGTGGCGGGGTGGGGTATACAGCCTTTCTGCTATCAAGGGCCCTGGCGGTGGCTGGAGGTAGCTGAATTTTGGGAGGTTTCTGTTTTTGGTGTGCTGTTCACCGCCAATGGTGGTCTTCTGTACACCGTCGCATCGATGGTGTTTCCCACCATGCTCATAATGACCACCTTAGTGTTAGACCTCTTATTGTATGTATTTATAAGGGACCTCTCGGTGTGGAACTTAGGATCTGAGAAGCTTGCTGAAACCATATATATATATATATATATATATATATATATATATATATATATATATATTCATGATAAAATTATTGTTGTGTTTGCATCAGACAAAAACCCACTCAGGCCACCCATAAATGTACATGCCCAAAATATATGTAAGAACTAAATTACATTACATCATAAAGCTAGATGTATACCCCTGCAACACCCCAATTTACCCTGTCAAGAAGGCAAAAGGCAACTCGTGGCGTATGATTAAAGACCTGTGCCCCCTTAATGATATAGTGATACCAGAATTCCCTGTAGTGCACGATCCTTCCGTCATCCTCACAAATGTACCTCAAGATGCTAAATACGTTTCAGTATTAGACTCAAAGAATGCATTCTTTAGAATTCCCCTGCACCCAGACAGTCACTATCTGACAGCATTTTCCTATTGCGGTTCTCAGTACCTCCATTCTCGATTATCTCAAGGGTACTGTGAGTCCCCTAGCATCTTTAGTAGGACCATCAAGAATGACCTCACCCATTTTCAGTGTGACAGCACAGTGTTGCAGTATGTCGATGACCTACTGATTTGTTGTCCGACAGAAGAGCAGTGTAGAAAATATACTGTGTCCCTGTTGTGTAGCCTTGGTCAGTGAGGTTACAAGGTGGACAGGGACAAATTACAGTTCTGTCAGGAAGAAGTCCAATACTTGAGCCAACTGCTGCCAGCCTCAGGGTACCGAGTTATGCCCGAAAGAGCAGCATCCATCCGACTGATGACAGAGCCTGAGACAGTGAAAGGAATACAGAAGTTCCTGGGCTTATGTAATCATGGTAGACAATGGGTTTTTGATTACAGTACTTTAATATCGCCACTGCTTGCATCTATCAAACAGGCTAAATCACAGAAAGACAGGCTAACATAGACCAAAGAGATTAAACAAGCATTTAGCAAGTTAAAAACAGAGAGAACCATTGCACCAGTGTTAGAAGCACCAGACTACAATAAAGAGTTTTTCCTTTTTTGCCACTGCAATGTCAATGTGATGACAGCTGTCCTCACCTAGAAGTATCCTTTAGGCCACAAGCCAATCGTGTATTTTAGCAGCCTACTTGATTCTGTCATTAAAGGCCATTACCCTTGTGAACAAGTGTTAGCTACAGCTGCTTTTGCAGTCATTGTCATGGGTGCACCTTTGACACTGTACGCTGAACATGCAGTGTTTGCAATAATTCAGAAAGCTAAGACGACACTGACAACATAGAGAGTATCAGGCTATGAAATAATATTATCATTGCCATCCCTGAAGGTAGTTAAATGTCACTCAGTCAACCCTACATCTTCTTTGCAGATTCTATTTCAGACACAGACAATGATGTTCATGACTGCACCACATATAGTCCAGATGAGTGTAGCCAAGCAACAGAAGACCCCATTCTGGCTAATATTGCATATTTTGGGGATAGGTTTTCTACAATAGACCAGGGTACAGGAGTAAGACATGCAAGTGATGCAGTGGTCACAGAGCTGTAGCATTATTCTTCAGACATTCTACAGATAACAGAACAGATAAGTTTGCCACCTCAGTATGCAGCCCAGGCTGCTGACATAGTAGCTTTAGTGGCAGCCCTCAAACAAGGGGAAGGAGAAATAAATACAGTGAACTCTGATTCAGCCTTTGTTACCATGACAGTGCACTCTAGCATCATGCGGTGGAGCGGACGCGGGTTCCTTAAGGCTAATGGTAGTCCCGTCATACACCGTTCCCTCTTGGAGGATTTGATACAAGCCTTAACACTGCGGCATGCAGTCACAGTGGTGAAGTGCGCAGCCCACACTAGTTGTGGGAAGCCAGAGGATGCATACAGGCAAAAACAGATTTAATATACAGACAGATATCAAAAGGCAAGTCTGTCATGCCCCATGCATTGTTACTGATAGCTCTAAGTTAACATGTCCCTATAAATACGCCAGGATTGGTTTGTTCCCATCCTACATGAGATGATTTCCATGTACACCCACGCCTGTATGGTGTGCCAGCAGTATTCCCCAGGTCTTACCATTAAGGTAATAGCTTCAACAATACCCCGACCACAAGGACCATTTGAGTAACTGCACATTGACTACATTGATATGATTGACCTATGTAATAATTATCATTACCTCATAGTTATAGTCTACCCATTCTCAAGGTGGATCACAGCAGGCTGGAGGGGCATTCCTGAAGGGATGCGATCAGACAATGGCAACCACATTGTCAATAATATCTTCTCCCATCTCACCACCTTGTTGGGAATAATGCACAAACCGTCCTCAGCTTGTCATCCCCAAAGCAATGATATTGTGGAGCGCCTTAATGGCCTCCTCAAGAATTAAATAAATAAACTATGTCTGATGTTGCAAAAGACATGGCTAAACTGCCTTTCACTGGCACTGTTTGCCTGAGAAACACCCAAGGATCAGATCACCATCTGACTCCTCATCAAATCTTGACAGGCAGAACATTGAGCACATTTGTGCCATTAACTAGGCATAAGTTGGAGACTGAGAGTTGAATGTATATATGTTTGAGTTAACAAAGATTACAAAGTTCTTCTCTATCTAGGATACACGTACAGCTGACGAGCATGCCCACGCAACTCCTGTAAATGACCAACAGACTCCATTGCCTTTGGGAACATTAGTTTACATTTGAAATTTTGGTCGCAAATAGAAAGATAGCAAATTTAATGGATGTTTCCCTGTGACTGAAAGTTCAAGGCCACAAATCATGGATCCATCTGATGGATATCCGCTTAGCCCTGACCATGCCATTCATCCCTTTGGACACCAAGCAGGAAAAAGAAGGGGGGAGAACAGGAGAAGCAACCAGAGTAAAGCCTCCCTCTATTGTTCCAATGATAGACAATACTTTTTTAAAGTTATGTATTTCTTGTTTGTTTTTCCTTCTTGGTGCACGAATACTGCTATTGTTAGACATTGTGCATTTTTATTCCTTTGATCCTACATCAACTAATACACGCATGTGCAGAGCTGTTTATAATGATACTGACCATCACCCCCACATACTGCATTGTTTGAGAATATGTGATGCCAGCACATGCATAATATAGGAACATTCAACACTTGCTGTTATGTATTCTCCCTCATCTCTCATGCTGCTGTAGTAGACAGATTGCATCTACCTAAAGAGGTATCCCCAAATATTACACGCTGTCCTCTGCACCTCTTTTATACAGAATAAAAGCACAGCTACTACCAACTCATGTTAGTCCTGTAACTGCACGAGTTAATATAACTATATTTGACACCACCCCTGAAGGCCTACAAATCCTACCAGAAAAACAGATAATTGAAGAGATATCAAGAATGAAGAAGGAAGGGCAAAAGAGGGCTCACACAGAGTGGGAAAAAAGGGTACTACACCGAGGCATTTTTTGGAAGATCTTCCCCTTCGTCTGAATGTAGTAACTATTTAGCTAGCCCTCTACCTAGTGATTGTGTGAGCAGACCATGTCTTAGCATTACGGGAGCAATATTTGCCCATGACAGTGGCACACACTGGAATGGTACCAAGACAAACGCTCACCTAACATTTTATAAAATAATAGTCCAGCTTCAAGAAATATGGGATGCAAACATACAGAGATATGCATCGACAGGGATTACCACACACCCTAAAATACCAGCGAAATTAACACAACTTTCTCTTTGCTTCAGAGGAAATAGGACACTAAGGGTGGGGAGTAACCTCAACTGCAAGATCACCACAAACAATGCTGATATGCAGGGCGGCACCTATAGCCTGATGGATCACTATTGGATATGTGGGACCCGACTCCACATGCAACGTTCCCCGAACTGGAATGGCCTTCGGCAGGTTACTCTAACCTGCCTAGAGTAATTTTTTGACGCAAAACCATCCATACTACATGACTCCTGGCATAAAAAAGACAGGAGTCATGCCCACCAACCCACTGGCCAGCACAGGGGACCAGGGTCGACTGGGCATGGTCATTGCACCCTCTGCTATGTATAGGAGCCCATTTCAGGGCCCCCATGGCACTTAAAAAAATTAAATAAAATACTTACCTGTACTTACCAGGGATGGGGTCCCCCATCCGCGGTTGTCCCTCTGGTGTGGGTGGGGGTGGCCCAGGGGCCTGGGGAGGGAACCTGTGGGCTTATTCCATGGTGTTCCACCATGGAAATAGGCCCAGAGGTCCCCTAGCGCCTGCCCTGACCTAGGTGTTAAATAATGGGGCAAAGCAAGCTTTGCACCATTTTTTGACCCTTTCTCCCTCCCGTGCACCATTTTTGCATGGGAGTATAAATATGACGTTAAGGCCATAGAGTAATTTTTTGCACGAGAACGCCTACCTTCCATCTCATTCAGGCAAGGTAGGTTTCCACATCCAAAAAAATGACTTTAACTCCATAAATTTGGTGCTAGACGGGTCTAGCGCCAAAGTATAAATATGGAGTTAGTTTTGCACCGAATTAGAGTAAAAAAAATTATGCTAATTCGGTGCAAACAGAGTATACATATGCCCCTCAAGATGTTCCAATATGTTGTTTCCTTTACTTCTGCACTGTTTGCTGTGAGCCTAGTAGGATCATTACTCACCAAAGGGTTGCTAGATGTAAGGCACATGTACAGTGCGGTTGGAGACTGAGTCGACTTCTGATGTTTCACCTATTGGGTCTGAGAATAAACAATATGAATGTTGGGGAAGTACAGTATATATACACCACTGCTTGTAATCCACAACTTTGAACTTCAGACTTTGATCTCTTTTTGAGACTGTCTGTTATTCCCAATGGATTGAAACCATATTATTATGTAAAATTGTTCTGTCTTATTTTCTTGATAGATTTTTGTCCAACACCCTTAAATGAGGCATTACCTGATGTGCTGGTAGGCACCTGCGCAAATCCAGGATCTCTCCCCCGGTAAACAGACAAGTGGCAATGCAGCATAGACCTTCCTACAAGGATCCGGACTTTTGCACCTCACCCCGGACAGCGTAGTGGTACAAGATTCTACCAGTCACCTGAACTCCAGTGCTTTCCCCACCACTCCCCCTGACAGGAAATTTAAGTGAATGTTTGCACCAGCCTTGCCCTCAGGTCTGTGAACGCTTCTTGTCTTCTTAGGAGATATCCATGCCCGTTATGGGACTAAGTGGCAGACATCTTGCCTGCTTTCCTGAATACCGTCCGGCCAACCCTGCAGTGACTAATTACAGATGACCAGGACACAACCGGCTGTTTGGGTAGGGTTGCCCGGGCCAGCATGGTGCTGCAGCACCACACATGGATTTGCTTCTAGAACTCTCATAATACTTTTAACAGTCCCTCATGGATAAGTCCTTTGACATCTCTAGGCTGCTCAGACCAAAGGTGGACTCGGCCCTGTAAAGATTTAAAGAGAGCAAATCCATTGCTTGCCCTCTAGGCCTCGCTCCACCTGTTCAGCAGACCCCACAGCAACCCTGCCACTTTTGGAGCTTTGGCAGCGAATATCAAGACACAGCATCAATACACATCTCAGCACCAACAGTCTTTGTCTTTTTGGTGTAAAGGCAGGGGATCCAGCCAGTGGTGTACAAGCTTGCAGAGGCAATCCCCTACCCAAACCTTAGTCTCTCTTCCACAGTTGCCACAAAACCACTTTTGAGTCTGTGCAAACCTAAGTTGCATGTTTTAAGGATTTTCACCAGCTCTTCTCTAATCTTCTCCCATACTGAGAAAGGTTGAAAGTAGAAGTTCATGCATGGTTGGGGAAAAAAGTGGTTGAAGGGAGAGAACTTGTAAACGCTCGATAGATTTTCGCATGAACAAATCTACACAAGCATAGTTGCTTGTGCTAAAATATATTTCACAGATATTTTCTTGGAGTACAATTTCCTGGTCTAATTCTGTAAATTCTTGTGAATTTACGAAAGTCCTTAATTCAATGACTTATGCCATGGGTGCACTTTTGTGATTTTGTTTAAGATTTGGGCCCCAAATTAGGTCTGGCATTAACCATGGCATTCTGTTTTTATTAAACTTCTATTTCTCTCTCTATCGGCTGGCTTTACTGTGAGTGTTAGCATTCTGCACTTCCACAAGGAGCAAATTGGAACACAACAGTGTTTTGTTCAGTGCCAAGAACTACTGGTGGCAATGTGTGCTTTTTGATACCTAAAAGGTTTTGTTTGCTTTTTGACAATGCGTGTTACAATGGTGAGGGCTTGGCAGCTAACACAACAATAAAGTGTTACATGCCAAAACAAGACACGCATTGACAAAACTCCAAAAAGACAGACAACCAATGTTGGATCGGTTGGCTTTGCCAGTGCTTGTTTATTTCCATGTTTCCCATAATCTTGTTGGAAATGGTAACATGGATTTTCTATTATGAATATTTTTGGGAAATACCAGCATGCATCAGCACATTTTTGTAAACAATATTTCAAAGAAATAGCACCTAGAATTTCACAGTAATTTAGCAGAACATTTTATTTTGAAAGCAGAGCATCATCAGTTTTGCCTACAAGCCTCTAAAAATATGTGCATTAACCAGAGAGCATTCTGGGAGCATTATGCGTAGCCTCATATTGTTAAACTTTTTAAACGTGTGTGCACACTTTTTTATTTTACTGGAACCACTGTCGGTATTACAGGGTGACCGAAGAACGCATATTTATTGCTCAGTCTAACAATAAAGGTTTTGCATTAATGAACCAGAAATACAAGTTCAAACAGCAGTAACATATGTTCACTAATATTACCTCAACTGCAGACAGTTAATCTCCCTGTAAACTAGCAACCAAAGGGTTTGTGCTGCAGAGTGTGGGTCTTCTTTTCCTAAGGACAAAATAAACATAAAAACGTGTTGTCCTTGACTCAAAACAATGGCCCTCATTATGACTTTGGCGATCTCAAAGCAAGACCGTGAAAGACACGGGCGGCAGGAGACCGCCAGTGCTGGCTGTCTCCCGACTGCCAGATTTCCACCACACATTGGGTGGACATCCAGCAGTAGTCATGCTGGCAGTCAGAGGCGCCTTAGCGGTGCTACCACCTGCACCTCCCGGCCAGTAGGATGCCACCAGCTGTATTTTGACCCTACAGAAGGCCTGTCGGTGTCCTGCTGGCGGTAGCAACGCCCCTTTCCTGCCAGATGACCTCCTCGCTGGACAAGGTAAGTCGGGCGTCCAACAAGAGAGGGGGTGGGAGGGTGTTGTGTTTGTGTTTCTAAGTGTATATATGAATGTGTGTGTGCATGTGTGAATGTGTCTGTGAGTGTTGTGGTGTATGCATGTGAGTGAATGCGTGTATGAATGTTAAAGTATGTGCATGTCTGCATGTCAGTATGTATGCGTGTGAGCATGTTAGTGTGGATGCGTGTGAGTATGTGTAAGTGAATGTGTGCATGGATGAGTGTGAGTGAATACGTGCATGGGTGAGTGTGAGTGAATGCGTGTATAGACGTGGAGGTGAATAGGTGTACGCGTGGTGCGTGTGTGTGCATGATTAAGGGGTGGAGGTGCTGTCACTCTAGGGGTGTTGGGGCCCTGTGACTAAGGGGGTGGGGAGCGCTGTGACTCTAAGGAGGATGGGGGATGGGGGAGTCAGGTGATTGCTGGAGGTGCGGCGGGAGCCGGTGACCGGGAAGGAATTTCCTGTCATAAGTAGCCCTACCTCCATGGTTTTCGTGGCCGTGCTACCACTGCGGAAACCATGACGGTAGGCTGTCTCATTATACCGCCGGTGATCTTGTGTGGACCGCCAGGTCGGAGATGCACACCTTCGGCCCAGTGGTTCATACCACCATGGTGGTTTGAGTGGAGATATGGTGGTATACACCGCCAGCCTGTTGGTGGTGATACCGCCACATTAACCCTGGCGGTCAAAAGACCGCCAGGGCCAAAATGAGGGCCAATATGTCCTGGACGTCAGGCTATAGGAATTCCACACCCCTGCTGCATTGGAGTTGCAGGATGCCTATTTCTACAGTCCACAGGCAGTACCTGCAGTTCCAACTAGCAAAAGAGCACTTTCAGTTCTCAGTGCTCCACTTCAGGAACATCCGAGGTGCAGTGGACGTTGGTGGTTACAGTCCATCTGTGGTGGTGGGCTCATATCAACCGGTTGCAAACCACCTACGTGTAGACATTGTTGGAATTTTCCATCAGCCTGCCAGAGTGAGTTCCAAGACATTTGGGCTATGATGCTGATGTTTCATTAGTGACAGCGGCTCTGAGGCATCTGGATTTCATGGCCTCTTGCATCCTCCTTGTGGCACATGCTGGCTCTGCAGTGGAATCTGAAGTTGTATTGGATTGAGCACCAAGGAGACTGCTCTGAGTTCATCAAGGTGTTGTAGGAGACTGCGAAAGATCTGCTGTGGTGCCTAAGAGATCATGAATGGCAGTTACACTCAGAGGTGTCAGAACGCTGGCTCAATATATTTGCCATAGCAGAGAACTCTAAGGGCCAGATTTTGAAGGCCCTAGCCCCACCGGAGCGTCACTTTTTGTGATGATCCGATGGTGCTGTGCAGTGCACTGTATTTACAAGTTGGCATTAAGGGTTAATGTCACCTTTTAAATTCGGCCCCTTCACACGCAGCACTTTGCGTGGAAGTGGCGTGCAATGGGTGTTGCTGTGGGCCTTCCACATCAACACCCATTGAATTTTGACACTGCCCCAGATTTATGAGAAATCGTAAATCTGAAGCAGTGCCAAAATCTAATGCCACCACAGGGGTGGTGTTAGCATGGCACAATGAGGAGAAATGCTTTAATTTCTCCTTGTTTTTTGCTCTTTCTTTGTGTGCCTCATTCTGCTGCCAATACAGAAAGAACAAATCACCATACAAGATTGCTTTTGTCCAGGAAGAACAAAAACAATCTCCTCCTTAACGCAGCCATCCTTACACTATAGCACAAGGGTGGCTGAGTTGACGTTCGGCAGGACTTTAGTACTGGCGCAGGGGGAACACAGGGGTGCGCCGTATTATTGTAAATAGGGTGCATCCCTGCGTTTTAGAAGTGACACAGTGCGGTGCTGCCAGTTTTGGCGCAGCAGCCACAATGTACCACTTCTTGTAAATTTGGCCCTAAGTGTCAAAGCTTTTACATGTTGGAGTTTTCAACGTAGTTTTTTTCTCAGACACCTTCCACGTGCATTGGGGCTCAGGAATCCCTTATTCCTTTTGACTCTTGCCTCTGTTGTTCAGAGTGCTTAAAAGCTCAACAAAAGCTAAGCCCAATTCAAAGTAGTGGCTCAGGACTGAGCAAGGAGAGTGTTGTACCCAGAACATTTGGCCATCAGCTCATGCTTTCTAATTGTCCTTTTGTCGCAGCAGTTATTGTGGATATGTAAGATGCTGGGAGAAGTTTGTTATTCTCCCTCCTGTGACATCCAACCCTTAAATGCAAACTTTCTTTATAAAGATGATGGACAGAATGCTGAACATTGTCTAACACTCACACCCAGTCAGAGATCTGCGTAAAATCAGTTGTTTTTTTGCTCACAATGCCACCCCAATTTGGACCCAGCCATATGCAAATCATTCTTGACCCCAGTCTACATGGGAACAGTCCAGCCCGAACTGTTATGCCCGGTCCTCCCTGGCCCGGAAACAAGCATCCTGGGAACGGTTTCAGGTATTAGCCCGACCAGCCAGGCTAACTTGAACTTGCTCCCCATACCACCCCAGTTTGGACCCAGGCACATGCAAATCAGTCTTGACCCTGCTCCCCGTGGGAACAGTCCTGGCTTCGACCTCCATGGTCCAGGAACAAGCACCCTAAGATTGGTTTCAGAGTATCACTCTCAGCCAGGCTAGCTTGCATGCAGTGGCGCACTGAGCATGGGATCCACATCTGGGCATACCTTTCCCTCTTAGGGCGACTATAGCAACACAAAAAGATGATGGACGGAATGCTGAAAATTGTCAAACACTCACACCCAGCCACAGATCCGGGTTAAATCCATTAATTTGTTTGCTCACTGTGCCACCCCAGTTTGGACCCAGTCATATGAAAATCAGTCTTGACCCTGCTTCCCATGCCAGGTGAGGTCCTCCTTGGAGGAAGAACAATTCCACTTTCTGGACCCCAAGAGGGCTCTAAGTGTCTACATTGACATAACCAGGGGCTACCGACAGGCTTTTGCTGGTTTCTCTGGAGCAGAAAAGGGCAAAGGAAAAGTGGTGCAAAAGAGAACCACCTCCTGATTGTGTGATGCATCAAGATCTGCTATGGGTTATCTAAAAATCAACCCCTGGAAGGCTTGTGTGCTTGTTCACCAGGGCAATGGCTGCCAGGAATGTGCTGGTATGCGGTGTGCTGTTTGCCAGGCAGCTATGTGGATGTCACTCCATATGATCACAAAGCATTACTGCCTGGACAGCCATGTCCAGAGGGATGAACACTTTGACTGATTTCCTGGTCTGAGCCATTCCTCAGACCCTTCTGTAACATTGTTTGTGGTAGAGACTCTAACTGTAGATTCCTCACCAACCCTCCCTCTCCCCATTCTGTGGAAGGGTCTAATTCAGTCCATTAATGAACGCTCATATCTAGAAGTCTGAACACTGTGATATTATAATGTCCATGGCGCCACGTCAGTCAGTGGGGGTAGATCAGAAAGAAACGGACATCAGGGTACCAAGGTGGCATATATACATAGGCATACATGACGTCATCCAGAGCCTGACCAATCCAATGCGGAGCAGTAAGTTGCCACTTGCCAGCATGTGAGAGGATTCTTAAAATGTTTCTGGATCCAGGCTGGCTCCTGGGGTAAATTAACAAGTTGAGGAATCTGTGGTTCTCTCGTAGGGGATTTCCATGTATAGTCATAAGCACTGAATAGTGCCGCGCGCCTGCGGGGACCCCGGAGCACTGATGTGAAGTATATTCTTAAGTGCAAATACCAGCCCTTTGAAAAAGGTCTGTCAAAAAACACTTAAGAATAACAATGTGCAGCCTATGTGAACAGCTACACAGGCCAAATTGCTAAAAGAAAAAACAGTTGTAGTGTAAATTCACGTTTAAACATCTATTTATTCTAGAAATGTAATAACAAATACATTCTCATATTCTATTTACACCTCTCATGAGAATAAAACAATGCAGGGCAGTGTAGCCCATAGGCTGCCATTATACAGAATGAAAATAGAGCTGTGCCTTTAAGAAAGTAAAGTCTTCCTGTTTCCCATCATGCACAGCAAAAGGCAGTTGCCTCAGTTCTTTTTTCCGGCTCCTTTCTGAGAGGACCCTGAAGCATTGAGCTCTACCTCACAAAGCCTTTTTGTGACAGAAATTCATTCAAAATCTTTTGAATTTCAATTTCACTCGACGTTTTTAATATTGAGTGATCATTTCCTACGTTTTTCTGTTAAATTCTGACAGAATTTTGAGGTTGTTCTAGTTTAGAAATGCCTTCACTTTTTGATAAAGGCCCTTCTTGTGGCAGAAAAAAGGCTAAAACAGATCCACATCGGGTCTGTATAATTTGCCTTCCATCCAGCCACAAACCAGAGTTGTGTGACATCTGTAAAACTTTCTCCAGACGAACTCTTCGAGATAGGGAGAAAATCCGACTTCAGGCGAGAGAGGACAGGAGAAAAAGTGGTCATTCTACCACAGAGCGAGGAGAAGGTCAGGCTTCTACCAGGGCTCACCCTGTTTCCTCTATAACTCCTACCAGACCTGCTCAAAAACGACATAGGTCTCCGACGACGTCGAGGGCGTTGACGTCGAGACAGGGAACGGCGCCAACATGCTCGCCGTCGAAGAGTGGTTCACCGGCGAGGAAGAAGCATTGTTCGCCGTCGAAAGCTATTTCGCCGTCGGGACGGCGTGGACGCTCGCCGTCGAGAGGATCTGGGTCGCCGTCGACACGGCGAGGACGATCCACGTCGAGGAGATCTGAGTTTGGCTCTCCGTCGACACGGCGAGGGCGATCGACGTCGAGGGAGAGTGCTCGCCGTCGGAGACGTTCGCCGTCACCACAGCGACGTCGAGGGTCGTCGTCGAGAGGTTCTCAACGGCGAGAGAAATCTACGTCAAGAGGCACTCGCCGTCATCGCACTTCGACGTCGAGGAGTGTGTCGACGTCGAGGCGACAATCAAAGAGACCTAGAAGGGTTTATACCACGTCAGAATCCTCGGCCTCACTCATCCTGCTTCCAGCGTCTCCACAGCTCTCTCCTCAACAGTCGCCGTTGCCGCAGACACCAGTAACGCCTACGGCCCCTCCTCCGGCTCCTCCTTCAGAGTCTGTTCTGAGGACTCCAACGCGATCCGTAAGGCATTCTAGACATTCCTCCAGACGTTCATCTTCCTCACGACACCATCGTCATGAGTCACGGCAGAGATCTCAACATTCACATCATAGACATTCTTCTTCGTCTACATGGGACTACTCTCCAACCTTATCGGACTCACCGTCCCCGAGAGTATCCCCCATAGATGATGTGAATACATTCCAGGAGGTCTTAGTGCGAGGGGCGACCAAACTGAATATCCCGTTGGCGGTACCTGCCCCATCGACATCAGTAATCTTCGAGACTTTGCATCAGAGAGCATCTTCGAGACCTTTACTTCCACTGGTTCCGGGTCTGATTGAACCGGCAATGGATATTTTTCTTACACCGGCCGGAACGAAGTCTGCTCCTTCCAGACTTATTAAGAAGTATCGTCCACCAGAACAAGATCCTCTATTCTTGAGGTTGGACCCAGTACCGGACTCGGTGGTTATAGTAGCGGCAAAGAAATTGCACTCTACATCGCCGTCTTCCTCCTCACCTCCAGATAAAGAGAGCAGAAAGATCGATGCTGCAGGCCGAAAAGTATGCTCTACTGCAGCCATCACAATGAAAGCAGCCAGCGCCACTGCTTTATTAGGAAGATACGATAGGGCCCTCTGGGACTCTATACTGCAGTTTGCGGAGCATCTTCCTAAGGACAAAAGGGAAGATTTCCTGGAGGTCGTGTGTGAGGGCGCCATGGTTTCGAACCAGATAATAAGTGCTGCGGCTGATTCTTCGGTACTATCCGCACATAACTATGCTCACGGAATAGCGCTAAGAAGACATGCATGGTTGCGACTAACATCTCTCAAACCAGAAGCACAGCAGAGAATACAAAATTTACCTTTCTCAGGCTCCACTTTGTTCGGCTCTCATGCCGATTACGAGATGGCCAGGATGAAGTCTGAGCTAGATACACTAAAAGCGGTAGGCATGGAACGCCCGAAAGAACCCCGAAAGGTATTCCGTCCATATCAGCGAAGACTTTTCACCCACAGGTATCAACCACACTGGATGTCTTCACGCCCCCAACAGCAGCAGCAGCAGCAGCATCAAAGGGGCTTCTCCACACAACGAAGGTCGACAAAGGGTTATACAACACCTCAAACTCAGACAACTCGACAGGCCCCCGCGTCTAAGCCCTGAATCTTCGCTTCCCTCTCCTCCGTTATCCACTCCGGTAGGGGGAAGTATCTCAAATCATCTGGACGAGTGGCTAAACATCACTTCAGACGCCTGGGTATTAAATATTGTGAGACATGGTTACGCTCTCAGATTCACCAGTCCTCCACCATCTGTTCCACCCAAACCAGCCAGCCACCACCTCGAACCTCTTCAGTTAGAAGTCGCTATTCTATTACAAAAAAGAGCCATAGAACCCGTCCCGATCAACCAGCAAGGGAAAGGGATTTACTCGAGGTATTTCCTTGTGCCGAAAAAAGACAAGCAAGAGTTTCGCCCCATTTTAGATCTAAGGACAGCAAACAAGTGGATTCGCAAAGAGAAATTCAGGATGCTATCCTTGCACCAAATTTACCCACATCTTCGTCAGGGCGACTGGCTCTGTGCGATAGACCTTTGCGACGCTTACTTTCATATTCCGGTGACCAAGAAACATCGAAAATTCCTAAGGTTCACCGTCGGAAAACATCATTACCAATTTGCGGTTCTACCCTTCGGCCTCAAGTCAGCACCGAGAACTTTCTCCAAATGCATGGCGGTGGTAGCCGCCCACTTGAGGAAACATCGAATATTTGTCTACCCCTATCTAGACGATTGGCTCATAAAGGCCTCCAGTTATCTAGAGGCGCAACAACATTTCAAATTGCCTCTACAGCTGTTACAGAATCTCGGTCTTCAAGTCAATCTCCTGAAGTCCACAGCAACGCCTGTTCAGAGGTTGCATTACTTAGGAGCCATTATAGATACAAATCTAGGAAAGGTGTTTCCTTCGGAGGAACGACGATTATCGATTCTCCAAAAGTGCAAACAACTACAGAAAACTCCACAGACCACTGCAAGAGTAATAGCTTCTCTACTGGGCTCGATGGCGTCTGTATCCATCTCGTTCCCAATGCTCGCCTCCATATGAGACCATTACAGGAAAACCTGGAGGATCAATGGTGTCAACTGATGGACGATTGGGAGAGCAAAGTCCTCCTTTCTCCCCACGCCCTACAGTCCCTCAAGTGGTGGTGTTTACACAACAATCTCTTGGTGGGGATTTCGTTCCAACAACAGCCTCCAGCTCAAACCATCGTAACAGATGCGTCACTGCTCGGATGGGGAGCGCACATGGAACATCTTCGAGTCCAAGGCAAGTGGTCACAGAGAGAGAGTCTCTATCATATCAACCTGCTGGAGCTTCGCGCAGTCCACCTTGCGCTCAAAGCCTTCCTTCCATCTCTGAGAGCGGAAACTCTCCTTCTCCAGACGGACAACGTGGCCACTATGTACTACGTAAACAAACAAGGAGGCACCAGGTCCAGGATTTTATCCAGAGAGGCTCAGACAATCTGGCATTGGCTTCTAGCCAGAAACCTGTCGCTAGTGGCAACTCACCTGCCTGGCATCCAGAATGTTCAACCGGATGCCCTCAGTCGTGTAATGGACGATAACCACGAATGGGTGCTACACGACGACGTCGTTCGTTCCATTTTCGCACTATGGGGTACCCCCTCTATAGACCTATTTGCAACCCCAGAAAACAAAAAATGCCAAAACTTCGCCTCCAGATATTACCATCCAGGGACACTGGGGAATGCCCTGTGGATAAGCTGGTCAGGAGCATTTCTTTACGCCTTTCCACCTCTTCCCCTGATTCCGGCGGTCCTCCAGAAGTTATCCAATGCTCAGTCAAAAATGATCCTGATTGCTCCAGAATGGCCACGCCAATGGTGGTTCCCAGACCTTCTTCACCGGTCACTCAAACCGCACATCAGGCTGCCTTATCGTCCGGACCTGCTCACGAAGTTCAGAGGGCAGATATCTCATCCCAACCTCTCATCGTTGAGTTTGGCAGCATGGCTCCTGAGCTAGTGCAATATGGACACTTAAACCTACCTCAGGACTGTATGGAAATCCTGAAAGAAGCAAAGCGCCCTTCCACATGATCGGCTTATGCAAGCAAGTGGAAGAGATTCTGTGTGTGGTGTTTAGACAACAACATTGACCCAGTATCCTGTGGAGAGGAATCTATCCTGCCATACTTGCTAAGTTTGGCAAAATCGGGCTTACAACTGTCATCAATAAAGGTACACTTGTCGGCTATAACGGCATACAGAAAGAGCCCTTCACAAACTTCCTTTTTTCGGATTCCAATTATTAAGGACTTCCTGGAAGGTTTAAAGAAGGTTTTTCCTCCCATTAGAAAACCATCTCCTCCATGGGAACTGAATGTTGTCCTATCGCGTCTGATGCTACCTCCATTCGAGCCAATACATAAGGCATCACTTCAGCATCTCACATGGAAAACTGCTTTTCTGGTGGCAATCACTTCAGCGCGTAGGGTTAGCGAAATCCAGGCCCTTTGCGCTCAAGAGCCCTACACGGTTTTTCATTCTGCGAAAGTGGTAATGAGGACTCATCCAAGATTTTTACCGAAAGTCGTCTCCGACTTTCATGTGAACCAAACCATTTCATTACCAACTTTCTTTCAAAATCCAACAACTCCTGCTGAGAGAACTCTGCACTCTCTGGATGTAAAGAGGGTTTTGAAATTTTACTTGGACAGGACAAAATGCTTACGTAAAACACAACAGCTCTTTGTTAACTATGGCCCAGTTAGAACAGGGTTGGGCACGTCTAAGCAATCTTTATCCAGGTGGATTGTTTCATGTATAATGTTATGCTATCAGTTAGCGAACAAATCCCTTGGTGGTAGGCAAGGAGCCCACTCTACTAGAGGGAAAGCAGCTACTGCAGCCTTGATGAAAAATGTCCCTTTGGCAGAAATATGCAAGGCTGCCACTTGGAAGTTGGTCCATACCTTTACTCAGCATTACTGCCTTGATACAGACGCTAGGGCAGATGCTCAGGTTGGACAGGCCTTGCTTAAGAATTTATTTGCATAACTCATGTTTTTTGTCAGTATTCTTCTGTCTACTCCACCGCGGTTATGGGGATGGGCTTGCTACTCTATTTAGTGCTTATGACTATACATGGAAATCCCATACGAGAGAAGGAATGGTTTCTTACCTGTAACTCCAGTTCTCTCGTAGGGGTATTTCGATGATAGTCATAAGCAACCCTCCCTCCTCCCCGGTGGAGTTGACATAGAACAGGTTGCCATAAATATTATCGATATTGGTACTCCAACAAATGTTTTGTTCCTTCATGTCAGGTTACAAGCCTTCAAAAAGAACTGAGGCAACTGCCTTTTGCTGTGCATGATGGGAAACAGGAAGACTTTACTTTCTTAAAGGCACAGCTCTATTTTCATTCTGTATAATGGCAGCCTATGGGCTACACTGCCCTGCATTGTTTTATTCTCATGAGAGGTGTAAATAGAATATGAGAATGTATTTGTTATTACACTTCTAGAATAAATAGATGTTTAAAGTGAATTTACACTACAACTGTTTTTTCTTTTAGCAATTTGGCCTGTGTAGCTGTTCACATAGGCTGCACATTGTTCTTCTTAAGTGTTTTTTGACAGACCTTTTTCAAAGGGCTGGTATTTGCACTTAAGAATATACTTCACATCAGTGCTCCGGGGTCCCCGCAGGCGCGCAGAACTATTCAGTGCTTATGACTATCATGGAAATACCCCTACGAGAGAACTGGACTTACAGGTAAGAAACCATTCCTTAGTCTTTACCAAAAAATCCATTAATGAAGGTAAGCAACTTGTTAATTATTGCTGTAAACCAGTTATGACTTCAGGATTTTATACCCTCATTAAATATATACCTGAAGTTATTACTACATCAGCAGATATTGTGTAAGAATGGAGAGTAACCTTCCACTGCCACCAGTGATTGCCAGGAGCCCATGTGTTTGCTTCTGACTAATAATGGTTCTGATTATTGAGGGTGTATGTCAGTATAGTATGATTCTGCAAGCATCTGTTCCACAAATGGTTTTCTACTGCCATTGTTTTACTAGAGATTATTCATATGCATTATTATGTGCATTACGTGCAGTACGATAAATATTGGCAATTACTGTTACAGGAGTGATAGCCACAACATCTATGGGACATAGTGTTCCACTAGTTATGGATTTGGCCAGGATTCTTAGTTCTCGGACAACTTACCACTAGCTGGTTTTATTATTCCACTTTGGGGTATTGAGAATATAGTCACTAAGGGCCTGTTTTAGATCTTTGGTGAGCTTCACCGTCCGACTGCAGTATTTAGATGTAAGGTGACTGAACCTGCCTTGACAGAGAATTATCCGTCGCGTAAGAGCTGCCCCACCGACGGCCCCACAGACTCCTATGCTGGGGAACAGTACTCCATCACCATCAGGCTGGCAGGATCCCACTAACCATATCTAGATATCACAGTTGTGCAGCTGGTGTTCTGGTGGCAGTTTCCTGACAGAGGGAGTCCGTCGCAGGAGGTGATGTACATTGTACAATGGTTCTGGCTATGGAATGGATGCTAGTAGCACACACCTGATGTACTGTTGTAATATGTGTCGCCCTGCATATTACACCCACAAAACACTCCATTCACACCATGATCTGTTGCCATTCCACCACAATGCAATGTTTCCTGCAGTGAACATACAATGTTAAACATCCAAAACACAACATACACACACTACTGATACTAAACCCACATAAAACTACAACAATGAGTACAATAACACAATCATCCACACCAACACACTCACACTAAAGCACACCTACACCCCTTACAATACCAACCACAACCAACAAACCACACTCACCTGAACGTTGCACCTAGCAAAACATCACACAACTAGACATACAACAAATACCAGACCCACATCCAAGTGTTAAATACAGACACAACCACATCGCCCACTCAAGCTCCATCTCTCTCAACCAGCCAATCCAATCTCACCCCTCATACCCTTTCTCCTCTCTTCCAGTTCTCCATTTACCTTGCCTTGACACCTGCCACACCTGACCCCACAAGTCTCAAGTAAAAGCTTTGAGGAGCCAAATATGTGCCCAAATTATGCCCTTTAATGATGAGGTCACTCGTGGACTATAGGCAGAAGAATATTTAAGGGCAGCAGAGCCACGAGAAATTGTATCTTTCAAACATTGTTCACTGTCACATATGTGTTACATTGCCCAAATAATGTACACAAGAGAAGTATTACATGAATAATGACTTGAGTCCAACTTTCATACAGTTCGTCCAACACTGTGTATCGCAGTACGATTCCTTGGGATGGAATTGATCTTACAGTGACATACATGTTCTGACTCACATTCACAGCTGGAAATACAACATTTCACTTACAGTTCCCATTGCAAAGGGTACACATTGACATTTCATTACAATTGTGATTTTTTTTTTGATTTTGGTGCAAGCATTTATTTATGTAATGAATACGTACTTCAAATAAAAAATTGTGTAAGTTATGAATTATTGTCCATACAGGGGTGTCTCCATTAATGTCTGTCACAGATGGTTCACACACATATGCATTACACAAGTGACAGGACATGAATGTTAACGCACTGGTACCGAGCTAATGGTAGGTGACAATTTATTCTAGTAATATGGAATGCTGACATTCGAGTCCGGTGATGACACATTTGTTTTCCCTCGTCATCAAGTGACAGCAGCAACAGCGGGACTTGTCCGGTCGGGTCCAGTTGAAAACAGAAGTGAAAAAGGAAATAAAGTTAGGTTTTTACAGAGCAGCAACTAGGAGTGTCCCCCCTCCACCCTCATCAGCAGCAACCGTTGCAAATCCTTTAACAATGAAAGGATAATAAACTAAATTCATTATCTTTTCATTGTTAAAGGGGCGGGCATTGGAGATGATGGGGATGAGGGGAGTGCAGTGTGCATCTGTGTTTGGCCGGCCGTCTCAGGCTCCCCAAACACACATGCGTACTGTGCTCTCTCCCGCCTGGTTCTGTGTTGCCAGGCTGGAGAAAGCAGGCACAGGCTCCCAGTCTGCCTGAGAGTGCCCTGGCTGGGCATTCCCAGCCAATCCTAATGCTGCTCTGAGCAGCGGCAGGATTGGCCGCAGAGCAGGCTGGGAGCCTGTGCTGCCCGCTGCGGAGACGGAGGGTTGGCGGTTTCCCCCCTGCGCGCTGCCCTGCCCCTTTGTAGCCCCCGTAAGCCGCTACTGTTTTTACCTCATTGCCCTTCCAATACGCCAACTCAGGTGTGGAGGTTTCCCTGTCACAGTTGCCTTGAAGGGAAGGCATATTGTAATTGGCGCTGTGGAAATATTCACTAGAGTCCCACCATCAGCCACTATTTCCAGTCGTGCCGTTGATGTGGATGTATAGCTCTGGCAGAGTCTGCGGGACTCGGTCGGTCTATCAACCATGGTCCTGCCAAAATCTAATAGAGCGGGTGGACCACCAAGTCAACGGGCAGATTATCCAACGCAAAACCAACGGTGGGACCAATTCTGCCAAAATGTAAACAGGCCTTCAGTCTGGTATGAACCAAGTTACAGCATGAAATAACCATTGTAGAACAGTAAAGGCTAGCAGCAGAATAGCCATTTTTCTATGCTCTTGATGGGGATCCAAGGGCCATACGTTTTTCTCCATACTAAGTTCTACCCTTGTGAAATATTAGGTCTGAGTTGAAATAACAACTTCTGGTCACACTCATTGTTTCTTTTTTATAACAAGTGTATAATTGCAGAAGGTATCCCTATTGGAGGCTGGTTGTTAGTAGAGGTAAGTATGTACCTACCACTAGCAATAATGCCTCCAGACAGTATTAGGTTCAGTCAAAGTCTCAAAACATTAGCCTCTGGCTCAACCCCTGGAAGCTTGGCAATGGTCAGGCAGGCTTAACTTAGGAGACGGGTATGTAAAGCATTTAAATACACCAATACAGGAAATTAGTGAAACACATCCCACAATAAAAATGCCATGCCAGTTTATAAAAATAGGAAATATTTGTATCTTTAACATGACACCAAAAGGACAAAAGTACAATATAGGGAAGCGGCGGTATGAACTTTTAAAGATTAAACAAAAAAAATTGTTTTCCAGTGCTTAAAAATCAATAGCGCCAACTGGGAAATCCGGTTGCGTCTGACTGAGACAAAGTCAAAGTTTGAGGTCGACCGTGATGGAAACCTGCTCGGATACACTGAGCAGGAGGCCTCGTCAAAATTGTACCTTCACACTTAAAAACCTTTTGGAGCTTTTCTCCTTGTCGTTGAGTGAGGCTTCTCGTCAGGTTGGGATCCGATGCAACAATGATGGCTTAGTTTCCCCGGCTAAAATCCTGGACGTCTAGCACTCCTGAACCTTCAGCGGTATAAACCTGACATCCAAGCTGGGTTGCTGTTCGGCTGCAGAGGCTTGACTCTCATTGATGGGCCGGTCACCTTATGGAGCTTTGTCACAAAAGTTATCCAAATTTCTGGAGGTAGTTTTGGGTCTCAAAGTGTCCAAACACAAATCCATTGGTCCAGGAGCCCTGGGATGGTCCATGTAAATTTGGGACTTCACCTGCCCAAATCCTTGCACGTCTACTGGACGCACTCCAGGCTGGGGACTTTTGCGGAAGCTGGTGCAGGAAAGCTCTATTAACCTGTTGCTTTCAGGGGGTTCTCTCCTCGGTCCTTTTAATAGCAAGGCAAAGTCCTTTTGGCTGTTGTCCCAGTGTGCAGCAGGAGCAATACTTCAGTATGCAGTCCTCTGGATTGCAGACCAGGGCTCCAGCAGGGCAGTCCTTCTTCTTCTTGTGGTTTCAGGCAGAAGATCTTAATTCCAATGCAGATCAGCCACTTTTATTCAGTCATCTTTGGGGACAATCAGTGGGCATTCTTGTCCAGTGAGATGCAGGGTGCCTCCCAGAAGCATGAGAAAGTGTGGCATCTTCTTGTCCCATAAAGTACTGCACTTTAACATTCCAAGATGGATGATTTTCCTAGAGAGGAACAAGACCTGGCTAAAAAAATCCCCTGGTGTAGCTCATGTCCATTAACTTCCCTCTGGACATCTGCAAATTCCTTTACTAAGCCCACTATCTAACTGTGGGGTACAGGAGGAGAGGGCAGGCCTGGCTGCATTTCTTTCTGACTAGCTTCCTTTTGAAGCCTCAGCTTGATTTACCCAACCCCCTTCCTGGCCTGTCCACAACATCTGCCACCTTCTGCAGTCAGAAAGCCGTTGCTCATGGCAGACCACTTATCACCTCATCAAAGCAGCGTGGCTAATCCTGTTAGAGATGACCAATCAGAAGAGACCACTAGCATACTGGAATTAGGCTTACAGCAAAGGAAGTCTTATAATTTCTTTTCTGTCCGAATTATGATAAATTCAGCAAGGCAAGTTGACGGATTTATCATTACCATTCATTTGAGTCCTTCCGTTCATGACAGATTCAAATCCCTCCTAGCCAAACCTATGCTTACGGAAAATATTCCCATTTTTTCCTGTGGAGCTAAGTATTTACAATGAGGAAAAAATAAAGGTGCAGTTTTTCTCACTAGGGCATATAAAACATATTTTATAATGTCCCTGCTTATAGTTACATGGCACCCATCAAGAGGAGACCTTGGGAGCAATTTACATGTAAAAAATAAGGTAGTTTATCACTTGAGAAATACCTTAAATCCCAAAGTTGAATTTGCACACATTTTTCTTTTCAAAGACAGTCTGCAAGGCAGGGCTGCCTATATAAATTACAGCAGGCAACACCGTAGTGCACACTCTAGCGGAGGAAATCTACTGGGCCTCTAAACATCCCTGCCCTATTATATACTAGGGACTTATAGGTAGTTTAAACCCCCCTTGCCCTATTAACTACTAGGGACTTACAGAGTCTGTCATTGGCAATTGAAATTATAGCATTGTATAATTTGACTATATACCTTTTATTCAGAGCACTGGCACTGGGCCTGGTTAGCAGAGCCCAGTGCACAGTCAGCGTCAGTTACCACCAGTATTAGTCAGACACATTAGGGTGCACATGCTAAAAGGGTGACTTTCTCACAATCCCCTTCTGCTGAGACCAGCTTACCCCAGTAACCCAAAGTTTGTGCAAATGGGAATAGGTTTGCAATAGTTGCATGTTTTTCACTTGTAGTGCCTGTGCCATTAATTCATATGTTTTTTCAGGATTAAGGGCCATATTTATACTTTTTGATGCAAAACTGCGCTAGCGCAGTTTTGCGTCAAAAAAATTAGCGCCGGCTAACGCCATTTCGAAGCACCGTGCGGGCGTCAAATTTATACTTTGACGCACGGCGGCGCAACCAACAGGTGGGAGTTATTATTTCGTGACGCTCACAGCGGCGTCACGTCGTAAAGGAAACCAACATTAACGCGACGCAAATCACTGTGGGTCGATTTACGACAGCGCAACCCGGAAAGCGTTGTTTTTTTGGACGCTATTGAGTCAAATTTACCCGCAAAAACTGCCCTTTCAGCAGAGGAGAGCCAAAATGAATCCCAGATGCCACTACAGACCCCAGGAACATGACAGCAGACCAGGAACCAGCCAGGATGATCCATACCGGAACCAGGACATTTTCAGAAAAAAAAGAAAGTGTTGCTTCAGTGCAGAGGAGCAGGAAATCCTGGTGAAAGAGGTGACGGAACACCAGCACCAATTGTTCATCACCTCTAAATTGCCTATCAGTAGGAGAGAGGCCATATGGAAACAAATTGTGGACAAGATCAACAGTGTGGCTGAAGAACGCCGGACAGTCACCGAGTGTAAGAAACGCTGGCATGACTGCAAACGTAGGACAAAAGAAAAAATGTCCAGGAACAGGAAGGCAGCAATGCAGACTGGAGGGGGGAGTCCAGCACACCAGGAGGCCCTGGACCACATGGAGGAGATGGTCGCAGCCGTCATCCCTGAGGAGATTGTCACAGGGATTCAAGGACAGGACAGCGCAGACTACCACGAGACAACGCACATGCAGGGTAAGTCGCATGGGGAATTAAAATGCAATAATGGGGACTGTAAGCGGGGGGGATACCTACTACACAATGCATGTAAGTCAGCACATTTATGAAGTGGCATGGGTAAAGGGGCACGGCAGGGGGGCATGCCCAGCACAGACTGAATCTGGGGCACGACAAAATACAGCACCAACAACAGTCCCATGGGGCCATCCTGTAAGTACAACAATAGAGCCAAGGGAAAGCAGCGACAGGTGTGAAGGCCACTACGTCAAACTCACATCCAGGCACTTGTCTTGCAAAATCTATCCTACATCAACTAGGTCCCTATCAGTAAAGCAGTAGCCAAAACAACAACTGCAATGTAACTGCCACAACAGTTGACAATAACACCTCTCATCTCTGTGCAGCTATAGTACCAAATGGCAGGAACCTCCCCATGGAACATACATACCTAAATTAGTGGGTGAGGATGACATCTGCAACTATTCATAGAAATAAGACAAAGGCACCAGTACACTCAAATGCCGAATGCCCATACTTGACACATACATAAGCCAAAGTAAACAGCAATAGGAGCCACACAGCACTAAAGACACACACATGCTGCATACGTCAGGGTCTCTCACGTGCCTGGCTAACAAGGCAACATCACTAATGTCATACTGCTCAGACAACAACATTGAGGAGGGGACACAGGCAACTGGTCACTGAAACACACCTGCACAGTCTGACAACCAAATAGGACCTTGATACGATAAACAGGCCAATCCAATTAAACACACATGACCCAACATCATCTCCAAACATCAACAATGTTTACATCCATACCACATCCTAACATTGACATGCATAGGATATGCCACGTCACATGTACATTTCGGGCAATGTGAATAAAAAGTGTTTGGGGCAGGTCCTGAGAGGCAAGTGTGCTGGCAGGGCATTCACAACACCCACAGTCAGTCAAAGTATAGTGTTGTAAGTGTAACGTATACTTTGCGCATTAGCTTCAGGCTTTAGGCCTTTGTGCACCTTGCCCTGAATGTACTTTAACGCATTTGCTCACATCTAAGAGCCTCAGAGCACTTTGCACTAAATGCTTTTTATTATGTTTCCTATCAGTTAATTTAGCAAATAGCCAGTCCTACGGTGTTGTTTATTAGTCATATCACACTGTTTTGCCTACTTCAGCACTGGAGTTTGCCAGAACATATTCACTCTGTGCCCCAGTCAAGGATACAGTCTGGTACATTGCCGATAGACGTGGTAGGGGTTAAGATTTGGCATTCCTGCGTAGGGACACTTTGTCATCACAATGACATATTACTTATAAAATCACTTCCTTGTCCCAAGACACGCAAGAGGGAGTTTCCAAAGAGAGAACCACAACTACACGCTGCCTGCCTTGCTGCAGATGCAGAAACAGATCACAGGCCATTGCTCTGATATGAGGGATGATGTCTCCCCAGTGATTCAGACAGGCAAGCTCGAAGCTTAACATGCTGTGCTATAAATAGAACAAGCAGAGGGATAGTAGAAACAGTTAGGCACCATGATAGCTTTGTACTAATGTTTTACTCTCCTGCTGACTATTTCAATTCTAACAGTTTGTATTGTTTGGGTTATTTTGGCTCACACCTAAATATCTACAAGTCAGTTGTACAATGAAATCATCATATAAAACAAATACTGTCTTTGTCATTTGTGTATGAGATCATACTGGAAAAGAGAGAATTGTGTAGGATCTGAGTGACCACGACTTCCCTGAGAAGTTCCAAAGATGTCATGCGCTCGGATGTCTAATCATTCCTTTGCCGTGGGAGACCAGAGGCACTGCTAGTTAGCAAAAAGAAAGAATCAGGGTGACAGAGTTAATTACAAGTGTGTCAGACTTAGTCCCCCACACCATTAGCTATCCTGCTGCCTAGAAAGCCAGTAATCTCATGTAGGATAATGAGAGCCCACCCAACAAAATGTCCCTCCATAAGAATAGTTAAACACGGAGGGAGGAGTAGGTCAAAAACATGCCTATTACTAAATTTTTTCAAAGCAACACCTAGAGGCGATTAGGCAGACAAGTCTGATAGCTCTATATCATACATGTGACACACAGGTGGGCCATAGGCCTACAACAATGCCCATATGAAGGACAGCAGATACCAAGACAAAAACAGAGCACAAAGTTAAGGCATCCAAAGGCTTGTATCTTATTGCAAAATTGTCACAACACAGACACACTAATTGTACCCTGTTTCATTGCGGAGGAACATGGATCTCCTGCCGATATGCCTGTCCCTGATTTCCCTGATGACATGGATGACGAGCCCATAAACATTCCACAGGAGACCATCCAAATGGTCCTTGAAAGCCTCCAAACCCCACCTTCAGTCACAAGGAGGAGCACAGAAGAAGCAGCCACCACAGTAGAACCACCCGCCACCCCAATTGTAAGACCTGCCAGCTCCAACACAGGTGAGGACTCTGACGACACTGGCACCAGCTTCGAAAGAACCGTTGTTGGGGTACAGCGGGAGCTGGCCAAGGAGGTGCGGGTGGGGATGCAAACTATGGCATCCAGCCTTGAGGGGGTGCGTTCGTGCATGATGTCTTCTGCTGATCAGGCAGCTGCTATGCAAGCCCTAACATCTCTCTTGCAGGAACTTGCCAAAACACAGAAGGAAATCAGCACAGCTGTCATCCAGTTGACACAACACCTACAACTGCAATCCAGTCAACGTGTGCACGAATGCAACATTGAACCCCTCAGGGCCGACCTGGCTGCCTACCATCATGATGTGGCTGCCATTCTCAAAAACCAGCAGGCCCTCCTTGCTGCAGTACTGCCCTTAATAACTCCACAGGGAGCAGCCCCCGGGATGTCTGCCTCCATGTCTTCTAACACTGAGGTGTGTGTTGCCCCTTCACAACCAACAACAAGGACAAACCAGGCAACACACACATCAGAAGAAGAAGACACGGAACAGATAACATTCTCATGGAAGAGTACCCGGAAGCACTAGTCCCTGCACCATGGCCTACTTTGACCAAGGTCCTACGTTTTGTCAAATGCCAGTCTCACTACAACTACACTCAATGACTGTTCTGCAGTCCACTGTATGACTTGACCCCATTGCCAGTGAATGTCTCTCTCCTACTATTTGCCAATTCCTGTCCCTCTGCACTGTCTGTGACATCACCCCAGCATGTCAGGAGCATCATCCACACCCCTTCTGTAGGATTACCATGTAAGAATGCACCAGAACGGACCCAGCAAACATGGTGAATGGACATTTTGCACTACAGCACCTATAAATAAATAGCACTTGCACACCTATTATGTCTCTGTGTTATTTCACACTTCAACTGTGCAGTACCTAACTCCAAAGTGCCTGTGTGGCAACCATGTAGATTGTCAATACTACTGTCCTGATATCATGTATTCTGAAACATCTGTGCAGTGGCCAGGATTGCATCATAGCCTTACCATACTGAGGAAAATAACTGATGAAGGGACTAAGCACATACAATCATGCTTTGTTGGACAGAATGATGCACCATCTATAGCTATTCTAGACAACTAATGGTGGCTGAGAAATGTAGGCACCATGCAATACTAAAACAAGAAATTATACTGCAAAATGTAAGGAAACATTAACAAAGAACACTGCATCAATCACCCTTTCGGAGTATACTTCCATGAAGGAAAGTCATGCAGAATTAGTACACACATGATGTAGGTCAGCAATGAAAGCAACAAGACAAGAGTGTGAACAACTCCTCATCTACAAAGATCTCCCTGAACTTCACACTGCAGTCCGACCTATCAATTTACCCACAATAACAAGTCTGGAAGCACTCTTTGTGAAGTAGGATACATACCAACACAAAACCTTGGTGATCAATGCAAACTACCAATGGTGGGTCTCCCAAATGGTGGATACTTACCAAGATAGCACACGGGTAGCTGGCATGTTAAACCTCAATTTCCTGGGGATGGCGAGCATAGGACACAAATGTCATACTAAAACATTCAGCTACACTGATGTCAAGGCCATGATAAAGTAGCACCTAACGCATCATGTAAAGGGTTAACTATATATTTATTACTATTGAGTAACACAAGAGGCAACTAAGGGAAAGGTAATACTTACACTAATCTAACCTGACTACTACTAACCCACAACTGTCCCTAACTAACCTAAGCTAAACTTACTCTACACATGTAACGAAACGATCTAAACATCAACCCCCCACCCACCATTATGAGACAGGACACATGCAGGACAACACTTACTAACCTACACACATACTATACTATCCTAAACAAACATATATTTTTTTGTAATTTTTTGCATATTTTGTATATATATTTTTTTTTGTAAAAACAGGAATCCCAACATTGCCCCCCACCCACCCACCCACACAAAAAATAAAGATAGAAAGAATAAGGACCCCCCACCCTCTTCCCTAACACTAACTAAGCTAATTACCTATACTAACCTAATACTAATTCCCAAAACCCAACTATCAGTAGAAAATAGGAAAGAGGAGAGAGGGGAGGGGTAAAAGTTCAACAGGGCAAAAGTCCTACAGGTTCGCCCTTCATAGTGTCCGCCGGATGGAGCTGACCCTTTTTTTAATATAGGCCACATCCTGGCTCGGGTTGTCCACCTTATTGACCAGCTTGTCCAATTTTCTACCCAATGCCAGGAATGCGGCTGGGTCCACAGGAGGGGCTGATGTAGTTTGTGTGCTGGCCGACGTTAAGCTTGTGCCAGGAGTTGACTGCCCACTGGACTGTCCTGGTTTTACAACACGGCTGGGTCCAGGTCTGGAGGAAGAGCCAGGGTCTACTGTTCCCGACGTTGCTGGGGCCACTTGGTGAGACCTGGTGGATGTGGTGTTGGTGGCTGTTGTTGGCAATGTAGGCGGAGCCTGTGGTGAGGCCTACCACGCCCCGGAGGCCCGATCCGAGTGATATTTGCGGGCCATCCTCCGGTACCCACACTGCACCTGCAGGATGTGCCTGTATCGCATGGCACGCCTCTCAAATTGGTGTCGATCTGCAGCACTCATGTTTGCAGCTGTGAAGAGAAAAGGCAAATATTTTCCTTTGGAATTGCATTGGGTGGAATAGCACAATGGGTTATTTGTGCATTACTAGAAATGTATTGGTTGCAGCAATTGTCACAACATAGTTCACTGAAAGGCTGAGAGGAAGTACATGTGAAGCCTGCATACATAAGGGCATCTCACACCTAGCCTATCCATGTCTCTACATGATGGATGACATCACCCTAAACTACTCATCCAAATTATGCCTAAGGCATCTGACATGATGGCTGCACCTCTTCCGCATACCGACTTCACTACATATGTCACTCTATGTGATAACTATCACAATCCTCACTCAATGCCATTTGTAATTTGTTGTGTGCAAATATTGAACCCATGGGCCATAACCGAATGTGTAGACTAGGGGCCAGATGTAGGAATATGGAAAATTGCAACTTGCTATGCAGAACGGTGTCCGTCTGCGAGTCGCTATGGGGTCGCAAAGACCCACCTCATTAACATCAATGAGGTGGGTCCCAATTTGCGCCCCCTTAGCGACTATGGGCACTCACGGGGATGGAGGCCTGCTGGGAACAGCAGACCTCCATGGCTGTGACTGCTTTTAAATAAAGCTGGTTATTTTTTCCCAAGTGTAGCCCGTTTACCTGAAAGGAAAACGAGCTGCACTTAGAAAAATTAACAAAATCTTGGACCACTGGCTGTTTAGAAAAAAAATATTCGGTCCACTCACAAAGGGGAAGGGTTCCTATGGGGACCCCTTCCAGTTAGCAAGTGGGTAACCATCCACTTCAAGTGGATGGTAACTGCGACTCCCTTTGCGACCACGTACTCGGTTGCAAATGGAATTGCATACCACTGCGTGTCGCAAATAGGACGGGAAAACCCCTTCCTATTTGCGAGTCGGAAATGCATTTTGCAAGTATGTTCTGAATCACAAAATACATTTCTGCATAGCAAATAGACGTTTGCGTCTCACAAAGAGCAATTTATGCCATTTGCTACTTGAAAACAGTTTGCTACATCTGGTCCTAGATTCTAAATAAAGTTGCTAAAGGTCACAAGTACGTGTAACATACTGGTTGCTACAGTCCTAGGTACCCTGTTTCACATTAACATGGCAGTCTTTGAGGGTGGGGTGGGAATAACAACCAACAATCCCATGTTCAATGCACACCCAGGAGTGTATAGAAAGGTCAACAAGTATGTGCCTTCACACACAACACCTATGAAGGGCTAGCAACACGTTGGAGTCAGCCAAACATTGTCACATCCAAGGTCCACACATGTCAAAATGCTCTGACTTAGGCCAACATCACATACTATCAGTGAGGCATGTTTTACAACACACACAGAGGAGCTAGAACACCCATTATCATGAGTCGACAGAACACCTAGGCCATTACACTCTAGTCACACACACTTCTAGTTCAACTAGTGGAAGTACATGCCCCCGGAAGATCCAACCTACAGTGTACACAGTGCATCCTCAACTAGGAAGATGCACATTTCATCAAAGCCATTTGCCAAAGCTATCTGGGAGAATGTCAGTCTGATATGCAGACTCAGTTCAAGCCAAGTCCCAGAGCAAGTCTTACATTAACCAGTATATTCCACATGACTCATCCCATTCCCCATTGCGGCCCAACTGGAATGACCTACAGCCCCTAAATCTGAGAGATGGCTAAGTATTGGTTTACAGAAACAGAAGTGATATTTGATATCCCACTAAAGCAACAATGCCAATGAACGGCCAGCTCATCAAATCATGAATTTTGTTGAACACACAGTAGTCCATCATGCATCACTAGCAAGCAATAAAATTAGTACTCAGGCCGCACTCACTGTAGGTATAGGGGTCCTCAAAATGTGCCACCTCTCCCACGGTGTACGGTGCTGGTCCACTTGTAAAGCATGAAAGGAAGAATATACTCAGACTCGGTGCACTGACAAATAATTGCAGTTACTATGACACTGTGTGAATATGACATGGTGATGATACACTTTCCCACATGCTCATACTGCATGGATGACTTTTTATTCAACATTAACATTGGATGAGTCTCCTGCTACAGTTACACACCCTACTACACACATGCAGTGGCCAGGACAGTCAGGTGTTGTCAAAGATACCCCTCCATTAGTATGCCCAAACAATAATGTCTTGCATACATCTCATCATGTGCATCCCAGAGAGACATCCAAAAGCTGGTTACTTGAGGACTGCATGACCCCTCACAATCAAACAGGCTTGGTGGACATTTTCAACACACAGCAATCAGACACACATGTGACATATGTGTGGACAACATAGCTAACTTCATGTGACGTGAAGGCACCACACATTTATAGCATCATCATGGGTTTCTAATTTTCTGTCTAGCTATGGTGTCAACATATGTAGGTATGTTGTTTCTACATGACTTTCTCACTGGCCCATATGACCTGTAGAGTTCAAATAGGGGCATTAACGTGTCGCTTGTCTGACACAAATGCAACACTACATTACATACAGATACAGGCATCTGGTATGTGTTGAAAACATGAGCCATGTGACTGCTAGCATTGGTCTTCCTACACATTGTGCAACAAATACACATTAGGGCCCATATTTATACTTTTGTAACGCCGCATTTGCATCATTTTTCGACGCAGAGACGGCGCAAACTAGCAAAATACAAATCTATTTCGTAAGTTGGCGCCGTTTTTGCATGAAAATGCGGCGCAAAGTCGGGGATAGAAATGTATAAATATGGGCCTAGGTTTCCCTAGCATTACACACAGTCAGCTACTTATCTAGCATATTGGGTAACAATCTGCACATGTCCCCACACAGATTTCTATTATTCACATGTAATTGATTTGTACTCACCAACATGGCCACCAATCCTGATTCCCAGGTGGTCCAGCAGGTCCTACTCCCTGGATATGAGATCAGCCCAGCGGTGCTTTAATTGATGCTCATTCCGCATGCTCCCGTACACCCGGACCAGGTGATGGCGCACCTTCCCCCACCGGACTTTCCGTGCCTCCGTGTGATACCCCTGTATCACACGGCCTCCAGCATGAGTGGGAGGAAATGGCAAACTAGCCAAATGAAACCCCCCAATTCCTCCTCACCCATCCTGGCAAGCTGAGGCCTACCTGACATATTAACAGAATTAAATGAGCAAAAATAAATAAACCAGTAAAAGTGGGAAATGGAGAAAGGTAGAGTAGTGAAGGAAAAAGAAAAATAAGAAAAATAGCCCAACTAACCCCAAAGTTATACTACCCAGAACAGACTCCCACAGACAATACAAACAAAAACAGGATTGTACAAAACTAGACTAAACAGACTGAGACAATATTAGGCAACAAGACTAGGATCACAAAAAGACAAAATACAAGGTACACAGGACACAAAAGCAGTTAAACACAGGACAACACCTTTCACACAACCACACAGTCTAGATAAATCTGAGACTGCAAAGTGAAAGTGAAAGTTAACTCCCAGTACAGATTTAGTAAAGAGGATATCCTATTACATCACTTCCTGCATAAAATGGCCGCCGTTTTTATGTTCCCGTTATGCGTCATATTTTCACGCATACACAATGTGCGTCATTTATTTTTGACGCATAACATTGCACATAATGCAGAGTCAAAAAATATGATATGAAAATAATAAATTAATAAGGTACATGACATGTCCAACATATTGTCCATGTTGCGTCAAATTTACCACGCATACAGCATGGGCGTCATATTTTTTCCACGTACAGGAGTGCACAGAATGCAGAGTGAAAAAATATGATATGAAAATTAATAAATTAATAAGGTACATGACATGTCCAACATATTGTCCATGTTGCATCAAATTTACCATGCATACAGCATGGGCGTCATATTTTTTCCACGTACAGGAGTGCACAGAATGCAGAGTCAAAAAATATGATATGAAAATTAATAAATTAATAAGGTACATGACATGTCCAACATATTGTCCATGTTGCGTCAAATTTACCACGCATACAGCATGGGCTTCATATTTTTTCCACGTACAGGAGTGCACAGAATGCAGAGTCAAAAAATATGATATGAAAATTAATAAATTAATAAGGTACATGACATGTCCAACATATTGTCCATGTTGCGTCAAATTTACCACGCATACAGCATGGGCGTCATATTTTTTCCACGTACAGGAGTGCACAGAATGCAGAGTCAAAAAATATGATATGAAAAGTATAATTTCATGGCTAAATATGAGAAACATTTATGAAAATTTATATTTGACTCTGCATTCTGTGCACTCCTGTACGTGAAAAAATTATGACGCCCATGCTGTATGCGTGGAAATTCAAGCAATTTTTAAATTATGTCTTCATTTTTTTAAGTTGGGGAAGGAGATTTGTCATGGCCAAACGGTGCTATGTGATACACATTTGTGGTTAGCTATGACACATGTCCCTTATTGGATGTATAGAAGGCATTCACACTGTAATATTTATGATACGTTAAATAATGTATTAACCATATTTGTACACATATTTTGGGTAATTGCTGATGGCTATTTTGAAATGATGGATGGGATACCATGATGTATTCCTTCTCAAAAATGTGTCCACAATTATGATGGTAATGCTTTTATCTATAGTCCAAACAGGGAGTGCAATAGTCACTTACAGTTTTTATGGGGCTAACCATGTCCTATTATGATTTTGTTCTTCTGATTTTTGTTTTACTTTTGACATGTAGGCCACACATGTGCCTTATGCATGTGTTTAGTTCACAAGTACATGATTCTTGTATATTTGGGGGGCGGTAGAGGTGGACTTAGGCCCCCAGCACCCTAGGGTTTGCCCATCCAGATTAGCTAATGTATCCATGGCTTTAATTTATTCTGTTATGCAAAACCTGCAGCAGCAGGCTAATGTAAGGCCATATGGTATGAATCACTGTTAACCATTCATTCATCTCATTTGCCCATTTGACGTTTGCACTATTGATGATTTGGAGCAATCTGGCATACCATTTTCCAATGACTATGTTTGCAAAATCTCAGCGTTCCTCATGTGCTGATGACAAATAGATTGTTGATGTATGTGGCCCTTTATGCATTACCTGGTTTAGTGGCATGTTACATTCTTCCTGTTAGGTTCAAACTGGGACACTACTGTGATGGGCTGCTTTCAAATATTTGGTTGATTGGATGACATATGTTTATATGTGTGTGGGAATGTGGATCCACTATCACCTGTCTGGCTGTATGTTGTCACTGTAACTTCAAGGTCTCCTCATGAGTTAGTGGCAGCTAATGTTGTTCCAATTGGGTATTGTTCATATCAATAACTTGAGAGAAGCCATTGAGGACGTGGTCACGTACACATGGATGGTCCCACCCTGTCTATGAACACGTGTGATGAGACTTTAAAATGATCTACATTTTTGGGCTGGGTGAGAGACTGTCTCAGGTGTCTGGATCAGGCATGTGTCATTGCCACATTTGTACTCCTGTTGGCCTCTGTGGATGGTAATGTATCATGTTACATCCTACCCTCTGTGCATACATTTGTGATGTTTTTTTTTGGTTTGATGATTGTTATAGCATTCTTGCTCAATGAGACGACATTCTTCTTCAGCAATTTCAAACTAAAGGTGGGCAGAAATGCATAGGCCAAAGCATGATGTGGTGTTTGTTATCTGTGTTTATTTACAATTGTGCAATAAGTGTTGTTATAAGAAATTATGAAAAATAATTATTGACAAGCTGTTGGCGCCTACGCACTCCTGCTGCCGTGTTAGGTTGTTCCCCCTCCTGTTGCAGGCCAGCATCCTCCTCTTCGTCATCCTCAGGCATGTCTGGGTCTGGTTCAAGGAGGGGAATGTTCCTTTTTACACAAATATTGTGCAATATGGCACAAGTGAGTATGATCTTACAGACCATCTCTGGGGAATAGAGTAGGCTACTGCCAGTTATGTCAAGGCAGCGGAACCTTGACTTTAGGATCCCAAAGGTCCGCTCAACTATGCAGCGTGTCCTCTTGTGGGCGTCATTGTATGCCCGCTCTGCAGCAGTATTTGGGTTCACAAATGGTGTCATTAGCCAAGGCTGGATGCCATACTCCTGATCAGCTGAAAGAAAAACACAGAATGGGATCAATTAGATGTAGGAGGCACTGTTGTACAGATCTTTGATGGCAGTAGTTGTCTTGTGTTGTCTGTGACTCTTTTGTGTACTAATGTGACAACCTATAGTTGTTGGTGAAAACTTTTGCATTGAGTTTTTTTCCTTGGCTGAGCAAGTGTTTGTTGGCTAACCGTTTGTCAGCAGTATGTATTTGTTTTTTCAGTACAGTGTGCCCTCCCTAGCATTGTGACTTGTCATACAGGTGTCCGTGTGTCTTCACTGGGGGTGAGATGATAGTTCCATGCAGAGTTGAAACATGAAAGTGTAGTTAACACGTTCATGTGAAAGTACCCAGGACATCCCATCCCTTAAAACTTATGCAATGTATTAGTGTACAGGTTATTGTGAGACTTACAATTTGCAAGGTGACATTTAGGCAACCACACTCATTAATGTCTTCACGTTAAGCTGTAGAGTGAATTCCAATGTGTGACAGGTTCAATGGTGACTTCAGAAACATGGCTGATGTGAGGACCTCAGTGTGTTCCTGGCTAGGTGTTGCTATTGTTGCGTATGTGTTGTTTGTCCTAGAGGGTTGCTGTGCAGTGTGTATATAAGTTGGATTTTTGTACTTACCAACAAGTAGTCCATTGCATACCGTCCATCCTGGAAGTGTTGGTTGATGGTGCAGTGACGGAAGATGAATGCGTCATGTACACTCCCAGGATATTTAGCCACAATGTTGCTGATCAATCCTTGGTGATCGACTATGGCCTGCACGTTGATTGAATGTGTGTGCTTCCTGTTGCGGTAGAGGTGTTCACTCGCAGCAGGTGGCACAAGGCGTACGTGTGTGCAGTCGATTGCACCAAGGACGTGCGGGAAGCCACTGATGGCGTAGAACCCCTGTTTAGTTTCCTGCTGCTTCTGCAGTGTGTTAGGGAAGCAGATGTGGCGGGGTGTCAGGCGAATGATGGCATCCAGTACTTTTGGCAGGAATGCAGAGAATGATGGTTGGGATATTCCACCAACCAGGGCACCAGTTGTCTGAAACTAGCCACTTGCCAGCAGGTGAAGTACGGCAAGCAGCTTTGTTTCTGTTGGGATAGTACGTGGTGTCACTAAAGTGGGGGCCAACTGCTGTTCGATATTTCTCAGCAGCTGCTGAATGGCCTGCCAGTTCAACCGGTACCTCTGGATGATGTCCCGTTCCCTGAGGCCATGCAGGGTTGTTCTGGGGCGGAATATCCTCTCCTGCCTTCTGCGCTGCCTTTGGGGTCCCTGCTGTTGTTGTTGTAGCTGCTGTTGTTGCTACAGGGCTCTGCGTTGACGTGCACGCTGAATGAAAATCACCTCCATGTCTCCCTATTGCTGCTCTGCTGCTCTGATGCTCTGTTGTTTGTTCTGTGTGTTCTGATTAAATACAGGTGTGTTTGCCCCATTTTAACGCCTGCCCTGACTCAGGCGTGAAATTTTGACGCACATCGGGCTTTGCGTAATTTTTTTGCTCCGCCTCCCGGCCGGGAGTCGTTTTTGCCCGGAAGCATAAATACGCCGCACGGCTGTGTGCGTCGTTTTTTGGATGGGAACGCCTACCCTGCATGTCATTAACGCAGGGCGGGTTGCCGCATCCAGAAAATGACGCACATAGCGGAATTTTCCCTTGCGCCGGCTCGGGCGTCAGTGTTTAAATATGGGGCAACGTTTGCGCTGATTGTGCGTCAAAATTTTTGACGCACATTCGCCGCAAACGGAGTATAAATATGCCCCTAAATGTTTTTAACAAATTACTAGGGTTTGTAGAACCGTATAGTGCATTGTGAGGGAATCCAGTCCTGACTATTAGATATTGTATAAAATAGTAAAATCTGATCTGTGTTTTCTTAGATAGCTAAACGTTGTTAGCTCTGGCTAGGTAAGACATTCTTAGTTTTGGATGAAAATAAACAAAACAATTAGAAAAGTTCTAATTGCATAGAACATATTGTGTGCATATGCTGTTCACTTTTAACCTAGATATGACTATATGATGCTTCCATAAGCCTAGTGTAAGCCTGATTAAATTGGAGGTAGGGTCAATTAAATTTTAAGGTGAATCTGAGACCAAACAACGAATCCTAAACTTATCATTCTCTCTAAATTCCCTCTTTAGTACCCATGAGGATAATAAAAGGAAAAACATAAAGAGAAAATATGAAGACATTAAAAGCTGTGGGTCTCGCAAAGAGTACAGGAGTAAACAATGAATAAAAACGGACTTCCTTCGTCCTACCTTCATTAGTTAGTCCAGTGGGGAAATGAGTAGTAAACCATCTATACAAGGCTTGCAATGAACATTTGCACGCAGTGGAGGATGTTCCTTTTCATGAGAAAGTAACTAGAATCTATTTTATTACTTTCTGGTTTGGAAAAGAGGGCCAAAAAGAATTCAAACCTAATGTAGTTCTCAGAATACTGAACAAATACACGTAGAAAGAACATTTTGAGGTTGCTTGTACTATATCCAATTTACCCTCAGTCACATCAAGTGAACTGGATGTGTGTAACAGACCTTCAAGATGCCCATATTCACATCCATATAATAATGAAACATTGAAAAGTCCTGTCCTTCATCATGGATACACGCCACTGTCAATACAAAGCTCTACCATTCAAATTAAATCCAGCCCCTCATCCATCCACAAAATGTATGGCTGTCGTCAAAGCACACTTGAGAAGACAAAAATGATAGTTTATCCTTGTTGTATCTTAGCAACTGCAAAAGGTTCCGTTATGGATTGTTGTGACTGCATCAGACCTGGCAAACCTAGGATGGCTTAGGTGTCTTTTCTGTGGTCTGGCAGGGGTTGTACTTGCACGCTTAATAAAGAAGAATTTAATCTACGTTTTCGAGCATCTTTCTTCACAAGAATCCTTACCTAGATGAATGTGTGTCCAAGTCTTCCTCAAAGTCAATGACCTACCCAGTACAAAGGATTCTTAACTCAATACAATCTTGCACACCTAGATGCAGACATACACAGGTCGCAAAAGTGTATCCTTCACAGGAGAGACTATCATCTATACATCAGAAGATTTGCAACATTTTACAAATTCCTCACCGTACTGCTCAACAGATATCATCCTTTTAGGATCAATGACATTCTGTAATATTCTGATTGCTAATGCCAGTCTTCAGGTGATGCCACAACAATGCCTAGAGGACCAGTGGATCAGCAATTTATTCACCTCCGTGGTGGAACAAATCATAAATTGTACTGAAAGGAACCCCTTTCCATCAGGATGTTCAGCTTCATGCAATAGTTACAGATGTCTCTCTCAAAGGATGGGGAGTTCAGATAGGGCACTTAAAGACTGAAGGGACTTGATCAGACAAGAAGAGGACCTATCATTTTAACCTTCTAGAGCTAAGAGCGGTCCACCCGGTCTGAAATCATTACTTCCTTTGTTGACTGAGAACTTCCTTCTTGTTCATATGGACACTATCAATGTTGATATATTACCTGAACAAGCAAGATGGGACTCATTCCAGACTTCTGTCCTTCGAATCACAAATTATCTGGAAATGGCCAATAGCAAGAGACCTCAGCATAATGACTGTTCACCTGCTAGGCATTCAAAATGTAGAAGCAGACTCCCTTAGCCATATAGTTCAAGAAAAGCATGAAAGGGTTCTGAGCTACAATGTCCTGCAAATAGGTTTTCTACATTGGGGTTACCTACGAACAGGTTTATTTGCAGATTTTAAAAAACAAAATGCCCAGATTGCCTCTCCACATTTCATCAACCGTGATCAAAAGGGAATTACGTTTTGATAGATCAAATAGTGGTCCCAACACTGGTGGTCCACGGACCTTCCACACCTATATAAGCAACCACGCAGGAGGCTGCAGTGCAGACAAGATCTCCTTAACATGTTTGAGGGCCAGACCCTACATGCCAACCTTGGATCATTGAGCTTAAAGGCGTGGCTGCTTAATTCTTGGAATATGGGTATCTAAATGTACTGCAGGACTATGGACATTCTGAGAGAAGCCAAAAGTCCTTCCGCCAGAATATTTTATGCCTTCAAGAAAAGGTTTTGCATTTGGTGCATTTAAAACAACCATGCTTTCTCCACATGTCAGGAACAGGTGGTGATTCCTTATGTACCTCATTTGGCAAGATCTGGTGTACAATTATTATCCCTTAAGATACATCTTGCGGCAATAACTGTCTATTGGAACTGTCATTTCCGAACCTCTTTTTTTAGAATGTCTTTTACTAAGGATTTTTTAGAATGTCTTAGGAAAGTGTACCTTCCTACTAAATGTCCTTCTCCTCCTTGGGAACTGAATACAGTAAGAGAGAGAAAGTCATAATGCAGCCTACAGACGAAGGCTAGTGTGGCCCAATTTTTCATCTTTAATTCAAAAAAGGGCCAGGAGATTATATGTGTATAAAATGTGATGGTGTTTTAGTACAGAAACAGCATCAATGTCTTTCACAAACCCTTTTTTTGGGGCAACAGAGAGATGAGGCAAGCCAGGACAGTGTAGCCCCATAGGCTGCCTTTTGTGAGTGAAAATAGAGGCTGTGCCTTTAAGAAGCCAGAGACCACCAGTATTCCATGATGCTGAGCAGGTGACAGTTACTTCAGTTCTTTTTTAAGGAGACATGCGTGTAATGACCCTCTAGAAGATTGATCAATGTTATCCTGTCCACTGGAGAGGGAGGACTGCTTATGACTATAATGAAAATTCCAGAAATTCCCCTACGAGAGAACTGGAGTTATAGGTAAGAAACTATTCCTTCCCTCGTAGGGGATTTCCATTTATAGTCATAAGCACTGAATAGAGTAGCAAGCCCATCCCTGCCGATGGCGGCGGAGAGGCGGTGGAGAGGACAAGAAACAATGCCCTTTCAAGCAAACAGATTCCTAAGGGAGTCCTAAGGGAGACCTGTCCTACTTGAGCGTCTGCTTTGGCACCTGGATCTAAGCAGTAATGCTTGGTAAATGTATGGACAGATCTCCAGGTGGCTGCTTTGCAAATTTCTGGGATAGGGATATTTCTTAACAAAGCAGTTGTTTACTCCGAGTGGAGTGTGCTTTAGGCTTAGCTGATAGAGTTTTATTAGCCTTTTAGGAGGAAGCAATCTATTGGGAAATGGACTGTTTGGAAGAGGCCAAACCCATATGGATCAGACCAAGGAGGAGAGATTGGGATGCAGTATCTGGCCTTGGAACTTCGTCAGGAGGTCTATCCTGCATGGCAGCCTTAGATGTGGATAAATGGACCGGTGAAATAGATCAGTGAACCACCATTGGTGTGGCCACTTTGCAGCTATTAGGGTTATCTTGGCTCTCCAGTAGGACAGCTTTATGAGAACTGCTCGTATGAGGGGAATCGGTGGAAAATTGTAAAGGATTCTGCTAGACCAGTCGATCAATAGGACATTCCCCAGTGTCCCTGGTTGGTAATACCTCGAGGTGAAGCTTTGGGATTTTTTGTTTTCTGCTGTGGCAAACAGGTCGATGGAAGGTGTGTCCTACAGATGAAATAAGTTGTGAACGACGTTGTGCAAAACACACTAGTGATATTCTTCCAGAATCCTGCTAAGAGAGTCTACCTGAGCATTCTGCAAACCTGGAAGATGTGTAGCTATGATTGTCAGATTCATGGCTAATAGCAATTTCCATATTATCTGGCCTTCGTGTGAAAGCTGTCTGGACCTCGTCCCTCCCTGCTTATTGAGAAAGTAAATGGTAGTCGTATTGTCCGTTTGTACAAGGGAGTTGGTTTTGAAGAACAGATTAAACACTTTTAGCGCCAGATGGACTGCACATAGCTCCAAGAAGTTATTGCGGTAAGTGGACTCTCTGTCTGACCATGTTCATAGGAACTTGAGGTTGTCCATATGACCCCCCCAGCCTAGAAGTGAGACATCCGTTGCTATTGTTTGTGGAGGAACCTCCTGATGAAAGTACATCCCCCGAAGTAAGTTATTTGGGGAGCACTACCAGTGGAGAGATAGTGTAATCCTGTCTTCCTAATTGCCTGTCAGCTGGTCCCACTGGTCCTCGAAACATTACTGCAATGGTCCCATGTGAAGACGAGCATTCAGTGTTAGGAGGATGCAGGATGACATTGAACCCAGGAGACAGGATACTGTTCTTACTGTTGGACAGGAAGCTGCTATGAGATAGTGACATTTCCCAAGGATCAATAAATGTCTCTCCTCCGAAGAATACACTCTTGCCTGTAAGGTGTCAATGGTTGCTCCTATGTAGTGCAGTGTCTGAACCTGGACTGAATTTTATTTGGTGAGGTTTACTTGTAGGCCTAATCTTTTGAGGAGATTGCAAGTCCAGTATCATGAAACAGAGCTTTTTGAGACATGGATGCCTTGATCCACCAATCGTCTAGGTAGGGATAGGCAAATATTTTGTTTCTCCTGAGATGGGCAGCCACCACTGCCATGCACTTTGAGAAAGTTCTGGGTGCTGACTTGAGACCAAACAGAAGGACTTTGTACTGGTATTGGTCTTGATCTACTACAAACTTCAAAAATGTGCTGTGCTTTCTGGCAATTGGGATGTTAAAGTATATGTCTTGAAGATTGATGGAACAAAGCCAATTCCCTCGGTGTAGCTGGGGATAAATTTGGTGTAAGGTAGCATCCAGAACTTTTCTTTCAGAATCCATTTGTTAGCTGTTTTGAGGTCAAGAATGGGTCTGAATTGGCTCCAGGGCCTGCTTTTGTAAGAGGATTGTCACCTCTTCTTTTAATTGTGAGATTTGGAATCTGGATGGTTTAGGTGGAATGGACCGTGGAGGGCTGGTGAATCAGAGACAGTATCCATTGCAAACAATATTCAAAACCCAGGTTTCTTGAGTGATGTTTTGCCACTCAGTTAGGTAACATTGGATGCTTCCCCCTACAGGAGTGGGTAACAGAAGAGGGGGAAGTAAAGATTCAGAGTTTTGACCCAGCTGGATGTTTGCCTTCTTGGCCAGATTGCTGGGAAGATCTTCTCCTACACTGCTTTCAGTGGTATGAAAAGTAGAATCGTTGGTGCTGTTGTTGTGTACCACTTTGTTTAAGTCGTTGATACTAGTGAGGGATTTGAACACTCTGGGAATAGGTGCAACGTTGGTACGGGCTGAAAGATTTTCATTGCTCCTTGAGTCCCTCTAAGCCTGCCTTTAGATTGTCCATCTCTGTCTTCATCCTACCCATATCGCCCTCTGTATGACTTCCAGTGTGGTACCAGACAAGGAAAGATTTATTATTCTCTGTTTGGCTTCTGGTTTTAGACTAGTAAGGCAAGCCCAGGATGTCTACGGAGAGCAACTCGGTGGCAGTACTCCTGTGCTGCTAAAACGGATGAGTGTGCTGCAGCACTGACAACCTGGTTGGATACCATCAAGCCTTCATTCAGGATTTCCATAAAATCCTCTGGCAAACTGTTGCATGAATTCCCATAGTGACCTATCATATCTGCCTAGAAGGGCAGTGGCACTGGCCCCTTTCATGGAGGTTGCTGCGGAAATGCATACTTTTGGGTCTACGGAATCAACGCTGCAACTCTCCTTATCCACCAGTACGGTAGAGGTGGGAGAAAGTGGCATGATGTTTCTTCGTCGCTACTATGATCATGGAATCTGGTGTAGGATCTGTCCTGAGGAAAGCAGGATCTTGCTCCAGAGGACAAAACTTCTTTTGAAGTCTGAATGGTGCCGGTTTAACTGTGGTCGGACTTAGGAAAAGATCCATAGCTGGTTCAAGGAGGCCTGGCACCAGTGGAAGTAGCAGTCAAGATTCTGTTCTGTGTTGAAGTGTCTCAAAAATAACTAAGGTTGAAGTGGACGTAGTTGACATGGGTATATTTAGTTATGCAGCTCCCCTCACCCACACCTCTTGAAACGTTGTGATGTCATCCACTGGTGAAACTCGCGCTGGTGGTGAGTCAGATAGCATTGATGTATATCTCCCTGTTGAAGTGGAGGATGTGTCAATCGTCCTATGGCGAGAACAGGAATGCGAGTGGTGAGAACGATGACCATGGTGGTTAGATGATGAGTCTCTTGACCTATGTTGGTGCCTACTTGAATGATGGCATGACGTGCAAACCTAGGGCCATATTTATACTCTGTTTGCGCCGGATTTGCGTTGTTTTTTTTAACGCAAATTCAACGCAAAACAAACTCCATATTTATACTCTGGCGTTAGACGCGTCTAGCGCCAAAGTTCATGGAGTTTGCGTCATTTTTTTGCGTGAACACCTACTTTGCGTTAATGATATGCAAGGTAGGCGTTCCCTTCTAAAAAATGACTCCGAGGCCTGTGCGCCGTATTTACACTCCCGGGCAAAAATGACGCCCGGGAGTGGGCGGGTCAAAAAAAATGACGTCCAGCCGCTTTAGCGTCATTTTTTAACGCCTGGCCAGGGCAGGCGTTAAGGGACCTGTGGGCTCGGAAGGAGCCCAGAGGTGCCCTCCCATGCCCCCAGGGACACCCCCTGCCACCCTTGCCCACCCCAGGAGGACGCCCAAGGATGGAGGGACCCATCCCAGGGAACTTAAGGTAAGTTCAGGTAAGTATTATTTTTATTTTTTTGTGGCATAGGGGGGCCTGATTTGTGCCCCCCTACATGCCACTATGCCCAATGACCATGCCCAGGGGACATAAGTCCCCTGGGCATGGCCATTGGGCAAGGGGGCATGACTCCTGTCTTTACTAAGACAGGAGTCATTTCAATGGGGGTTGGGAGTCAAAAAAAACGGCGCAAATCGGGTTGAGGCGAAAATTTTGCCTCAGCCTGACTTGCCCCATTTTTTGACGCCCAAGCTCCATATTCCCCTACGCCGGCGCTGCCTGGTGTAAGTCATTTTTTTTTACGCACACCAGGCAGCTCCGCTGGCTAACGCCGGCTAGCGTCATTGAATAAATACGGCGCCCGCATGGCGCTTCAGAATGGCGTTAGCCGGCGTTAACTTTTTTGACGCACAACTGCGTTGGCGCAGTTGTGCGTCGAAAAGTCTAAATATGGCCCCTAGTTCTTTTCCAGAGAAATCCTACTCTCCAACTTCTCCAGACAAGAGTAGATACAGCTTTTCCCATCCTTAGACCCAGGATCTTCTTACTTCATGTAAAAATTATCGGACCTTATGGTCACTGGTGGGAGACAGTATACTGTGGGGCCCTTAAAGGCACAGGCCCTCATTACAACATTGGCTACTCCTGCAGAGTACATAGGGGCCCATTCTAAATATTGGTGTGCCCCCTTTTAACACCTGCTCTGAGAAGGCGTTAAAATTGAAAAAAAAAAGGGGCACGGAAATCTAAGAGATTTTTTAACCCCAGTTCCCCCCCCGCCCGACTTAACGGGGGGTTCGCCCCCATTGCATACATTATGCCTGGTGCAGGGATAATGTGGTGCTAGCGTGTACAAAGTGGCACAATGCATGCACAGCCAGTAGCAATAAACAGATCATAGCTTACAAATCAGATGTATGTAACAGGCATGGAGATAAAAGCAAACAACCATATAAAGTATTCAAGTTGTAAAAGATGTGCAAAGATGTATCAATAGTGTGAACATCACCATAAAGGAACTGCAAACGAGAATGCCACAGAGTAACCAGATGTGCATCAAAGGTGTGCATATCACCAAGAAGGAGAGTGGCCATCAACGGTATGCACATCACCGACAACTGTGGTAGCAAAACACGAGGTCTTGTAAACAGCATGGGATACCAGCATTAATTAATAGAGTTTTACCTACAAGAATGTACTGTACAACGTTAACCAGCAGAGGGCAGACTGCTGCTTTATAAATGAACAGTTCACAAATAAATGAGATGTTCTCGCACGTCACACCTTGTTATTTTGAAGGACTCAGAGAATATCCCATCGAAGACTTTTGACAGCGGGGAGGGGCTGATGAAGCCAATTGAAGGGAACCAGAACGTCTCCACACCGTACAGGCCGTGCCACTTTGGCAACAATCTTTGAGCTCGGTAAATAAACAAGCTGGGATGCCCCAGCAACTTGATGAGAGAATGTTAAGATGAAACAGCCTTGCAAATGTCTCCTCTGTGCCGGATGCAGCGCATGATTAGAGCGAGGAGAAGGTGCATGGTGAAGAGCTACGGGCCCGAGCTCAACGACAGTTGAAGCCAGCGCCTCATTAAACAATCGAGACAAAACCGCATATTAAAATGAATAATATTTAAAAAAACATAAAGGCCCATATTTTTAATTTTTGCCGCAAAACTGCATAAACGCAGTTTTGATGCAAATAGTATAGGTCCGTCTTGCTTCATTCCAGAGCGCCACCAGGCACCAGATTTATGCAATCCTGCAAGCTGGCGCTTAGAATAGGCTAGCGTCAGGAAAAATGACAGCCAGATGGGAGTGGCGGTACGGGGGAAGGAGGTTTTGCCTCAAAAAATGATGCTAGGCTGGTTAGAGGAAACAAAAATGCCGTTAACCAGCCTAGCATCCTTTCCTGACGCAAAACCATCCATACCACATGACTCATGTCTTATAAAACACAGGAGTCATGCCCACCACCCCAGTGGCCAGCACAGGAGACCAGTGTCCCCTGGGCATGGCCATGCACCCAGTGCCATGCAGGGGGCCCATTTCAGGGCCACCAATGAAACTTAAAAAAAATACTCACCCTACTTATCTGGGATGGGGTCCCACATCCTCTGGTATTCCTCTGGTGGGGTGTGGGTGTTCCTGGGGCTTGGGGAGGGCACCTGTGGCCCCATTCCATGGTGTTTAACCATGGAAATTGGTCCCACAGGTCCCCTAACGCCTTGTCTGACCCATTTAAATAATGGTGCTATGTATGCTTTGCACCATTATTTAGCCTCTCCTCCCACCCGTGTGTCATTTTAGCACTTTAGCACGGGGGATAAATATGGGGCTTTGGGGATAGGACCATTTTTTAGATGGGAACGCCCACCTTGCATCTCATTGAAGCAAGGTAGGTGCACACATCCAAAAAATGGTGCTAACTCCACATGTTTAGTGTCAAAATATAAATATGGAGTTAAGTATGTGCCGAATTTGCATAAAACAAAATGATGCTAATTCAGCGCAAACATTATAGAAATATGCCCCCAAGTGTTCAAGCCAAAAGCACAGTACTTTTTTGTTCCAAAGCATTAAACTTCTGAAGATTAACCCTTAAAAATAACCCGGGAGACACAGAAGATCTTCTGTGTCTCCCTCCGCCCCTTTGTGATGTCAGTGCGCTGCGAGGCACGCTGACGTCACTGTTTTGTTTTCTCCATTGGAGCAGGAAGCGCCCGCAAGGCCCATGGGGAAAACAGCCCCAAACGGTCTTCCCGACGTTCGGGAAGGCCTCATTTGAAAGGGAAGACTCTCCCTTTTCAAACAAGGCCTTCCTGAGCTGGTTTCCTGGCTGCAGCTGCGATCAAGGGCCAGGAAACCCCACTAGACACCAGGGATTTCATTTGGGGGCTTGGCCCCCTTGGCAAACGGGCCACCCCACACCCCTCCGGGGGCATATTGAAAAAATAAAAAGGTAGGTGCCCCCAGGGGCTAAATAAAAAAAAATGACAGGGGGTCGCCTGTAAGCAGGGTGACCCCCTGTGGGGCAATAATGTTTTTTAGTAGTTGTATGGTTTCACTGGGGGACACTATGGCCGCAGAAGGTTTATATGCCTACTGCAAAGATCAAATCTGTATTTTATGTAAATAGCTGAGTACTTTAGTAAAGTCAGCCTTTACCTGTGCTATAATACAAATGAAATGTATGTGCAGGGGGCTATGGAGAGATGAAGGGCACTTTTGCTGGGTGGTAGCGAGGGAATCCGAGGAGAAGGTCATGGGAGTGGGAGCACCAATAATGATTGTTGGACTGGGCGCTAGAGGTGCTAAAGACTGTGATGATTGGTATGTGACAAGGTGTCTTTTGAGTGTCTTGAAAGAATGTGCTGATTGAGGGAAAAGCGAAGGTAAGGTGACATCTACTGTTGCACGTATCACACAGACACCCACCAGCTATTTTGTGACTGTCTACGTAGGATACTGTTTTAGAGCAACAGTTTAGCCAGTAGCAGAGATGGCATCTCGTAGGATGACTGAGGCTTAAGCCCTCACTCGGGTTATAGAGGACAGCTCTGACGTAGTATCAGAGACTGAGACAGCAGATATTGAGACAACATCTGAGGGATAGGACAATGGTACAGACTTTGGGAGTGATTTTTCAGTCGTCGGAGTCCCATTCGATAACTCCTCTTCCAGTGATTATGAGGGAGGTGATGAGGACAGTCCTGCTGTCCCTTTGCAAGGACAGTCTGTGCAACGGGACAATATCGGGTTAGCCCAACCCAGAGAGCAGGTGCATGTGGCGGCAAGCACAGAGAGAGAGTGCTCTCTTGGGCCCCAAATTGCACCGCCCAAATCGTATTGTGGAGACATCAAAATTATCTATCACAAATCAAACTGGTTTTGTAAGTCAGACACCTTTGTTTTTGGTCCTGGGCTCGGCGGCCATATAGGGAAACATACCAAACCCTGACATTTCTGGAAACTAGACATCCGGGGGAGTCCACAGAGGTGTAACTTGTGTGGATTCCCCAAAGTTTTCTTACCCAGAATACCCTGCAAAGATGAAATGTTGCATAAAAACTCTATTTCTTCTTGCATTTCTGTCACACAAACTACAGGAATATGCTGGGATCCACAAAATTCCTACCACCCAGTGTTTCCCCACCTGTCCTTATAAAAACACTACCCCACTTGAGTGCCTGTACCTAGTGCCTGCGTCAGGAATGGATCACCCCAGTGTCAACATTTGCCCTCACGTAAGGACCTACATTGACAGTTGTGTGATCTATTCCTGTCATGGGCACTAGGCCTACCCACACAAGTGAGGTACCATTTTGGGGGAATGCTGGGTGGAAGGAAATTTGTGGCTCCTCTCAGATTCTAGAACTTTCTATCACCGAAATGTGAGGAAAAAGTGTTTTATTTGCCAAATATTGAGGTTTGCAAAGGATTCTGGTGAGAGCCCCACAAGTCACCCCATCTTGGATTCCCCTAGGTGTCTAGTTTTCAATAATGCATAGGTTTGGTAGGTTTCCGTAGGTGCCAGCTAAGCTAGGAGCCAAAATACACAGCTAGGCACTTTCCAAAAAACATGTCAGTTTTCAATGTAAAAATGTGATGTGTCCATGTTGCATTTCCCTTTGCGGGCATTAGACCCACCCATGCAAGAGAGGTACCATTTTTATCGGGAGGATTGAGGGAACACAGAATAGCAGAACAAGTGTTATTGTCTCTTGTCTTTCCCTTCAATTGTTTCCTTTCAAATGTAAGCCAGTGTGTAAAAAAGACATCTATTTGAGAAATGCCCTGTAATTCACATGCTAATATGTGCACCCCAGAATTCTGAGATGTGAAAATAACCACTGCTTCTCAACACCTTATCTTGTGCCCATTTTGGAAATACAAAGGTTTTCTTGATACCTATTTTTCACACTATATTTCAGCAAATGAAATGCTGTATACCCAGTATAGAATGAAAACCCATTGCAAGGTGCAGCTCATTTATTTGCTCTGGGTACCTAGGGATCTTGATGAACTTACAAACCTATATATCCCCGCAACCAGAAGAGTCCAGCAGACGTAACGGTATATTGATTTAAAAAATCTGACATTGCAGGAAAAAGTTACAGAGTAAAACATGGAGAAAAATTGCTGTTTTCTTTCAGCTCAATTTCAATATGCTTTTATTTCAGCTTTTATTTTATGTAGTAAAACCTTGTAGGATCTACACATATTACCCCTTGCTAAATTCAGAGTTTTGTCTACTTTTCAGAAATGTTTAGCTTTCCAGGATCCAGCATTGGTTTCACACCCATTCCTGTCATTAACTGAAAGGAGGCTGAAAGCACAACAAAATAGTAAAAATGTGGTATGTCCTAGTAAAATGCCCAAATTGTGTTGAAAAATGTGGTTTTCTGATTCAAGTCTGCCTGTTCCTAAAAGCTGTGAAGATGGTGATTTTAGCACCGCAAACCTTTTGTTGATGCCATTTTCAGGGAAAAAACCACAAGCCTTCTTTGGCAGCCCTTTCTTCCTATTTTTTGTAACAAAACGTAAGTTTCGCTGTATTTTGGCTAATTTATTGGTCTCCTCCAGGGGAACCCACAAACTCTGGGTACCTTTCGAATCTCTAGGATGTTGGTAAAAAAGGACGCAAATTTGGCTTGCATAGCTTATGTGGACAAAATGTTATGATGGCCAAAGCGCGAACTTCCCCAAATAGCCAAAAAATCGCTCAGCAGCTAAGGGGTTAAGTTCAGCGACCCATGTTGGTACGATTCTTCTCGTACTTTGAAAAAGCTGCAGTCCACTTCCTTAAATGTTTCTGAAGAAATTTCCTTGAGACAGCAGCAGATGATTTCATTTTGCGCTCGTCACCAGCATGAAGAAGTGAGAAATCTCCGGAGGTATTTTAAATGACAGACTTTATTCAGGTACTCAGGTATACCAGAACCTCCTCATCCATGTCAGGACCCAGGGGCCATCTCCATGAAGATTCTACTATTGCTTATAAACTATTCACATTCTAAGTTCTCAAAGTGAATAACAAACGGGCAGGTTACCACAAGGAGGACTGTAGTTACAGTTAAGGAACTCTTTAATATGTTTTTCATTATGACATATTGTTATTTTTTGTTATCTGTCTTTATTGATCTGTGAAAAGCAAAGTTAAACCATTACAGTGTTTATAAACAAACGTCGGGTTTATGCCAATACCTCAATAAAATCAATATATATATTTGTGTTTTTATCAGTGGGCTGTTCTGTTTCCAAATGACATAAAAACACACCAGCAATCTGTGATATTTGTCAAAAGGATGATGGCTATTGCAGTGTCTTGCATCACCTACTTACGTGGTATCTTTCCAGAAGATGCATATCGGACCCGCTATTTGGAAGGTAAAATTGGAAATATTTGTATTTTCAACAAATAAAGGCTTACAGATAGATAGCTAGATAGATAAATGATAGACAAATCTAATTCAGTGTGAAATTCCTATTACCAGACACCCAAGATTTAGGCCCTCATTACGACCCTGGCAGACTGCGGTATAATGGAGAAAAGTACTGCCAACAAGCTTTTCTCCATACTATGACATTGGTGGTTTGCTCAAGCCAAACCGCCAATGTACCACACCGTCCGCTACGGCGCTAATGACTGCCAGGCTGGAGACTTCAGTCTCCAGCCAGGCGGCCGTCAACAGCCCGCCTGCGGGATTATGACCCCGCCTACCGCCAATGGTTTTCGTGGCTTCCTTACCGCCACGAAAACCATGGCGGTAGGCACTATCAGTGACAGGGAATTCCTTCCCTGTCACTGATAGGGGTCTTCCCCGCCCCCCTCTCCAGGTTTTCCCCAAACCCCCTCCCTCTCCAGACCCCCCCACGACATACATGCACCTTCACTCACCAACGAGCACATGCATACACACACTCATACCCACATTCATCCATGCATGCATGCATCCATTCACACACACATGCACACAACACAACATACAAGCACTCACACATCCATACACGCACACACACGGACAAGCAGACAACACGCATCACATACCCACATTCACCCACCCACGTACTGACATACTTGCACACCCACACACACACACACAACACCCCCTCCCTCCTCCCCTCTCGGAGCACCTGACTTACCTGTTGTCAGGAGGTCCTCCGGCAGGAGATGGGACAGGGCGCTGCTGCCAGCAGCAGCGTCTGCCAGCAGAACACCGCCAGGCTGTATTATGAGTCATAATACGGCTGGCAGCGGTCTACTGGCTTGGCCGCAGCCGGATTTCTGCCATCCTTCTGGGGGAAATCCGTCTGCAGTCATAATACAGCTGGTACCCACTGCGACAGTCTTTTGACGGCCGTCGCCGCTTCAGTAGGCGGTATATACCGCTAATGTTATAATGAGGGCCTTAATGTTTGAGATATAGGACAGCAAGTTTTTCATATTTATTTTATCCAGTGGACATGCAGGCCAAACCTCCTGAAGGACAAACCCTTTGCTATTTTACAGTATGGATCGGTGAAAAGATTTTCTGCTAGTAAAGCTAGATTTGAATTTGTATGTGTAAATGATTCAAACTTGTATACTTGATTGATTAATGCAAAACATTTACTATTACACCCAGCGCTGTGAGGAGATGCTGTAAGTTTAATTTGCAATACTAGCAGTGGTTTGAGTACTTAAATTGTACACATGTTTTAAAAATGTAAGCGTTTGAGGCTACATGCAGAAGCTTGAAAACAAGATGGGTTATTTTTTGCTCTCATAATAAAGCGTACACTAAAATATTCACCTTGAAAAATTGGTTTCGGTGAACTTTGCAAATAAAATGTGTTTGATGCATGGAAATATTTTTAAAAAATTGAGGGAGAATTTGTGTAACAGCAGGAAAATAGATCAGTGGCCCAATTCTTAAAGAAAAACACAAAAGTGCATATGCAGATAAATGTTCTTGTATTGGTGAAGATTTACAACTTGCAGGAATTCCCTAAATTTAAGGTATGCCTGGAAAGCATACTCCTAGCAGAGTTTTGTGGATACCTTGGATCATATATATTAAAAAATCATGCCGCTCACTGCGTGATAGGGAAAAGATGGGAATGCGCTGTAATTAACATTGTACGGTGGATTCCTGTCTTTTCCGTGCGTTGACGCATAACGTGCTGCCTTGTGACAACGCAGGCACCCTTCCACCATGGTGCAAGAGTGCCTGCATTGTAAGCAGCATTTTTCTTGTGCAGGAAGGCGTCCCTTCCTACACAAGAAAAATCCTGAGAGGCATTGTCCTCTTTCGCTGTGTGGCAAAGAATGCCCTACACATAAAATATTTCTCCTTGTTACGTCTCACCCGGGGAGGCGTAGCATTTTTACGCATTCCCAGGTTTACCAGTAATGATAAATCTGCAAATGCGTCAGAATCCATGGGTGGATGCTTGGTTACACTCATACTCCATCCATCTAACACATTTTAATAGCAGAGCAACCTAACATAGTGATTTGCTCTGTGTTGTGTTACTCTAGAATTATCAAGCAAGGCAAGGCCACACAAGGTGGCCTTTAGTGCTTGATAAATCTCACTTAAGAGTAGTTTCTCTTGTGCCCCGTTGCATGGCTCAAGGGCCACACAATTCTTGCATAAATATGCCTCAAATTCGCATTAGCAAATACACACGACAGGTTCAAATCGATTGGCCCACTTAGCCTTTTAATCTAATGAGTACCTTTCATTTTTGTAACAATCTGCTGTTTCAGTGTCAAGATCGGGTGAACATGCAATTTACAGATACACTGTTATATTTGCTCATGGGAAAAATCTGCTGAGTAATTGCAAATTAATTTTTTCTACACCTTGTTTCCCATCCAATCAATCAATCACTTGTAAAGTGCGACGTATCACCCGTGGGGTCTCACGCCGCTGTTGCGGGTGTGCTGCTCATTCTAATGAGATCCTTTCTGAACTGCTTTAGCGAGGTGCCCTGTCTGGGGCTGAGTTGGAGCATGTTTCATGTCCAAGCTGCAAGATAAGAGAAGGATCTGCCTCTGCCTGGGCACTTCCTGATTCTGGGGATAGCAGCGAGTTGGGAGTAACAAAGTTGCCTGGTGGGGGTGTAGAAGGTCAGGCAGTGGTTGAGGTAGGACGGTCCTATGCTGTGCAGTGCCTTGTAGGTGTGTATCAGTAGCTTGTGGGTGATGTGTTTGTTGACCAGGAACCAGTGCAGGTCTCTGAGGTGGGTGGAGATTTGGCTGTGGTGAGGGATGTCCAGGATGAGTCTGGATGCTGCGTTCTGGATTCTCTGTAGTCTTGTTTGGAGCTTGGGCAGAAACGACAATAAATACATTGCGCCCCTGGGGGGAGCGACCCTTGCCCAAGGGGCCACCCCCCAACACAAAGCACACATACATACATACTATTTCTGGCGCTATTGGGATTCTGCCCCCCTTGGGGGCAGAAAGGCCTAAAAAAAATAGGCCTCTCTGCCCCCAAGGGGGGCAGAACTGCCCAAAAATACATGAGGGCCCCTGGGGGCGACCCTTGCCCAAGGGGCCGCCCCCCAACACAAAAAATACACATCAACAATAAAATCCCTGGTGTCTAGTGGCTTTCTGCCCCCCTTGGGGGCAGATCGGCCTAAAAATAGGGCCAATCTGCCCCCAAGGGGGGCAGAAACGACAATAAATACATTGCGCCCCTGGGGGGAGCGACCCTTGCCCAAGGGGCCACCCCCCAACACAAAGCACACATACATACATACTATTTCTGGCGCTATTGGGATTCTGCCCCCCTTGGGGGCAGAAAGGCCTAAAAAAAATAGGCCTCTCTGCCCCCAAGGGGGGCAGAACTGCCCAAAAATACATGAGGGCCCCTGGGGGCGACCCTTGCCCAAGGGGCCGCCCCCCAACACAAAAAATACACATCAACAATAAAATCCCAGGTGTCTAGTGGCTTTCTGCCCCCTTGGGGGCAGATCGGCCTAAAAATAGGGCCAATCTGCCCCCAGGGGGGGCAGAAACGACGTAAAATACATTTGCCCCCAAAGGGGAGCGACCCTTGCCCAAGGGGCCGCCCCCCAACACAAAAAATACAAATCAACAATAAAATCCCTGGTGTCTAGTGGCTTTCTGCCCCCCTTGGGGGCAGATCGGCCTAAAAATAGGGCCAATCTGCCCCCAGGGGGGGCAGAAACGACGTAAAATACATGTGCCCCCAAAGGGGAGCGACCCTTGCCCAAGGGGCCGCCCCCCAACACAAAAAATACACATCAACAATAAAATCCCTGGTGTCTAGTGGCTTTCTGCCCCCCTTGGGGGCAGATCGGCCTAAAAATAGGGCCAATCTGCCCCCAGGGGGGGCAGAAACGACGTAAAAAGCATGTGCCCCCAAAGGGGAGCGACCCTTGCCCAAGGGGTCGCTCCCCTACACTAATATTCACTCACACACACACATACAGAAATCCCTGGTGTCTAGTGGGCATTCCTGCTGCCCGATCGCATCGCGATCGGGCAGCAGGAATGCTCAAAGAGACATCGAGGGAAAGGAAAACCCTTTCCTTTCCCTCGATGCCTCTCTGAGAGCACCCCCACCCCGCACGAAGGTGAAATACTCACCTTCTCCCTTGACGCGCTGGAAGCAAATGGCTTCCAGCGCGTCATTCCCCGTTTCCATGAAATCAGCGCGCTTCCCCCGACTGCCAGTCCCTGGACGTAATGGTTACGTCCATGGCGCCACACGGGCGCTGCCATGGACGTAACCATTACGTCCGTGGCGGGGAAGGGGTTAAAAGTGAGTGCCTCATTTACTAGACCAGTGCCTTGCTGCACCCCCCTGCACCGCTGGGAAAAGGCAGAAAGGCGCCATATCTACAAGATATGTCACATTTTTGTCCTCTCCCCTTTTACTGGTACACAAACTGCTGCCTAGCACCAACGCAACCACCCTTGCACGATGGTGCAAGAGTGCCTGAGTTGTGGGGATGATTGTTTTTGTGCTGGAAGGGACACCTTCATGCACAAAAATAATCATAAGAGTTGAGGTGTTTTCCTCTTTCAATGTGTGCTGCAGAATGCCTTCCTAGACTTGTAAATCTGGGAATGTGTCAGATTCCTTCGGGTTCCGTGGGAACACACCAAGCAACACCCATAGAATGCCCTGTTCACTCAGTGTTATGTGTGAAAGAGGTCCATATTTACAAGGCCATGAGAAGCCATGCAAGGTAGCTTTGCGTGGACTTGTAAATATGGGGTGGCACACTGTGCCATCTGAGAGTCAAAACAATGATGCTACGATGGTGCAGTGTACCGCTAGGGCCTCGTAAATGAGGCCCTGAGTGTTTGAACATGAACTGAGGAACACTCCTGCCCCTCCCTAATGGTAATGCTATTAGAAAACTGAGAGGCAAGTCAGCGATCATGTATACCCTATATGTGGGCTAGATTCTTATTATACATGGAGCAAACCTTTAGTCTATTTAATCAAATAAGATTTGTTTTTGGACAGCTGAAATGATGAACTCGCATATTTGAAGGTGCACTCATATGCAAGAATGAAGAAAACGGTAATGCTGTAAAATATCATATTTGCCTAGGATTACACAATTTGAGACCAATTTGCGGGTCAAGTACATTTCAGTTAGGTCGAGTAGATTATACAAATTACTTGACCTACAGGTCTAGTAACATTTTTATGATTTTTCAAGGCCAGCTGGTGTTTGTTGTGTATGTTTGGTTGTGTGTTGTTTTGCTGTGTGCAGCATTCAGGTGAGTGTGGTTGTTTGGTTGTGGTTGTTGTGATGTGTGTAGGTGTGCTTTTGTGCAAGTGTGTTTGTATAGGTGAGTGTGTCATTATGTTGGTAGTTTTATGGTTCTGTTGAATGTGGGTGTAGTATCAATATTGTGTATGTTGTATGTAGGTTTTATTGCATTGTGTGTTTTTGGCATGTACATGTTGTGTTGTGATGCAAAGGATTATGCGGTGTATGGAGTGTGTTGTATAGTGTGGTATGCAGGTGAACACATATAGTTAAAGTACATGAGGTGTGTCCTACTAGCATCCTTTCCATAGCCACTACCATTGTACGATGTACATTACCTCCCGCAAGGGACTCCCTCCATCCAGAATCTACTGCCAGAACAACACCTGCACAATTGAAACATCTAAATGTGGTTGGTGAGAACCCCCCAGTAACCGGGCGTCTATTGCCACGGTTACGAACCATAACCCCGAGCCGATAAACCCATGCCCTGGCGGTATGGCAGAGCGAACAACTAAACAGGAAGTGACGTCGGAGGAGGAGTTCCGAGTCACAAACACGGAAATAGGGAGAGCCATGGGACGAAAAGTGTGTGTGTCCGACAAGCCGGAGGAAGACTTGTGGACGGAGACAGGAGAGAGAGGAACGCCCGGAACAAAAGGAGGACAGCGACCCCTGGAAACTGGAGGAAGGGAGACCGCGAACGAGGACCGGCAGAGATCCGAGACCGGGGAACAGCTGCGGGAGGATCCGAAGATCCCCAGAGAGACGCCGAGGAGAAACAAAGGAAGCCGCCACGTCCCAGGAGGGGCGTGGCATACGCAGGTACGATTGTACCTCACATTAAAAATGCTACCCGAATGGCTGAAGGGTGGGCGAAGCCTTGAGGGAGTGGAGGGAGGATTGGGGAAGAGGTGTTTAAGGGAAGGCGATACAATCTAACTCACAGACGAGGTGGTGAAAATAACCATCCTCCTATACGAAAATACTACAAAAAGAGAGAGAGAGAGAGAGAATCTATACACGGAAAGGTGAACACACTATAAATCTAGTCCCCACGCACAACCCTGCACCCCTACCCTCCCACAACCGCACTAACCCTATAAAAACCCTAAACCAACATCTACACTTACCTTTTTTCCGTTCTTTCTATTGTTTTGGGGAAACCGGTCCACCTCTTCTGGGACGAGCTCCTGACCCTACTCGACCATCAGACAGACGGGTTTCGGGCATCCACCGGAACGACCTGAAGGAAAGCAAATACATCACATCACAGTTATGAACTAAAAGGAAAGAAGAAAAGAAGAAGAAACGTTCCCCCAAGAAAGAGATAAGAAGGACCCTGAAATAGAATACAAATAAAGGAAATAACAACCAAGCCCTGTCCCTATAGAGTCATTTCAATACCCATCACGTGTAGACCAAGAACCCATTACAGTGGTGTCAGAAGTGGGATTTTAAATAGGCACCCCAACAATGGACAGTTCCATTATGGAAGGCACTCCCACCATAGCTGGTATGATGCAACAATTGGCAGAAGGACAGAGGCATCTCCAGATCGTGTGGGAAGAGCAACAGAAAGAAGCCAAAGTAGAAAGGGAAGCCCTTCAAAATGCCCTAAAAAGGTAGGCCACTATCATGGCCAACAATCAGTTGGTACATGAGAACGCTCTAAAGTCTTTGACAGACACCATTGCGGCCACCCGGGTACATCCTAATGTGCTGAGTTCGGTGTTACAACGGTACCAGGAAGGCGTAGACACGGACGCCTTTTTTACAAACTTTGAACGAGTTGCCACATCAGCCACCTGGCCCCAAGATCGATGGGGACAGGACGTCGTCCCTTTATTAACCGGGACCCTCCAGGCAGCTTACTCAGCCGTGAACCGGGGAGGTACCACGCCATACCAAGATATTAAGAAAAGCATTTTGGAGCGGGTAGGGTTCGACACAGAACAATATAGACTACGGTTCAGGAAAGCCAAATGGGGTATGTCCCCTTAAAACCGACAAACCAGAACCTATGGAGAAAGGCATTACTCAAGGGCAGGTCTATTACACCGGAGGCAAAGATAAACAATATAAAAAAGAACTGCTGCTCAACGGGCGACCAACCCTGGCACTCATTGATTCAGGATATAGCCAGTCCGTTATCAGAGCTGACTTGATAGCCAGCTATACCATTACTCCCGGGGCTACCGTATCTATCTGTTGTATCCACGGAGAAACCCGAGAATACTCCATGGCCTGGGTCACACTTTCTTGGGAGGGGAATGAAACCCAAATCCGGATGGGAGTAGTAGAACGGTTGGTAGAAGAAGTCATAATTGGAACGTATTATAGGGACTTTGCTACTCTTTTGGATAGTACAAGGAGTATTGAAGACAATAATTCCTGGTGGAAGGACTCCCCTTTTGCCAGTGAACCAATACAGCCTCAGGCTATCCGTTATAAACGGAGTAGGAATGAGAAACGAGAAACCAAGAGACTCTATGGACCGAAGGATAAGAACTCTAGCAGGGTAATTACACGAGTTCACGCCCTCAATAGTCTTCCCCCGTTTCGCTCATGTCAGAGGGAGGATCCCAGCCTCCTTAATGCTTGGAGAAGCGCCGACCCCGAACCCCTGAAGATAAGGGCCCTTCATTTTCCATAATTAAAATCTGCTTTATAGGTTAACTAAATCTGATAATGAGGAAAAGAAACAACTGTTTGTTCCCAAGCCTTATAGACTCCAGGTATTACATTTGGCCCATAGTCAACCGGGAGGGGGCCACTACGGGAGAGAGAAAACAGAGGAATATCTGTTAAGACGATTTTATTGGCCTGGTGTGTTTTCCCAGATCAGGAAGGTTTGTCAACAGTGTCCTAACTGTCAGTTTATTGATCCTGGGCCAAAGAAGAGAGCCCCCCTCCAAACCCTATCTATTATCGAAGTAGCCTTTTCCTGGATAGGGATGGACATCATAGGACCTCTCATTCCCTCCTCAAAGGGTTATAGATATGTACTTGTATTAGTGGACTGCGCCACCCATTATCGCGAAGCTATTCCTCTTACTAGTATTAATACCAAAAGTGGCGCTAACGCTATGATAGGATTCTTTACCCGAATAGGCTTTCCTAGAGAAATCCTAACAGACCAGGGAACGCAGTTCATGTCAAATTTAATGGCTCAAATATGCCACCTTCTTGGAATTAAACAATTAAGGACCGCGGTTTATCATCCCCAAACCGACAGTTTAGTAGAGAGATAAAACTGCACCTTAAAAACTCTTTTTAAAAAATCGGTTTCTGAGTCAGGGAAGGACTGGGATAGGAGGTTGCCACTAGTACTATATGCCACCCGGACCCATGAACAAGCCTCCACTGGACACAGTCCCATTGAACTAGTGTTCGGACGGCAACCCCGAACATTATTGGACATGGCGGCAGAAATGTGGGAAGAGGAGGAAGGAGGAGAAAAATCCCTTTTGGAGTACACTAGTGACCTAAAGACCCAACTTCAATCAGTATGGGAAGACGTTAGAGAAAACTTAGAAAAAGCTCAGAATAAACAAAAACAGTATTATGATAGAAATACACAAATGAGGACCTTAAACAGGGGGGACAAGGTTCTGGTACTCTTACCCAGCTCTGATAATAAACTTTTGGCCAAATGGCAAGGGCTGTATGAGGTTATAGGAGCCATGACCCCGGTCACCTATACCATTAAAATGGCGGGTACTCCAAAAAGAACCCAGATATTTCACATAAATCTGCTAAAGAAATGGGAAGAGCCAGTGGGCCCTCAGGCAACCGGATACTTGGTTAATACCATCAACGAGCTAGATATTGGATGGTGTCCTACCGATAGAGGTACCAAACCAGAAGAACCACAGAGAAATACATACCTCAAACAAACTCAGCAAAACCAGTTAACCCAACTGCTCGCCTGTCATAATCAATTGTTTTCCACACAGCCGGGAAAAACCACCTTAGTACAGCACCATATTACAACCCAACCGGGAAAAATAGTACGACTACGACCCTATCGCATCCCGAGGCCCGGAAAGTCCTGGTCGAGGAAGAGATAGAGAAAATGTTAGACATGGGAATTATAGAACCATCAAAAAGTCCATGGTGCTCCCCGGTGGTATTAGTTCCCAAACCTGATGGATCAATACGTTTCTGTATTGACTTCCGACAAGTCAACGCAGTGTCTCATTTTGACACATATCCCCTTCCCTGGGTAGACGAACTTCTAGAAAGACTAGGGAAAGCCAAGTATATGTCCACCCTTGATTCGACAAAGGGTTTTTGGCAAATCCCATTAGCAGCAGGAGACATGGGAAAAACGGCCTTCTCTACCTCCTCGGGGCTTTACCATTTTAACGTCCTCCCTTTTGGGTTACATGGCGCTAAAGCCACATTCCAGCGTCTTATGGATTCCCTGTTACGACCCCACACCAGATACGCAGCTGCCTATCTGGACGATATTGTGATATAAAGCGAGACCTGGGATGACCATCTGCACCACATACATAACATTTTTTCTGTCTTACTCCAAGCAGGACTTACAGCTAATCCCACTAAGAGTCACCTAGCCTTCACTGAGATCTCTTATTTAGGATATCACATCCGAGGTGGTATCATTAAACCACAGATGAACAAAGTAGAAGCATACAAACCCCTACTACCAAAAAAGAAGTACGTTCCTTCCTAGGACTAGTTGGTTACTATCGGAGATTCATACCCCTTTATTCGACTCTGGCTGCCCCCTTAACTGATCTCCTAAAGAAAGGACAGCCCACAAAAATAGCAAGCCTAAACCCGTCCCAACAGCGTAACTATAGAACTCTACAAAAGTGTCTCACTACTCAACCAATAGTGTGCTGTCCTGATTTCAGCCGCCCCTTCTGTAGTGTGGTCAGTTTTATGTATCCTTTGCGCATTAGCTTCAGGCTTTAGGCCTTTGTGCACTTTGCCCTGGATATATGTTATTCATTTGCTCGCAGCTTAGAGCCTCTGTGCACTTTTCTCTAAATGCTTTTTATTCGGCTTCGTACTGTTATTTTTCAAATAACCAGTTCTACGGTCTTGTTTTATTTTTCATATCACACTGTTTAGCCTACTTCAGCACTGGAGTTCTCAATAACACATTCCTGTTCACTCTGTGCTTCAGTCAAGGATACAGTCTGGTACATTGCGGATAGACGTGATAGGAGTTTAGTCTTTGGCGTTCTTGCGTAGGCACATTTTGTGATCACGCTGACATGTTAGTTATAAAACACTTCCTTGTACAAATACAGGCAAGAGGGAGATTCCGACCAGGGAACCACAACTAGACGCTGACTGCCTCATAGCAGATGCTGAACCAGATCACAGGCCTTTGCTCAGGTATGAGGGTTGATGGCTTCCCAGAGAATCTGAAAGGCAAGTTAGAAGCTTAACATGCTGTGCTCGAAATAGAACTAGCTGAGAGAGAGTAGAAATTGTTAACACCATGATAGCGTTATTCTTATGTTTCACTCTCCTCGTGACTATTTCAATCCTACTGTGTTGTATGGTTCTGGTTATTGCAGCTCACGCCTTAATATCTAAAATGCAGTCTTTTATTAAAACAATATATAAAACTTAAACTGCCTTTGTCATTTGTATATGAGATCATACTGTAAATGAGAGAGTTGGTTTGGATCTGAGTGACCACGACTTCCCTGAGAGGTTCCAAAGATGTCATGCGCTCGGCTGCCCAATCATCCCTTCCCGATGGGAGAGATGAGGCACTGCTAGTTAGCCGGAGCAAAACCGGGTTTAGGGTGACAAAGGTCCTTCCAAGTGGGTCAGACTCAGTCCCCCACACCGTGAACAATCCTGCTATCTAGAAATCCAGTAGTCTCATTTAGGATAATGAGAGCCCACGCGACATGGCGCCGCCAGCGATTGGTCTGGCTCTAATTTTCGGGTCCGGCTGACTCTCTCGGTCTCATATATACAGTATATTGACTCCTCGGTTCCGTTAACGAAGACGTCCGTGGGGATGAGGATTTCCGCCACCACGAGATAGGTACATCCTATTGCTTAGTGGTCGGTTGTTCAAGCTTGAACTTCGAAATGAAAACCCCCGATATTGGTGTGCCTTCTCGGCCCTAGTGCTGTTTTATAATGGCAAATCCTCAAGTAGTGAACACAGTGCTTAATATGCGCCAACCGCTCACGGGACATCTGATAGCACATGGTCTCACGAACCAGGGGGGTCCGGTCACATTTGTGGTGGACGCCCATGCAGCTTATAGAACAGAACTTTTTTATTCTTGGGTTGTATTTCCAGCAGTGGATGGAGGTACAAACACTTTTCACGAATACACTCTTGCTAATGCCACTGGACAATACAGGGCATATGCATATTTAGAAATACCTCTATCATATCAAGAACATAATAATTGGCTTGATGGTGCCCTACCCCACACCATAGCAACTGTTCGGTTAGGTCCACTGAGTAATGATGGTCCTACCTGGCCTTTATTGGCTACATATACACCACATTCTGCGGTTGCTCAATTGGCAGTGGCTGAAGTTCGTCGCTTATATACGGAATTAACAGCTACATATAGACGTTTGGTTCAATTTGTGATGCAGACACTTAACACAAACCCAGCGCGTACTGCTCCGGCGCAACCACATGCAGTGGTTCCGGGGGTTAATCCGACCACTGTACACTCAGTTATTTGTAAAGTCCCAGCAAAGCGGGAGGAAACTCCATTTTGGCTGGCTCAAAAAATTAATACGCTGGAAGCAGTATTTCCCCATACGGGACCTCAGGATAAACATAGAATATTGACGATGTGTTTGCCATATGGAATGGTTCCTCCTGTGGACCATTGTAATACTTGGGGCACAGTATTTGCCACGCTCTACACTACAGCACACGGTACACCCACATTGGCTAATCTACCGGAAGTGCTGAAACAAATTCAGGATGAATATGGAGCTGCCACAGCCTTAGATTTGGGGATGCAGCTGATGGGCAATTTTGCCGCGGTTTCTTCTATGATTTTGAGTAATCTCAAAGAGGAGGCAGTAGCAGGGTAACCAGGAGCGGGAACTGCCGAGAATAATAGCAGAAACATATTCGAGTATCGGTTGTGATAGCCTTGGGGCTAGACCGCAAAAACCCCAGTTGCAGGGTAAGAATAGTAAAGATACTACTAAACAACAGCAACCTGAGGGTACTAAAAAGATCTGGGAGAAAAAACAACAGACACCTAAGAAAGATAGGGGACAATCTCCGCAACCGGAGACCCCGCAGAATAGATATAATCTCAGGAATAGGGATAATTTGAAGACGCCTGATAGATATCAATATACTGATACACGCCAATCTCGTTCCTTTCAGGACTCCTCGGAAAAGAGAAATGAGAGAGGTGGGCGCACAGAGCGGAGAACGGAGTACGTGAAACTGAGACAGGAGTCACAACGCTCATCGGGGGTTACAGTCAAACAAGAAGAGAAACCGATCCAACAAAAACCACAATTTAAAAAGAAGAAAGTGGCGGCGGTCTCAGTTAGACATGCCACTCAAGAAGAGAGTTCTCTTGAAGAACAAGACATGGGCGTTAGCACTGTTAGGCAGCGCGGCAGAGGTCACAATAGTTCGCCGGAGTCTTCTAGAGCATCTGGAGGTGAAAGCAACTGATGACTTCATACAAGTTGAAACAGCAGATATGCGTGTCTCTGATCCCGATAGAGTTTATACAGTAACTTTACAATTAGAAGGGGACGTTGAACGCACTATAAACGCTGTCTTTTGGGACTGTGTGGTTAAATTGTATGACGTTCTGCTGGCCGAACAGGATTGGCCACCTGACTTTGTTCGTGACTGTCCAGTTGGGGAGGAGGTTATTGCACCTTCATTCTCACCACTTGTTCCGTGAGAACTAGCAGAGTCCTATAGTAAATCATGGGCTCTAGCACAGGCCCCCGCCCTATATAGAAATAATGTGGGGTGGGTTAGAAATTCACCTTATCATGTAATTCCGATAAAAGGCGAACCTCAGCCGCAACCGCAGTATCCTATAAAATTTGAAGCAAGGGCATCGGTAAGGAAAATTCTTACACAATTGGAGTACCAGGGAGTAATTGAACCCTGTGTCTCGCCGATGAATAATCCATTATTTCCAGTAGCAAAACCGGACCATTCTTATAGGATAGTGGTGGATTACAGACATTTAAATGGACATACACGCACATATGCAATACAGAATTCACACAGCGCTGCGCTCATAAATAATATAGTGCGTAAGAAATACAAAACAACTTTAGATATCTCGAATGGATTCTTCTGCCAATATATAGTGCCCGAAAGTAGGGACTATACGAGCTTTACTGCGTTTGGCTCTCAAAAAAAGTTTTGTCGTCTGCCTCAGGGGTATAAGAATAGCCCAGGACTATTTTCGGCTCGTGTAACTGAAATTTTGCACGAGTTGGACCCTGAAGCATTATCTTATGTTGATGATATATATCTGACGGACAATGAGTTGCTGCAACATTTAAGGCGGGTAGCGCGCATTGTTGTGGGATTTGCTGACATTGACTACAAATGTAATTTAAAAAAATCTAAGATTGCCTTCCTCAGCGTCATTTTCCTGGGATATGAGTTGTCGAATGAGGGCAAGAGCTTGGCGCCTCACTTTTTGGAGAAATGTGCTCAATTGCAACCTCCTAATACTGTTCGGAAACTCCAGTCATTATTGGGGTTTCAACATTTTGGCAGAACTTACATTCCTGATTACGCTACCCGTATAAAACCATTATACGAGCTGATTCGCCCGAATGATTTTGGACAAATGAACATACACATATTCTTCGAGATTTACAAACTGATCTCTTAGCAGTAACACATTTACACACTCGGGACAATAAAACGCATCTGGTCATCAGGGTTTTACCTGGTGCCGTTGGGTTTACTTATGTCATCTTTAATGAGGGTGACACAGTCCCGATAGCATACAAGTCACACTTGTATTCTGCTGCAGAACATCGTTTTGCACAAACTGAGAAAATTCTCACTGCAGTACAGATGGCTGTAATTAAAGAACAACCTATTGCCCAGGGCCAACGCATCGTTGTCGTTTCCCCAATTCCAGCCTTAGAGGCTGTTACAAAAGCGAGTGTTCCTAATTTGAAAGCTTTACACCCGCGATGGATTCAATGTGCTACGTCTTTGACAGCCACTGATGTAGATTACATATTTGACCCTAAAATGCAGACTCAGGAATTCCTTCAATATGAAATGGAGTACCCAGTTCCCGCTGGCACATTTCCTGTTGACCAATATGAAGTGGTCATGTATACAGATGGCTCTGCGCAACCAGCGGTTGGGACTAAACAACAGTATTCTGCTGCATGTGCGGTGGTGAGCGGCTATATGGAGGGAGAAGTGTTCTGCCCCGACATACTTATACACAGACCTTGGGAGATTGTACGGCACAGTTGGCTGAGCTGAAAGCTCTATTGTTAGCCTTGGAACACGTGGATCCGGCAATATTGACATTGCTGGTTTGTGACTCCTATTACTGTGTTGAGCCTTTCAACGAATAGTTGCACTACTGGAGATTGAATGGGTTCAGAGATTCCAAAGGTAACACCATAAAACACAAATTACTGTGGGGAAAGGTTGCGGTTCTGAAAGAAACGCTTCCTAAGGTCCTTGTTGTACATACACTTGGACACCAGCGCGTTGGAATACACGTTGCTGGGAATACTTTGGCTGATGAAGCCGCAAAATCGGCAGTGGCTGTTGCCACTGTGGCCGCAGTAACTCGTTCGAGTTCCAAACCAGACACAGAGATTTTGGCTGCCATAAAAGCTACGGCTGATGGCACGCCTTTTCCTAAAGGATTCCCTTCTAAATATAATTACTGTATGGGTGGTATGCTAAACGCTGTAGTTAATATCCCCGGTGTTGGTGTAGGTGAAATGCCCAATAAAATTGAGCGACCTCGATTAATTACTGCAGCACATGAGGGGGCGGCTTCTGCAAATGCAGGCGTGGCTGCCACTATTTCACTCGTACAGGCTTGTTATTGGTGGCCTGGTCTCTATAAAGAGATGAAGCAGTACGTCCTTTGTTGTGATGTCTGCCAACAAATTAAAGTTTCCACGGCTAGCCGCCCGCAGAAGACGCCCCTTCTCATATCAAATAAACCTTTACAGAGTGTGTACTTGGATCATTGTGGTCCGCTGACACCAGATAGTGCATACAAATATATATTGGTTGCTGTAGATTCGTGCTCAAGATTTGTGTGGGTCTGGCCACAGCGCTCGGCTGACGCTCGAACTGTTATTAAAGATCTGCGCATCTTTGTCGATACATTTGCAGTTGCGGTTTTTCATTCGGACCAAGGCCCTGCCTTTGCCTCTAAGGCATTCAGGGACACCATGGCTTCGTTGGGGGTCCAGCTCCAGTTCTCGTCTCCATTTCATCCCGAGGGAAATTCTGTCGTGGAGCGTTTAAATCGCGATTTAAAGCAATCCTTAACGGCCAGAGTTATAGGTACGGGTCGTATTTGGCTAGCCCACCTGTATGATACAGAGCACTTAATAACTTGCCTAGAAGGTCCCTGGGGGGTCGTACTTCATATGAGTGCCTGTTTGGAACACGAATGTTTGTTCCTGATCTAGATGGTCCTGGTGTGGAGACGGCGGATACGCCCTTTGACATAAATTAACGTGTCACTGTCTTGCAGGATTTACAGCAATTCCGTGAGGAAAACTCTTCTGCAAGCGCTGCCTCCACAGGAATTAAGGATGAACCGGTAACGTCTACTGGTTGGATTCCCAGGATTGGGGATCTTGTGCGTAAAAAGGTCGCAGTAAAAAAATAATTTTGGTCCTTCTTATCGAGTGCCTGTCCCAGTGATAGGGATCAGCGGCACCAGAATTGTAATTTTTCCGCCGTTGCAAGGGGCCAAAGGAAATCGCTTTTTTTCCATTGATAATGTCAAGTTACAACATGTGGCCGATTCTGCACAGCAGACCAAGGGGGACACCCAGTAGTTCCGGAATCCCTCTCACTACTGGGGAAGAAGTTCTGCTGCAGGTGATTTGCACCGACGCTATTTCCTCTCCGAGCTTGGGGAGGGTGGAAGCTGATCTTGCAATTGTTCCACAGACGACTAATGATTTGGAATCTTTTAATCAAGTTGCAGTACGTTCTACTGATATTGCTGAACATGTGGTTTATAGCATGCCAAGGCGAGAGCCACCATCTGCTTCTATGTTTACGGTTGCACCTTTTGCGAGAACTGCCTCCGGCTGCTTCAACACCACTGATGATACTGTGTCGGACTCCTCGTCCTCTTCAACCTCAGCTCTGGGTCCGCGTAAGCTGCTGTGTTGGCTTAAACACACATATTTTGTTGTTCCTTGGATCTATCTGTGGCTTTTTATGACTGTAATGACTGTTATCTTGTGGCTGGGGTTTGTAGTTACCTTTTTTCTGGTAATACATGGTCATTTTCTTCCTGAACGATCTGACATTGAGCACGTGGAGACGGTGTTGAAACCACATTTTTCATCGCATATGGTTCGAAGAGACTTATCCTTTGTGAACATTTCTGTAGTGCCGATTCCGGATGGGATTGTGTGGGATAGAGTAATGTTTGATATATATGGTCCCACTGAAATAATTTAAATACCGTATGTTCTCAAATTATCAATGAATGATATCGTTATACCAGGCATTGTATCTGATGATTAGGATGCAAAGACAGTGGATTCTATGTTGACGGAATTGCAATACTATACTGTCTATGAAAATGAAGATGCTTACCAATTTACAGATAATTATGGTGACATGTTTTGCTACAATTATTATGGACACCACTTTATTCATAAAGCTAGTAGCCCTAAATGGATATTTGAATATATGCAATGGGAACATTGCCCGACTCCTCCACAGGGGAGCTCTGAAACATATTATGATAAATGTACATATTTTTCTGGGCATATTCAACAGAATGCTAGGTCTTACTATTTTAAAGTTACTCCACATGCTAATAAGCAAATGTTATTGACTGATACTAAATTGCTGTATTCAAATTTGTTTGTATCCAAACTTTCGGTTGAGGGGTATGAATACTGGTCCAAGACTGTTGATTTGAAAAGTGTCTGGGGAACGAAAAATTGGCAAATGCGGGGCAGGGACACATTGTTTAGGGCGTGTATTATTCCTGTCCAAATGATTTTCCTAAATGACACTGTACAACAGACTAGTTGCATGGGCTTAGCAACGATTAGAGATTTTAATTTGCCCAGCATACCTGTCCCTTCCAAATTGAACAATTGGCAGCAATATATTAATGCCACGTTTAGTGAGCTTACAGACTGGGTCCAGAATGGTACGCTTAACACTTCATTGATACGTCCAGGCGGGTGGTTATTGTGCCCCATAGATACTTATGGGTGTCATCAACGTTTTGTCACCTCTTCGGGGGGAGGTCAGGACTAGTAGGGCAGACCCTTGCTACATATCACCAGAACATGCTGATATCATTACTACATACAGCGTGGGGAAACTTTGTCAACAATGGTTGAAGTCGTCCACGCTGGATGCAGTTAAGACACATCTCACGTTACTGTCTAATGATACTGACGTGCAAGATTTTTTGTAAGGACCAAGAATGCCGCAGAAGAAACGTTTTTTATATGAGGTATATAATGAGATTTGGAAGCTTTCACAACAAGAGGCAGCCGCCGGGTTGCGGCAAATTGATCAGGAAAATTTGATTCAGGCTTTGTCTGTTGTGGATAATGGGATGCATACCCTGTCAGACCGTGTATACACAATTGATAACATTGTTTCCTCTGCTATAGACATCATTAAATCGGATATGTCTTCTTTATATCATGGGCAGAGTCAAACGCGGTCAGTCATGCAGTTGGGTTAGGGAGATATTTATTTCCTTTAATTTAACTCGTCAACAACAACTGATGGCTAAGAAGGAAGCGACTTATGTTATGTTGAATATTGAAAAGTTGGAGAAATTGCCTTTTACTGTGGCTGAGATTCCGTCAGCTGAGTGGTTGATTCACAGGGTTATTAATTTGCCTATCTCCACTCTACAATTTACTTCTTGTTTAAAACACATTCCGGTGGGTAGATATGAACAGTTGGGAGACAGTTACATACACGAGGTGTGGGAGCTTCCCTTTCTATACAGATGTATTAATGGTTTGAGGGAGGTTTTTCTTAGCGGTAGCGAATGTGAGACTTCTGTCAGCCATTCAATGGTTTGTAAACAGCTGTCTTTGCACGGGACGTGTAATGTCTCGATTGCTAACTTAGCTTGTTATCTAAAGGGAGTTTCAGTCACGGTAATTAAAAACACTTTCCAGGTGCTTTCAAACGGCAGTTACATCCTTCTTAACAGTGAACCTTGTTGTGGCATGCGTGCCGGAATAGTTTACGTAGTCGTTGTCACTAAGGCCGTTACGTGCTGCGGGGAATGTGTTGTTATCCGCCACTCAATTTAGGGAGGTAGCGGACATCTGGCCTCATATTGCTACTTCCAAGGTGAATTTCGACAAGTTGAGTCGTCTGAAAGCTCTATTGTTTCAAAAGCATGTGGCCCTTACATCTGCTAGCGAGACCTACGCACTTCAGGTGGCGAGGTCATCTGCGGAAATACAGTCCCTTTTGAATACTAACTTTCCGAGTCACATTGGTGAACTCGTGGGACGTATATTTAATGCGTCCAGCACTGCTTGAATTGCACATTTTTTCAAAGCCGTTGGTGTTGGTTTTGCTCATACCTTCTCTTCCATATTCGGTTTAATACCTTCGGCTATTCACTCTATTTTCGGAAGCATTTTTGGGGGATTCCCGATTACTTTGGATTTGTTGGCTGGGGTTTTGCTGTTGCTGCTGCTGTGTCGTGAACGCATGATGCAGCATTTCAGGGCAACACTCCTGGGACATTTGGAGTGTGACTGGTCTCTATCATTCCACCCGGTTTTGGATTGTGTGCAGCCCGTGTTTCGGTGCCTTTGGTGCTCGTTTGAACATGCACTGGCTCTCTGTCTCTCACTGCAGCGCCCCTCAGTGGTCGATACTGATCTGTTGATGTTCCCGATTAGGGCTCATTCCCAGACTTGTGCACTGCGGTTGCGTTTGCTTCGTGAGGCGGTTTATGAGATTCCCTTCCTGGAGGAAGATGGTATTGTCTCATTCATAGGCCCTGCACGGGGTGCCGCCCCGAATGGTTCTGGGGCTTTGGAACACACCTGCTCCGTGTTAATTTTTGGCGTGGATTTTCCGATGTTGACATCTGTCGAAGTGGAGGATCTCCTGCTTTCCGTGGCTTCTGTCTAATAATATTTTTTTTTTTTTAATTGACATTATATAAAATTTGGCTTTACTGTCACATGCTTCCCAATTTAAATTTGTTTTCTGCTTTATTGTCCTCTGATCTTGTCGAAATATGTTAGATGTGTTTTTGTATCTGGGGCATATTTTTCTATTGTTAGAACCACTTGCTACCGACAAGGGGAGGGTGTAGTGTGGTCAGTTTTATGTATCCTTTGCGCATTAGCTTCAGGCTTTAGGCCTTTGTGCACTTTGCCCTGGATATATGTTATTCCTTTGCTCGCAGCTTAGAGCCTCTGTGCACTTTGCTCTAAATGCTTTTTATTCAGCTTCGTACTGTTATTTTTCAAATAACCAGTTCTACGGTCTTGTTTTATTTTTTATATCACACTGTTTAGCCTACTTCAGCACTGGAGTTCTCAATAACACATTCCTGTTCACTCTGTGCTTCAGTCAAGGATACAGTCTGGTACATTGCCGATAGACGTGGTAGGAGTTTAGTCTTTGGCGTTCTTGCGTAGGCACATTTTGTGATCACGCTGACATGTTAGTTATTAAACACTTCCTTGTCCAAATACAGGCAAGAGGGAGATTCCGACCAGGGAACCACAACTAGACGCTGACTGCCTCGTAGCAGATGCTGAACCAGATCACAGGCCTTTGCTCAGGTATGAGGGTTGATGGCTTCCCAGAGAATCTGAAAGGGAAGTTAGAAGCTTAACATGCTGTGCTCGAAATAGAACTAGCTGAGAGAGAGTAGAAATTGTTAACACCATGATAGTATTATTCTTATGTTTCACTCTCCTTGTGACTGTTTCAATCCTACTGTGTTGTATGGTTCTGGTTATTGCGGCTCACTCCTTAATATCTAAAATGCAGTCGTTTTATTAAAACAATATATAAAACTTCAACTGCTTTTGTCATTTGTATATGAGATCATACTGTAAATGAGAGAGTTGGTTTGGATCTGAGTGACCACGACTTCCCTGAGAGGTTCCAAAGATGTCATGAGCTCGGCTGCCCAATCATCCCTTCCCGATGGGAGAGATGAGGCACTGCTAGTTAGCCGGAGCAAAACCGGGTTTAGAGTGACAAAGGTCCTTCCAAGTAGGTCAGACTCAGTCCCCCACACTGTGAACGATCCTGCTACCTAGAAATCCAGTAGTCTCATTTAGGATAATGAGAGCCCACGCAACACTTCCACTTACAAACTGATGCCTCAGATGTAGAGTTGGGTTGGGTGTGGTTCTATTTCAGAAAGATGAAGAGAACACAAGCCACCCCGTTGTGTTCATAAGCCGCAAACTCCTCGCAAGGAAACAGAGATACCCAATAATAGAAAGAGAGTGTCTGGCCATCAAGTGGGCAATAGAAAGCCTACAGTATTTTCTCCTGGGGTGACCTTTCTTACTATATACTGACCACGCTTCTCTTACGTGGCTATCAAGACACAAAGATACCAACGACCATATTCTAAGATGGTTTATGGAACTTCAACATTTTTCCTTTCAGGTTTGCCACCTTCCAGGGGAACTTATGGGACAAGCCGACTACTTATCCCATTATCCGGCCGCTCTGGGACTTGAACAGCCCCAATCGTGGGAAGGGGCATGTAACTGGGCGTTTATTGCCATGGTTACGAACCATAACCCCGAGCCGATAAACCCATGCCCCGGGGGTACGGCAGAGCAAACAACTAAACAGAAAGTGACGTCAGAGGAGGAGTTCCGAGTCACAAACACGGAAATAGGGAGAGCCGTGGGACGAAAAGTGTGTGGGTCCGACAAGCCAGAGGAAGACTTGTTGACGGAGACAGGAGAGAGAAGAACGCCCGGAACAAAAGGAGGACAGCGACCCGGGGAAACAGAAGGAAGGGAGACCGCGAACGAGGACCAATGGAGACCGGGGAACAGCTGCAGGAGGATCCGAAGATCCCCAGAGAGGCGCTGAAGAGAAACTAAGGAAGCCGCCACGTCCCAGGAGGGGCGTGTCATACTCAGGTAAGATCGTACATCACATTAAAACTCCTACCTGAATGGCTGAAGAGTGGGAGAAGCCTTGAGGGCGTGGAGGGAGGATTGGGGAAGAGGTGTTTAAGGGAAGGCGATACAATCTAACTCACGGACAAGGTGGTGAAAATAACCATCCTCCTATACAAAAATACTACAAAGAGAGAGAGAGAGAGAGAGAGAGAATCTATACACAGGAAGGTGAACCCACTATAAATCTAGTCCCCACGCACAACCCTGCACCCCGACCCTCCCACAACCGCACTAACCCTATAAAAACCCTAAACCAACATCTACACTTACCTTTTTTCCGTTCTTTCTATTGTTTTGGGGAATCCGGTCCACCTCTTCTGGGACGAGCTCTTGACCCTACTCGACCATCAGACAGACGGGTTTCGGGCATTCACCGGAACGACCTGAAAGAAAGCAAATACATCACATCACAGTTATGAACTAAAAGGAAAGAAGAAAAGAAGAAGAAATGTTCCCCCAAGAAAGAGATAAGAAGGACCCTGAAATAGAATACAATTAAAGGAAATAACAACCAAGCCCTGTGCCTATAGTCATTTCAATTCCCATCACGTATAGACCAAGAACCTATTACACCACCAGCTTGACAACAACTGAGCACTGTTCGCCAGCATAGGAGTTTGTTGCCTCAGTAGCAGGACAGCTCTAACGTGACAGAATATACTCCATCAAGACTGTTGGCTGTACAGATGCAAAACATCTAAATACATCGATCGGAACTCCGTTGACTTGAGGGAGTAATTGGGACCGTCACCACAGCGGGACATCAGTAATCCTGTCATTATCTAAATCAGGCCCTTAATGCCAACCATACCCAATTACTGAAACCTCATGCTGTGTAAATGTGACACTGCATTCATGTACCCCACATTGTTCTGCCCTTGGGGACTACCTGTCTCATACTACACAGTTTAAAATAAGATCTCCCCAAGGAAATCAATAGCTCTCCAATTGCCTCACTATCACTTTCACTCAAGTTTCACACATACTCCAGATACACCTCTGTTTTCACAGAGATCTGTACCAAAGCAATATTTAACAAAAAAATCCACGTCTTAAAATACAAATAATTTATTCTCTATCAGGCCTCAAAAAATCTAATCATCCACTCGCTATGGCGAGTCATATTTTATCAGGTCGAGCTATTTTTGAGACCTTCTCACCCCTTCTGGCGAGTTGACAAAGATCAGGTGTTCCGTTCAGTCAGAAAGTGAAGGAGCAATAAAGACACCTTTAAATCTTGTTGTCACATTTGCTCTTTGTTTAGAGACAGAGGTCAAAAGTCAGTTTCTCTTTTATCCTTCTGACTGCTGAGTTCCATGATTTTGTAAGGTGAACTGTCTGACCTGCTATAAAAAGTATGAATTGAAAGGCTGTAGGGTGTTAAGTACGTCCTAATACACTAAATGTAAATAACTAAGGGCCATATGTACGAACACTTTTTTCCATAGACACAGAATGGGTAAAAACCTTTACTACATCTGGCCCTAAGTCAGCTGTACAAACATTTCAAAATGTATGTCAGTGGTTATGAAAGCCCATTTTTTGTACTTCTGTGTGATGAAAACAATATTTTAATAGGATGAAAACATATCAGAGCACTTTACTTGGTTATGTGCAAATTATAAATATGTTTTCTAAAGCCCAATTTTCACAGATTATTGTTAATACATTATATAGTTTTATCAGTAAAGCTGCAGGTTAGTGCGAAGGTGTAAGGACATTTCCTGGAAAATTACTGTCCCTAAATAACAGTGTGCTACCACATAATGCTTTAGTAATATATATTTTTTAAGTGAATGTTTAAACATAAACTGAGAAACACTCCTGCCCTGATTGCAATTGTAGAAAGCTAGCCTGGTGTGTGGTGAGCACATTTTGTGTTATCACCTTGTACCAGGTCCACGGATCTCCTATTAGTGAGGTGTAGACAGTGTCTAGGAAGCCAGGGCTCACTAGAGGTAGATGTGGATGAGCAGCCAAGATTTATTTAGGAGACATGCAAAGCTTATGCATTACCACTGTAGTCACACAGCACTCACACACATGAAAGAACCACACGGTGTTACAAAGAATAAATGTATTTTGTTATAGTAACACATTTACTAAAATACTGTATAGGCAATACTCCACTAGAAGGTGAGTAAACACACTATTATATACACATTAGAAGTCAGGAATTGGCAAAGAAAACAATAGAAAACAGTGAAATAGCAGAATAAAATGGAGACCCTAGGAGGAGCCCAAACCATATACTAAGTAGGTAGAATGCAAAAGTTAGTCCCACACCCAAGGAAGTGGAATCTGTAGAGGGGAGCTGGAGGAACTAGGAACCGCAAAAGGTAAGTACCAGGGTGCTCACCAGCAACCAGGAGAGAAGGGGTAAGTACCTGGTTTTTCCCAAACCCACAGATATCCTTTGAAAAAGTACAGTGAAAGACGCAAGCAAGACTGGAAGACACGAAAGGAGGATCCTGACAGAAGAGGACGATGAAGACAAAGAGTCAGATGTGCAGTACTTGAGCTGGAGAGAAGTCCCAGAAGTGATGCAGCCGATGTCCCACAATGGAAGAAGAGTTGTAGCTGGTCAAAAACTACCAGCAAGCCTTGGCAAAGGCAAGAGTCGCAGATGAAGAGTTGCAGAGCTGCCGGGGACCAGGAAGGTCTAGGGAGGTCTAGAGGAGAGTCCCAGGTGACCCTAAGCAGTGAAGAGAGTCGGAAGACAAGGATGCAACCCCCACAGGCAACTCACAGGCAGCAGGTACAGGAGTCTCAGTAAGGCCCACTCAGCACACCTGGAGAGGAGTCCCACGTTGCTAGAGCAGCAGACAGAAGACTGTGCTTTGCAGGGAAGAGTGCTGGAGGCCAAGGCTACACAGAGCCTGAAGATCCCTTGGAAGAAGAGCTAACTAGCATTGGCAGCTGCAAGAGTTGCAGTGCACAAGGATACTGTCCTACAAGGACAGGCAAGGGCTTACCGTCTCCAAGTTGGACAGCTGGTAGAGAGTAGCAAGAGGACCACTCCAGACCAACACCTGTGATGCAGGATCCACGCAGCTCCGGAGGAGAGGGGATCCACACAGCATGTTGTTGTTGCAGTTGGTGCCTGCAGATGCAGGGGAGTGACTCCTTCACTCCAAGGGAGATTCCTTCTTACTTCTTGTGCAGGCTGAAGACTCATTGCACTCAGAGGATGCACATCCAAGGAAATGTTGCAGTTGCTGGAAGGAGCCGTAGAAACAATGTTTCAAAGCGGAGCTGTCGCTGGAGTTGTAGATTGTCGGTTCCTGGAGGGTCCAGTTGCAGTCCCGGTGGCCAGAAGATGAAATAATTGATGCAGAGGAGTAATCCTGGAATCTTGCAAGTCTAATCTGAAGACCCACCCTGGAGGGGTAAATAGCCCAGGAAGGGGGATTGGTCACCAAGCAGCATGACCACCTATCGGGGGGGGGCTGTGAAATCACCTGCCTGACCTGGCCACTCAGATGCTCCAGGGGCCTCTGCCCACCTTGGATTCAAGATGGCAGAATCAAGTAGCCACCTGGAGGAGCTCCAGGCACCAACCCTGTCGTAGTTGGACTCTTGCTCTAGGCAAGACTGCTTGTTTAGGGATGGCAGCACTTCTGTTTGTAGGTGACTAGGCCAGTCCTACAACAAGTCGCAACTGTCAGCCCAACCTCCCGGCTCACAAGCAGTACCGCACCAAAACCCAAACAGTAAAAGGTGATTTGTGGCAGCCTTTACGCATGGATTCAAGAGTGCGACATCTCAGGGGAGTCGTGGTTAAACAGAGATTTCCCTTTTCTCACATGAGCAACATGTCTCAGTCACACACAGGCAATGAAAGAGATGCAGTAAAGTTTTCAATAGGTTTTATTAACAAGACTGCAATCTACTGTAAATTGCATGGGCTGCAATGATTAGGATAATGAGCAGTGCAAGAAACAGAATTGTAAAACGAGAGTCATGAATACAAAGACCCCCCACCATCTTGCAATAACATGAGATGTGAAATAGTCCTAATACCCTAGCATAATGTACCTAATCTCTAACCTAAAGAGAGCTAGGTGTGTTAAACCTAATATACCAGTACCATGTCCATGAGAAGAGACCCCCAATCCTCGTTACCTTGGAAAGAGGTCTCTACATAAGACTCTCTGGGGACATGAAGGCTGGGTCTGCATCAAGGCAACGTGTAGCATAGATTGCGTTGATGGCATCTGGTAGGAATTCCTCTGATAATCATGTCTGTGTGAGATGTATTTATACAGATCTTGTAGGACCCCTGACACAGGTATGTTCTAAACAATAGATAAGAAGGCATGTTTGGAGCGGCAATTATATAAACAATTCCCTGAAAGGGTACATTATGTTACTGTCACACGAAAGTGGGAAAGTACATGATGTGAATACCTACGCATCTCATTTATCTTTGACGCTGATAGTGACACCTTTACAGAGCGGCACTGATAATGTGAAACTAAAACATCTTCTTAACTCTAAACATGGTAGCCATCTTGGAAGAAATAATTAAATAAATGTGCTAAAACAGAGAAAGCTAAGTAGGTTAGAAGTCACTAGGTGATGAGGGCACAGGCCTGCAAGCCAGAAGGCTATGCTAAACTCCTGATTCCCATTAAAACTAAATAGGATCCACTACACCCCTAGGGTGGTGATGGACAAGGGAGTAGTCACTCCCCTTTCTATTGTCCAGTTTCGCACCAGTCCAGGGACCAAAGGTCCCTGGACTGGTGCAAATGAGTTTAAGCAAGGAGGTCACCAAATGTGCCCTTTAAAGGATACCGGTGGCTTGGGGAGGCTACCCTTCCCAAGCCCAGTAACAACTATTTCCAAAGGGAGAGGGTGTTGCCTGCAACTCCCAAAGGAGATCTTTTTTTCTGCCTTCCTGGGCTTCAGCTGGTCAAGCAGCAGGAGGACAGAAACCTGTCTGTAGGATGGTAGCAACGCGGGCTGCCATGGAAAACCCTTCAAACTGGTAGGAGCAAAGCTTGGGGTCCTCTAAGGAGCCCCCCAGAGTGCATGGAATCATACAACCAATACTGACAACAGTATTGTGGTATGATTCTGACATGTTTGACATCAAACATGCCCAGGTTCGGAGTTACCATTATGTAGCTGGACATAGGTAGTGACCTGTGTCTAGTACACGGGTAAAATAGCTACCCCTCAATCAAGAAGTCCAGGAAAATTGAGCTGGAGTTCATAGGGGTACCTCTGCTCATGCAGGGGTGCCCTCACACATAGTACACCCTCCCTCTCAGCTAGGACGGCCTGCCATAGGGGTGACTTACAGTGACCGGATGCAGTGACCTCTAATGAAAGGGTTCATGCACCTTTTCATGCAGGCTGCAATGGCAGGCCAGCAGACACATTTTGCATGTGCTCCCATGGGTGGCATAATACATGCTGCAGCACATGGGGAACTCCTGGTGCTCCAATGCCCTGGATACTTAGGTACCATATACTAGACTTACATGTGGGCACCAGTAGGCCAATTGTGGGGTGTACTAAGTCAGGAACAACCAACTTTAGAGGGAGAGAGCACAGTCACTGGGATCTTGGTTTGCAGGATCCCAGTGAACACAGTCAAAGCACAGTGTCAGCAGGCGAAACGTGTGGGTAACCATGCCAAAAAGAGGGTACTTTCCTACATAACCCCCACCCAAACGAAGGACAATAAGGCTAACCTTGTCCAGATGAGTCTTCATTGTCTCAGTAGAAATATCTGGAGAGTCCATCTACATTAGAGTGGTTACTCCCATGTCTACATCCCACTATATAGTCTATGCCCTGTAGGGATATGGACCACCTCAAAAGTTTGGGATTTTCACCTTTCATTTGTTTTAACCATAGAAGGGGACTGGGGTCTGTTTGAACAAGTAAGTGACTGCCAAAGAAGTATGGCCTCAGCTTCTTCAAAGCCCAAACCACAGCAAAGGTCTCCCTTTTTGCTGACCAACACTTTTCCCTGGGGGTCAACCTTCTGCTTATAAAAGCAACAGGTTGATCCTGGTCTCTTCATTCAGCTGAGATAGTAATATCCCTATCCCTACCTCAGAAGCATCTGTCTGCACAATAAATTGCTTGGGGTAGTCAGGGCTTCTTAAAATAGGAGCTGAGCACATGGCCTGTTTAAGGTCATCAAAAGCTTTTTGGTAGCTAGCTGTCCATAAAACTTTCTTTGACATTCTTTTAGAAGTGAGGTCATTTAGAGGGACTACAATGGAGCCATAATTCTTAATGAACCTCCTGTAGTACCCTGTGAGGCTTAAGAAGGCTCTAAACTGGGGCTGTGTAGTAGGGGCAGTCCAATCCAGAATGGTCTGGATTTTCCCCTGTAGTGGCTGAATCTGACCTACACCTATCAGGTGGCCCAGATATACCATTTTCCCCTGCCCTAGCTGGCACTTAGAGTCCTTGATAGTGAGGCCTGCCCTTTGCAGAGCCTCTAAAACATTCCCTAGGTAGACCAGGTGATCCTCCCAGGTGAAGCTGAAGACAGCTATGTCATCAAGATAAGCTGCAATGCAGCTTTCCAAACCTTGGAGAACTTTATTTACCAACCTCTGAAATGTGACTGGTGTATTTTTTCAATGCAAAGGGCATGACATAGGGCACACCAGGGGTGGAAAATGCTGTTTTTGGTTAGCATCCTCTGATAACTTGATCTGCCAATAGCCATCAGTCAGATCAAAGGTGCTCAGATACTTGGCAGATGCCAGTGTATCTATAAGCTCATCTGCCCTAGGGATAGGATGAGCATCTGTTTTAGTAGCAGTGTTGAGACCTCTGTAGCCTACACAAAACCACTTTTCCCTTTTGCCGTCCTGGGAGTGGGGTTTTGGGGCAAGCACTACAGGACTAGCCTAAGGGCTGTCTGAGGGCTCAATGACTCCTTGGTCTAGCATCTTCTGAACTTCTGGCTTGATGCAGTCCCTGACATGATCAGGCTGCCTGTAAATTATGCTCTTAACAGGCAAGCTCTCGCCTGTTTCAGTGGTGTGTTTACACTATGTGGTCTGACCAGGTGTCAGGGAGAACAGTTCTGAGAACTGTCCTAAGAGGTTTCTTCAGTCCTCTTTTTGGGATTCAGAGAGAACCACTACCCCATCAACTGAGCCATCAGCTGCACTGTGGAAGAAGAGGTCAGGGAGAAAACACTCTCTTCTTCCTATCACTCATCAGTTGTAATGAGCAGAGTCATATCCGACCTGTCATAGTAAGACATAAGGCGGTTCACATGAAGCACCCTGTGGGGGCTTCTGGGCGTTCCAAGGTCTACCAAGTAGGTAACCTCACCCTTTTTCTCCACAATGTTGAGGGGACCACTCCACTTTTCTTGGAGTGCCCTGGGTGCCACAGGCTTCAGGACCCACACTTTCTATTCTGGATGGTATAGAGTCAGTACAGCCTTCTGGTCATACCATTGGTTCCGCAACTCTTGGCTCGCCTGAAGGTTTTTAATGGACCTCTTTGTGTACTCAGCCATCCTTAATCTGAGCCCAAGCACATAATCCACAGTGTCTTGTTTGGGAGGCTTGAGATGTTTCTCCCAGCCTTCTCTAACAGGAGCAAGGGGACCCCTAACAGGGTGCCCAAACAGAAGTTCAAATGTGCTGTAACCCACACCCTTCTGAGGGACCTCCCTATAGGCGAAGAGGAGACATGGTAAGAGGACATCCCACCTCCTTCTTAGCTTTTTTAGAAAAATCATACTCTTGAAAGTTTTATTAAACCTCTCAACTAAGCCATTTGTTTGGGGGTGGTAAGGAGTGGTGAACTTGTAAATAACACCACACTCTTTCCACATGGCTTTCAGGTAAGCAGCCATGAATTTTGCACCCCTGTCTGATACCATCTCCTTAGAAATACACACCCTTGAGACAATACCAAGGAGGTCTTTGGCCACTGCAGGAGCTGTAGTGGTCCTAAGAGGAATGCCCTCTGGGTACCTGGTGGCATGATCTCCTACCACCAGTATGAATCTGTTACCCGAGGCTGTTGGAGGGTCCAAGGGGCCAACAGTGTCTACCCCAACCCTCTCAAAGGGAACCCCAAACACAGGTAGTGAGATTAAGGATGCCTTTGGAGTGCCACCTGTCTTGCCACTGGTTTGACAAGTGACACAGGAGCGAGAAAACTCCTCTGTGTCTTCAGACATGTGGGGCCAGTGAAAGTGAGGGACAAGCCTGTACCAAGTTTTGCTTTGTCCCAAGTTACCTGCCAGTGGAATATCATGTGCCCAGGTCAACAGAAACTCCCTTAACTTCAGAGGGATCACTAATCTCCTGGTGGCACCAGGTTTGGGATCCCTTGACTCTGAATATAGGAGACTGTGTTTCCCAGTGCAATTTATGGTTGCCGCTGACATCCCCTGCCTCTTGTGCTGCAGCTTGCTGTCTCAAGCTCACCAGTGTGGGGCAAGTCTGTTGTTCCTTGCTGAGTTCCTCCCTGGTGGGCTCCCCTGCAACTAAGAGCTCAGCTGTGTCAGCTTGCAGCTCCTCTGGTGTAGGTTCCACCCAAGGAGTGGATTCTTCTTCCTCAGGAGTGGAATCCGCACTGGAGGCTGGAGCAGGGGGTACGTTTTTACCCCTCCTGCTCTTTGTTTTAGGAATTTCTTGGGCAATTGTTCCAGGTTCCTTGTTCTTTTTGCTTCTTTGCCTGTGCTCTGGTTAGGGCAAAGATGTGACCTGGGATACCCAGCATTGCTGAATGAGCTTCCAGTTCTACTTCAGCCCAAACTGAAGCCTTCAAGTCATTCCCAAGTATACATTCAACAGGTAGGTCTGAGGATACCACAACCTTTTTAGGGCCAGTAATACCCCCCCAATTGAAATCAATAATTGCCATGGGGTGGCACAAAGTGTTATTATGAGTATCAGTCACTTGGTACATGTGACCGAGTAGGTGTTGCTCAGGGGACACCAGTTTTTCAGTCACCATAGCGACACTTGCACCTGTCCCTATAGGCTTTATTCTCAACACCATTGATTAGGGGATGCTGTCTGTATTTCTCCATGTTAAGGGGGCAAGCAGCAAGGGTGGCAAAGTGAATGTCCCCATCAGAGACCAGCACAGCCTCAGTGGTCTCTCTAACTAGCCCAGACCCCACTACAGTCCCCTAAGGTGAGTCCAGCAAAACTCTTGGACTGACTACTGATAGTAGTCCCACCACTAGTGCTATCGCTATGTGCACTAGGAGTAGAACTGGACTTAGTAGTGGTGGAAGGTTTGGTGCTTTTCTTAGGACAGGAGGTGCCCACTGCCTTATGGCCTTTGTTTCTGCAAATATAGCACCAAGGCTTTTTGAAATTGGAAGAAGAGGAAGATGGTTTGTTCCCACACCCAGGGGAGTTTTGTGGGCCTGATGTGTGTTTACCTTTATCCGACCCTTGTCTTGAGAGTTACCTGCTTCCTTCTTTTTGTGTTCACACCCTGTGTGGTAGGTAAGGTAGGTAAAGGTTTATTGTTTAGTTACTTAAAACCATAACAAAGGTAAAAAAGAAGCAAACATTTTTCAAATGTGTTTGTGATATTACTAGATCATCATCAAAGGGTTGTGTGCATTCTCCAATTGTTTGGGTATGTGCTCCATATGAACATGTTTTAAAACATAATGAGACAATTGCTACTTAAAGCTTTGCTCACTCCATTGTGAGTGGAACATCACTTAATACTACTAGGGACCATTGTCAAGCGGTGAGCTGTGAACTTTTCTCCTGTGAGTCACAGGGAGGATGGTGCTGATTTATTAAATGTTGTTTTTGCATTACCAGCGATAGAAATTTCACTAAAGCACAATTCAGCTGCAGGTCTCCAGGGGCAAAGCACGCCAGCACTGCTTGTCTACGTGTCTGTATGCCTTTTTCGTCAAATTTGTTCTTTAGTAAGGCTTTTAGTTCTAGTGCAAGACGGTTGCATGAGCAGAGGACATGTATCTTCTGTGTCCTCACCACACAGGCGGCAGGTAGAGTTGGTTTCACCCCTCAGCCAAGGGGCTGCATTTAAAGCGAGTGGTAAGAGACCAAGACAATACTTTAAAAATTGCTAATTTGTTCGTCTGAAGAAACCCTGGCCTAGATATGACTGTGGTGCCAGAGATGTGTAGGTGTGCAAAGTCATCCATGCATGAGACCTCCGTGAGAAGGCTGCTTTGTCCTCCAGTAGTGACTGAAACCTAATTGATTTCCCCACTGCTTTCTTAAAGGCGCTGTGTGGGGTTGGGATCCTCCAGAGGTCACTGAGCCTGGTCTTCTTAAGTGAATCATCTAGGTGGATTCTGAACTGGGATGTGTTCTTATGTTCGAGCTCTTGCCACATATAGTAATTGAGAGTCTGGAGTGGCGCCATGAGCTTTGCTCCAGAAGTTTATATATGCACTGCGTCGTGCCAGGGATTGGTTCAGTAGGCCAAACTCCAGTCTCAGTTGGGCAGGAGAGGTGAATCTGGGGATGTTGAAGATCATCCGATAAACTTTGCTCACTACGTGGTTTAAGATATCTATTTCCATGCCTCTTTGTACTTCGCTCCCGTATGTTATTGTGAGCAGGAGCTTGCCTTTTAACACTTTTAGTAGGGGGTTTATGAAGGCCCATTCAGATGCATTTTTAGTCTTTTTAAGGACAGCGCTATAGCTAGGCTTTTTCCCATTAGTCTTTTTCTTGCACGAAGTTCCCTGATTTGTCAATAACGACTCCAAGATATTTATACTTGTCTGTTTGAACAAATCGTGTCTTAGCCGAAAACCACGCTCTCGAAGGTGCCTTAGATCTGATTGACAATGTACGTGTTTTTCCAAAGTTTGCTCTCAAGGCGTTAGTGGCTGAGTAATGTTGAGTAGCGTTTAGTAGTCTCTGAAGGCCTATTTCTGTATGACTGATCAGTACGAGGTCATCAGCGTACATGAGGCACGGTAGTACCAGGTCCGATTTTGGGGGGAGCGAGTTTGTGAGGGTTAGTGAGCCTGCTAAATCTGCTAAATATAAATTGAACAGTGTGGGGGCCGAAACACAACCCTGTTTTGAGCCTTTGGTAGTGGGGATCCGCCTTGAAAGATGAGTGCCTGTACCCAATTTTATCTGGACCCATGTGTCCGAATGAAGGGCTGTTATCAGGCATAGGAGTGGATATGGAAGCCCCCAGGTTTCAAGCTTTTTCCACAAAAGATTCCTGTCCATGTGGTCAAATGTGGACTTGAAGTCAACAAAGCATAGATAGGGCTGACATTTTAGTGTTCGTAATGGTGCCAGTCTGTTTAGAAAATCCTGTTTGGGTCATGGGGATTAGTCCCTTTTCAGTAGTCCATGCAAGCAGATGATCCAGTAACAGACCTGCTAAGTACTTTGCGTCATTGTCAATTAAGCCAATCAGACGATAGCTATTGAGTAGCGACCTGTCCCCTGTTTTGAAAATAGGGGAGATTATGGACCCCTTCTAGGACTGTGGAATCGTTCCTGTCAGACCTATTTCCAGGAAGAGAGGTTCGAAAATCTTTTCCCAGAAGGGTCTGTTATACTTAAAGACTGCAGGTGGATTAAGACGCGCATTCGGCAACTCGAAGCCGCTTTCCCCGAAGATCATTTTTTCAAGGTTTTTGGACTAATGACCATAATGAAGTGCTGTATAACCATGAATATTATACTGGCTTGAGAAAGCCCCAGGTCGAATCACTGTAGGGGGCGAAACAGGTGTCGGGTGCTGCAACTTTCTTACATTCACTTAATCTCTCTGGATATATTTATGCATCAATGACTGTTTCCTTTTGGCTCAATTTCTATCTACTGCGCTAGAATGGATTCATGAACTTATAAATAAAGTCTGTGCACACCAAATTTATCTACATGGGTTCTCATTCCTTCATACGGTTTGAATTCTTTTACTAAGGGGTTATGGTCCATACCCCTTAAATGTTTGAGTTCCCACATATAAAATTTCTCTAAATTGGGCAATCAATCAGGAAGGAAATTTTTTGACCTTTTACATATGATAAGAACTGCAGGCGGAAGTCTATTCGGTCCAGGAGCGCCTTATCTCCTGCCCTTGGCTATCTGATTTTTTATAGTAACCGAATCAGTGAGTATTGTAAGTGTGGTCTTAATGAGGGCCTGTGTGAGAGGAGAATTCCTGGTGAAGTTGTGCTTTGTGTGGCCTTGCTGAGCGATGTCTGGCCTTCGAAGTGGACTCCAAGATGTGGGGCCCAGAGAGCTTCTGGTATATGCGATGTAATGTCGCCGTGATACAGGCGTGTAAGGTTGTATATTGTGCGCCAAAAGCGTACGCTGTTGTTACTCCTTGCATCCGAGTGTAGCCTGGCCCACAAGTCCACTGCAATTTCTATTGATTGCCCATTTTAGCTTGTTCTGTGACTGTTTGGGGTACCTTAAGGTTGCCAGAAGGTCTGGATTGCCAGGGCTACCACAGAGACGACTTATTCTGGAGTTCATTTTTCGCTTTGCGTCTCGTAGTGATGTCCTGTGGGCTTGTGCCAAGTGAGTTAAAGCTGAGGGAGGTGGCAGTCGCCTGTTGGTGATGGGCTCTGCAAAATTTCCACTAAGTCTGGTTGTCAGTTATTCCCATTTCTGCACTTCACTGTCGTTGTTTGTTTCTAAGTCAAGTGCAAGATCCATTGCTGCTTCGGTGACAAGATCTCTGTTTGATTGCCCACATTTGACCCGTTTGCAATTTGTGGTGAAAGTGGTAATATGTGCAATACTCGTTTTCTCCATTTTGGTTAACCCCAGGTTGATGGCTAATTCCTGTGGGCAGTGGTCGGTCTCACTCCTGTTGCCTAGGTGGTAAGAGGCTACTTGTTTGAATAGTGGAAGAGTGACAAACGTGTAGTCAATTGGGGTAGAGGCTGTTTTAGAAAAAAATGATGCTGCTGGAGGCAAGTCGTCAGTAAATCTGCCATTCCAGGGCTCTTAGCAGTAACAATTCTAAGCCATTGAGCAATGACCTGCTGGTCTTTGTGGGACAGCCATGTTTGTTGGCCCCCTGTGTAGGAAGATCCCAGGCGCTAGAAAGAGCAATTTAGGTTTTGTCTGTGGAGGATCCACGTAGATACAAATTGAAGTCACCTGAGATGATAATATTGGCCGTATCGGCTATGCCACCGCTGCCTATATAATTCTCGAGTAGAACCACTAGGTTGTTAGTGTCACTGGATTTAAGTTTAGGGTGCAGGTAGGTGTTTACGAGGACTATCTCTACTGTGGGCCCACTAGTCATGGCGGTAATTGTCACAATATTGATAAAGGAGCAGGTGGAGAGCAAAGGGGTGGCTCTGACCGATAGTGGTAAAGAGACGCAGGTGGCCAGGCCACCTTGAAAGTGACCATACTTTGCTTTCCTGGTTGCTGGGGTGAAGAAGCACATATAGCCCTGCAAGTGGAATGGTTCATCCAGCAAAGTTTCCTACATTAGTATAATGTCAGAGGTGCTGATGGATTGGATGAAATTATGGTCCAAAGCTTTAGAAAGAAGAACATTTACATTCCAGAAACACAGGCAGAGGAGCTCCTTTTACGATGTGGGACCCTTCTTTTTGTCTGAGGTTTGTCACCCTGGCCTATTGTAGTTGTTGATTGTTTTTGAAAACCACCTTAAGTCATTGTTGTTTGAAGAGAAATTGGCTGAGGTGAAGAGTTTTTGGGGCCGAGAATCACCCCTAGCTATAGTGGAGGAACTTGAGGTCACAGGGGAGCAGCCCCGGGCACTCCTAAGTATGGAGCGTGTTTCCCTGCTCTGGGGGCTGATTCAGAGGCAGGACCCAGTATTAGTAAAGGAGTTGGGTAGCCCAACCTCACGCTGCATGGTAATACTAATGCCCCAGTGTTCGAAGGTTGTGCTTTCTCCTAAGATCGTTTGGGCAATTAGTCTTGTCTTCCATGTGGCCTTAGAAGCTTCAGGTGCAGTGGCGTTGGTTTGGTGGAGAAATTCTACTGCTAGGAGATCAGTTGTATTCAGGCAGCTTGTAGAGGGAATATGTGAAAGAAGCCAAAGAATGTTCCCCCTGTACAAGATATCACCAATTCCCCAGGCTCTGTAGTGAGAATGAAAAATGTATGTATTGGTGGTTGAGAGGTCTGGTCGAGTTTCAAGTTTCTGCAGCGGATGAGGAGGGTTCACTGAGGGGGAACCCCCTCCCTGATTCCAGCAGTTGTTGGACCTGTTGGTTGTAGAATATCCCACTTGTGAATGAAGTGTGGGGAAGGAGGTATAATAATTACTCCTTGTTCCTGTGGAGGAGGGGCCATTAGCTCGGCAGAGAAGGGAATAGAGGAAGTTGTTTGTGTAGGTTGACTATAACATCCAGGAGTTAAAGCCACAATGGTGCGCGGGGCAGCTACAATTGCAGTGCCCTGGCATTGCCCACCCCTTCTGGGGGCCGGGGTGGTCATTTTTGGCTGCATTCCTCTGCTTGATAGCCAAATTTGAGGGTGGGTCCTCAGAGATTGTCACTAGAGCAGGAGACCCAGGAGACATGGTTTAATTGGAGGCCCAAATGTCGGGTATTATTAGTTTGGGGTCAGCTGCCTGATTCTCTTCCTTCTTGCGGCCTTTTCTCCGCTGGGGGCGTCTCTGCTTGGCATTGTGTTTCACCATGATGTTGCCATCCACATGACTGCCAATTGGGAGCTGGTTCCTTAAAAGCTTTGGGTGCAGTAACTGTTGGAGTTAGGTTGCAAGGGGTTGCTGTTGCAGGAAACACCTAGTTGGGATCATTTGTCCTGTCATCGCTTCTTGTTCCCAAGCCGATGGTTGTAATCTCAGGTGGATCCAAGTGGATTTTTTCCAGGACATGTGTGGAAGGGTCAGATGTAGGATACAAGTGTACATGATGACAAGAGGTTCCCACTTTTAGAGATGCACAGAGGTTGGTGAGCATGGAAGGTAATGTGGACAGTTTGTCTATTATTGGCCCACATGAGCAGCTCGTGAAAGTGCTTGAGGTGTTGTCTTGTGAGTGTGTGAAGAGAGATTTGAGGTCTCCTGGCGTCTCATCAATACCTGCTATGAATACTGCCAGGGTGTTGAGCAAAGTTAGCTGAACGTCCATTTTGTCTGATTGATAATGAAGCGATTCGACTACAAGCTGCATGGTTTTGAGCAGGGAGGTCCAGGCGCCATCCATAGGCAGATTGTGACGGTTTGTAACAGGATCCTGACCAGTTGTCGATGCAGTGCTTGTTTCTGTGCTTACTCTAATACTTTCGCTGTCATTGAGAGACGGCTGACTGAAGGGTGGCATATTTGTATCAATCAAATCAAATCAAATCATTAGCATTTATAAAGCGCGCTACTCACCCGTGCGGGTCTCAAGGCGCTAGGGACAAAGGGGGTGGTTATCGCTGCTCGAACAGCCAGGTCTTTAGGAGTCTCCGGAAAGCGGAGTGGTCCTGGGTGGTCCTGAGGCTGGTGGGGAGGGAGTTCCAGGTCTTGGCCGCCAGGAAGGAGAAAGATCTCCCACCCGCCGTAGAGCGTCGGATGCGAGGGACGGCGGCGAGTGCGAGGCCAGAGGAGCGGAGGGGGCGGGTGGGGACGTAGAAGTTGAGCCGTCTGTTGAGGTATTCCGGTCCCTTGTCGTGGAGGGCTTTGTGTGCGTGGGTGAGAAGTCGGAAGGTGATCCTTTTGCTGACTGGGAGCCAATGCAGGTGTCTCAGGTGTGCGGAGATGTGGCTGTTGCGGGGTACGTCGAGGATGAGGCGGGCTGAGGCGTTTTGAATGCGTTGCAGGCGATTTTGGAGTTTGGCGGTGGTCCCAGCGTAGAGGGTGTTGCCGTAGTCCAGGCGGCTCGTGACGAGGGCGTGGGTCACGGTTTTTCTGGTGTCGGCGGGGATCCAGCGGAAGATCTTGCGGAGCATGCGGAGGGTGAGGAAGCAGGCGGAGGACACGGCGTTGACTTGCTTGGTCATGGTGAGAAGGGGGTCCAAGATGAAGCCGAGGTTGCGGGCGTGGTCTGCGGGGGTCGGTGCGGTGCCGAGGGCCGTGGGCCACCAGGAGTCGTCCCAGGCGGACGGGGTGTTGCCGAGGATGAGGACTTCAGTTTTTTCAGAGTTCAGCTTTAGGCGGCTGAGCCTCATCCAATCTGCGACGTCCTTCATACCCTCTTGTAGGTTGGTCTTGGCGCTGGCGGGGTCCTTGGTGAGGGAGAGTATAAGTTGGGTGTCGTCGGCGTAGGAGGTGATGATGATGTCGTGCTTGCGTACGATGTTAGCGAGGGGGCTCATGTAGACATTGAAGAGTGTCGGGCTGAGTGATGAGCCTTGAGGTACGCCGCAGATGATCTCAGTGGGTTCTGAGCGAAACGGAGGGAGGTAGACTCTTTGGGAGCGGTTTACGAGGAAGGAGGCGATCCAGTTCAGGGCCTGGTCTTGGATCCCGGTGGAGCGGAGGCGGGTGATTAGGGTACGGTGACAGACGGTGTCAAAGGCAGCCGAGAGGTCAAGAAGAATGAGGGCGACTGTTTCACCGTTGTCCATCAGGGTTCTGATGTCGTCTGTGACTGAGATGAGGGCGGTTTCAGTGCTGTGGTTGGTTCGGAATCCGGTCTGTGAGGGGTCGAGCAGGTTGTTGTCTTCCAGGAAGGTGGTCAGCTGTTTGTTGACGGTCTTCTCTAATACTTTGGCTGGGAAAGGCAGAAGGGAGATGGGGCGGAAGTTTTTCAGGTCGCTCGGGTCAGCCGTAGGTTTCTTTAGTAGGGCGTTGACTTCGGCGTGTTTCCAGCATTCGGGGAAGGTAGCAGAAGAAAAAGAAGAGTTGATGACGGTCTGGAGGTGCGGGGCGATGATGTTGTCGGCTTTGTTAAAGATGAAGTGCGGGCAGGGGTCCGAAGGGGCGCCGGAGTGGATAGAGTTCATGATGGATTTGGTTTCTTCCGTGCTGATGTGGGTCCAGTTGTTGAGGGTGATGGTCGGGGATGTGGGTTCGGTGGTGTTAGGTTGGGTCTGGTGTCCGAAGCTGTCGTGGAGGTCGCTGATCTTGCGATGGAAGAAAGTGGCGAGGGATTCGCATAGATCCTGTGAGGGCGTGACGGCGTTGGCGTTGGCGCTGGGGTTGGAGAACTCCTTGACGATGCTGAAGAGTTCTCTGCTGTTGTGGCTGTTTTTGTCCAGTCTGTCGGTGAAAAAATTCCTTTTGGCAGTGCGGATCAGGTGGTGGTGTTTGCGGGTAGCGTTCTTGAGGGCGGTCATGTTGTCAGCGGTGCGGTCCTTGCGCCAGGCTTTCTCAAGTGCGCGACAAGTTTTCTTTGATTCTTTGAGGGTGTCAGAGAACCAGAGGGGTTTCTTGGTGTTGTTCTGTCGCTGCGAGCGTTTGAGGGGAACAAGGTTGTCTGCGCAGTTGGAGATCCAGTTTGTGAGGTTGAGGGCTGCGACGTTGGGGTCGGTGGTGAGGGTGGGTTGGTTGGTGGCGAGTGCGGCGAACAGTTGCTCTTCAGGGATCTTGTTCCACTGTCGGCGAGGGATGGGTTGAGTGCGGAGGTGGCGGGTCTCGCGTCGGAATGTGAAGTGGACGCAGCTGTGGTCGGTCCAATGAAGGGCGGAGGCGTGGCTGAAGAAGACGTGTTTGCTGGCGGAGAAGATAGGGTCGAGTGTGTGTCCGGCGATGTGGGTGGCAGTGTTCACCAGTTGTTTGAGGCCGAGGTTGGCGAGGTTGTCGAGCAGGGTGGTGGTGTTGGGGTCGTTGTTTTGTTCCAGATGGAAGTTGAGGTCGCCTAGGAGGATGTAGTCCGGTGAGGCGAGGGCGTGCGGGGAGATGAAGTCGGCGATGGTGTCGCTGAAAGGGGCGCGAGGTCCGGGAGGACGGTAGACGAGGGATCCTCTGAGGGTGGTCCTCGGGTCGGTGCGAATCTGAAAATGCAGGTGTTCAGCGGCAAGAGGGGAGTCTTCAGTGGAGGTGGTGACGCTGATGGAGTCTTTGAAGACGATGGCGATGCCTCCTCCTACTTGGTTGGTGCGGTCTTTCCTGGAGATCTTGTAGCCTTCGGGGATGGCGGTGGCGATGTCTGGAGCAGAGGAGGCGTTCATCCAGGTCTCCGTGATGAAGGCGACGTCCGGTGCTGTGGAGTCTAGGAGGTCCCAGAGTTCAACGGCGTGTTTGTGAACGGAGCGAGCGTTGACTAGGATGCACTTGAGGTGGTTGATGGCGCGTGGGCTTGTGGTCGTAGTTGTTGCGTGGTGGAAGATGCGTTTGCAGGAGTTGCAGGCGAAGGGTCCATGGGTGCGTTTGGGGTGAGCTTGGAAGCAGGTGTTGGAGCGTCCTGGGTTGAGGGCATGGAGGGTGGTGGGGTCATAGCGGATCATCGGGGCTTGGGAGCGCTGGGGACCAGGGGTCATGGCGCTGGGCGCGGGCCAGGCGCAGACGGGCGCAGACGGGCTTGCCTCTGGTGCGCCTCCGGCGCGCCAGCGGCGCACCCGCTGCACGCGCCCGCTGCGCGGTCGCACAGCGGCCGCCATATGAGGTAGGAGGGGGGGAGGGGTCAGCTGGGGGCGAATGGGAGCTGGGGGGCGGGGGTGTGCAGGAGGTCGAAGCGGGAAAGCGCGAGGGAGGGGGGGACAGGTAGAGTGAGAAGAGCTGGGGGAGGGGGGTTTAAGGGTGGAGGGGGGAGAGTGTTAGGAGGTTTAGGAGATTAGGGAGAAAGATAGGTGTAGGGTTGTGAAGATAGGGGAGGGGGGGTTGTAGAGGTGGGTGAGGGTGAGAGGTAGAGTGAGGGGATAGGAAGATAGGTAATAGAGGGGGTGGCGGGAGGGGGGGAGAGATAGAGAAATAGGTAGAGAGAAAAGGTAGATAGAGAAATCGATAGATAGGGAAAAAGATAGAGAGATAGGAAGATAGGAAGATAGGAGGAGGTGGAGAGTGAGGGAGTTGGATAGTGGGATAGAGAGATGGAGAGATAGGTAGATAGGAGGAGTGAGGGAGGTAGAAAGTGAACGGGTTAGATAGGGGAGATAGAGGGGGGGATGCGAGTGGGGGAGGGGGATGAGGCAGGAGCAGGAGGGCAGGCGCGGGGAGAAGAGGACGGAGGAGGCAGAAGAGCCGAAGGCAGAAGACAAGAAGAAAAGAAGAACAGAAGAACAGAAGAACAGAAGAACAGAAGAACAGAAGAACAGAAGACCGGAAGGACTGAAGACCGGAAGAGCAGAAGACTGGAAGAGCAGAAGACACACAGAAGAACACAGAAGAACAGAGAGGAGTACAGAAGAACAGAGAAGAATACAGAAGAACACAGAAGAATACAGAAGAAGACAGAGGAAGACAGAAGAAGACAGAAGAAGACAGAAGAACAGAGAAGAATACAGAAGAACACAGAGGGAGACAGAAGAACACCGAGGAAGACAGAAAAACACAGAGGAAGACAGAAAAACACAGAGGAAGACAGAAGAAGACAGAGGAAGACAGAAGAAGACAGAGGAAGACAGAAGAAGACAGAGGAAGACAGAGGAAGACAGAGGAAGACAGAGGAAGACAGAAGAAGACAGAAGAAGACAGAGGAACACAGAAGAACACGGAGGGAGATACAAAAAACGAAGAAACAGGGTGCAGAATACCACAGCAGAAGATGAGGAAGAAGAGAAGAGGAGAGAAGACGGGGAGAAGAGGAGTACAGAAGAAGAATACAGACGAGGAGCGAGGAGGAAGAACAGAGAAGAAGGAAAGAGGAAAAGAAGCAGGAGCAGGAGAGAGGGTGAGTAGCGCGGGGCAGAACGAGGGGCTGGGAGGTACTTACTGTGGGGTGGGTCTCAGGAACTCAGGAACCTGGAGGAGCTGCAGCGGCAGGGGGAGCGACCTAACCTTGGGTCAAAGGTCGCTACCACTGTCGCGCAGCGGCCGCCATATGAGGTAGGAGGGGGGGGAGGGGTCAGCTGGGGGCGAATGGGAGCTGGGGGGCGGGGGCGTGCAGGAGGTCGCGGCGGGAAAGCGCGAGGGAGGGGGGGACAGGTAGAGTGAGAAGAGCTGGGGGAGGGGGGTTTAAGGGTGGAGGGGGGAGAGTGTTAGGAGGTTTAGGAGATTAGGGAGAAAGATAGGTGTAGGGTTGTGAAGATAGGGGAGGGGGGGTTGTAGAGGTGGGTGAGGGTGAGAGGTAGAGTGAGGGGATAGGAAGATAGATAATAGAGGGGGTGGCGGGAGGGGGGGAGAGATAGAGAAATAGGTAGAGAGAAAAGGTAGATAGAGAAATCGATAGATAGGGAAAAAGATAGAGCGATAGGAAGATAGGAAGATAGGAGGAGGTGGAGAGTGAGGGAGTTGGATAGTGGGATAGAGAGATGGAGAGATAGGTAGATAGGAGGAGTGATGGAGGTAGAAAGTGAACGGGTTAGATAGGGGAGATAGAGGGGGGGGTGCGAGTGGGGGAGGGGGATGAGGCAGGAGCAGGAGGGCAGGCGCGGGGAGAAGAGGACGGAGGAGGCAGAAGAGCCGAAGGCAGAAGACAAGAAGACAAGAAGACAAGAAGACAAGAAGAAAAGAAGAACAGAAGAACAGAAGAGCAGAAGACCGGAAGGACTGAAGACCGGAAGAGCAGAAGACCGGAAGAGCAGAAGACACACAGAAGAACACAGAAGAACACAGAAGAACAGAGAGGAGTACAGAAGAACAGAGAAGAATACAGAAGAACACAGAAGAATACAGAAGAACACAGAAGAATACAGAAGAAGACAGAGGAAGACAGAAGAAGACAGAAGAAGACAGAAGAACAGAGAAGAATACAGAAGAACACAGAGGGAGACAGAAGAAGACAGAGGAAGACAGAGGAAGACAGAAGAAGACAGAGGAACACAGAAGAACACAGAAGATCACGGAGGGAGATACAAAAAACGAAGAAACAGGGTGCAGAATACCACAGCAGAAGATGAGGAAGAAGAGAAGAGGAGAGAAGACGGGGAGAAGAGGAGTACAGAAGAAGAATACAGACGAGGAGCGAGGAGGAAGAACAGAGAAGAAGGAAAGAGGAAAAGAAGCAGGAGCAGGAGAGAGGGTGAGTAGCGCAGGGCAGAACGAGGGGCTGGGAGGTGGGGGGTACTTACTGTGGGGTGGGTCTCAGGAACTCAGGAACCTGGAGGAGCTGCAGCGGCAGGGGGAGCGACCTACCCTTGGGTCAAGGGTCGTATCAATGGTTGCGTTAGTCCTTGCTTTGTCGTCTGGAGACTGCTGGCTGGGATTTAAAGTAAATCGAGTAGCAGAAGGGGAATCTTGGGAGTATGCAACAAGCATGTCTTCCCACTCTTGCATGTTTAAGTAGGATAAGGTTTCTTTGTTTGCCCCCTTACTGATCCCCTCTATTTTCATATTTGCGGGAAGAGATAATGGGGATGGGGGCTGAGATCTTTCATTTGTTGCAGCTCCCTGACAAGCAGTATCTGGAGCCAAAGTCATGGCCAGGGCGTCTTTGGGCAGCTGGTCCTCCTTATTGGTAAAGGCGAACTGTGCCGCTTTCAGTCCATTTGTTGGATAGATTTGGTGGGTCTCACTCTGTTGGGGGGAAGCCCACCATGGGTTCACTAAAGCCTGCCTGGGTTCCTTTTGGACCTCTGCCCTGAAGAATTTCACAGGTTGCCCCATGGGCGACAAGGATGTGCTGGATACAGGAGGCTGAGTACGGCTTAGGCTTGCTGTAGCCCCCGTTGTGGCAGAGTCATTTCGAGCTGGAGAGCTTTCTGCTGTATTTGTAAGGATTGACGGAATTAATGGTGGCTGAAACCCCTGTGTGTCATTGCTGTTTGAGAAGAGGACAGGTCAGCCGTTTTTTAGAAAGGAGAACTTGGTGTACATTTTCGGTTGGCAGTTAGTGTTGCGACATTTTTTAGATTGTTCCAGGCTATTTTTGGGTTCCAGACTGTGCCCAGCATATAGGCCCTCATTATGACATTGGCGGTAAGTCCCGCTTACCGACATGGCGACTGCCGCCAACATTCCGCGATTGTAGCGGTATACTGCCACCCATATTATGACACACACGTAGAAATCAGTCACTATACAGACACACACACAAGTCCGGCAGCCCAAAGGTCAGTGATAAACTGGCGGTATCCAAACCCACACCGTTATGCCGACAGAACAACACCCACAGCATTATGACCCATGAATACCGCTGCGCTCAAACTACACACATTCAAACAAAACAACACCACATTGGACAATTCAAACTATACTTACCTGACACTCATATACACACAACACCCACACACCCACACCACTATAAAACACCCACCCACAGTACCCATAACTCTTTACGACTCTAAACTTTTTACAGCTGAGAGAGAGACACACCAAGACCATCCACACAACCAGAGCCACAGAACACCATCACCCATACACTGTCCTCGGACCTCACAGCACACACACCAACACATCATCCCATACACCCTAACACACACCACTCACACTACACCCATGGCACCACAAAGACACCCCAGGTTCTCAGAGGAGGAGCTAAGGGTCATGGTGGAAGAAATCATCTGGGTAGAGACACAGATATTTGGATCACAGGTGCAGCAGACATCCATTGCAAGAAAGATGGAGCTATGGCGGAGGATCGTGGACAGGGTCAACGCCGTGGGATAGCACCCAAGAACAACAGATGACATTAGGAAGAGGTAGAATGACCTACGGGGGAAGGTGCATTCCGTGGTTGCAAGACACCAGATAGCTGTACAAAGGACTGGTGGTGGACCCCCACCTCCTCCCCCACAACTAACATGGGAGGAGCAAGTCTTGACAATACTGCATCCTGAGGGCCAGGCAGGAATAGCTGGAGGACTGGACTCAGGTAAGTCAAATCATTACTACTTTCACCCCCCTACCTGCATGCCATCACAAAACCCCACCCTCACACGCATCACTCTACCACTACCCACACACCCCACCAGCACAACCCACTCATCCCAATGCCAAGCCCTGCATGATATACCAATGCAGGGACACCTCTCACAGACCTGCATGGACAACCGTCACCACTGCATGCACACTAGAGACAATCACCTGGCGCACCAAATAACAACTCACACTAAGGCCAATCTGCCATGGCAATATCAATCATAGAGAGCAACATACCCATGCACAAGATGACACACGCTGAAACTATAACACTGCATTTACATCCCCACAGGTCCCCCACACAACGTCACCGGAGAGGAGGTTCCAGCAACATCCAGTCCCTCCCCAGAAGAGGCTCACAGTGATGACAGCAGCTCTGGACGCCTGGATCAGGATGACCTATCTGGCCCATCAGGGACCTCCGGACAGCCGGTTACCCAGCCACAATCCCATACCACCACAGAGCCTCCCCCTCAGGAAACACCAGCACATCACCCACCCAGCGGGTCCATACCTCTGTCCCCAGGACACGTCAATCAGCAGTGTGTCCATCACTACAGGGATCCCAGGACACCCCACAAACACAGGAGTATCAGGGACCTCTGGTCAGTGGCAGTGGGCACACGTTCAGGGGACAGAGGCACAGGACAACAGGGAAGCTGGGAGGACTGCTGTGCGACGGGGGGGACAAGCCCAGGGACCGACCCTCCACGAGGCATTCACCAACATCCTGGGAGCAAACCACCATTCCCAGGAGACAATGGGCCACATACTGGTCAAGTTGCAGGAGATCCAGCGGCTGCAGGAGGGACAGTATCTGGGGATCAGGGAGGACCTGAGGGACATCCACACCACCCTGGTCACCGTTGCAGGGGTGCTGGCTGACATGGCCAACACCATGAGGGAGGCAGATGCACACCAAAGGGGCCCCTGACACTAGCCACAACAATGAACAGCCCTCCAGCTCCGCCAACTCTAGTGGACAGGAGGCCCCACTACAGGAACAACAGGCCACCAGCACCCCACCACCTGCAGAAGGAGAACCACTACTCAAACGGTCCATGTTATCCAGGCACAAGCCAGAGACTATTGCCAAGACCCCGCCAGGAAATAAGACTCTCCTGATTGTCACCCTAGTGTCCCACTCTGTCCACCTTGAACTGCCATTGCTCCGCTTCCTATGCCCCCTTGGACAATGCACCTGTGATACAAATAGACTGAACTCTATCCTGGACATTCCTCCATCATCACCCCAGCCCATTGCACATCCCCATTTACTTCTCAGCACTGAAATAAACACTCTCTTAAAAAATACAAGTATGGAGTCTGTTAAGTGAATTAAGGATGTATTCATTTAACAATCTGCAGACATTACAGTTAGGCTGTATAATTATGTATATATAGGTATGACCTGTAATGTGCTGCAGTCAATACCACAAAATAAAATACGGAGTGTTAAAACTTTTCAAACACTCACCCCCCATCACAGATCTGGGTTTAATCCACCTGGCTATATGCAAATCAGTCTTGACCCTGCTCACAATGGGAACAGTCGAGCCCAAATTATCCAGCCAAGTTCTCCCTGGATAGGATTCAAGCATCCTGAGATCGGTTTCAGATTATCACCCTTCATCAGCCAAGCTAGCTTGAATCCAGTGGCACAGCAAACAAGGGACCCACGTCTGGGCATACCCTAGCCACTTAGGGCGCACAAAGCAATATCACAAAATAAAATGATGGACAGAGTGTTGAAACTTTTCAAACACTCACCCCCAGTCACAGATCTGGGTTTAATCCATTGTTATTTTGCTTGCTACGTCACCCCAGTTCGGACCCAGCTATATGCAAATCAGTCTTGACTCTGCTCCCAATGGGAACAGTCCAGCCCGAATTGCCAAGCCAGGTCCTCCCTGGATAGGATTATAAGCTGGCTGATGAAGGGTGAAACCCTGAAATCGGTCCCAGGATGCTTGTTTCCAGTCCAGGGAGGACTTAGCTTGGCAGTTCGTGCTGGGCTGTTCCCATGAGGAACAGGGTCAAGACTGATTTGCATATGCTTGGGTCCAAACTGGGGTGGCATGGTGAGCAAAAGAATGATGGATTAAACCCAGATCTGTGACTGGGGGCGAGTGTTTGCATTGTTCAGCACTCCGTCCATCATCCTTTTGTGTTGCTAAAGTTTCCCTAAGTGGGAAGGGTATGCCCAGACGTAGGTTCTTGGCTCACTGTGCCACTGGATAAAAGCTAGCCTGGCTGATGAAGGATGAAACCCTTCTCAGGATGCTTGTTTCAGATCGAGGAAGCTCTTGCTTTGGCAATTTGGGCTGGACTGTTCCCATGAGTAACAGGATCAGGACTGATTTGCATATGGCCTGGTCCAAACTAGGGTGGCTTAATGAGCAAAAGAACAATGGATTAAAAACAGATCTGTGACTGGGGGCGAGTGTTTGCATTGTTAAGTGCTCTGTCAATCATTTGCATTGTTCAGCGCTCTGTCAATCATCCTTTTGTGTTGCTGCAATGAATACACCATGAGCCGGAGTAGGGAAAAAAGATCTGTGAATAGACATGTCAAGGGTACAGTAAGTGGCCAGAGTAGTGGGAACAGCAACCTACCTAGAAAAAATTAACTACACAAAACTGCAATGGAAGGTGAAGTTACAGTGTCTTATCTGTGTGTCACTGGAAGTACTGCTGTATGATAGTTGTTCTGCTGACAACATCCTCATCCTCTGCCTTCTCATTGTCACTGTCCACAGGCCCTACAGCTGCCACATGCCCATCTCCAGCCCCATCCTCCTGCAGAAAAGGCACCTGGCGTTTCAAGGATAGGTTGTGCAACATGCAACATGCCACAATGATCTGGCACACCTTCTTGGGTGAGTAGCACAGGGATCCACCTGTCAGATGGAGGCAACTGAACCTGGCCTTCAGGAGGCCAAAGGTGCGCTCAATAATTCTTCTTGTATGCCCATATGCCTCATTGTACCTTTCCTCTGCCCTTTTCCTAGCATTCCTCACTGGGGTAAGTAGCCATGAGAGGTTGGGGTAACCAGAGTCACCTGCAAATATCGAGGGATACCTGTTAGCCAGAAAGTCACCCTTAAGGCCAACCTCACACCCATGTACCTACATCAACTGGGTGGGGACCAGGGCTCACCTATTAGCCACACCCTGTGCCTCTGGGGTTGAGCCATCACATATGGGATGCTGCTATTCCTCAGAATAAAGGCATCATGCACAGACCCAGGATACTTAGGCCCGTATTTATACTTTTTGACGCAAAACTGTGCTAACGCAGTTTTGCGTCAAAAAAATTAGCGCCGGCTAACGCCATTCTGAAGCACCGTGCGGGCGCCGTATTTATTGAATGGCGTTAGCCGGCATTAGCCGACCGGCGCTGCCTGGTGTGCGTAAAAAAAAACGACGTACACCAGGCAGCGCCGGCGTAGGGAAAAATGGCGTTTGGGCGTCCAAAAATGGGGCAAGTCAGGCTGAGGCAAAAAAATCGCCTCAACCCGATTTGCGCAATTTTTTTTGGGCGCCCAGACGCCATTAACATGACTCCTGTCTTAGCAAAGACAGGAGTCATGCCCCCTTGCCCAATGACCATGCCCAGGGGACTTGTGTCCCCTGGGCATGGTCATTGGGCATAGTGGCATGTAGGGGGGCACAAATCAGGCCCCCCGATGCCACCAAAAAAAAAAAAAAAATACTTACCCCAACTTACCTTTTCTTCCCTGGGATGGGTCCCTCCATCCTTGGGCGTCCTCCTGGGGTGGGCAAGGGTGGCAGGGGGTGTCCCTGGGGGCAGGGGAGGGCACCTCTGGGCTCATTCTGAGCCCACAGGTCCCTTAACGCCTGCCCTGACCCAGGCGTTAAAATCCAGCGCTAATGCGGGTTTTTTAGCCCCGCCCACTCCCGGGCGTCATTTTTGCCCGGAAGTATAAATCCGACGCATATGCCTCGGAGTCATTTTTTAAGACGGGAACGCCTACCTTGCATCTCATTAACGCAAGGAAGGTGTTCACGCCCAAAAATTACGCAAACTCCATGAACTTTGGCGCTAGACGTGTCTAACGCCAAAGTATAAATATGGAGTTAGTTTTGCGTCGAATTTGCGTCGAAAAAAACGACGCAAATTCGGCGCAAACGGAGTATAAATATGCCCCTTAGCATTCACATGGGAGATATACTGGTCCGCCAGGCACACTACCTGCATATTCATAGAATGAAAGCTCTTTCGATTTCTGAACACCTATTCATTTCCCCGTTCGGGGGGGGAACAATGGCAATCTGTGTACCATCAGTTGCCCCAATGATGTTGGGGATATGTCCCATTGCATAGAAGTCAGCCTTCACTGTGGCCAAATCCTCTACCTGTGGGGAAATGATGTAGCTGCACCTGTGTTTTATCAGGGCAGACAACAAACACTCTGGTCAGCACGTTTGAGAACATTGGCTGAGATATCCCTGCTGCCATGACCACTGTCGCTTGGAAGGAGCCACTTGCCAAGAAATGTAGCACTGGTAGGACTTGCACAAGAGGGGGGATCCCAGTGGGGTGACGAATAGCTGAGATCAGGTCTGGCTCCAATTGGGCACACAGCTCCTGGATTGTGGCCCTATCAAGTCTATAGGTGAGGATGATGTGCCTGTCCTCCATTGTTGCCAAGTTCACCAGGGACCTGTACACGGGGGGATGTCTCCATCTCCTATTCATCCTCAGCGGTTGTACTCTAGGGGGGAAAACGATGAGCATCTGGTCACTTTTCAAAATTTCATCACTGTACAATGCATTGCAATCTGTGAAAGAAACAGTATGTTTATGTTTATTCGAAAAATGTGCTTATGCTCGCTTTGACGCAGTTAGGTGCCATGGCCTGCCCCCCCTTGACATGGTGGTCACTTGTCCTGTGTGGAGGGACAGGTGGAAATGAGGTAATTCTGCTGATGTTGTGCGCTGTTGCAGGAGGCGGTCGAGAACCGCTATGCAACTCCTCATTGGTTATCATTGGGCCCTACGGGTTCCAGTGGCCAATGGTGATGTACGCCGAAGGTGGCGGTACGCACCGTCGCAGACGTGACCGCCATTTTCTATCTGTTCACTCACTTGCTACCTGACCTTCAACAGGAGAGGACCTATACTGCAAGTGCTGCTGTGACCTGTGTCTGGAAGCGACCATGTCTCAAGCCTCTGGGGAAAGGGCGTCAGCCTTCACTTCAGAGGAGTTGGAGAGACTGGTGGATGGGGTCCTACCCCAGTACTGATTGCTATATGGGCCTCCAGACCAACAGGTGAGTACACTGTGTGCACGATGCATAGGGCATGAATGCATTGAGTGCTGTGGGCGAAGGCCTCGTGTAAGGGGGGTGCTGGTTGAGGGGTCCTGGGCAGAGTGCTGCATGTATGGTGGGCAATGTATGTGCGTAAGAGGATGGGAGGGATATGGTGGGGCATGAGTGTAACAGGCCAGACGGTATTACTTATTGAATTATTCTATGTTTATTTCCTTGCAGGTCAGCGCCCACCAGAAAAAGGGTATATGACGTGCCATCGCCAAAGATGTGCGGACTCTGGGGTCTACAACAGGCGGAGCACCCACTGTCGCAAATGGTGGGAGGACCTGAGACGCTGGGCAAGGAAGATGGCAGAGGCCCAGCTGGGAATGGCCTCCCAACGAGGGAGGGACACCCGTTGAAACCTGACCCCCCTGATGGCCCGCATACTGGCGGTGGCCTATCCAGAGTTGGATGGACGCTTGAGGGCATCACAGCAGCTACAAGGGGGTGAGTACAGTTTCCAATTCTGCAAATTGCGTGTGGTGGGGTGATATCTGGGTGTGGGATGAGGGCCTGTGGGTGCCCCTAGGCCAGGTCGAACATTGCAGGGTAGGTCCCATGTTGGGCAGAATCTGTGTAGGAGACTGGCCTGGCTCATAGTGGGTACCTTATGGTACTTACACGTTGTGCCAGGTCCAGTTATCCCTTATTAGTAGATTAGAAGTGTTCTAGCAGCTTAGGCTGATAGAGGTAGCTATAGCAGAGCAGCATAGGCTGAACTACGAGACATGCAAAGCTCCTACTATACCACTTATATCACTTAGCACTATATCACAAGAAAACACAATACTCAGAGTTACTAAAAATAAAGGTACTTTATTTTAGTGACAATATGCCAAAAGTATCTCAGAGGATATACTCCCTTAGGAGGTAAGTAATATACACAAAATATACACACAGACCAAAATCAGGTAAGTAAACCGTTAGAAAAGTAGTGCAAACACTGTAGAACACAATAGGGGGTCATTCTGACCCTGGCGGTAATTACCGCCATGGCGGAGGTTGGCGGTAGCACCGCCAACAGGCTGGCGGTGCTCCGCCGGGCATTCTGACCGCGGCGGTACAGCCGCGGCCAGAAGTGGAAAGCCGGCGGTGTACCGCCGACTTTCCGCTGCCCATGGGAATCCGCCATGGCGGCGCCGCTTGCTGCCATGGGGATTCTGACAGCCCATACCGCCATCCTGTTCCTGGTGGTTCACCCGCCAGGAACAGGATGGCGGTATGGGGTGTCGTGGGGCCCCTGGGGGCCCCTGCAGTGCCCATGCCAATGGCATGGGCACTGCAGGGGCCCCCGTAAGAGGGCCCCAGAAAGAATTGCACCAACTGCACCCGTCGCACCTTCCCACTCCGCCGGCTCCATTCTGAGCCGGCTTCCTCGTTGGAAGGGTGTTTCCCGCTGGGCTGGCGGGCGGACTTTCGGCAGTCGCCCGCCAGCCCAGTGGGAAAGCCAGAATGACCGCGGTCTTTCGGCGGGAACCGCTTGGCGGGCGGTGACCGCCGTCCGCCGCGGTCAGAATCACCCCCAATAGGTCTAGGGGCAACACAAACCATATACTCCAAAAGTGGAATGCGAACCACGAGTGGACCCCAGGCCTAGTGTTGTGTGTAGAGGGTCGCTGGGAGTGTAAGAAAACACTATGGGTGTCCAAGATACCCCACCGCAAGACCCTGAAAAGTAGGAGTAAAGTTACCCTACTACCCCAGAAAGACAGTAAAGTTGAGATAGGGGATTCTGCAAAGACAACTGACTGCAAAGCACTGAAGACAGATTCCTGGACCTGAGGACCTGCAAAGGAAGCGGACCAAGTCCAAGAGTCACGCAATTGTCCGGGGAGGGGGCAGGAGCCCACTAAACCCCGGATGAAGGTGCAAAAGGGCTGCCTCTGGGTGGAAGAAGCCAAAGATTCTGCGACAACGGAAGGTGCCAGGAACTTCTCCTTTGGTCAGAAGATGTCCCAAGGCGTGCTGGAGGATGCAGAGTTGTTTCCACACAGAAAGACTGCAAACAAGCCTTGCTAGCTGCAAGAGTCCTGGTTGAAGGTTTCGGGTAGTGCCAGGGCCCTGGAAGGACCAGGAGGTCGCCCCTTGGAGGAGGAGACAAAGGGGGTGCTCAGCAATACAGAGAGCCCATGCAGAAGCAGGCAGCACCCGCAGAAGCACCTGAACAGGTGTTCAGAAGATCTGAGCATGGTGGTCATCTCAGCACAACAAAAGGGAGTTCCACGAAGTCAGAGTCCAACTCAGCGAGTTGGGCAATGCAGGATGGAGTGCTGGGGACCTGGGCTAGACTGTGCACAAAGGAAGTCTTGCAAAAGTGCACAGAAGCCCTAGCAGCTGCAGTTCACGCAGTACACAGGATTACTGTCTGGCGTGGGGAGGCAAGGACTTACCTCCACCAAATTTGGACAGAAGGGCCACTGGACTGTCAGGGACACTTGGATCCAGCTTGTGTGTTCCAGGGACCACGCTTGTCAGGATGAGAGGGGACCCAGAGGACCGGTGATGCAGACGTTTGGTGCCTGCGTTGGCAGGGGGAAGATTCTGTTGACCCACGGGAGATGTCTTCTTGGCTTCCAGTGCAGGGTGAAGGCAGACAGCCCTCAGAGCATGCCCCACCAGGAAACAGTCAAGAAAGCCGGCAGTATGAGGTGCTAAAATGTTGCTGGTAGTCTTCTTGCTACTCTGATTTTGCAGGCGTCCTGGAGCAGTCAGCGGTCAATCCTTGGCAGAAGTCGAGGAGGGAAGTGCAGAGGAACTCTGGTGAGCTCTTGCATTCGTTATCTGACGAGAAACCCACAGGAGAGACCCTAAATAGCCCTCAGAGGAGGATTGGCTACAGAGAAAGGTAAGCACCTATCAGGAGGAGTCCCTGACGTCACCTGCTGGCACTGGCCACTCAGAGGTGTCCATTGTGCCCTCACTCCTCTGCATCCAAGATGGCAGAGGTCTGGGACACACTGGAGGAGCTCTGGACACCTACCCTTGGGAGGTGCTGGTCAGGGGAGTTGTCACTCCCCTTTCCTTTGTCCAGTTTCGTGCCAGAGCAGGGCTGGGGGGATCCTTGAACCGGTGTAGACTGGCTTATGCAAGGAGGGCACCATCTGTGCCCTTTAAGGCATTTCCAGAGGCCAGGAGAGTCTACTCCTCTCAGGCCCTTAACACCTATTTCCAAAGGGAGAGGGTGTAACATCCTCTCTCAGAGGAAATCCTTTGCCAAGCCCCGGGGGGGCAGAAACCTGTCGGAGGGTTGGCAGCAGCGGTAGCTGCAGAGAAAACCCCGGAGAGTTAGTTTGGCAGTACCCGGGCTCTATGCTGGAGCCCCGGGGATGCATGGAATTGTCCCCCCAATACCAGAATGGTATTGGGGTGACAATTCCTTGATCCTAGACATGTTACATGGCAATGTTCGGAGTTACCATTGTGACGCTACATATAGGTATTGACCTATATGTAGTGCATGCATGTAATGGTGTCCCCGCACTCACAAAGTCCGGGAAATTTGCCCTGAACGGTGTGGGGGCACCTTGGCTAGTGCCAGGGTGCCCTCACACTAAGTAACTTTGCACCTAACCTTCACTAAGTGAAGGTTAGACATATAGGTAACTTATAAGTTACTTAAGTGCAGTGTAAAATGGCTGTGAAATAACGTACAATGGCAGTCCTGTGTAAGAATTGTCTGAGCTCCCTATGGGTGGCAAAAGAAATGCTGCAGCCCATAGGGATCTCCTATATCCCCAATACCCTGGGTACCTAGGTACCATATACTAGGGCATTACCAGGGTGTTCCAGTGTGCCAATCAGAATTGGTAAAATTAGTCACTAGCCTGCAGTGACAATTTTAAAAGCAGAGAGAGCATGAACACTGAGGTTCTGATTAGCAGAGACTCAGTGATACAGTTAGGCACCACACAGGAAACACATACAGGGCACACTTTATGAGCACTGGGGTTCTGGCTAGCAGGATCCCAGTGACACAGGCAAAAACAAACATACATGCAAGTAAAAAATGGGGGTAACATGCCAGGCAAAATGGAACTTTCCTGCAATCTGTTGCACTCCACCCCCAAACATGCTAGTAGGCATCTACTAGTGGGCAGGGTTCTGTGGGTCTCAGGTATGCTGCTATTGGTGTTAGGCATTCTCTGTGGCCTGGTAACTAGCATTGAGACAAGTAGTGCATCGGTAACTAGCATTGAGACAAGTAGTGCTTCGCCTAGTGCATAGGGCTGTCCCCTGTGTGCGCCAACGGTGTTGTAGTTGCTGGCATTGACCAAGTGTATTCTCTGTCTCTTCCCCCCCCTTTTTGTTTTGTCACCATGTCCTTCTGTTCATTAGCATCACCTGGCAGAGGTGCAGAGGCACCGGCGACAGAGGGCGGTACAGCCACCACCCCCGTACCAGCACCCCCCTCCCAGCAGCCCCTCAGCGTGTTTCCCATGCCCTCTCACCCAGGAGGGCGGGCATCTCCTTCACCCCCTGGCACCTCAGGCCCTGTCCCAGTCAGCCCTGCTGCCCTGAGTGAGGAGGCTATTGACCTCCTGCAAGTCATCTCTGTTGGGCAGTCAACCATTGTGAATGCCATCCAGGGGCTGGCAGGGCATTTGCAACAAACAAATGCATTCCTGGAGGGCATTCATTCTGGTGTGGCGGCCCAACAGAGATCATTCCAGGCTCTGGCCTCCTCCCTGATGGCAGCCATTGTCCCTGTCTCTAGCCTTCTGCTCCAACTTCCTCTACCCAGTCCCATTCTCCTTAACCCCAGCCTATCCCAAGCACACCATCAGACCAGCATGCACCCAAGACAAAACAAAGGAGTGGCTCAGGCAAACACAAGCACCACACATCATCCCACAGGCACTCACCCAAACACCATCCCCAATCAGACATGCCAACATCCACTGCCTCCAGTGTGTTCCCCTCCTTCTTGTCGTGTACCTCCCTCCCAGTAGCATCTCCACTCACACCTGCATGCACTACATCCTCATCCACTACCTCCATCACCATCACGCCTATCACTACACACCCCTCACTGGCAGTCACCACCCCACATCCATTCACATGTCCCCTGTGTCCTCTCCCACTGGGTCTGTGCCCCCTTCTCCCAAAGTACCCAAACGCAAGCACTCAGACACCCAACAGCCATCCACCTCACAACTGCATCCAGCCCATGCACCTGCACTCAAACATAGCAGACACCTCCAACCACCACTCCCTCTTTCTCCACTCCCAAACCTTCACCCTCTTCCCGCACCAGTGCCCCTAAAAAGCTTTTCCTCTCCACCCTCTCCTCTCCACCCTTGACCTCTTACCTGCCCCCGTCCTTCACTTCGGGTCAGGGTAGGCAGAACCCAGGCCAGCAGCTCAGCCACCCTGTCCATGGCCACAGTAGTTGCGACAGCTACTGCAGGTGTGAGAGGCTCTAAGGAGACACCTGTCAGCACTGGCAGTGTGCCTGTACCAGTTGGCAAAGGCAAGAAGGCACCACCAGCTGACAAGGGAATGGAAGCACCACCAGCTGGCAAGGACAAGGAGGCACCACCAGCTGGCAAGGGCAAGAAGGCACCATCAGCTGGCAAGGACGAGGAGGCACCACTAGCTGGCAAGGGGAAGGAGGTACAACCAGCTGGCAAGGTCAAGAAGGCACCACCAGCTGGCTTGGGCAAGAAGGGACCACCAGCAGCCAAGGGCAAAGACAAAGGCCTGCCACTGCGGGCAGGATGGATAGGGGGCCTGGTGCTGGAGCTAGATCTGAGCACACAACACCAACCATGGCACTTCAGCCGTCCGAGGCTGCAGGGGAAGGGCTGGGGCCTCCCCCACCACTGCCAGCACCGCCACCAGCACCGCCACCAGCCCCGCCAGCTGCACCGCCACCAGCAGCGCCACCTGCACTACTGTCAGCACCACTGCCAGCAACAGCAGCCCCAGTGGGCAGCTGTCCGAGGCTGCAGGGGAAGGGCTGGAGCTTCCCCCCACCACTGCCAGCACCGCTACCAGCACCGCTACCAGCCCCCCCACCAGCACTGCCAGCTGCACCATCACCTGCAGCGCCACCTGCACCACTGTCAGCACCACTGCCAGCAGCAGCAGCCCCAGTGGGCAGCCGTCTGAGGCTGCAGGGGAAGGGCTGGAGCCTCCCACCACCACTGCCAGCACCCCCACCAGCACCGGCACTACCACCACTGTGCAGCCATAGCCGCCAACGGATGGACTGTAGTTCTGCCTCCATGGAGTGTCATGCATCCTGCCCACTGCAAATCCCTTGGGTCTGACACCCAGGTGAGGGACTGTGACCGGGCACTCCCCAAGTTCTGCATCACTGGGCACTAAGCCTCCTCCAAAACCAGTGGAAGAAGGCATCCACTCACCCCCTCCTTGCCAGGATAAAGCACACAGGGCACTAAGCTCCCTCCAGAACCAGTGGAAGAAGGCATCCACTAACCCCCTCCTTGCTAGGATGAAGCACACTGGGGCACAAATCCCCCTCCAGAACCAGTGAAAGAAGGCATCCACACACCCCCTCCTTGCTAGGATGAAGCACACTGGGCACCATGCCCCTTCCAGAACCAGTGATAGAATACATCCACTCACCCCCTCCTTGCCAGGATAAGGCACACTGGGCACTAAGCCCCCTCCAGAACCAGTGGAAGAAGGCCTCCACCCACCCACTCCTTGCCAGGATGAAGCACACTGGGCTTTATGCCCCCTCCAGGACCAGTGGAGAAGCCATCCACTTGAGAGACTGTGGCCTTGCACTCCCCAGGACCAAGCAGTGGGCAAACCACCGACTTGAGAGACTGTGGCCTTGCACTCCCCAGGACCAAGCAGTGAGCAAACCACCCACTTGAGAGACTGTGGCCTTGCACTCCCCAGGACCAAGCAGTGGGCAACCCACCCACTTGAGAGACTGTGGCCTTGCACTCCCCAGGACTGAATGATGGGCATGTAGCCCCCTCCAGGAGCAGTGACGTTGTCCCATCTTCCTGCTGAGGTGCCCCCCCTTCCCCGTCCCTCTGAGGTCCCTGTGTATTTTTGACCCGGATGCCCCAGCTGTGTTCTCTCCGTATTTAGGCAGGAGTCAAGTGGAGCCTTGGCCTAGGTGATATGGCCCTGTGGCCCACGTACATTATGGACTGGGCAGTGTCTCTCCATTTGTAGATATGTATATATTGTTTTGATTTTGAATCACGATTTTCTACTCTTGTATCTTATTACACTCACTTTATTCGATTCATTTTGTCCTTGCATTATTCCTGAGGGTTACAGGGTGGATATGTAATGTTATTGCATCTGTTTGTGTGTATGGTGTTGGGGGTGGGGTTGGGGGTGTTGTGTGTTGCATGTGTGTGTCACTCTCTTTTTCCTCTCCTCTCCCCTGTGTGCTAGGTGCGGTACTCTCTGTGGTCGTCTTCGCCGGCATTGGTATTCCTGGTGTAGGAAGAGGTAGAACAGCATGGGTAACACCTGTAGTTCGGGCTCCATGGCGTTGTGGTTGTTTCCTGATTGTCTAGAGGTGAGTTGTTTCCCTGCTGTGTACTGTTACCGGTGTGTTTTTGATGGTGTTGATACCGCCCCGGAAAAGGTGGCGAATTGGCTTGTTGTAATAGGGTGGGCTGTACATTGTCTTCCGCCTAGCTGTTGGAGGTTACTGCCATGGTACTTGTTGCTACTGCTCTGGTGGTCAGTGTGTTAAAGTGGCTGTCTGAGTTGGCGGTTTCCGCCGTGGTCATAATTCCATTTTTTTTTACCACCGGCCTGTTGGCGGTATTACCGTCTCTTTATCACCGACCGCAAGTGTCATAATGAGGGCCATAGTCTGGAGATGGGTTGCTCCCCTTCCCCTTCCTGGTCTGGTTCTGACTCAATCTCAGTAAGAGGTGGGACATTCTGTGCCGCGTGCTGGCTGTCCGGAACTTGAGGTCTCCTCTTCCTTTTTCCTGGTGCGGTTTTATTTGGGGGTGTCATCCTTGTTTTGCCTGATCGCATGGTCATGTACTCCCCTCACTTCTCTTCCTTCCCTTTTTTTTGCCTCCTGCGAGCCCCATGGGCTTCTGCTGGTGAGACGATAGAGGTGGTGGAAGTGGTAGTGTGGGGTTAACGGCTGTTGAATCTGTCACATGTAAGGACACTGGATTCCACTGGGGCAGAGACAGATGCAGATTGAAGAGTACATGAAGGTACTGATGCTGGTGCTACTAATGCTGCTGGCTTGGCAAGTGAGGCTCACCGGCAGTCCGCTAGCCGCACTCGCCCTAGGAGGGCCGCTTACGTGGAAGCTGGGGACACACCCTTGGCGGTGGCTGAGTACAGTCACCACACTCACCTATCACCTGTCACCTGCACACTGGTCTGGCTGCTCCAAGAATGGTCCCCTGAGCTGAAGACAAGTTGTGTTTGCTCAGGATTGCAGCATCCAGCCTAGGGCTAGAATGTCCAAATACACAGGACCAGGGGGCCAGTTGAGGTGCAGGAGCGCAAGGGGGTGGAAAACAGGCGGTGGGGGTGGGCAAGGCCAAGCAGTCCCCTGCTCTGCCGCCTGCCCCGACCAGCTCCAACTCCCCTCGCCACTAACTCCCCTCTGCCTGCCCCTATTGCTTGTCACTCTACCAAGTGCTTGGCTGGAGCAGGAAGGCTCAGGTGGATCAGGAGCTCGGCGGATCGGGGGAGCGAGGAGTGAGATGCATAACGAGGCCCTATGTCACAGAGATGGGGACAGAGAAATGCGGGATAGCGAGGACAGGGGGTGGAGGGGAAGGAGCCTGGGGTGTAGGGAGGGAGGCAGGCCTTGGGTGACAATTGCGGCAGCAGGACGGCAATCCAGGCAAGTGAATGCAATCCAGGCAGGTGATTGTGGGAACCACAGATGCGCCCCCCCCCGTCTGGCCAGTCCTGGCCGCCATGTGGCCACTGTCTACAGACACCTTGAGACACCTTCTGTGACACCACAGCCCAACCCCAGCCTGGCCCAGCCCGGCAACCCTCTGACCCCCTGCACCCCCACACACAATTCCTCACTGCCACGACTTCCTCTCAGCACCTCGCGGCCGCCCCTCAGTCCCCTGACCTTACCTCACCTCTCTCTCCTCTCCTGTCCCTCTTCTGCCTCAGCCTCTCCGTGGCCCTCTAGGCAACAGGGAGCCAGGACCGGGATGTGTGCCGGATGCGGATGGCAGACTGTGCAAACCGTGCTCCTCTGCTTGCAGCTCGCAGCTCGGGTCCTCTGCTCGCGGCTCACAGCTCATCTCAGAGCTTCCGCTTCCGGGCCAGAGTGCTCCTACAGCTTGCCAACCACAACTGAGGAAAAAGGATTACTGATAGGGACCTAGTTGATGTTGGATAGATTTTACAAAACAAGTGCCTGGATGTGAGTTTGAGGTAGTTGCCTTCCCACCTGTCGCTGCTTTCCCTTGGCTCTCTTGTTGTACTTACAGGATGTCCCCATGGGACTGTTGTTGGTGCTGTATTTTGTCGTGCCCCAGCTTCAGTCTGTGCTGGCCATGCCCCCCTGCTGTGCCCCTTTACCCATGCCACTTCATATATGTGCAGACTTACATGCATTGTGTAGTAGGTATTTCCCCCCGTTACAGTCAACATTATTGCATTATAATTCCCAATGCGACTTACCCTGCATGTGCGTTGTGTCGTGGTAGTCTGCGCTGTCCTGTCCTTGAATCCCTGTGACGATCTCCTCGGGGATGACGGCTGCGACCATCTCCTCCATGTGGTCCAGGGCCTCCTGTTGTGCTGGACTCCCCCCTCCAGTCTGCATTACTGCCTTCCTGTTCCTGGCCGTTTTCTCTTTTGCAGTCATGCCAGCGTTTCTTACACTCAGTGATTGTGCGGCGTTCTTCAGCCACACTGTTGATCTTGTCCACAATTTGTTTCCATATGGCCTCTCTCCTACTGAGTGGCAATTTAGAGGTGATGAACAGTTGGTGCTGATGTTCCGTCACCTCTTTCACCAGGATTTCCTGCTCCTCTTCACTGAAGCGACACTCTTTTTTTTCTAAACATGTCCTGGTTCCTGTATGGATCCTCCTGGCTGGTTCCTGGTCTGCTGTCATCCTCCTGGGGTCTGTAGTGGCATCTGGGATCCATTTTGGCTCTCCTATGCTGAAAGGGCAGTTTTCGCGCTAATATTTGATGCAATAGCGTGAAAAAAACCAACGCTTTCCGGGTTGCGCTGTCGTAAATCTACCCACAGTGATGTGCGTCGCGTTAACGTTGGTTTCCTTTATGACGGAACGCCGCTGTGTGCGTCACGAAATAATGACTTCCACCTGTTGGTTGTGCCGCCGTACGTCAAAGTATAAATTTGACGCCCGCACGGCGCTTCAAAATGGCGTTAGCCGGCGATAATTTTTTTGACGCAAAACTGCGTTAGCGCAGTTTTGCGTCAAAAAGTATAAATATGGCCCTAGGTACATGACTATGTTGGGCTTTATAATTTGTTTGTGAAGGAACACATTTCATGCAACTGCTTCAATAAAAAGTTGCATCAATATCTGATAGACCTAGGTCCAATTTGTCCCCAAAAATTGGGAAAGAAGGCAGACCACTGGGTCAAGACTACGGTAACCAAAACCTACACTGGGGGTGACCAAAAGAAAGGGGTTACAAAGCCTCCCCAGGAGAGAGTGGGTGACACTAGAAACATAGAATAAGAGTCCTCTGTAGGCCCCCAAAAACCAGAACAGGTGGGTGGGCCCCAAGACACAACCCAAAACAAAGGTGGGTACCAGGGTAAGAACTGGGATGCCACTAAGGCATGGTGCCAAAACTGTAGACAGACAGGGCACCACACCAAGGACACTTCTTGTCCCAAAAACAAATCCCCAAGCAAAATCCCAGGGGTGACCCAGTGTAGCCATTGGGCATGACTCCTCAGATGAGGAGGTCTTCATAGCCTTCAACTGGAAAAAGGGCCCAACAGGTGAGTTGGAGATTCCAGAGGGAAGTAGACACTTCCACCAACCACTGGTGAATGGAATCCCAGCCACTGCCCTGAGAGACACGTGTGCCAGTCATACTATTGTGCATGACAGGCTGGTGTTCTTCAACCAGTACATCCCAGGTGAGACTGCCAGAGTAAGAGTTAGCCCAGACAGGGTCACTGATAGGCCTGTGGCTTTTGTGCCTATAGAAGTGGGTGGGACTTTTAGCTGGAGAAGGGTGGTAGTCAGTACAGACCTCCCCCTTGATTGTCTCCTTGTAAATGACTACCCAGAGGTTAGTCAGAGTCCAAGAGAGGAACTGGTCCAGTGCCAGTCCTCTCCCAAAAATTCTGGCGGTGCTGCCTCTGCAGTTACTGTACATAGGCCCCAGAAGAAAAAGAAAAGAAATCAGTGCAGGAAGATTCAGATTTCAGATTTAGATTTATTGCTCGATTAATAAAACCCATTGCAATATAAAACAAACACATTACGCAATAAAAATAACACTATTAAAAATAAAAGAAATGTAAAAAAAAATCTTGATAGCTAAAAAACATTTCTAACCAGAATAAACGTATAAGGTCAACCTTCGAGAACTAACCTACAACTGTTTCCCAAAGTCCGCTTCATTCAGTTTCCTATGGAGCAGTTATAAAAATGTTACCCCTTTACAGCAAAATGAAATTGACTCACCCTTGAGCCAGAATATTACCGCCGATCTACACGAATAGATATTATTAACTATAAAATCATGTTTTAGCAGTTTCCTCCTTTCCAGACCTAAAGCGAGACAAATACAAAAAACATGCAGCAAAGATTCTTGTTTTATAGCCGCATAGGTGGCAATTTTGATCGATGTACTGGCCTTTCCAGGAAGGGCGATCTTCTTTAGTGTCAAAGAAACCCATACGGTATAACAGGAATTGATGTTTGATGTGAACAGAAAAGTGGTCGTCCAAGTACTCCTGTGGGGACAATTGCGAATAGGACCCCAGGACGGCCCAGGCATGCCGTCTTTTGGCCAGGATGGCTTTGTCTGTGATAAGCAAAAGTAAGCAAACCGTTTTATTAACTAATCTGTTAAATTCAGCCTTCCCAATATTACATTTCCAGGCTTCTTCCATTCCTAGGCTAATAATAACCTGGGTTAGGTAGCTTCCCCAGGTTCCTTTCACTTTACCAATCTGCTGCGCCTGCACTTCTTGCCAGCAGGAGTAGAGAATGGAGGAATCCTCTGCCGTACGCCGCTTCCACGATGATTTAAGGAAGGCACCCTGTTGCTGGAAACTTTGATTTTTTTAGGCCCATCTCCAGTCTGACCTGCGCCGGGGAGGCACTTTTCGGCATGTTAAAAACGGCCTTATATGTTTTAACCTGACTGGTGTTCAGAGCCATGATCTCACGGCCTTTCAATATTTCAGACCCGGAGGAGATGGTTGGAAGCAGCTGAGCAGACACAATTTTTAATTAATGAGACCAGTTTGGGTAGTCCAGCTTCTTTTTGAGCAGGTTAAAGCTATATGTTAATGAATTGGCCTTTGCCTTAATCGACTGTAATTGGCGTTTCTATTTCAGGCCTGGTTCAAGGTGAACACCTAAATATTTGTACGACTGCACCATCTCCACTTTTTTGTCTCCCAGGTACCAATTAAATTGTTTATAATTTGCCCCTAGGAACCTTATCAGTTTAGTTTTATCCAGATTAATTTCAAGGCCTTGCTCGTCCATGAAGATGTTGAGCGCTGATAAGATTCGTTGCAGATCTTTGGGAGTATGGCTCAACAGGACGATGTCGTCTGCATATTGTAAGCACCCAATTTTCTCTGCACCCAATGTCGGGGGGAGGTTATTCACTTGTGTTAACATGCCAGCGAGGTCTGCCAAGTATAAATTAAAAAGAATTGGTGCCAGAACACAACCTTGCTTTAAGCCGGATTTGTAGGTATTCTATTTGTTAATCTTGAATGTTTAATCTGGACCTAGGTATCAGTGTAGAGATTCATAATGGCCCTCAGTAGGTTGTTGGGGATGCCCCATTTAGCCAGCTTAGCCCACAATCTTTCCCGTGGAACCCGGTCAAAGGCAGATTTAAGGTCAATAAAACATGCAGAGAGGCCCAACCTCTTGTGCCTGGCTTTTGCCACTATAAGGGAAAGTGCAATTAGATTTGATGACGTTCCCATGCCTGCCCTGAAGCCTGTTTGAAACCTTGGGAGTAACTTATTTTCGTCTACCCAGGCTTGAAGATGCTGCAGCAAACATGAGCCGTATAGCTTGGCCTCTACGTCAGTGAGGGCTATCAGACTAAACTTTGAAGGAAGAGTGGGATTTCCACTTTTATAGATGGTGTGTATTATACTTCCTCTCCAGGATTCTGGGACCTGTTTGCAGTGAGCGATAGCGTTAAAGAGTGGCAGAAAATATTGTGCCCAATATACTGGGTCAGCTTTAAAGATTGCATTTGGAAGTCCATTTGGTCCGGCTGCCCCTTCCGACTTCAATTTTTTAATCAGACTGACTAATTTCTCTAGCTTCCAAACTTGCATTTGATCATCCTTTTCGGTAGTGTCTAAATTCCTACCCTTAACTTGGGGATATAGTGGTTGATTATTACTTGTTGATAGTTTGCACCCCCTCACTGTGGGAAGAAGTCTGGCTCCACCTTTTGCGGCTTGGTTACCAGCCCGTACAGACTACTGACATGACTCACCCAGGCTGCTTGTGATATCCCGCAATTATGATGTCTGTTTTTCCCCACAGCCAAATCGTTCACCGCCCCCCAAAAGAGCTTACTATTTGACTGTCGGCTTGCCCATAATAATTTGGACCATGCATGTTCCTGATAGGTTCTTTTTGCAACCCAACAATCAAGACAATACTTTTTTTTCAGAGACCATAAAATACGTTTTTCTTTGTCTCTTCCTCGTTGGATTGCTTTTACCATTTTCCTGGTTTGACGCGCAATATGTGATTTCTGATTGCGTAAAGCTTTATTGAACCAAGGTTGATTAACACGGTCCCTTTTGCGTACGTGGTATAGCCCCAGCAGATTTGTGTTGGAAGTGGCTGGGAATTTTGCCAGCAGGTCGCGACATAGCACAGCCCAGTCTTTTTTCCAATCTACATTGAGGGTCGGCTCCTTTTGTTGCATGTCTGCAAGTGTTTACCTTTCACCCAGGGCACCAGCCATCTGGAGCACCTCCTTCATCACTGATGCCGTTTCCTTCTCACACCATTTCAATCTCTTAATATTAAACAGCTCTGGGGGATTTATTAAACCATTCAAGGACTGTAGCAACTCTGGTTTATATGCTAGTTCCAATGATTGTGGGAGATGATCACTCTCCATTCTGCATTACATTTGAAAGTTCCTTACCAATGCCCTTGCAGAGGAATTTATGAAGGTTTAATCGATGGTTGAACTTCTTTTCGCACTTACTAAGGTAACAGATGCCGGAGAATCCTTTTCGCTATTTCCATTTAGTAAGATTAGACATAGGCCCTCATTCTGACCTTGGCGGTCGGCGGAGAGGCGGCGGTCGGACCGCGAACAGACCAGCGGTATTAAAAATGGCATTCTGACCGCGGGGGTCACCGCCGTGACCGACCGCCACTTCCCCACTCCGACAGCCACGGCGGTCATGACCGACGGGCTGGAGTCTGCGCACTCCGGTCCGGCGGTCGACCCAAGACCGCCAACGGTATCATGACCCTGCTTACCGCCGCGGTTTCTGGCGTTCGGGAACCGCCATGCGAACCATGGCGGTAGGCACTATCGGGGCCAGGGAATTCCTTCCCTGGCACTGATAGGGGTCTCCCCCACCCCCCACTGCCCCCCCGAGTCCTCCCCCACACCCTCCACCCCCCTGCCACCCCCCAGAGGTGGTACGAACCCCCTCCCCACCCCCACCTCGACATGCACATACACGCACCCCGACATGCACACACCCCCAACAAGCACATATACACACCCCCTACACACACACATACACAACGGGGACACATACCCGCACACATACATGCCGACATGCGCACCCGCCGAACTACACACATTGCCCATAGGCACAGCAGCACTCCCCGCCCGCATGCACGCACTCACACACCCCCTCTACACACTCACACGCACACCCCCATGCACGCACACATCACACAACACCCCCCCACCCCTTCCCCTCACGGACGATCAACTTACCTTGTGCGTTGGTCCTCCGGGAGGCGACGGGAGCCATAGGGACGTGACCGCCAACAGAAGACCGCCAACAGAAGACCGCCACACAGAAATGTGGGTCGTAATTCTGGGGGCGGTGTTCTGCTGGCGTGGCGGTGGAGGTTGACCAGTCTCCACTTTCCCGCCGACCGCCAGTGTGGCTGCTGGCGGTATTCCGGCGGAACGCTCCCAGCGGTCGGAATACGCGCAGCTGCATACCGCCGCGGTCGCCGGTCTTTACCGCGGCGGTAATTCGGCGGTCTTGCGAAAAGACCGCCAAGGTCAGAATGAGGGCCATAGTATTTCAAGCTGATATCTTTGGGCACAAACCCCTTGTTTTTTTGCGTTTCCTCCTTTTGGGGACAATAAATTACAATTAAAATCACCACTAATAATCAGTATGGACTCCTGATATTGTCTCAGTATGGTTTTAATAAATTCACACAGGGTTGCCAGTTTCCCCCCTTAAGAGCTTTTTTGGGTGAATGTACACATTTATAAGGATTAGATCTAATTGGCTGAACTGTGGGCCGCCTAATGTGATCTTGGTTGCTTGAATCCAACTTGATTCTATATCAAGTGGGATTTTATGGCATATGAGGGCCGTGGAAATCAAGGTCGCCAGGCCTCCTTTTGCATGGCCATGTTTGCTGTTAGACCTAGATGAAATGCATGAGGTGTCGTACCCAGACACTGCAATAAGCTCTGAACACCATGTTTCTTGAAGTAAAATGATATCATATTCCTGAAGAAAGGCTTGGACTTCTTGATCATATAGTAGTGTTTGGATACCATGGACGTTCCATGAGCAAATGTTAACTTATGGATTAACTACACCTTGATTCCTGATTTTGTGACTACTGTCAGGGATTTTTTTGTAGAATAAAAGGGTGAGATTCTTTGGAGGCCTAAAATATGTGGCCTGTTCCTGTTTCATCATCGTGTTTCACGACTGATAGGTTTCCCCTTGCCAAATGGATTAAGTCTGCCCCTATCGCCCCTCTTAACACTGATTTGTTACAGTGCCTGGGGACCCGCAGTGGACCTGAGTATCGAGGGCGGTCTATTTGACGTAATTCGATGCCCCATAACAAAAAAGCATTAGTATGTGATATTAATTGATGCACATTGCCTACTGTGGACCAAGTTGTGAGTGTGGCTTCCTGATCGTTCCCAAGTGGGTGGAGTTTAAACTCAACAGAGAGCAGATCCACTGATGAAATGTGAGATAGGCTTCTTATTTCCCCAATTAATTTAAAAATGTTTCCTCTATTCAGGGTATCAACATTTCCCTCTGATTTAAAATGGGGAATAAGAAGTAGTTTTTGTGCCTCTGTGGGCGCTGCCATCAATGATGCATTTGTGGATGCTTCATTGTTCTACAACAGGTATTTTGACAGTGTGTTGGAACTGGATGGACTCCTTTCATTCCGTCTTTGGGCCTTTCCCATCTTTTCCTGATTAATATCCTCTGATGTTAAATGCTGATGGCCTACTATTTCGTTAGACTATTTATTTGAGAATTTACTGGTGTGCATACCCTGGGAACTGGGCTTTTATTAATCGCTTTACTGGTAGTATGTGACACTTTGGCAGTATGTTTTTCAGCCATTGATTGACCAAAGAGATGGCTTTGTTCCTTGTGTCTTTGGCCCTCTGTTGCTAAAGATACAAAAACACTTTGAGAACTTGGGACTGGGCCTGGACCGGGACATTCCTCGACCGTTGCGGATAACTTAATATCGGATGGCAAAGTATTATCATTACTAACAACTGGCTGTTTGTAATGTGTAAAAAATTGACATTTTTTTTCTGTTTAACTAGTTTTGTTTTTTTCCTTGCTTTCCTTTGCTTCTTCTTTTCCCTTTTTGACCTTGAGTGTACTGGGCTTTGTGAGGCATTATGGGGAGTATTCACCCCAATTTCTCTAAGGATACTTGAATTCTTACAATGGTTCCCTAATTGGTGGGCCCCTTCATGTGAACTGCCATGTGTGTGTTTCCGGGCTCTATTTGTGTCATAACTTGTAGGGGCGATGCATTAAAGGGTTCTCTTAACAAATTTTCCATGATATTATTTTCTTTTTCACCTTTTCCTGATTCTTCAAATTCTAAAACACAGAGGGGGTCATTCTGACCCCGGCGGTCTAAGACCGCCGGGGCCAGGGTCGGCGGGAGCACCGCCGACAGGCCGGCGGTGCCCCGCAGGGCATTCTGACCGCGGCGGTTCGGCCGCGGTCAGAAGAGGCAAACCGGCGGTCTCCCGCCGGTTTACCGCTGCCCTTAGAATCCCCCATGGTGGCGCAGCTTGCTGCGCCGCCATGGGGGATTCTGACACCCCCTACGGCCATCCTGTTCCTGGCGGTTCGCCCGCCAGGAACAGGATGGCGGTAGGGGGTGCCGCGGGGCCCCCGTAAGAGGGCCCGAAAAGTATTTCAGTGTCCCCCCAATTCTGAGCCGGCGTCCTCGTTGCAGGGGCATTTCCTCTGGGCCGGCGGGCGCTCTTTTGGAGAGCGCCCGCCGGCCCAGAGGAAATGTCTGAATGGCCGCCGCGGTCTTTTGACCGCGGTGCGGTCATTCAGCGGCGGTACCCTGGCGGACGGCCTCCGCCGTCCGCCAGGGTCAGAATGAGGCCCAGAGTCTTTCCCTTGTGCTTAGGGCCTGTGCTCTAACCTCTGCTAGTATGTAATTTAGTATGGGACCAATGGTCTGGGGATTATCCCCTGAGATCGCACAGTCACACGCCACTTGTTGTATTTAATTCTGTTTTTGGGCTCTCTGAATCAAATCATTAAGGGCTTGTAGTTTTGAATCAATGCCCACGATTTATTTAGCCATGATATTAAGTAAATCAACTTTAATATCTTGCTTATCTGCCTGGTGCTTTATTGCGGTTGCCATGACGTCCAATCTTGACAGAAGTGTGCCCCTCGTGTTGGCTGGAACATCCGACTGGAACTGGGAATTGCGGGTACTGTCCTGAAACGGGCTAAGGGAAATGCTGTTACGCAACATATCTGCTTCGTGCTTTTGACTAGATTAATGGGAATGAATGGTTTTTCCTTGTTCTGTGCTTGTGTCACCCTCATGGGAGTCTGTATCAATGAGTTCTATCAAGGTATGGTCAGGAGGCCCACTCAAATCCGGTAGATCCGGCTCCCTCCTTGCTTAAAATCTTATAAGTGAATCCTCCCAGACGCTGAAATCTAGGTCCAGAATTGACCCTGAACAATCTGGTCGGTCGATTTCAACCTTTCTCCTTACCAAAAGCCAACCTCTCAGGCTCTTGCCGTGTGGAAGAATGACTTCCCAGATGGAGAGCCTTCTCAGAGTTTATCCCGGTCACAGCATCGGCTAGATCTATTGGTATTTTATTTTCCTTTGAGCGTGAATGCTCAATGGAAAAGAAGTCTGTGATATTATACTCCACTTTTCCTGCTGATGGCATTGAGGATGGTTCCAAGTCGGATTCCCTCTGTTCAGTGGGCTGTGTCCCTTCAGTTCCAGAGGAGCTTGAACATACTACTGGGGAGTTCACTGGATGGAAATATTTTGCTCTTTTTGGAGGTCTCGTCCTCCTCCCGTTGGGATCGATCTATAGCTTGCTGGAACGCATTATAATGGCTTACTTACTAACGCTTGCTGACGCTGAAGGAACAGCCACCTGTGATTAAATTTATTCAAGTTAGTCTTGAATAATACAATAAATAAGTTCCTGGTGGACCAGACTATTTGCCCACTCTAGCTGTGTGTTCAGGGTGCTGCCTCTCCTCCACGCCTATATGTTGTAACTAGCACTAGGCTGGCAATGAATGAATAGTTGAGGCAGTGGAGGGGTACGAGCACACCAACTGGAGGATTAAGAATGCTTGATGAAGCCAGCCAGCCAGCTTAATAATCACGGCGCCGCCTCTCCTCCACGCCTCAAGACTGTAGACAATTGACCGGCACCAGATGAGTGATGGAGGTAGTGGGGGGCACGAGTGCACCTGAAATGCCAAAACACCAAAACACTGATGTACTGGAGTGATAATCCGGCTGGAGTGAGGCGGGGGTGCAAAGGGGAGCAAAGGGGGTCAAAGTGGGTAAGTAGTGGGCAAGCCAAAAAGAAACCAGGAAGAGGCACAGCAGGCAGGGGGGTGCAGCACTCACACCCCACACCTGACAGTTCCCAGCCCTTCTTGTACCGCCACCACCACCTGCCGCCACCACCTGCCACTCCCCTCAACCACCACGCACCCCACGGCCTTCAATCAGCTCCCAAGATCCCCCTGCTCCAAGTAGGGGGGCTGGGGGGACAGAGAGCCCCTCTCACCGGTATCCCGATGTGCCAGTAGGCAGGGATGTCCGTTGCTATCCGTTGCTGGCCGATACGATTGCTGAAGCTGAACCGCAGCTAAACGGGAGCAGCAGCAACCGCACCCTCCTCGACCCCCCCCACAAGCTGCACCCGGTCAAACGGCCGCCTCCGCAGGGGTCCGCGAGAGGAGCCGCGAGGAGCTCCTGAGTTCCTGAGTCATGCGTCTCCTCGTCTCTGGTTCTGGTTCCGGGTGAGTCCTGGTATGCTTCCTGTCTGTGCAACAATCAGAGCAATCTCTTCAAGCACAGGAAGCCTGGACAACCTTTAGCCAAGGTTCCAGCAAGCCAGGGGGATTCTGCTCCAGTAGGGGAGAACTCCAAAAGTGGTACTGGTAAAGTCCAACCTGACCCACAAGAAGTCCTGGCTAATCAGGCAACTGTTAAACCTGAGTGGGTGGCTCCTCAGTTAACAGAAGAAAGAGTGGAAGAAGGTTGTTTACAACAAGATGTAGTAACCCCCCACTCTAACACAGCAGACAGGCACCCTAAACCCAAAGAAGCCTGTAACTTAGCCCCTTCCCTTGTAGGTGAAGAGCTAAAGGTGTGGGTCTGGGCACTGACAGTTGTCAGTGGCCTCTGCTGGGTGTTAGCCTTTATGGCTGCTCTGTCCTTGGCATGGTGGTCTGACCCTATAACAAATAGCAAGTTAGGCCCCCCGACCCTGTTGGTCATTGTGGGGTTACTCCAGCGCTGGGTAACCTCTTCGGGTAAGGTAGAGGTGACCCTGGCTAAGATAAGATTAGCAGAGGTGGATACCTCTAACCCCAAAATAGAGAGAATGGGTGAAGACATTAAAAACACAGACAAGAGGCAATTCAGACTAGGTCCTATCACTGTGGAAGTGGGTCAGTTCCCCAGAGGGAATGACCTGACCAGGAGGATGTAGGGCAGAGTAGGTCCTGCAACAAACCAGCCTGTTTTCCCTACTCTTCCTCGCCTGGCAGACTTGGAAGACTCTCCCCCTTTTCGTCAGAGCACTGCAATAAACACACTTTTGGAGTATGTCAAATGATTTAAGTATGTATTTGTTTAACAAGGTTTAAACATTGCAATTCAACTGTACAGTAATGTTTACATAGGAAAGACCTGTAGTTGGCTGCAGTGAACACACTAGGAGCAATAGTGAAGCACCAACATCTGCAAAAAGAGTACAGTGAGTGGGCATAGAAGTAGGAATTCACAGCCTGTCAGTGACAATGTCAAACATTAAACTGTCAATGAAATGTGAAATAACACTGTCTTACCTGTGTGTCATTGGAAGTATTGACGAATCACTGCACTTCTGTTGTCCTCATCCTTATCCTCTGCCTCCTCATCTTCACTGTCCACAGGGTCCACTGCTGCCATACGGCCATCTGCAGCCTCCTCCTCCTGCCGAAAAGGCACATGGCGTCTCAAGGCAAGGTTGTGCAACATACAGCATGCCATGATGATCTGGTAGACCTTCTTGGGTGAGTAGCACAGGGATCCACCTGTTAGATGGAGGCACCGAAACCTGGCCTTCAGGAGGCCAAAGGTATGTTCAATAATCCTTCTTGTTCGCCCATGTGCCTCATTGTAACATTCCTCTGCCCTTGTCCTCGCATTCCTCACAAGGGGTCAGTAGCCATGATAGATTTTGCCTGTGCAGATTGGGATGGGAAGGGGCATGGTGGGCCATGAGTGTAACAGGCAGGACGGTCTGACTAATATCTTTCCCTGTGTCTATTTCCTTTGCAGGTCAGCACCGATCAAAAGAAGGGTATATGGCGTGCAATCGCCAAGGACGTGCGGACCCTGGGGGTCTACAGCAGGTGGAGCACCCACTGTCGGTTGAAGGACTTGAGATGCTGGGCACGGAAGATGGTGGGGGCCCAGCTGGGGATGGCCTCCCAACAAGGATGGGGTGCCCGTCAAACCCTGACCCCCTGATGGCCTGCATACTGGCGGTGGTCTATCCGGAGCTGAATGGAGCTTGAGGGCATCACAGTAGCAACAAGAGGGTGAGTACAGTGCCCTTCATTATTACTTACGCATGGTGGGGTGGTGTCCGTGTAGGGGATGTGTGCCTGTGGATGCCCCTAGGCCATGCCTCACATTGCAGAGTAGGTGTCAAGTTGGGCAGGGTCCTGATGTGAAATTCCTCAAACCTAGCTAGTAGGCATCCACTACTGGGCAGGGGTATGTGGGTCCCAGGTATGCTGCGGTTGGCGGTATGTGTCCCTCCCCATGCCCTGGTGACTAGCATTGTAACTGGTAGTTCATTGCCTAGCGCGTAGGGCTGTTCCCTGTGTGTGAGTGTGTTGTGTACACCAACTGTGGTGTTGGTGCCGCAATTGACCAAGTGTATCCTTTGTCTCTTCCCCCCTTTTTGTTTTGTCATCCTGTCCTTATGTGCATTAGCATCATCTAGCAGAGGAGCAGAGGCACCGGCGACTGAGGGAGTTGCATCCCACAGGACCCATGAGGCAGAGTCCACCGACGGTGAGGGCACCAGTGGGACGGAGGGCAAGGAGAGCATCACAGCAGAGACTGGAGGAGATAGTTCGGACAGGGATATCTGCTCCGATGGAAGCTCCCTGGTGGTGGCAGACACCTCTGTGCCCACCCCAGCTACAGGTACAGCCGCCACCCCCGTACCAGCACCGCCCTCCCAGCAGCCCCTCAGCGAGTTTCCCGTGCTCGCTCACCCTGGAGGGTGGGCATCTCCTTCGCCCCAGGAACCTCTGGCCCTGCCCCAGTTAGCCCTGCTACCCTGAGTGAGGAGGCTATTGACCTCCTGCAAGCCATCTCTGTTGGGCAGTCAACCATTGTGAATGCCATCCAGGGGCTGGCAGCCCAAATGCAACAGTCCAATACATTTCTGGAGGGCATTCACACTGGCTTGGCAGCCCAACAGAGATCAATCCAGGCTCTGGTCTCTCTGATGGCAGCCATTGTCCCTGTTTCCACCCTCCCCCCTCCAACTACCTCTACCCAATCCCATTCCTCTCAACCCCAACCTATCCCAAGCACACAGGCAGACCAGCATGCACACAGGACAACACACAAGAGTGGCACAGGCACCACACTTCAACCCACAGGCACTCACACAAAACACCATCTAGATGCAGACATACCAACATTCATTGCCTCCACTGTGTCCCCCTCCTCCTCCTTGTCCACCTCCCTCCCAGTTACATCTCCACTCACACCAGCATGCACTACACCCTCATCCAATACCTCCATCAGCAGCACACCTATCAGAACACACACCTCACTGGCAGTCACCACCCTAACAGCCATGCACATGTCCCCTGTGTCCTCTCCCACTGTGTCTGTGCCCCCTCCTCCCAAAGTACCCAGACACAAGCACTCAGACACCCAACAGCCATCCCCCTCACAACAGCATCCAGCCCATGCACCTGCAGGAAACACAGCAGACAGACACCTCCTACAACCACTCCCTCTTCCTCCACTCCCAAACCTTCTCCATCTTCCCGGCCCAATGTCCCTAAGAAGATTTTCCTCTCCACCGTTGACCTCTTCCCTACCCATCCTACCCCCCTTCAAGTCAGGCCAAGGTGGTCAAAAGCCAGGCAAGTACCTCAGCCACCTAGTCCACGGGTACAGTAGTGTCCCCAGCAACTCCAGGTAGGAAAGGATCCCGGGCACCAGCCAGCCAGACGGAAAGGGTGCCTGCCCCAAGTGCTTGAAGGAAGGGCAAGGAGCCACCCCCAGCTGCTATAAGGAAGGGCAAGGAGCCACCCCCAGCTGCTTCAAGGAACGGCAAGGAGCCACCCCGAGCTGCTGCCAAAAGGAGCAAGGAGCCATCCCCAGCTGCTACCAAAAGGAGCAAGGAGCCATCCCCAGATGCTGGTAGGAAGGGCAACAGGCATGCACCAGCGGGCAGTAAGGACAAGGGGCCTGGTGCTGGGACTCTGTTGGAGCCCACTCCACCAACCATGGTGGTACAGCCGTCAGACGCTGCAGGGGACGGGCAGGAGCCTCACCCCACAACTACCACCAGCAGCAGCAGTGGTCAGCCGTCCGGGGCTGCATGGAATGGGCTAGAGCCTCCCCCCACAACTACCACCAGCAGCAGACTGTGACCCTACATTCCCTAAGATCTGCATCACTGGGCACGATGCCCCCTCCAGAGCCAGTGGGTAAGACACCCACCAACCCTAGCCTCCCCAGGATCCCACTCACCCCATCCTCCCCAGCATGAACATCACTTGGCACAATGCCCCCTCCAGAACCAGTGAAGAAGCCATCCACTTGAGAGACTGTGGCCTTGTACTCCCCAGGACAGAGTAATGGGCATGTTGCCCCCTCCAGAGCCAGTGGGCAAGTCACCCACTTGAGAGACTGTGGCCTTTCACTCCCCAGGACAGAGTAATGGGCATGTTGCCCCCTTCAGGACCAGTGGCGTTGTTCCATCTGCCGGCTGAGGTGTCCCCCTGTTCCCTGTCCCCCTGAGGTGCCTGCCTATTTTCTGACTGATGCTCTTGCAGTGTTCTCTCCGTGTTGTTGCAGGAGTCACGTGGGGCCTTGGACTTTGTAATGTGGCCCTGTGGCCCACGAACATTGAGGCCTCGGCAGTGTCCCTTCATTTGTAAATATGTATATGCTTTTTGATTTGGATGCACACATAGCTACTATATTTATCTTATTACACTCACTTTGATCTATTGGAGTTGTCCTTGCATTATTCCTGAGGGGTACGGGGTAAATATGTTATGTTACTACATCTGCTTGTGTGTATGGTGTTGGGGTGGGGGTGTTGCGTGTACGTGTCCTTTTCCTCCCTCCCTCCCCAGTGTGCTAGGAGGCTGTACTCACCGTGATCATCTTCGCCGTCATTGGTGTTCGTGGTGGAGCAGGATGTAAAAGAACATTGGGAATATGTGCTGCTGGGGCTCCATGGCGTCGTGGTTCTTCCCTGAGTCTCCACAGGTGAGTACTTTGACTTCTGAGATCTGTTTCTGCCAGGATTTTGATGTCGTTGGTACCGCCCCGGAAAAAGGTGGCGGATTGGACTGTCATAATACAGTGGGCGAAACAGTGGCTTCCGCCTGGCTGTAGGCGGTTACCACCTTGGTGGCTGTTGATTCCGCCCTGGCGGTCGATGTGTTAAAGTGACTGTCTGTCTGAGCTCTTTCCGCCATGGTCATAATTTGGCGGTATTTACCACCAGCCTGTTGGCGGTATTCCCGCCACTTTATCACCAACTGCCATGGCTGTAATGAGGGCATAAGTGTAAAAGTGTACCTATAGTTAGTGATGGTCTTTCCAGTCGAAAGTACCTAGTGACAGAGTGTTAAAGCAATTGCAAGTGTCTTATCCCACCGCTGCTACACCAATGTAGGACGCTGGCTTAGTGTGTGGTGAACACCTATGGTGTTATCACTTACACCAGGTCCAGGTATCCCCTATTATTGAGGTGTAGAAAGTGTCTAGGAAGCCAGGCCTCTCTAGAGGAAGCTGTGGATGAGCAGCCAAGACTTACCTAGGATACATGCAAAGCTTATGCAATAACACTGTAGTCACACAGCACTCACACACATGAACAAACTACAAAGTGTTACAAAAATAAAGGTACCTTATTAGAGTAACACAATTACTAAAATACTGTATAGGCAATACTCCACTAGAAGGTGAGTAAACAGTGTTGGAGGCTGGCCCTCTATGCAGTGTACAAAATTGAGTACACTATGCAGAGGGCCAGGCAACCACACGTTGGTTTCCAGAGGTAAAAATTAGACCACCTAATGCTCCAATTTTTAAGGTAGCTGGTAGAGCAGTTAGGCTAATCCAGGAGATGTGCTAAGTATTTGCTGTACTCATAAATCCAATCATGCACCACACACACTCAATGAATACCTTCAGACCAGAATTTATAAAAAATACTTCAGACTTTTATATAATTTTTAAGACCAAAATCTTTAGAATACGTTGAGTACTTTACAAGTTATTACTTTTTGAAGTTTTAATAAAGTTAGGCCCATACTTTTTGACGCACAACTGCGCCAACGCAGTTGTGCGTCAAAAATTTTACCGCCGGCTAACGCCATTCCAACGCACCATGCGGGCGCCTTATTAATGGAATGACGTTAGCCGGCGCTGCGGACTGGTGTGCGGCAAAAAAAATCACTCACACCAGGCAGCGCCGGTGTATGGGAAAATGGGGTTTGTGGGTCAAAAAATGGTGCACGTCAGGTCTGAGACAAAATTTAGGCCTCAAACCGGAGTTGCGCCATTTTCTTTTACGCCCAACCTCCATTGACATGACTCCTGTCTTAGCAAAGACAGGAGTCATGCCCTCTTGCCCAATGGCCATGCCCAGGGGACTTATGTCCCCTGGGCATGGTCATTGGGCATAGTGGCATGTAAAGGGGCCCAAATCAGGCCCCCATGACACAAAAAAAATCGGAAAAGAACACTTACCCGAACTTACCTTTACTTCCCTGGGATGGGTCCCTCCATCCTTGGGTGTCCTCCTGGGGTGGGCAAGGGTGGCAGGGGGTGTCCCTGGGGGCAGGGGAGGGCACCTCTGGGCTCCTTCCAAGCCCACAGGTCCCTTAACGCCTGCCCTGACCCAGGCGTTAAAAAACGGCGCACATCAGGCTGTGCGCCGTTTTTTAAGGCCCACCCCCTCCTGTGCGTCAAAATGACGTCAGAGTATAAATAAGGGGCACAGGCCTTAAAGTCATTTTTTGGAAGGGAACGCCTACCTTGCATATAATTAACGCAAGGCTGGTTCCCTCTTCCAAAAAATGACGCAAATGGTGGAATTTTGACGCCCGCGGGGTCGGACGCCAAAGTATAAATATGGGGCAGGGTTTGTGCCGATTGTGTGTCAAAAATGTTGACGCACATTCGGCGCAAACAGAGTATAAATATGCCCCTTAGTCTTTCTGTGCGGAATCAGTAAGCAGTCATTTTTTAAAATGCAATAAAAATCGCACAGTTGTGTTACCAGTCTCTTCTTTTGCAGGGTGGTCGCAGTAGTCGGTGGGCATCTCGTGCCAGCGGGTGAGCCTCAGGCAGCTTCCGGTTCTGGCGGGAGCAGCGGTGGAAAGGTTCTTGGCACAGGCACAGGGCCACCTGGATCGGCCACTTGGAAAAGGAGCTGGTTTGCAGATTTAAAGTTGGTTCCTAGGGGTCCCCTGGGGCTGATGAGGTTGCAAGGGGTTGGGGACCCAGGGCACACAGCAGATCCCATGATGCAAGGCCCAGGGCGGTCAGGTTTTGGAGGTCTTGGATGCTGTGCGCAACGAAGCCCACTGGAGCTGGAGGTGAGTCTCTTTGTGGGCGACTTGCAGGATAACGGGGCCACTCTGGTCGGAGGTCAGTGGTGTTCCTGAAGTCCCTCGACTGGGGCTTCCTCCTGATTCTTTTTCAGCTCTGGGGGAGCTAGTTTTCGGCTGGTCCGATGTAAGCTGACTAGTACCCAGGGTATTGGTGTATCTCGGCCACTAGAGGTCGCAGTGCCACTAAACTTGGTACAGTTGTGGGGCACTTCTGGGTGGTCGTCGCTGTGTCATCGGGTACATCTGTGACTTCTGGTCGTGGAGATATTGGCAATTCAGTGAAGTGATCCTCACTGGTTTGCTGTTCCTTTGCAGGTTTCTTGGTTTTCTTGAGTGGTGCCTCCACTCAGGAGGGAGATTTCGGCTATTGGCGAAGCCTAGAGGTCCTCTGGGGCGGTTGAGGTCGGTCCAGTGGTCAGCTCCTCTGCAGTTGCGATTGTCAGGACTCTGGTGCAGCAAGCAAGGGTCTTGGAGCCTCTTCTGGTGCAGCAGGTCCCCTGTTCTCGTCCTGGCGGGTTCTTTGGTGCTGTCTTCTTTCTTCCTGTTCAATCCTTTTCAAATCTATTTTCTTGTTGTAGGGGAGCCCACTAAATACTGAATTCAGGCGTTTTGGGTGAAACCTGGTAGTGTCCAATGGGACGCTTACCCTTGCGTGGCTACACCCACTACAATGACCACTTCCTGTGGGAAGGGTCACTTCCCTAAACCTAATTGGGTATTTTCCTCCATTCCAAGATGGACAAAAATGAAATGAAGGGTCCACTTTGCCTGCATGTCCCTAGTGGCGGAGCACTCCTCCTACTCTTTGTCTGGTTTCCTGCCTCTGCTCCCGCCCAAAGTGGGGGTGTACAAGAGGGGAAGCCCTCTGCTGCTAGCAGCAAGCCTGGAGGCTCCATTTTCAGGGGCTGTAGCCTTTGAAGCTCCGCCGCCAGGGTGGTCCACATTCCTGAGAGGGGGGGGTGTCAGCGCCTTCACCCAGGAACGGCATTTTCTTACAAACCAGAGAGCCCTGGCACTCCCCCAGGTTTGTAGATTGGCTGTCTGGAGTGGCATGCTGTATGAAACCAGTCAGCAACTCCGCCAGTTAGGGCTAGCTTTTGCATGGGACACCTCTACGGTGGCTCTTGGGTACATTTAGGGATATATCCAGTACTGATACCAATCTGGATTTATCATTCTGCAGGGTAGCCATTGTGTAACTGGGAAACTCGGTTTTGACCAGTGTCAAGTACATGCATTTAAAATGGCTGCCCTGTTCACTCACTATGTCCCAGGTTTGGCAAGGACACAGTGGGGGCATATTGCTCATGCAGCTATGCTCTCACATATAGTATGGTGCACCCTGCCTTAGGGCTGGAAGGCCCGCCAGAGGGGTGACTTACCCATAATATATGCAGTGTAGGGTGGACAGAGGGTGTGCCATGTCGAGTTTGTCTTTTTAGGTTTGCCCCAGTATACTCAGCCTGCAATGGCAGTGCTGGGTGCATCTGGGTGCAGGACCCTTAGGGGTGGCACAATCAGGGCTGCTGCCCTCAGGGGTCTACTCTTAATATCTCTTGCCCTGGGTACTGGGGTACACATTTACTTGGGACTTATAGGGGTTCTTAAGAGTGTATCCAATTGTGTTAAGCATCATAAACAGATTTTGGGTAAGCGCTCTGGCCCAGGGAACCTGTTTATCAGGGGTCCTGAGCACTACCAAATTCTAGAACACATCTCACATCTCACACACACTATTATGTACACATTAGAAATCAGGAATTGGCATAGAAAACAGTGAAATAGCAGAAAAATTTAGCCCCTAGCGGGAGACCAAACCATAAACTAAGGGCCATATTTATACTTTTTGACGCAAAGCTGCGCCGGAGCAGTTTTGCGTCAAACATTTTACCGCCGGCTAATGCCATTTCGATGCGCTGTGCGGGCGTCAAATTTATACTTTTATGCACGGCGGCGCAACCAACATGTGGGAGTAATTTTTTTTTTACGCACACAGCGGCGTCAAGTCGTAAAGGAAAAGAACGTTAACGCGACGTAAATGACTGTGGGTCGATTTACGACAGCGCAACCCGGAAAGCGCAGTTTTTTTTTACGCAATAGCGTCAAATTTACCCGCAAACACTGCCCTTTCAGCAGAGGAGAGCCAAAATGGATCCCAGATGCCACTACAGACCCCAGGAAGATGACAGCAGACCAGGAACCAGCCAGGATGATCCATACAGGAACCAGGACATATATAGATAAAAAAGAAAGTGTTGCTTCAGTGCAGAGGAACAGGAAATCCTGGTGAAAGAGGTGACGGAACACCAGCACCAACTGTTCATCACCTCTAAGTTGCCAATCAGTAGGAGAGAGGCCATATGGCAACAAATTGTTGACAAGATCAACAGTGTGGCTGAAGTACGCAGGACAGTCACCGAGTGTAAGAAACGCTAGCATGACTGCAAACGTAGGACAAAGGAAAAAATGGCCAGGAACAGGAAGGCAGCACTGCAGACTGGAGGGGGGAGTCCAGCACACCAGGAGGCCCTGGACCACATGGAGGAGATGGTCGCAGCCGTCATCCCTGAGGAGATCGTCACAGGGATTCAAGGACAGGACAGCGCAGACTACCACGAAACAACGTACATGCAGGGTAAGTCGCATGGGGAATTAAAATACAATAATGTTGACTGCAACCGGGTTGGGGAATACCTACTACACAATGCATGTGAGTCAGCATATATATGGAGTGGTATGGGTAAAGGGGCACGGCACGGGGGCATGCCCAGCACAGACAGAAGCTGGGGCACGACAAAACACAGCACCAAGAAAAGTCCCATGGGGGCATCCTGTCATGACAAAAATGGAGCTAAGGGAAAGCCGCGACAGGTGGGAAGGCCACTACGTCAAACTTACATCCTGGCACTTGTCAGTCAAAATGTATCCTACATCAACTAGGTCCCTATCAGTAATCCAGTAGCCAAAACAACAACTGCAATGTAACTGCGACAACAGTTGACACTAACACCTCTGATCTCTGTGCAGCTATAGTAGCCAATGGCAGTAACCTCCCATGGTACATACATACCTAAATTAGGGGGTGAGGATGACATCTGCAACTATCTCCAGAAATAAGACAAAGGCACCAGTACACTCAAATGTCAATGCCCATAGTTGACACATACATCAGCCAAAGTAAACAGCAATAGGAGCCACACAGCACTAAGGACACACACATGCTGCATACGTCAGGGTCCCTCACGTGCCTGGCTAACAAGGCAACATCACTAATGTCATACTGCTCAGACAACAACATTGAGGAGGGGACACATGCAACTGGTCACTGAAACACACCTGCACAGTCTGAGGACCAAATAGGACATTGATACGATAAACAGGGCAATCCAATTAAACACACATTACCCAACATCAGCTGGAAACATCAACAATGTCTACATCCATATCACATCGTAACATTGCCATGCATAGGATATGCCACATAACAATTACAATTAGGTCAATGTGAAAAAAAAGATTTTGGGGCAGGTCCTGAGAGGCAAGTGTGCTGCCAGGGCAATCACAACACCCACAGCCAGTGAAAGGTCTCACCATAAGAATAGATATACACGGAGGGTCGAGTAGGACAAAAAGATGGCTATTCCCTAATTGGTACAAAGCAACACCTAGAGGCGATTAGGCAGACAAGTCTGATAACTCTATATCATATATGTGACACACAGGTGGGCCATAGGCCTATAACAATGCCCATATGAAGGACAGCAGATACCAATACCAAACAAGATCACAAAGTAAAGTCATCAAAAGGCTTGCATGTTACGTCAAAATTGTCACAACACACACTAATTGTACCCTGTTTCATTGCAGAGGAACATGGATCTCCTGCCGATATGCCTGTCCCTGATTTCCCTGATGACATGGATGACGAGCCCATAAACATTCCCCAGGAGACCATCCAAAAGGTCCTTGAAACCCTCCAGACCCCACCTTCAGTCACAAGGAGGAGCACAGAACAAGCAGCCATCACAGAAGAACCACCCACCACCCCAATTGTAAGACCTGCCAGCTCCAATACAGCTGAGGACTCTGACGACACTGGCACCAGCCTTGAAAGAACTGTAGTTGGTGTACAGCGGGAGCTGGCCAAGGAGGTGCGGGTGGGGATGCAAACAATGGCAGCCAGCCTTGAGGGGGTGCGTTCGTGCATGACGTCATTTGCAGATCAGGCAGCTGCTATGCAAGCCCTAACATCTATCTTGCAGGAACTGCAGAAAACACAGAAGGAAATATGCACAGCTGTAATACAGTTGACCCAACACCTACAACTGCAATCCTGTCAACGCGTGCACAAATGCAACATTGAACCCCTCAGGGCCGACCTGGCTGCCTACCATCGTGATGTGGCTGCTATTCTCAAAAACCAGCAGGCCCTCCTTGCAGCAGTACTGCCCTTAAGAACTTCACAGGGAGCAGCCCCCGGGATGTCTGACTCCACGTCTTCTAACACTGAGGTGTGTGTTGCCCCTTCACAACCAACAACAACAAGGACAAACCAGGCAACACACACATCAGAAGAAGAAGTCATGGAACAGATCACATTCTCACGGAAGACTACCCGGAAGCACTAGTCCCTGCACCATGGCCTACTTTGACCAAGGTCCTACGTTTTGTCAAATGCCAGTCTCACTATATCTACACTCAATGACTGTTCTGCTAACCACTGTATGACTTGTCACCATTGCCAGTGAATGTCTCTCTCCTACTATTCGGCAAATCCTGTCCCTCTGCACTGTCTGTTACATCACCCCAGCATGTCCGGAGCATCATCCACACCCCTTCTGTAGGATGACCATTTAAGAATGCACCAGAACGGACTCAGCAAACATGGACAATGGACATTTTGCACTACAGCACCTATCAATAAATAGCACTTGCACACCTAATATGTCTCTGTGTTATTATACACATCAACTGTGCAGTAGATAACTCTAAAGTGCATGTGTGACAACCATGTAGCTTGTCAATACAACTGTCCTGACATCATGTAGTCTGATACATCTGTGCAGTGGCCAGGATTGCATCATAGCCTGACCATCCTGAGGAGAATAACTGATGAAGGGACAAACCACACACAATCATGCTGTGTTGGACAGAATAATGCTCCATCTATAGCAATTCAAGTCAACTAATGGTGGCTGATAAATGTAGGCACCATGCAATACTAAAACATGAAATTATGCAGCATAATCTAAGCAAACACAACTAAACACTGCATCAATCACCCTTTCTGAGTATACTTCCATGAAGGGAAGTCATGCAGAATTTTTACACACATGATCTATGTCAGCAATGAAGGCAACAAGACAAGAGTGTTAACAACACCTCATCTACAAAGATCTCCCTGAACATCACACTGCAGTCCGACCTAATAAATTACCCACAATACCAAGACTGGAAGCACACTTTGTGATGTAGAATACCTACTCATCAACACAAATCCTTGGTGATCCATGTAAACTACCAATGGTGGGTCTACCAAATGGTGGATACTTACCAAGTTAGCACATGGGTAGCTGCCATGTTAAAGCTCCATGTTCTGTGGTGTGTAGCATAGGACACAAATGTCATAGAAAAACATTCACCTACACTGATGTCAAGGCCATGATCAAGTAGCAGTTAACGCATAATGCAAAGGGTTAACTATATGTTTATTCCTATGTATTCACACCAGAGGCAACTAAGGGAAAAGTCATACCTACACTAATCTAACCTGACTACTCCTAACCCACAACTGTCCCTAACTAACCTAAGCTAAACTTACTCTACACATATAACAAATCGATCTAAACATCAACCCCCCACCCACCATTATGAGACAGGACACATGCAGGACAACACATACTAACCTATACACATACTATACTATCCTAAACAATCATATATTTTTTTGGAGATTTGTTTTTTATTTTTATATATATATTTTTTTTATAAACAAACAGGAATCCCAACATTGAACAATGCACCCACCCACCCACCCACACAAAAATGAAAAATAGAAAGAATAAGGACCCCCCACCCTCCTCCCTAACACTAACTAAGCTAACAACCTACACTAACCTAACACTAATCCCCAAAACCCAACTATCAGTACAAAAAGGAAAGAGGAGAGAGGGGAGGGGTAAATGTAAAACATGCAATAAAGTCCTAGAGGTTGGCCCTCCGTAGGGTCCGCCTGATGGACCGAACCCTTTTCTTAATATATGCCACATCCTGGCTTAGCTTGTCCACCTTTGAAATAAATTTGTCCATTTTCCGGTTTAATGCAAGGAATGCCGCTGGGTCAATAGGAGGGGCTGCTGCAGTCTGTGTGCTGGCCGAGGTGCACGGTGTGGCAGTAGTTGTTTGCCCACTGGACTGTCCTGCAGCTTGGAAATCGCTGGGTCCAGGTCGTGCTGACGAGGCAGGGTCAACTGTCCCCGCCGTTGCTGGGGCCACTTGGGGAGACCTGGTGGATGTGGTGGTAGTGGCTGTTGTGGGCAATGTAGGGCCACCCTGTGGTGAGGCCCACCATGCCCCGGAGGCCCGATCGGCTTGGTATTTTCGGGCCATCCTCCTGAACCCCGACTGCACCTGCAGGATGTGCCGGTATCTCATTGCACGCCTTTCGAACTGATGTCTCTGTGCGGCACTCATGTTTGCAGCTGTGAAGAGATATGGCAACTATTTACCATAGGAAATGCATTGGGTGGAATAGCACAGGGGGTCAATTGCACATTACTTGTACTGTATTTGTTACAGCGATTCTCACAACATAGTTCATTGAAAGTCTCAGAGGAAGTACATGTGAAGCCTGCATACAAAAGGGCATCTCACACCTAGCATATCCATGTCTCAACATGATGGGTGACATCAGCCTAAACGTCTCATCCAAATAATGGGTAATGCAGCTGACATTATGGCTGAACCTCTTCCGCATACTGACTTCACTACATATGTCACTCTATGTGATAACTATCACAACCCTCAATCAATGCCATTTGTAAATGTTTTTTGCAAATATTGAACTCATGTGCCATAACCGAATGTGTACACTAGGTTCTAAACAAAGTTGCAAAAGGTCACAAGTATGTGTAACATACTGGTTGCTACAGTCCTAGGTACCCTATTCCTAATCACATGGCAGTCTTTGAGGGTGGGGTGGGAAGAACAACCAACAATCCCAGATTCAATGCACACCCAGGATTGAATAGAAAGCTCAACAAGTATTTGCCTCCACACACAACACCAATGAAGGGCTAGCAACAAATTGGAGTCAGCCAAACCTTGTCCTATCCAAGGTCCACACATGTCAAAATGCACTGACTTAGGCCAACATCACATACTACCAGTGAGGCATATTTTACCACACACACAGAGGAGCAAGAACACCCATGATCATGAGTAGAATGAACACCTAGGCCATTGCACTCTAGTCCCACACACTTCTAGTTCAACGTGTGGAAGTACATGCCCCCGGAAGATCCAACCTACAGTGTACTCAGTCCATCCTCAACTAGGGAAGCTGCATATTTAAGAGAAGCCTTTTGCAGAAGCTATCTGGGAGATTGTCAGTCTGAAATGCAGACTCAGTCCAAGCCAAGTCCCAGAGCAACTCTTACATTAACCAGTGTATTCCACATGACTCATCCCGTTCCCCATAGCGGGGCAGACTGGAATGACCTACAGCCCCTAAATCTGAGAGATGGATAAGCATTGGTCTACTGAAACTGAAGTGATATTTGAAATCCTACTAATGCAACAATACCAATGAATGGGCAGCGCATCAAACCTTGAATTCTGTTGAACACACAGTAGTCCATCATGCATCACTAGCAAACATTAAAAATAGCACCCATGCCACACTCACTGTAGGTGTAGGGGTCCTCAAAATGAGCCACCTCTCCCACGGTGTATGGTGCAGGTCCACCTGTAAAGCATGGAAGGAAGAATATACTCAGACTCCGTGCACTGACAAACAATTGCATTTACAAAGACAATGTGAGAATATGACATGCGTAATTAAACACTTTCACACATGCTCATACTGCATGGAAGAATTATTAATCAACATTTACATTGGATGAGTCTCCTGCTACAGTTACACACCCTACTACACACATGCAGTGTCCAGGACAGTCATGTGGTATCAAAGATACACCTCCATTAGTTTGCCCCAACAATATCGGGGTGCGTTCATCTCATCATGTGCATCCCAGAGATACATCCAAAAGCTGGTTACTTGAGGACTGCATGACCCCTCAAACTCAAACAGCCTATGTGGTCATTTTCAACACACACCAACCAGACACACATGTGACATATGTGTGGACAACATAGCTAACTTCAATTGACGTGAAGGCACCACTCATTTATAGCATCATATTGGGTTTACAAATTTCTGTCTAGCTATGGCGTCTACATATGTAGGTATGATGTTTCAACATCCATTTTTCACTGGCTATTATGACCTGTAGAGTTCAAATAGAGGAATTAACGTGTCGCTTGTCTGACACAAAGGCAACACTACATTACATACAGCTGCAGGCATCCGGTATGTGTAGAAAACATGAGCTATCTGACTGCTAGCATTTGTCTTCCTACACATTATGCAACAATTACCCAGTAGGTTTCCCTAGCATTACACACAGTCAGCTACTTATCGAGCAGATTGGGTAACAATCATCACATGTCCCCACACAGCTATCAATTATTCACATGTAATTGATTTGTACTCACCAACATGGCCACCAATCCTGATTCCCAGGTGGTCCAGCAGATCCTGCTCCCTGGATATCAGATCAGCCCAGCGGTGCTTGAGTTGATGGTCATTCCTCAGGCTACCATAGACACGGACCAAGTGATGGCGCACCTTCCCCCACCGGACTTTATGTGCCTCCGTGTGATACCCCTGTATCACACGGCCCCCAGCCTCCAGCATGAGTGGGAGGAAATGGCAAACAAGCCATATAAATCCCCCCAATTCCTCCTCACCCATCCTGGCAAGCCGTGGCCTACCTGACATCTCTGCACTTACAAAGGTGAAAAAGTTGGACAAAAAGGAAAAGGGGGAAATGGGGAAAGATAGAGTAGTGAAAAAAAAAAGAAAACTTAAGAATAAGAGCCCAACTAACCCCAAATCTACACTACCCAGAACAGACTCCCACAGACAATAAAAGAAACACTGGACTGGACAAAAGTATACAAAAAAGACTCAGACAGTATTCAACAACAAGACAATGATCACAAAAGCACAATAGAGAAGGTATACTGGACACAAAAGCACTAAAACACAGGACAACACTTTCCACACAGCCACACAGTCTAGAATAATCTGAGACTGCAAAGTGAAAGTGAAAGTACACCCACAGTACAGAATCTGTAAACAGGATATCCTATTACATCACATCCTGCATAAAATGGCCACCGTTTTTATTTTTCCGTTATGCGTCATATTTTCACGCATACAGATTGTGCGTCATATTTTTTGACGCATAACAGTGCACATAATGCAGAGTCAAAAATTTTTTCGACATTGTTCCCTTATATTTGTGTGAGGCTTATTTTACAGTTCTAGAGTTTCAATTTAAGCCGCTGGTAAATATGATGACCAGATATGAAAATTAATTTTGGCTCTGCATTATGTGCACTCCTGTACGTCAAAAAATCATGACGCCCAAGCTGTATGCGTGGAAATATGACGCATCATAGAAAATATGGTGGCCACGTAATGCTGCTTATTAATATATTAATTTTAAAATGATATTTTTTGACTCTGCATTATGTGCACTCCTGTACGTCAAAAAATTATGACGCCCAAGCTGTATGCGTGGAAATATGACGCATCATAGAAAATATGGTGGCCATGTAATGCTGCTTATTAATATATTAATTGTAAAATGATATTTTTTGACTCTGCATTATGTGCACTCCTGTACGTCAAAAAATGATGACGCCCAAGCTGTATGCGTGGAAATATGATGCATCATAGAAAATATGGTGGCCATGTAATGCTGCTTATTAATATATTAATTTTAAAATGATATTTTTTGACTCTGCATTATGTGCACTCCTGTACGTCAAAAAATGATGACGCCCAAGCTGTATGCGTGGAAATATGACGCATCATAGAAAATATGGTGGCCATGTAATGCTGCTTATTAATATATTAATTGTAAAATTATATTTTTTGACTCTGCATTATGTGCACTCCTGTACGTCAAAATGTATGACGCCCAAGCTGTATGCGTGGAAATATGACGCATTTTGACAAATATGTCTTTATTTTGTCAAATTGTGAAAGGAATTTTGTCATGACCAAACGGTGCTAAGTGATACACATTTGGGGTTAGCTATGACACATGTCCCTTATAGGATGTATAGAAGGCATTCACAGTGTAATAGTAATGATTGCTCAAAATGGTTATTATCCATAATTGTACACATATTTTGGGTAATTGCTGATGGCTAATTTCAAATGATGATTGGGATACCAGGATGTATTCCTTAGCAAAAATGTGTCCACATTTATCATGGTAATCCAGTTATCTATAGTCCAAACAGGTAGTGCAATTGTCACTTACACTTTTTATGGGGGTTACCATGTCCTAATTATGAATTTGTGTATCTTATATGTGTTTTACTTTTGACATGTAGGCCACACATGCGCCTTATGCATGTGTGTACTTCACATGTGCATATTTCATGTATATTTGGGGGGCGGTAGAGGTGGACTTAGGCCCCCAGCACCCTAGGGTTTGCCCTTCCAGATTTGCTAATTTATCCAAGGGTTTCATTTATTCAGTAATGCTAAACCTGCAGCAGCAGGCTCATGGAAGGCCATAGGGTATGATTCACTGTTTGCCATTCGATAATCCCATTTGCCCATTTGACGTTTGCCCTATTGATTCTTTGGAGCAATCTGACATACCATTTTGCATTGAAATTTTTTGCTAAATCTCGCGTTCCTCATGTGCTGATGACAAATAGGTTGTTGATGTATGTGGCCCTTTATGCATTACCTGGTTTTGTGGCATGTTTCATCCTTCCTGCTAGGTTCCAACTGGGACACTACTGTTATCGGCTGCTTGCAAATATTTGGTTGATTGGATGGCACATGTTTATATGTGTGGTCCAATGTAGAACCACTATCAACTGTCTGGGTGTATGTTGTCACTGTAACTTCCAGGTCTCCTCATGAGTTAGTGGCAGCTAATCTTTTCCAATTGGGCATTGTTTGTAGCAAAAATGGAGAGAAGCCATTGAGGACATGGTCACCTACACATGAATGGTCCCACCCTGTCACTGAACACGTGTAATGAGACTTTCAAATGAGCTACCTTTTTGTGCTGAGTGAGAGAATGTCTCAGGTGTCTGGATCAGGCATGTGTCATTGCCACATTTGTACTCCTGTTGGCCTCTGTGGATGGTAATGTATCATGAAACATCATAGCCTCTGTGCAGACGTAAATGGCTGGTATTCAACACATATCTTTAGCATTTGAAAAAAAATGTTACTCAGCGTTTTGAACAGTCAGGGTCCTCATATGTGTTGACTTTTCATGGACATTATCTGAGGTTGCTGGCTTTGATGGAGGCCATTTACACCATCATACACTATGGTCCTGGTCCACTGTCACACTTTTAAGTTTAGGCAATAATGAAGGTCAGACAACGGAAGGGCCAAGATTTGCCTATTCATGGGTACTGTCACAAATCTGATGCAAATGACAGTCAGATGATGCACTACTATGTATTTGAGTATACATTGATGAGGCTAATGACAAATTATTGTCTGAGGTACAAAAGGTATTGGCCAGCATGTGTGGTCCATAGGTGTACCCCAGGTATCTGTAGAGTGACCCACGGACAGGTGCCAGTCAGGCTGACAGGATGCTGGGTCAATCAGGTGCACGCTTTTTCAGTAATTACATGATCACGTGTTCTGACTAGGACTGGTCAGAGGGAGCATTAGACAGTTGAGATGTCACACTGTGTATGTCCTGTGTTGCTTTGAAGGTGACAAATGAACCCTGATAAAGTGTTACACGACAACATTAGTGTCAAAGCTTAATGATGTAATGGCTCACATTCAAACATGTATGCAGTAGGAGGCATCTGCAGGGACAGGGCATGTACATTTGGGTGGTGTGCATGGAGGGGATCACAGGTGTGGCCTCCATCTGTGTCTCACTAGTCCTGTCAGATGGGATTAGCTGATAAATAGCCTATAGTACCTTTCACAGAAGGATCAATCTACAGGTGATACCAGGCCTTATAAACTCCAAGGCAGGGTATTATATGAGCTGTGTTCCATGCAGTGAGATGGTAGTATGACAATGGTCGGCATAGTAAAGGGTATGGCACACTGGATGACTCTTGTGAGTGTGTGTGTGTTGATGAGGGAATCTGAGTGTACACAAATCGGCATTCCAGGGACCTCTTCAGACAGGTGGGGTGTGAGCAGCTGCAAGTGTGTGTATTGTTTTTAGAAAAGGGCTGACATGTAGATGGGATGTGATGTGCTGGATGCTTGTCATAGGTGTAGCACTTGTGCTGTGTATGTTTTGCTTATATGTAACTAGTGACAGATAGTCATTGCAATGATAGTAAGTAGTTGGAATTACTGTTGGCAAGAGTCTGGTAATACATTCCTGTTCCTGAAGCATTAGCATGTGAACTGGCTGATGTATGAGGCCTGTTTTCCCCTAGTTCAGTGATGGTGTTTTAGTTGTCTGCCATCTGCTGCGATAATCCATGTTTCCTACATGTATGTGAATCATATGTGTGGTCCTCAGCTATTGCCCTTCAAAGGTGAACTGTACAGGATGTCTGTCATTTACATGGTGTGTGTATTTGACCATTGTATGGTGGCCATTACATTTGTGGTGTATATTTTTTGTGTGATGAGTGTTATGTCATTATTGCTCAATGAGACGACATTCTTCTTCAGCAATTTCAAACTAAAGGTGGGCAGAAATGAATAGGCCAAACCATGATGTGTTGTTTGTTATCTGTGTTTATTTACAATTGTGCATTAAGTGGTGATAGAAAAAATTATGAAACTAAATTATTTACAATCTGTTGGCGCCTACGCACTCCAGCAGCCGTGTTTGGTTGTTCCCCCTCCTGTTGCAGGCCAGCATCCTCCTCTTCGTCGTCTTCAGGCATGTATGGGTCTGGTTCCAGGAGGGGAATCTTCCTTTTTACACAAATGTTGTGCAATATGGCACAAGTGAGTATGATCCTACAGACCATCTCTGGGGAATATAGTAGGTTACCGCCAGTGATGTCAAGGCAGCGGAACCTTGACTTTAGGATCCCAAAGGTCCGCTCGACAATGCTGCGTGTCCTCTTATGGGCGTCATTGTATGCCCGCTCTGCAGCAGTAGTCGGGTTCCCAAATGGTGTCATTAGCCACGGCTGGATGCCATACCCCTGATCAGCTGAAAGAAAAACACAGAATGGGATCATGTAGATGTAGCAGGCACTCTTGTAAAGACCTTTAATGGCAGTAGGTGTCTTGTGTTGTCTGTGACTCTTTTGTGTACTAATGCGACAACCTATACTTGTAGGCTATAACTTTTGCATTGTGTTTTTTCCTTGGCTGAGCAAGTGTTTGTCAGCTAACCGTTTGTCAGCAGTATGTTTTGGGAATTGCAATAGAGTGTGTCCTCCCTAGCATTGTGACTTGTGATACAGGTGTCCGTGTGTCTTCACTGGGGGTGACATGATAGTTCCATGCAGAGTTAAAATTGAAAGTGTTGTTAACACGTTCATATGAAAGTACCCTGGACATCCCATACCTTTAGACTTATGCAATGTATTAATGTACAGGTTACTGTGACACTTACAATTTGCAAGGTGACATTTAGGCAAGCAAACTCATTATTGTCTTCACATTAAGCTGTACAGTAAATTCCAATGTGTGACAGGTTCAATGGTGAGTTAAGAAACATGGCTAGTGATGTGAGGACCTCAGTGTGTTCCTGTCTAGATATTGCTGTTGTGGTGTATGTGTTGTGTGTCCTAGAGGGTTGCTGTGCAGTGTTTATATAAGTAGGTTTCTGTACTTACCAACAAGTAGTCCATTACCATACCGTCCATCCTGGAAGTGTTGGTTGATGGTGCTGTGACGGAATACGAAGGAGTCATGGACACTCCCAGGATATTTAGCCACGATGTTGCTGATCAATCCTTGGTGATCGACTATGGCCTGCACGTTGATGGAATGTGTGTGCTTCCTGTTGCGGTAGAGGTGTTCTGTTGCAGCAGGTGGCACAAGGCGTACGTGTGTGCAGTCGATTGCACCAAGGACATGTGGGAAGCCACTGATGGCGTAGAACCCCTGTTTAGTTTCCTGCTGCTTCTGCAGTGTGTTAGGGAAGCAGATGTGGAGGGGTGTCAGGCGAATGATGGCATCCAGTACTTTTGGCAGAAATGCGGAGAATGATGGTTGCGATATTCCGCCAACCAGGGCACCAGTTGTTTGAAGCAAGCCACTTGCCAGCAGGTGAAGTACGGCAAGCAGCTTTGTTTCTGTTGGGATGGTGCGGGGTGTCACTAAAGTGGGGGCCAACTGCTGTTCAATGTTTCTCAGCAGCTGCTGAATGGCCTGCCAGTTCAACCGGTACCTCTGTATGATGTTGTGTTCCCTGAGGCCATGCAGGGTTGTTCTTGGCCGGAATATCCTCTCCTGCCTTCTGCGCTGCCTTTGGGATCCCTGCTGTTGTTGTTGTAGCTGTTGTTGTTGTTGCAGGGCTCTGCGCCTACGTGCACGCTGGATACAAATCACCTCCATGTCTCCCTGTTGCTGCTCTGCTGCTCTGTTGTTTGTTCTGTGTGTTCTGATTAAACACAGGTGTGTTTGCCACATTTTAACGCCTGCCCTGACCCAGGCGTTAAATTTTGACGCACATCGGGCTTTGCGTCATTTTGTTGCTCCGCCTCCCGGCCGAGAGTCATTTTTGCCCGGAAGCATAAATACGACGCACGGCCGTGTGCGTCGTTTTTTGGACGGGAACGCCTACCCTGCATATCATTAACGCAGGGCGGGTTGCCGCATCCAGAAGATGACGCACACTGCGGATTTTTATCGTCCGCGGGCTCGGGCGTCAGGGTTTAAATATGGGGCAACCTTTGCGCTGATTGTGAGTCAAATTTTTTGACACACATTCGGCGCAAACGGAGTATAAATATGCCCCTAAGTACCTGGAATGCGATAGTCAGTCCCCCACCCAAGGAAGTGGAATCTGTAGAGGGAAGATGGAGGAACTAGGAACCCAAAAGGTATGTACCAGAGTGCCCCCAAGGGACCAGGAAAGAAGAGGTAAGTACCAGTTTTTTTCCCCAAACCCACAGGTAAACTTTGAAAGTACTATGCAAGACCCAAGCAGGACTGGAAGAAACCAAAGGTTGATCCTGACGGAAGAGGTCCTGCAAAGGAAGACGACCAAGTCCAGTTCTTGTTGAAGAGTCCTTTTGGAGCCACTATCCACCCTTCTGCAGTTGTAGGACCAAGTCAATGGTGAAGACAAAGAGTCAGCTGTGCATCACTGGAGTCGGAGAGGAGTCCCAGAAGTGATGCAGCCGATGTCCCACAACGGAAGAAGAGTTGCAGTCGGTCAGTGGTTTGGAAAAACCACCAACAAGCCTTGGCAAAGGCAAGATTCGCAGGTGAGAGTTGCAGAGCTGCCGGGGACCAGGAAGGTCCAGGTCCAGTTTCCCCAAACCCACAGGTAAACTTTGAAAAGGACTCTGCAAGACCCAAGCAAGACTGGAAGAAACCAAAGGCGGATCCTGACAGAAGAGGACCTGCAAGTCCAGTTGGAGTTCAAGTGTCTGGTTGGAGCAGGAGCCACTACCCACCCTTCTGCAGTTGCAGGACCAGGTGAGCAGTGAAGACAGAGTAAGCTGTGCAGCACTGGAGCCAGGGAGGAGTCCCAGAAGTGATGGAGCCGATGTCCCATGACGGAAGAAGAGTTTCAGTCGGTCAGTGATGTGGAAAAACCACAAACAAGCCTTGGCAAAGGTAAGAGTTGCAAATGAGAGTTTCAGAGCTGCCAGGGACCAGGAAGGTCCAGGGGGACTCAACCCACGGAGAGGAGTCCAAGGTGACCCTTAGCAGTAAGGTGAGTCAGAAGATGAGAATGCAGCCCCCACAGGCAACTCACAGGCACAGGAGTCGCAGTGAAGCCCACTCAGCATACCTGGATAGGAGTCCCATGTCACTGTACCAGCAGACAGGAGACTGTGCTTTGCAGGGACGAGTGTTTGAAGCCAGGGCTATAGGGAGCCTGAAGTTCCCTTGGAGGAAGAGCCAACAAGCCTTGGTAACTGCAAGAGTCGAGTTTCACAGGGGCACTGTCCTGCAAGGAGAATCAAGGTTTTACCGTTTCCCAAGTTGCACAGCTAGTAGAGAGGACCAAGGGGACCACTCCAGACCACCACCTATGATGCAGGTTCCACACCGTTCCAGAGGGGAAGGGATCCACGCAGCCTGTCATTGTTGCAGTTTGAGCCTGAGGATGCAGGGGAGTGACTCCGTCACTCCAAGGAACATTCCTTCTTGCATCTTGTGCAGGCTGAAGACTTGTCACCTTCTGAGGATGCACAGCCAGCGAAATATTGCAGTCCCTGGAAGGAGACGGAGAAACAATGTTGCAAAGCAAAGTCATTGCTGGAGTTTCAGATTGATGGTTCCTGGAGGGTCCAGTTGCAGTCCTGGTGGCCAGAAGATGAAGTCATCGATGCAGAGGAGTCCTGCTGGAACCTTCCACGTCGAATCTAAGGACCCACCCTGGAGGGAGACCGTAAATAGCCCAGGAAGGGGGATTGGCCACCTAGCAGGGTGACCACCTATCAGGAGGGGTCTGTAACGTCTCCTGCCTGACCTGGCCACTCAGATGCTCCTAAGAGCCTCTGCCCACCTTGAATTCAAGATGGCAGAATCAAGTGACCACCTGGAGGAGCTCTGGGCACCACCTCTAGGGTGGGGATGGACAGGGGAGTGGTCACCCCCCTTTCCATTGTCCAGTTTTGTGCCAGAGCAGGGACCGGGGGTCCAAGGACTGGTGCAAACCGGTTTATGCAAGGAGGGAACCAAATGTGCCCTTCACAGCATACCGGTGGCTTGGAGAGGCTACCCCCCCAAGCCCTGTAACACCTAGTTCTAAAGAGATAATCCTTTGTTCTGCCTTCCTGGGCTTCAGTTGGTCAAGCAGCAGGAGGTCAGAAACCTCTTGTAGGATGGCAGGAACGGGGGCTGCCTAGGAAAATCCTGCAAACTGGTAGGAGCAAAGATGGTGGTCCGCTAAGGAGTCCCTAGAGTGCATGGAATCACACAACCAATACTGGCAGCAGCATTGGGGTATGATTCTGACATGTTTGATACCAAACATGCCTAGGTTCGGAGTCACCATTATGTAGCTGGACACAGCTGTGTCCAGTACACTGGTGAAATGGCTCCCCCCACTTACGATGTCCAGAGTAATGGTGATGGAGTTCATAGGGGCAGTTATGCTCATGCAGGGGTGCCTTCACACACAGGTACTTGCACCCCATCCTCTGGGCTAGGAGGTCCTGCTATAGGGGTGACTTTCAGTGCATGCATGTTTTCACGCAGGCTGCAATGGCAGGCCTGCAGACACATTTTCCATGGGCTCCCATGGGTGGCATAATACATGCTACAACCCATGGGGAACCCCTCATGCCCCACTGCCCTAGAGCATATACAAGGGACTTACATGGGGGCACCAGTATACCAATTGTGGGGTGTACTAAGTCAGGAACACCACATTTATAGGGAGAGAGCACAGTCACAGGAATCCTTGCTAGCACACTGACAGCAGGTAAACAGTGGGGGTAACCATGCCAAAAAGAGGGTACTTTCCTACAGCAATGCTATTAGTAAACTAAGAGACAAGTCATGGATCATATGTACCCTGTATGTGGGCTAGAATCGTATTATTATACATCAAGCAAACATTTAGTTGATTTAATCCAACAAAAGATGTTTCTTTGTACACCAGAAATGCTGAACTCACATTTGTGAAGGTACACTCATATGAGAATGAAGAAAAAGGCAACTCTGTAAAAATAAAATATTTATCTAGGATCACACAATTTCAGAAGCGTTTACGGGTCAAGTACATTACAGTTAGGTTGAGTAGATTATACTTTACCTGCAGTTCTAGTAACATTTTTATGATTTTTCGAGGCCTGTCTACACGCATTGCATGTGTAGCAAATGGCAAGGTTCATTCAAAATATGCTGATTGTTCAAAAGCGCGTGCATTCCTAAAATCTTCCATCTCCACAATACGGGACAAAATATAGTAAAACATTCAAATAAAAACAAGTAATACACACAGGGAGAACAATTAAGCAGCCATCAAATGCACAAATAGAATGGTGCTGATCTGTTGTCTTCCACCAAATTCAAGATGCAGTACAGGGTTAACATTCAGTTGTATCCAGATATCTTGACAGATTCAGATTAAGTAAAGCGTTGGCGCGTTTCTGTGATTGACTTTGTAATTTAGCTCCTTCCTCAGGACAAAACAAACATAAACTCTCCCACATTCAAATCCAGATACTGTTACTGCTGTAGTCCACTCCTCTGCGGATTTTACAAAGGCATCATCTTTTCCTTTTTTCAGATTCGTATTCCATCCAAGCCATAAATAAATGTCTCACTCTTTGTAAGACTCCAAATATATACCAGACTGACAGGGAATTGTGTCCTCCTCATATAAAATGCAGAAATTCACTCCACTGTTATATCCATAGCATCGGGAAATAATGTCCTGTCTGTGTGCGTGTGTGTGTGTGTACATATATATGTGTGTATATATATTTATATATATATAGATGTCACAAATTCTAACATCTAAACTGAATAACACAACTCCTCTCAGTAGCCTGTTATATGGATGCCATGCCATGCTACGTTCCACATGAGAAAACCCTACGCATTGCCAGGAGGCTCCAACCTGCAGCAGTACCTTACTGGGGGAAGAGCAAGTCTCCCTAGTGTACTTAGCACCAACAACATCCCCCTATGCAGTACGCCGCATTGTTCTGCCCTTGGGGACTACGTGTCCCAGCACAGACAGTCACCTCAAGCGGTCCATGGAGGGGACAGAGTAGGTGCCAAGCGAGCGCCTCCTTTGGAGTTTGTGTGACTATAAGGGGACACTCCTCCTTGTGACCTGGGGCTAGTAGCCTTCAGGTATAGGGCCTCCATAAGGTATTTTCCACAGGTAGGCCCCATATATATTTCTCATATTACCTCACCCGCACTCCTGATTAGCGGAGTGGTTTATTGGTTGCAATGCATGACTATGAGGGATCCTAGGCCCTGAAGAATGCCCCCAGACCTTCCTTGGCTCTTTGTAGTGGGCAGAAACATGTTGGCCAGTAAATTTTAGATAGGTGACCCAGTGAGTCCTTGTTCTCACAGAGGTGTCCCATCCTTGCTCTTAATCACACCAGCAGACACCACCAATAAAAGTGTACCTTTACACAGGTAACTGACTAGGTGTTTTTACTTCTACCCTAGTATAGCTGGATCCCGTATTTTTCCAGACAAGTTGAAGTTACGCACTCCCTCCAGTTCTTTTAACAGTGAGGTTGAGTCCGCCCAGGTGCCACTGTCCTATTTGGGTGGGGCTAGGTGGTCATATGATGAACCATTACACTATATAGTATGTGAGACCACCTAGTCCGTATAGGAAACTCCCCCCCACCACCACACAACCTTCCCACAGCACCCAATACAGCAACTCATAGGCCCTCATTACAACCCTGGCGGTCAGTGTTAAAGCGGCGGTAATACTGGCAACAGGCCAGCGGCAAAAAAATGGGATTACGACCGTGGCGGAAACCGCCAACATAGACAGCCACTTTAACACTCCGACCATCATGGCGGTACAAACAAACAGCACGGCGGTCACCGCCAACAAACAGGCGGAAGACAATGTTCCGCCCACCCTATCAGAAGATGCCAATCCGCCACCTTTTCTGGGGTGGAACCCACGCGAACAAAAAAACGGCGGAAACAGGACTTGGAAGGGAAAACACTCACCTCTCCACACCCCACGAGGAACCAGGACGCCATGGAGCCAGAACTCCAGATTCTCCCTGCGATGGTCTTCCTGCTCCTCTATCAGGAGCACCAAAGACGGCGGCGACGACCAAGGTGAGTACTGCACCTACAACACAGGGGAGGTGGGAGGGAAAAGAGAGTGACACACACACACACGCAACACCCCCACCCTCACCCACAACAACATACACACAAATACATGCTGAAACATTAAATATACACCCCCACCCCCCTGGAAGAACACAAGGACAAAAGGAAATGCATTGAACTATTGTAATCATTAAAAATCCAGTAGTCAAAACTCGAAATACAGTATATACAATTATGTACACCAACTACACAAGTCTGGATAGTGCACCAATCATTGTCCGTGGACGACTGGGCCCAAAATGCATGGGCGAGGCCCACACATGATACCTGACTGGAAACGGAGAGAACACTGCTGGGGCATAAGATCGAAATGAAACAGGCACCTCAGGGGGAGGGGGAGAGGGGGTACTTCAGCCAGATGAACACACAACACCACTGCTGCACGAGGGGACTCCATGCCCATTGATGTATCCTGGGGAGTGCAAAGCCACAGTCTATTAATTCTCTCCAGTGGGTGGTTTGCCCACTGCTTTATCCTGGGGAGTGCAAAGCCACAGTCTCTCAAGTCTCTCCAGTGGGTGGTTTGCCCCTTGCTTTATCCTTGGGAGTGCAAAGCCACAGTCTCTCAAGTTTCTCCAGTGGGTGGGTTGCCCACTGCTTTATCCTGGGGAGTGCAAAGCCACAGTCTCTCAAGTCTCTCCAGTGGGTGGTTTGCCTACTGCTTTATCCTGGGGAGTGCAAAGCCACAGTCTCTCAAGTCTCTCCAGTGGGTGGGTTGCCCACTACTTTATCCTGGGGAGTGCAAAGCCACAGTCTCTCAAGTGGATGCCTTTCTCCACTGGTTCTGGAGGGGGCTTTGTGCCCAGAGTGCTTCATCCTGCCAAGGACTGAGGTAGAGGATGTGATACTCCACTGGTTCTGGAGGGGGCCTGGTGCCCAGAGTGCTCCATGTGCAGTGTGGCCGGTACAATTCCCTCACCTGGGTGTGTGTGCCACGAGATTGCCAAGGTACAGGTAGCATGATACGCCATGGAGGCAGCGACATACCCCACACTGCTGCGGCTTCGCATTCCACCTGCAGGTGACAACAGTGATGACAGTAATGCTTCATGGAAGCTGCCCAGGGTCCTGGAACTCACCACCAGCCTCGGACGACTGACCACTGGGGATGGTAGGCATGTCTGCGGTGGTGCCACTGTCCGAGGATGTCGCCGGGCCGCTGGCGGTGCTTGCGGCAGTGTCTGTTGTGGAGGTGCTTGCGGCAGGGTCTGTCGTGGCGGTGCTGGCTGCGGGGTCTGTGTCGGCAGTGCTGGCGGCGGGGTCTGTGGCGGCGGTGCTGGCGGGGGGGTCAGTGGTGGCGCCATAGCTCCATCTTCCTTGCAATGGAAGTCTGCTGCACCTGTGATCCGAATAGCTGTGGCTCTACCCGGACGATTTCCTCCACCATGACCCTGAGCTCCTCCTCAGAGAACCTGGGGTGTCGTGGAGGTGCCAGGATGTGGTGTGGGTGATATGTGAGGTGGTGTGTGTTGTGATGTGTGAGGGGATGTGTTGGTGTGTGTTGTTTGAGGTACGTGGATGTTGTGTAAATGATAGTGTTGTGTGTCTGTGTATGCTGGTGTTGTTTTAGGTAGTGCCTCTGTGGCCTGCTTTCACATTTCTGGTAGTAAGGCTTTGTGGGTGATGTGGGTGTGTGCTTTATATTGGATTGGATGTGTGGGTGTGGTGTGTGTATGTGTATCAGGTGTGTGTATTTTGAATTGTCCAATGTGGTAGTGTTTTGTATATGTGTGTGTATTTTGAGCGCGGCGGTGTGTACCGCCAATGGATTACCGCAGTTGAAAGACCCCTGCGTTGATTCGTGGGTCGTGATACTGTGGGCGTATTTCTGTTGGGATGACGGTGAAGGTTTTGTTATCGCCAGTTTATCACTGACCTTTGGTGTGGCGGATTTGTGTGGGTGTCTGTATTATGGCGGATTTCGAGCAGTGGGTTGTAATACCTGTAGCAGAATTCCGCGGCCACAGCGGTATGTTGGCGGTCTTCTGCACGGCTGTAAGCGTCATTTACAGCCAGGGTTGTAATGAGGGCCCAGGTGTCTTGTTTTAGGGAAGGAACACTGGCACTGGGGACATGGTTAGCAAGAACCCAGTGTACTTCAGTCAAAGTTGCATCTAAAAATCAGCCAACAAGTGGAGGGTACTGCAATCAGAACCCATCTCCCTACACCATGCCTAAATCCCTATGCTCCACATTTTACCCTACACAACCCTACATCAGAGATGAACTGGGGACATCGATCTTTGATTGAGATAGTCCCGGCCCGCTGCTAAAAACAGGGCATGTGTTATTCAGTCTGAAGAGATGACCTGCCCTGATGTACCAAGGAAATTGAGGTGTGATTTATGTGGGCCAGTAGCAGTGGTGCCTGCCCTAGTCCAGCCCTTGGTTCAAACAAATGACCAAAAAAGCATTAATATTGTATCCTGGAATATTACAGGCTTGAAACCCAAGCTCAACAATCCAGACTTGGGCATGTGTGTAGATCATTTTAATTTGTGTTTATTCCTGGAGACTTGGGGCCTCACCGCCCGCCAAACTCTTCCCACCATGAGGCCGCCTATGAGGCCTAAACCCCGCCAGCCCTTTTAGAAGTTCACCGGCGGGCAGAAGCAGAGTTATATGTTTTTTTTTATTTTCATCAGTACTAGCTGGGTGTCTCCAATAGGTGCAAGATGTATATTGGTGAGTTCAACACTTGTTTCTTAATTTTAAAATCATGGTGCAAAATTGTTTTCCAATTAAAGTTTCCCATATGTTTTATATTCTAATGCATAGTTAAATATGGCTGCCAACAGATATGGTGAGACAGCGTAAAATGATAAAATTTATGAATTGCCAACAGATACATTGAGATAGCGTTAACACTGGTGAGATTAACACCCGTTCCCTCAATACTACTGTTCTGTGTTTCCTCATCTACACAAGCACTCACACACCCATGCACTTAATCCATATAGCCACTCACCTTAGCAATCACGCAGGCATGCAGGCATTCATGCACCCACATAAGCATCCATTTACTTACCTATACAGACACTCATGCAGCCAACTACACCCGCAAAAAGACAATGAAGCACCCATTTACTCACTCATACAGCTACCCATGCACCAACTCTGTTATGCTTACAGCCACTTACACACTCAGTCACTCACTCATACAAATCACACACCCATTCACTTACCCGTACACACACTCACGAACCAAGTCACTCACCCATAAAACCATTGATGCACCCATTCACTCAACCATACATACATTTATGCACCCATTCACTCAGCCATACAACCACTCACTCACCCATTTACCTACTTGCCCACCCATTCTCTCTCTCATACAGCAACTCATACACCATATTGCTCATCCATATAGCCACTCACAGACCCTACCACTCACCCATATAGCCACTTGACACACCGGTTCAGTGATCCATATGGCCGCTTACACACCCAGTTACTCACCCATACACCCTCTCACACAGTCATTCACCTGTACATCCACTCACATATCCACTCACCTGTACACTCACTCATGCACCCAGGCACTTACCCATAAAAGCAATTCACACACTCACTCACTCACCCATACAGCCACTGACACACCTATTCAGTGACCCATACAGCCACTCACACTCTCAGTCACTCACCTATACACCCACTTATGTACCTACTCACCCATGTCATCATTCATGCACGTAGTCACTCACCCATACAGCCATTTATGCACCCATGCACTCACTCACCCATACAGCCATTCATGCATCCATTCACTCACTCATACAGCCATTCACACACACAGCCACTCACCTATATACCCACTCATGCACCCATTCAGTCACCCATCCAACAACTCAGACTCCCTATTGCTCACCCTTAGAACCGCTCATGGGCCCTATTGCTCACCCTTGCAGCCACTGACTCACAGTCACTCACCCATACAAACACTCACACACTCAGTCACTTACCTGTGCACCCATTGACATACCTACTCACTTACCCATACACTCACTCATGCACCCAGTCACGCACCCATACAGCCATCATGTACCCACTCATACACTCATTCACATTCCCAGTGAGACAGACATACAGCTACTCATGTAGCAAGTCACTCAGTAATTCACTACTTGATACATACTGTCACTCAACTACATCTAATCAGTCACCCTTAAAATCAGTCATGTAATTTTAGTTTAGAAATATAAGACGTGGTCCTAAAAAGAACCATTTTTTGTGTTTGTGAGTTTTGTGGATTTATTTTGTGTTTTTTTAAACTATTTTGACTTTTAATGTTTTAGTGGTATTTTCTGAAGAAAAGGAATATTACTTGCAATGACAAGCAAAACAGTTTGCTTAGTCTGCAAAAGCAAGCAGAAAAACTAAAACAATGGTATTTTAATGTTTGTGCGCCTTGATTATTTGTACAAGATTTGGAACAGCTTGTTCGCCAACACTCAAAACGTTGTCATATTTGCAACAAAAAATCTAAACTTCTGGAATCTCTGGGATGGTTGGAGGAATTTCAGAAATATGGCGTACACTTGATGATGGCCCTGGCTAGTCAGCAGATGCACTGGAAGCATCTTCTCTTTCCAGCCTATGCATTTTCACTCCTACAAGCTGAGTACAGTGCATCGGGCTAGGATGTTTGACCATGCTCGATGTCCCACAGGAATTATTTCTCTCACTCCCTCCTGACAGTAACTTCTTACAAAGAGTGCATGTCACCTTCCGGTCATTAACTTTTTTTTCCCCTTCTGGAGTGGAGAAAAATTCCCACATAGTACTCTCCTTTCTCTTCTTCGGCTGCTCTTCTTCTTCCTCCAAGATGCTGATATCCTCAGCCTGCAGCTGTTCTCCAGAAGCTGCCATATCCATAAGGAAAAGGACAAAAAATAGCAAGGGCAAAGTATTGGGATTGGCGGAGAAGTGTGAAAAGACACAGCCACTCCCAAAATAAATTGCAGTGGGTGGGACCTCTCACTGTAAAAGATGGAAAGGGCCTTAGCTAATGGAGTTGTCTTTTCCAAGCCACGTGGGTTGTGCGCCACATACCCGCCGCGAAATAAACACAACTCATTAAAAACTGTCTAAATGTAGGTTAAAATGTATTTGTTCTTTGCAAACTTTATTTTGTTTAACTTGTTAATAAACCAGTTTATCTATTCTAAAAGTGTATACATGTTTATACTGTACATTTAAAAACCATTGGAGTCGCATACCCAGCATGAATCTGGAAATACGTGCAGGAACGTTACACGTCAACGTCAAGACTCTCGGAAAAGTTCTACAAACGTGTAAAATCTTTTCAAAGTATTGTTATTGTAGTTAATTAACAACATCAGTAAACCTACTACAGGAAACAAAATCTGAACACCTACTGTATATATGTGAATTCTACTGTGCACGAAGGTTCGCGTTGGGTACGCGATGCCTAAATTAAAAAAAAAAATTGAATAACATTAGTATTACTAGTACACAAAAACCTCTTAATTCATCATAAAGGCTCATGGCAGTAACATAACTATGGGATTAGGTCAGGCACCATACAGGAAAAACTGAAAGCAAAGTATCATAAATTCACCTCATCTCTCCTAAAAATATATATATATATATATATATATATATATATATATATATATATAGATGGTGTGTTTATGTTGTAGAGATTAAAACTTCAACTAGTAGTGTAACTGGAAGCAGTTATTGTAAGCAGATGGTGTAGCTACTCAAATGAAGAACCTTAACACAGTTAAGTTAGGGTATTTCACATTAGAGACCTGCAGTCTACATATTAGTGAAAACAGCTCTGTATGGCTGCACAGGAGTGCATGTTACCAATGTCTGCCAACACGTTTTAATCATAGGACACGCCATGGTGACATTCAGTTCTCCACACATCCTAACACCACTTACACCAGTGTTTACATTAACACATACTAACATAAATAAATCACTAAAGGAATACAAAATGAATTCACTGAAAAAAAACAAAGGTTACCGGGACGTTATAGTTAGACAATAGATGAAAAAAGGTTAGAAGAACTTTATAGTTAGGAAATAGAATTTAAAAAAACCTTACAAATTCACTGAAAAAAACAAAGGTTAGAAGAACGTTAGAGTTAAGTCACATTTCAGACATACAAAACCAGTGAAGTTCAGCAGTTATAGTTCCCTGAGCTAAATCTAACTTACGCCCCTGCAATGCACTACTTGTGACCTCACATATTACATCACTCATGACATTTCAAATGACATCACTGAAGTCAGCACTGACATCATCCACAAAAAATGCTAACACATCCACTAATACCCTATACAATCTGACACCACACACAAAAGTACTCACATTCTCCTTCATAGACCCACAAGACTACTGACACAATACCACTGACTTACACAGCTATTAATACAACATACTCACCCATGCATGACTGACTCATCTATTCACACACTTACACAGCAACTCACACACCCACTCACTCACCATAAAGCCACTCACACACCAACTCATACATTTGACAGTCACATACAACTAGACCAATGTCATACAACCACTAACATACCCACTCACTCATCATACAAGCAGTCACAGACCCACACACTTAGCTATGTAGTGGCAGACAACGCTACTTAATCACCGAAACAGATATTTACAGGTTACTCAGCCATGGAACAACTAACACCCCCACTCACTCACCTGTACAACCACTTACACACCCAATCACTCACTCACGAATACAGGCAGTAATACAGCAAGTCACTTCCTTATACACTTAACACATCTACTTACTCTACTATGAACTGACTGACACAGTCTCACACTTGTGTATTCATTCTCATACACCCACTCACTCACCCATACAGTCACTGGCTCACCCACTCACTAGGCAATACAGGCACTAACATGCCCACTTTCTGATGGATACAACTACCTGTGGATTCCTCACCTAATGAATACTCCCATGGCGCCAGCATTCGACGGAAATCTTCTTCCTAGTCTCTGCACGTCGACGAGGACGTCACTCTAGCCCACGCGACGCCGTCTGACGTCATACAGGCAATAAGAGGTCCTCGACGACGTGCCGACGTCAGTTCCCTTTTTTCCGTGCATTCGAAACGGTTATCTTCGAGGGAGCAACTGTTACTTTCGTGGTTACAGTGTATTTTTTGCTGCGTAGGCCTTCTCTGCAGTAATAATGTCGCAGAAAAAGTCGGGTTTCAAGCCTTGTCGAGAGTGTGGGGGCAAGATGTCAGTTACAGATCCTCACTCCGACTGCCTTTGGTGTTTGAGCTCCGACCACGACGTCTCAACTTGCGATTCATGCCAGCACATGAATCCGAAGGCCCTCAAGGAACGTGAGGCTAAGTTGTTTATGGCGAAGTCGAAGAAAGAAAAGCATCACAAGAAGTCTTCTTCGCCAAGGCATCGGCGTCATCGAGACTCCCGGCGCCGTAGAGATTCACGGCGCCATTCAAGCAAGGAGACTCGTTCCAGGTCGCCTTCGGATCGGACCTTGGGAGGTCAGTCCCACGGTCACGCCGCATCCGTCGACGCCGTTGCCCTCTCCGGCGTCACCGACTTCACCTGGGCAGTCGTCGGTGATTGAGGTGATGCAGCCTCTTGTGTTGTCTCCGGCGTCGCAGACGTCGAGGCCGGCGTCGGGGTCGCCTTCGATACAGGCACCCCAGTATCCGGCTTTTCCCACCCCTGGAGCCGATAGTACCGCATTCCTAAATGCGATGTATACCATCTTCCAACAGATGGCTCCAGGGGGTGCTCCGGCTGGTCCTTTGGCCTTTTCATTGGGTGATCCTGCGCCTCTACGGCCGGCACCCTTTATGCCCTTTCTCCCTTTTGGGAACGTGGGCTCGGCGCCGGTGTCGGCGCCGGTGGCTACTCCGGTGGCTTCAGAGGGATTGGCCCCGGAGATTTCCATCCCGTCGACGTCAGGATTTCGTCCTGTGACTCCGGTGGGTCCATCTGCTCCAAGTTCTCTTCGACCTGCTCTTTCATCGGCGCCGAAGTTGCCTGTGGCGCCGGACGCGGCGTCGGTTGCTTCTGGGGATCGGCGCCGATCTTCGACTTCGGCGGAGGCCATGTCGACTCCGCGTATCGAGCAGAGGCTACATTCGAGGAGACGGGCTCTTCGTCTATTGGAAGAGCAGGAGTACCAACGAGTCCTGGAGGAAGGAGAACTGGAGGACTCTGGTGATGGACTGCATGGTCTGGATACAGCCAGTGGGCTGGACACTTCCCCTGAGTGGGATCTTTTGTCTCCAGGGGAATATACGGAGGAGGCTGCTTCCTTTCACGCTGTAGTACGGAAGGCAGCTAACTTTCTGGACCTGCCTTTGCCGGTGGCAGAGGCGAAGCAGAATCTTCTAACGGAGGTGCTACATCCGGCCTCTGCTGCAGCGGAGCCTCTCTTGCCGTTTAATGAGGCTTTGCTTGATCCGGTGCTAGAGGTGTGGAAGAGGCCAGTATCTTCCTCAGCGGTTCATAGGGCGGTGGCCAGGAGGTATCGAGCTGCGCCATCTGACCCTGGCTTTCTTTCTAGACACCCTACACCGGAGAGCTTGGTGGTGCAAGCCTCCTGTTCATCAAAATCAGCGCCTGGATCTTTCCCGACGGTGCCTGGAGACAGGGACTCGAAAAAGCTGGATGCGCAGTCCAAGAATTTTTTTTCATCCTGCAGTCTGGCGTTGAAGGCCACCAACGCAACTTGCATTCTGGGGAGATACATTCATGCTCTTATGGATGACATTTTGTCATCATTTACGGAGCTTCCCCAGGGTCTTTTGGATGTTGTTTCGGACGCCCAGGCTGCCGCGACCCAGATTATTCAGTCTGGGCTGGACACGACCGACTCGGTGGCTAGGGCAATGGGCACGGCTGTGGTGGCAAGGAGACAGGCCTGGCTCCGTAATTCGGGGTTTTCTGCGGATGTGCAGTCAACCCTATTGGACCTCCCGTTTGATGGGGACAAACTGTTTGGGGCCAAGGCAGATTCGGCCTTGGAGCGATTTAAGGAGAGCAGGGCCACAGCCAAATCGTTAGGGCTCCAAGCTCCTTCTTCCTCTGCCTCTTCCAGATTTTTCAGGAGGTTTCGTGGATTTGGGCGTGGCTCTTCCTCCTCTTCCTTTCGGGGGAGATTCCAGCAACCTGCCTCTTCCCATCCCTATAGATCTTTTAGAGGGAGAGGTAGGGCCCGCACCAGAGGAGCCTCTCAGCAGCACTCTGCCTCTTCCTCGTCCTCTGGAGGGGTGCAGCAGGGAAAGCAGCCTTAGGCTTCCACCATTTCCCAATCACTCCTCTCCTGTAGGGGGAAGATTACGGCATTTTCTCCGCAAGTGGAAGACTATTACAACGGACACTTGGGTTCTCAGTATTGTGGGAAAAGGCTACACCCTTCCCTTTCGGGAGTTCCCGCCCCCCATCCCGCCTCGCCCATCTTATTGTTCAGAAAAACACCTCCTGTTGCTAGAACAGGAGGTACAAGTCCTCCTTTCAAAGGGCGCGGTGGAGTTGGTCCCAGAGCAGGAAAGGGGTCGAGGTTGTTACTCAAGGTATTTCCTGATTCCCAAGAAGGATGGTCGGTTGAGACCAATCCTGGATCTGAGGATCTTGAATTGGTTCCTCAAACAGGAAAAGTTCAAGATGCTGACCCTAGCTCAGGTGCTTTTGGCGTTGAACAAAGAAGATTGGATGGTGTCTGTCGACTTGCAGGATGCTTACTTTCATATCCCGATACTCAAGTCACACAGGAAGTATCTCCGGTTTGTGGTAGGATCGCAGCACTATCAGTTTGCGGTCCTTCCGTTTGGTCTTACTTCAGCACCTCAAGTCTTCACGAAGGTGATGTCGGTGGTTGCGGCAGAGCTCAGAAGGAAGGAGATAGCAGTATTCCCTTACTTGGACGACTGGTTGATCAAAGCCAAGTCTCCGGAGCTTGTGTCGCATCATATGCAGTCAACGACTCAGTTGTTGTTCGACCTGGGCTTTTCGGTGAACGAGCCCAAATCTCACCTGGAGCCCTCTCAGCGCCTCCTGTTCATAGGGGCAGTACTGGATACAACATTGAGTCGAGCCTTTCCTCCGCCTCAGCGGATTCAGGATATTCAGGAATTGGTTCCAATGTTTCGAAGTGGAGCGGTAGTTCCAGTCCTCAAGGTCCTTCGTCTGCTCGGTCTGTTTGCCTCCTGCATTCTGTTGGTCACGCATGCTCGCTGGCACATGAGGGCTCTTCAGTGGTGCCTCCGAAGGCAGTGGTCTCAACACAAAGGAGATCTAGAAGGTGCTGTCAAGATCTCCAGAGATGCTGCTGTGGACTTGAAGTGGTGGATTGCGAGCAACAATCTTTCACAGGGAAAGCAGTTCGCGCAGTCGCCACCAGTGGCCACGGTCATAACGGATGCTTCCACTCTAGGGTGGGGAGCTCATCTGGGGGATCTGGAGATCAAAGGCCTTTGGTCTCCAGAGGAACAGATGTTTCATATCAATCTGTTAGAGTTACGGGCTGTACGTCTGGCTCTCAAGGCCTTCCTCCCTTCCCTTCGTGGTCAGTCGGTACAGGTCCTGACGGACAATACTACCACGATGTGGCACATAAACAAACAGGGAGGAGTAGGGTCGTACCTTCTCTGCAGAGAAGCTCTTCGACTATGGTCCTGGGCAAAGGACCATCAGATTTGCTTGGTAGCAAATCATCTGGCCGGGGTCTTGAATGTACGTGCGGACAGTCTCAGTCGCCAATTCTCAGCAGACCACGAGTGGCGTCTCCATCCAGATCAAGCCCGTTTGATCTTCCAAAGGTGGGGGTTTCCTCGGGTAGATCTGTTTGCCACTCTGGAGAATGCGCATTGTCCGTTATTCTGCAGCCTCCAGTATCCGATGCAGGGAGCGTTGGGGGACGCGTTTCAAATAACCTGGTGCGGCCAGTTGCTTTACGCGTTTCCTCCCATACCCTTGATTCCTCGAGTATTGAGGAAGATTCGCCAAGACCGGGCCCAAGTCATTTTAATAGCTCCAGATTGGCCAAGGAGGGTGTGGTACTCCGACCTTCTCCAACTCTCAATGTGCCCTCCGCTCCGTCTCCCTTTCAGGGCAGACCTACTCTCGCAGTCGCAGGGGCAGGTTTTACACCCCAACCTCCAGAGTCTGCACCTACATGCCTGGAGATTGAACGGGGCAACCTGAGTTCCTTCTCTCTCCCGCCTGATGTAGTGGATGTTATATTAGCGGCCAGGCAACACTCCACTAAATCTATGTACGCTAATAGGTGGTCTAAATTTGTTGCGTGGTGTGGAGAGAGGCAGATTGATCCCTTACATGCTCATCTATCGGACGTTTTGTCTTTTGCTCTGTCTCTAGCGCAGAAAGGTTGTGCAGTGGCTACCATTAAGGGTTATTTGTCGGCCTTGTCAGCCTTCATTTGTCTTCCAGACCAACCATCGTTATTTAAATCCCCTATTGTTATCAGATTCTTGAAAGGTCTTCTAAATAAATATCCTCCAAAACCATTCGTTATGCCGCAATGGGATTTGTCCTTGGTCCTGACTTTCCTTATGGGGTCCCCTTTTGAGCCTATGCATTCTTGCCCCTTAAGGTATTTGGTTATAAAAACAGTTTTCCTGGTAGCTATAACATCTGCAAGGAGAGTGAGTGAGTTGCAGGCCTTATCGGTAAAGCCCCCTTATACAACTTTTTATGGGGATAAGGTGGTGTTGAGGACCAAGGCTGCTTTCCTCCCGAAGGTTGTTTCACCTTTCCATTTGGCTCAGACAATTACTTTGTCCACGTTCTATCCTCCGCCTCATCCTTCTAAAGAGGAAGAAAGACTGCACCGTCTGGACCCAAAGAGGGCGTTAAGCTTCTTTATTGATAGAACAAAGGATTTCAGGCTGGAGGATCAGCTGTTCATCGGGTACGTGGGCAAGAGGAGAGGAAAGGCAGTCCACAAGAGAACACTCTCCAGGTGGGTTGTTCTTTGCATTAAAATCTGTTACTCTTTGGCAAAGAAGGATCCTCCTGAGGGCATTAGAGCTCATTCCACCAGAGCTAAGTCGGCCACTTCGGCCTTGGCCAGAGGTGTTCCTGTGGTCGACATCTGCAAGGCCGCAACTTGGTCGTCCCTTCACACTTTTGCGAAACATTAATTGTTTGGACTCTGAGGTCAGAAGGGACGGCCATTTTGCACGGTCAGTGCTGCAGGATTTCTTGGTTTGACTATTTAGGCACCCGCCACCGGGCGTGGTACTGCTTTGGGACTCTATTCATTAGGTGAGGAATCCACAGGTAGTTGTATCCATCAGAAGAACGAGTTACTTACCTTCGGTAACGACTTTTCTGGTGGATACATTAGCTACCTGTGGATTCCTCACGGTCCCACCCGCCTCCCCGTTGCCTTTCTGGTCTCACCAAGTAATCCTTGGGTGCGCTCCTCTTGGTCTTCAAGGTTGCAATAGATGTTGTATATATGGATACTTGTGTATATTTATCTGTATATATATATGTATATATCTTTGTGTATATACATGATTTGCATATATTTGTTCGTTTAAAAAAAAAAAAAAAAAGAGAGAGTTATATTAAATTTACAGCTATTCATTGCAATATTGTGTATTTTACAAGGTTATGGGATGTTGCCTTGCTCTTTCATTGCATGGAGTTGTTCTCATGCACGTAAAAAATGTTGGTACTGACGTCGGCACGTCGTCGAGGACCTCTTATTGCCTGTATGACGTCACACAGCGTCACGTGGGCCAGAGTGACGTCCTCGTCGACGTGCAGAGACTAGGAAGAAGATTTCCGTCGAATGCTGGCGCCATGGGAGTATTCATTAGGTGAGGAATCCACAGGTAGCTAATGTATCCACCAGAAAAGTCGTTACCGAAGGTAAGTAACTCGTTCTACTAACCCATACAAGCACATACACAGCCACTCACAAACCCATGTACTCATACACCCACTCACTCACCCATGGACCCACACACATACTCACTCTATCACTGATGCAGCTACTCACAAGGCCACTCATTGTGCCATAAAGTTAATTATTTATCTAAGGATTTCTGCAGGTCAAACACTCCTACTTCTACTTAGTCACACATACTCTCACGCCCTCTTTCAAAAATACAGTCAGAAAAACACTGTGTCACTCATCCATACAAGCAATCACACACCCACTCACTTGTACAGACTCTCACACCACCAGTGACTCAGTCAATACAGCCACTCACAAACTCACCCATTCACCAATTCAGATACTTACTCATCTTTCTCAAGCTCCCATACAATAAATAACTCAATCGCATACTCACTCATAGACCTGCTCACACACACATAAACACATCCATACAACTAATTACACTCAGTGAATGATGTCATCAATGATGTTATCAGTGATGTCATCAGTGATGTCACTGATGATGTAATACGTGAGGTCATAAGCAGTGCATTGTGGGTCGTAAGTTATAGTTAGCTGAGGTAACTATAACTGCTGATTCAACTGGTTTTGTATGCATGAAATGTGACCTAACTATAACATCCTTGTAACCTTTGGCTTTTTCACTGAAGTTCTAAGATTGTTTGTATTCTATTTCCTAACTATAACAATTTTAACAAACCATTTCATGTAAAAGGCTACTCATCAATACTCAAGTGTACATAGACATTTAGAAACAAGACCATTTTTTATCATACATCGCCATGGTGCTGTCAAATTTGGAGCAATATGAATAGGGGGATGCCCACTCCCCACAAAAAGTGGCCAGTTAGGGGGTGTAGTGGCCCCAAGGGTAAGCAGCCCATTGGCTACTATCCTTCACTCCCCTTAACAACACCTAAATTGAATACTTAGGGGACCCCCTGATACCATGAAAACAGATCTTCGCTGGACACAAAAAGAGGAATAGACAAGAAGCCTGCTGACCATGAGAACTGAGGAGCACAACTGATGTGGCATCAAGCCTGCCTGCCGCCCCTGACCCTTGAGGAGTAACTGGGACAGCTGCTAGTGCTTCACAAATCACCAAGAAGAACTCCCTTTGAGTAGAGGAGCTGCTTCCCTGCATCCACAGGCACCAAAGAGAGAAGTGTGAGGAGCGGGACCGCCAAAAGCCAGACATCACCACTGCTCTGAGCTGCCAAGCCTGAGCTGAAGTGGGCCAATGGTGTCAGCGTGGTACCAGGCCCTCCAGCGACAAAGCCCACCCTGAGTTTCTCCACTGTGGACTTCAAGACGGCATCTGCAGCCTGTTTCTGCAGAACCCCCTGCAACCCCAAATTACCAGGAGACAAAAACCTGATGCATCAGTACACTTCTGCACCTGTCTGTTTGGACCGAGGAGAAGAGAGCCAAGGGTGTCCCCACGTCTCCCATCCTCATTAGACCTGAGCCCACTTGTTGGCTTGGTCAAACTGGACTCCCAGTCCACCCCTGCAGACTGTTTCTGCAGGACCCCCTGCAACTGCAAGGAACTCCAGCACCAGACCTGAAGCCAAAAGACGCCACTACCCCAGAGCTCCCCGGCTTGAGGAGAACTGGACCCACAGCGTCCCCTCGTGCCCGAGGATCTCAAGGGTCTAGCCCCGCTGTGCTTCCCCCGGACTGTCCTTCCAGTCACAACTTGCAGCAATTTTCCAAACGGACGGTTTCCCTTCAAAGTTAATGGGCCACCCGACGCCGTAACACACCTTTGCACCTGGACGCCCCTATGCCTCCCGAGGTGACCTGTTGGTGTGGCTTTGGACCCTGCCCCATACTCACCTTAAGTCCTGGAGAAGAATGAAGTGCCTGAATGCAGTACATGTCTTTCTCCCATAGGATAACAGTTCTGCACACTAAAAATACACTGTGTCAACTTTTGAAAACTGTAAAAATTCCTATCTCCAAAAGTAGTCACCTGATTCCGGTGATCTTGGTATCTAAAGGTATATAAAATTATGTTAATTTTATAAATTGGTGTCAGGTTTTGTTATTGAGTGTGTATCTCACTTAATGTATCAGTGTGTGCCTTACATCCTTAGCACTACCCTCTGATATGCCTAAAAGTGCAACCATATTACCCAAAAAGAGAGCATTTGTGAAATCACTTGTTCCTCTGTGATACCTCCGTGGATTGCTTTGACTCTTTGCACAGTGTGCCTCATTTTGGTCTCCTATATAAAGAGCCAGTTTCCTGTAGTGACCATTCAAACTGTTAGTTTTCCATACATGCATATGTTTTAACCCAGGGATGGGTAGACGTTGACAGCAGCAAGTCTTTAGACCGTTTTCAGACCTTGCCAACATGGAGGAAAGGGACAGCATGAAGAAGTTCAGGTTGAATAGACAAACTATCCTGGATTTGTGTCATCAGCTGGAGCCTGATCCCTTGCCTCAGAATGTAAATGCACAGCAATAACACCAATAGTCCAATAGTGAAACTCATGGCAGTACTTCATTTTGTGGCCACCGGAGCTTTCCAATACACTATGTCAGTATCTGGAGCCATGTCTCAACCAACTTTCAGTGGTGTGTTACAAGAAGTCCTTTCTTCATAATGTCAACAACTACATCCAGATTCCACAAAAACATGATTTGCCCAATGTGAAAGGAGATTTTTATGCTTTGGGTGGGCTACCACATGTGGTTGGACCAATAGATGGCAAATTGCCTTGATGCCATCACATGCCAGAGAACAGGTAAATAATCGAAAGAACTTCCATTCCATCAGTGTGCAGGTTGTCTGCTTGTCTAATTTGTACATTTCAAGTGTCTGTGTCACTTTCCTGAGTCAACACATGATTCCTTTGTACTACGCAACAACACCATACCCCTGCAAATGTCACAACTTGGACCTGAGAGGTCCTGACTTTTTGGTAAGTACAAAAGGACTTGACGGTAATTTGCTTTAATCCTAGTTTAGGAAGGCACAGTGGCTTTATGTAATATTAAGCTATTGATATATTGCTTCCATGTAGGACATTCAGCTTATCCTAAGCGACCCTGGTTGTTAGCATCGTCGAGGAATCCAACAATGGCAGAGAAAGTATCCTTAAATGAGGCCCATGGACCTGGAGGCCAGTAGAGTGGGCTTTTGGGCTCCTGAAAGCCAGTTTCACATGCCTGGACAAGACTGGTGGAGCCTTCCTCTACTCACCCGATAAGATGTGCCAAATCACGGTTGCCTGCTGCATAACATCACCCTGCAACGGAACATCCAAATCATTGCAGAGAATGGAGACTGTGAAGAGCCACCTGTTGAGAATGTTGAAATGCCCAATGAATATGGCAGTGGGGAAGAGCAAGGAATTGACCTATGCCAAGACGTCATTGACCAATTCTTCACCTGAGTACTTTTACATAACAAATCAGTCTGTGATGCTAATTTAGTAGAAATGGTTAATTCAGAAAAGTCATACGCAAAGATGTTTGTTGTTCAAAGTTTTCATACATTGACCACTGTGTTTCCTGAAATAGATTTTCTTTGCTTGTGCTAAGTATATGTGTCCTTCTGTCTTATCAATTAAGGCAAGTGTCTTCTGTTAGATCAATAATTTTCCCTTGCCAATCTGTCTTAGGATGCTTCACCATGTCATCTTCATTTGGAGAATTTCAAAGTTGTGACATTTGCAGTGATATGCTGCTGTTGGAAAGTATAAAGGGAACATGAGTTGACCCTGGGACAGACACCTACTTTGGATGTACAGATCTTGTCCAGAGACAACTTGCACATTGTGTCAGACCTGTTTTATGTCGAATGTTAGTACTAAGGCAATATGTTCTGCTTCACGTGCTCTGACCACACATATATGCCAAATCATAACATCCTGATCTCCCTACACATTAGCTAAATCTTCACTTTGTTTTTAGTGCATAAAGCTGTTGATGTGACTCCTCACAGTTGAAAGAACTTTTTGTAGCACACCACTGAAAGGTGATCATGACATTCCACTGGATACTGCCACCATGTACTGAAATGGTCCTGTGACCTCAGATTTTGTTTCTGCCACAATGTATGTAGGGAAGTACCCTCTTTTTGGCATGGTTACCCCCACTTACTCCAGTATTGGAACTTTCATAGATTCACATGCTTGAATCCTTCATGTCGTTGTGATGGGAGTCCCTGGTGTTATAGAAAAGCTATGCCTCAATGTAGATATATATTACGTGCATTAGGCCTTTACTTTAGTAACATATCATAGTCATTTTGTAAAAAAGGACCAAAATCCAGAATCCACTAATCAGGTCACACCACCTTCGAGAACCTTCCAGTGAGGAGCTGCCTTCCCTCAGATTTTCCACCGCACGTCGTGCTAGGGGGTCTCCTTAGAGCTCTGCCCAATTTTTTGGACAACTACTCTTTCATTTCAAACTTTTATTCAAGTAGATGCTTCAAAATGACCAGTATGTCGGAGACACCTTAAAAGGGGCTATTCAGACCATGTGCTACCTGTATGAAGAAGAGGCTTCATATTGATGACCCACATGACGACTGCATATACTGTCCGTACCCGAACCATAAGATCAGAGACTGCAAGGTACTTCAAACATTTTCTACAAAAACTTTAAAAGAGGCCGTCTTCTTCTGTGGCTTCAGAAGTTAAAAGCCAGAACCAACCCTGTTTCTGACGATGATAGTGCCTCCCCTTGTATGTCAGTCAGTAAAACTCCTGTCAAGAGACATATGGAGGATAACACTAACAAACCTCTGAAAAAGGCACTTAAGAAATCATCTGAGGGCTCCTCTAAATCTCACAGCCCTTCCAAGAAACATTCTGCCAAGTTGGTAAAAGTGAAAACAGATTCCTTGTCAAAACCAAAGAAGGAATGTAGTTCTGAGGCCCCAACGCCGCCTCTGCAGGTTAAGCACAAGTTCAAGAAACTGTCATCTGTGCCATCGACGACGAGGGCGTCGGCGACATCACCGACGACAGCCTAGGTGACTACTGTCAGCACCATTTCAGTATCGACGGCAGCATCTATTGAATCATCGTCGACTGTAGTGACATTGTCATCGACGGTGCATCCCATAACATAGCTGCTGAAGTCTCCGTCGATGAGATGCACCTCGTCGACGACCATCCCATCGTCGACGTTGCCGCCGACGCACATCTTGTTGACGCTACCGAAGAACGGACACCTCATCAACGATGCCACTGTCAGCGCTAATGCCACTGATGACAATCCTGTCAACTACGCACCCGTCGACGATGCACCCATCGAAGATGCACCCGTCGACGTCGATCCCGCCGACTATTCACCCACCTACGACCGTATTAACGACGCCACCACCATCATTTATCATCATCGATCATGAACATACCTGCAAAGAAACCATCGTCACTGCCTCTTTTCTCATCAGCAATGCAGACACCCCTATGAGGACATCAAAAACATAGCTTAACTCCTAGTAAAGTTTCTCATCTACTACGTCCCAATTGTTGGATTATGTGGCATAGTTAGAAGCCCCTCCCAGTTGCATGTAAAATGTCAGGAATATTCAGACGATGACTCCTATTAGGACCAACAATACTATTCCCAACAATCTCAACCACAACAGGAGCTGGTATGTCTTCCCTCTTGGTTGGTGTCTGACCTCCAGTCTATGTTTGCGGATTACAGAGATTGCTTTCCGCCAGCACCCACATCAGTACAACAGCATCAACCTACCGTGAAACCAACAATACCACAGCAAACTCAACAACCTCAAGTGAGTCCTCTGCCTCACCCACGAACTTCCCCTCAAAAGATGCCTTCTTAGGATGACGAAGGGGAAGAGGGTGAGATCCTCACCCATCAGGATGAATGGGACGAATATATTAACCCTACACCTGCGTCTCCCGTTCAGCCTACAGTGAAATCCCCACCCCCGGAGGATAATAGGGGGTTTTCATAACTTGTTAGAAATGGTGGCCACAAGTTTTGATTTACCAATGTTGTCAGTGCAACAGGATTGTTTCCCGTATGATTTTAAAGAACCCTACAGAAAAACAGTCAAGGCTATCCCTATCATAGATCACGTCTGGAACCAAGGGCTGGAGATTATGCACAACCCTGCAACAGTCCAGCGAGTCTTACCTAGGATAGACAAGAAGTACCACAGATGACGCTCCAACATGTCTTACAGGCCATCCAAAGGCAGACTCTGTCATTTCACAAGCGGCGCAATGCCACTCCAGAAACCCTTCTGCCCCTTTAACTTCACCACCAGATAAGGAAGGAAGGCGACTTGATAATATTAGTAAACCTTTTTATTCAAAGTATGCATTGTAGTGCGAGCATCAAACTCGTTTGCCATCCTTGGAAGGTATGACAGGCAGCTATGGTTGGACATTTCACAATATTTGGAGGAGCTGCCAGAAGCCACGAAGAGTGAAGCAAAAACAGTATTACTGGAAGGACGACGTTCCTCTCCTGAGATCATTGACTGTGCTCTTGATATCGCAGCCATGGGTTTTAGACAATTGCCTGGAGCAGCAGTGTTAAGACGTCAAGGATGGCTTAAGGCCACTAACTTCCAGCCTGAAATACAAACTAAAATTTTGGATCTCCCTTATGATGGGTAGGCATTATTCGGGAAACACAATGATAATGCCCTTCAGGCTGTAAAATATGACACAGATCATTTTGCACTCTCCAGTTTAGGAAAACGCCTTTTCGTGGAGCTAGGGGGAGAGGCCAGTCTTCATTTCGTGGAGCATATAAGCAATATAAGTACCAGACATACCCCGCCGTTAGCCACTCCACCAGACCGCGATATCAGCAGCGGCAGCCACCTTCAGCTGATTACGGCAGACCCCCACAAAGAGGAAAGCCTGTCATTCCTCCTGTAGGCAATGACGATGTTCAACCACAGGCTACCTTTTGCTCCTCCCCGGTAAAATCTCATAGAACTCTGAAAAATCACATCCATCATTGGCGTCAGATAACCAAAGACAAATGGGTACTAGATATAATTCAATTTGGCCACCTTCTGGAGTTTTTACAAATGCCTCCACCCACGCCTCCCTCTCGGGTGCAACAAAAACACCTGTGTTTGCTCAACTTATAAGTGGACTTTATGTTAAAAAAAGGAGGCAATAGAGAGTGTGCCTTTGTGCCAAAGGGGGAACTTGTCAGCATGGCTCCTGAGTTCATTGAGTTCGGCCATTTAAACATCACTAATGACTGCAAGGAGATACGAGCCAGAGCCTGGGCGGATAGCAGGAATGAAACATACCTCTTAAAAAATTCTGTTTGTGGTGCAAGTCTGCTAAGTTACATCCTCTGTCCTCCGCTGTGGAAGAAATCTTACCTTATCTGTTGAATCTAGCGCGCTCAGGATTACAACATGCATCCATTAAAGTTAATCTGACAGCCATCTCTCGCTTTAGAAGAAGATCCGGTAAGCCATCTCTTTGGTCTCACAGGCTTATAAAGAAATTCTTTAAAGGTCTTTTTAGATCCTATCTGCCAGTAAGAGCCCCTTCTCCGGCATGACAATTAAACACAGTTCTTGGTCAACTTATGAAAGTGCTGTTTGAGCCCATTCACAAGACGGACATTAAATACCTTACATGGCAGGTGGCACTGCTTATCGCGCTTACGTCTGCTCGTAGGGTTAGTGAAATACAAGCGTTCACAATACATGAACCTTTCTTACAATTTAGAGAAGACAACGTCATCTTACATGCCATCCCTAAATTTATACCCAAGGTACCCTCGGACTTTCATCTCAACAAACCTGTGTTATTGAAATCTTTCTTCCCAAATCTGCTAAGGGCAGCGGAAAGGTCTCTTTACTCGCTAGATCTGAAGGGATGTCTCAAGTTTTATCTAGAAAGGACGAAATCTTTTCAGAAATCAAACCAACTTTTCATAGCTTACAGTAACCCTACAAAAGGCTTCCCAGTGACCAAACAGACTATCTCTCGCTGGATTACAAGTGCAATCATTCATTGCCATACAAACGCTGGTCTACCTTTAGACTCTACACGCTTCCACGTCCTGTGTGTTATGAAAGTTTCTAATACTGGAGAACTACAGCTACAGTTACAGGTAAGTAACTTATTTATTTTTGCATGCTCCCAGTGTGTTTTGACTGTTTTCACTGGGATCCTGCTAAGCAGGACCCAGGTGATTGTGCTCTCTCCCTCTAAATTTGGCTGCTTAGGACTCTGCACACCCCACAATTGGCATACCCATGCCTCCATATAAGTTCCTAGTATATTATACCTAGGTACCCAGGGCATTAGGGTACCAGGGGTTCCCCATGGGCTTCAGCATGTTTTATGCCACCCATGGCAGCCCATGTAAATTATGTTTACAGGCCTGCCATTGCAGCCTGCGTGAAAAGGTACATGCACCCTTTCACTAGAGGTCACTGCACCAGGGCACTGTAAGTCACCCCTATGGTAAGCCCTCCTAGCCCAGAGGGCAGGGTGCAGGTAAATGTGTGTGTGAGGGCACCCCTGCCTGAGCAGAGGTGCCCCTACAAACTCCAGCTGTATTACACTGGACTTCGTAAGTGCGGGAAGCCATTTTACCCATATATTGAACACATCTGGGTCCAGCTACATAATGGTAAATCCAAACCTGGGCATGTTTGATATCAAACATGTTGGAATCACACCCCAATATTGTTGCCAGTATTGGTTTATGATTCCATGCACTCTGGTGGCTCTTTAGAGGACCCCTAGCATTGCTCCTACCAGTCTTCTGGGTTTTTTCGGTCACCCCGCACTGCTGCCACCTCTCAGACAGGTTTCTGCCCTCCTGCTGCTTGACCAGCTCAGGCAGAGGAAGACAGAAAAAAGGATTTCCTGTGGGTGAGGGAGGAAATATGTGTTACTTGGCTTGGGAGGGGTAGCCTCCCCAATCCACTGGTATGCTTTAAAAGGCACATTTGGTGCCCTTTTGGCATAAACCGGTTTGCACCAGTACAGGGACCCCAGGTCTCTGCTCTGGCACAAAACTGGACAAAGTAGAGAGGAGTGACCACTCCCCTGCCCATAACCGCCCTAAGGGTGGTGCCCAGAGTTCCTCCAGGTGGCCACTTTATTCTGCCATCTTGAATCCAAGGTAGGCAGAGGCCCCTGGAAGCATTTGAGTGGCCAGGTCAGGTAGGTTACGTCACAGCCCCCTCCTGACAGGTGGTCACCTGGCTAGGTGACCAGTCCCCCTTCCTGGGCTATTTAGTGTATCCCTCTCAAGTGGGTCCTCAGATTCGACATTCATGTTTCCAGCAGGACTCCTCTGCATCGTGTACTTCAAACTCTGACCACTGGGATTGCAGGTCCAGGTATCCCATATTAGTGAAGTGTAGGCAGTGTTTAGGAAGTCAGGACTCTCTAGAGGTAGCTGTGGATGAGCAGCCAAGACTTATCTAGGAGAAATGCAAAGCTTATGCAATACCACACACAGCACTTACACACATGAAAGAACAACACAGTGTTACGGAAATAAAGGTACTTTATTATAGTAACACAAATACTAGAATACTGAATAGACAATCCCCCAGTTGGAGGTAGGTAGACACACTATTATATACATATTCACCATCAGTAAATAGCATAGAAAGCAATAGGCATTGGTAAAAGCAATAGCAAATAGTGAGGGCCTTAGGGAAGGGCCAAACCATATACTAAAAAAGTGGAATGTGGAAGGCAGTCCCCCACCCAAGGAAGTGGAATCAGTAGAAGGGAGCTGGAGGAACTAGGAACCCCACAAGGTAAGTACCAGAGTGCCCCTCAGAGACCAGGAGAATAGAGGTAAGTACCTGGTTCTCCCCAAACCCACCAAAAGGTCTTCAGAAGAGGATTTTGCAAGACTCAGACAAGACTGCAAGAAACTAAAGGTGGATCCTAGTAGAGGAAGACCTGTAAAAGAAGGGGACCAAGTCCAGTTCACGTTGGAGTGTCTGGTCGTGACAGGAGCCACTACCTGTTCGTGGATGCAGGACCAGGTAGACGGTGAACGAAGAAAGTCAGCATTGCAGCATTGAGCAGTTGAAGAGTTCCTGAAGTGATGCAGTCGACATCCCGCACTGGAAGAAGGATTGCAGTTGGTCAGTGGTGCAGAAAAAACAACATCAAGCCGTGGCAAAAGCAAATTCTGTGGAAGAAAAAATGCAGAGCTGCCGGGGACCAGCAAGGCCCAGGAGGACTCAACCCATGGAGGGGGAGTCTCGGGTGACCCTCAGCAGTGAGAAGTGTCACAGGAAGAGGAAGCAGCCCTCACAGGCGACCCACAGGCAGTAAGCACAGTAGTCGCAGTGAGATCCATGCTGCACACCTAGAAAGGAGTCCCACGTCACTGGACAAGCACACAGAGGGCTATGCGTTGCAGGGAAATGTGGTGGGGGCTGGGGCTACAGGGAGCCTGAAGATCTCTTGGAGGAGATGCCAACAAGCTTTGGTAGCTGCAAGAGATGCAGTGCATGGGGGTACTGTTCTGCGTGGAGAGGCAAGGGCTTACCATCTCCGAAGTTGGACAGCTGGTAGAGAGGACCAAGAGGACCACTCCAGACCACCATCCGTGATGCAGGGTCCCTGTAGCTCTGGAGGAGTGGAGATCCATCCAGCTGGTCGTCATTGCAGTTGGTGCCTGTAGATGCCGGGAAGTAACTCTTTCACTCCAAGGGAGAATCCTTCTTTTGCAGACTGGAGACTTGTTGCCCTCAGAGGATGCACAGCTGAGGAAATGTTGCAGTTGCTGGTAGGAGCTGGAAAAACAATGTTGTGAAGCAGAGTCGTTGCTGTAGATTCAGATTGTCGGTTCCTGGATGGTCCAGTTGCAGTTCCATTGGCCAGAAGGTGAAGTAAACATTGCAGAGGAATCCTGCTGGAATCTTGCACGTTGAGTTTGAGGACCCACCCAAGAGGAAGACCTTCAATAGCCCAGGAAGGGGGATTGGTCACCTAGCAGGGTTGACCACCTATCAGGAGGGGGCTGTGATGTCACCTGCCTGTCCAGGCCACCCAGATGCTCCCAGAGGCCTCTGCCCATCATGGATTCAAGATGGAATAATCAAGTGGCCATCTGCAGGAGCTCTGGGCACCACCCCTGGGGTGGTGATGGACAGGGGAGTGGTTACTCCCCTTTCCATTGTCCAGTTTCTTGTCAGAAGGTCCATGGACTGGTGCAAACAGTTTCTGCAAGAAGGGCACCAAATGTGCCCTTCGAAGCATACCAGTGGCTTAGGGAGTTTACGGGACCAGACGCTGTCTTGTCCCACATTTAAGAAAGTTGTGAATAAATCAAGTAAACTGCATAGCTGGCTGGAAGACAGGAAGGAACTGGCCGAAAGGCCTCATCGTTGATTAGTTCTTAAATCATGTAAAACGTATAAAGAATCACCATTGATGGCTGCACCCTATTCTTTGAAAATTAAACAACGCTTTCTAAGGCTAAGGCTAGGTGAGATGCCAACGCTAGACCTCATGCATAAATAGAAAAATGAGTTAGAAAGAGCCAATCAGGAATGCTGCTTATCCTTGCGGTGGAAACATAAGGGCACGTGGTCTGCATTTTCCCAGCTTTGGCCATTCACAGAATTAAAATGTTGAAGAAAGAATTCAATAATTTAGGCATTAGAACAGGGAGACAAGCCCTAATCGAAGGACTTGATCCTAGAAATGAAATACTCAATATTAGGCTGGCCCTTCAAGAACTTAGGGATTAGGGCAACTGGATATCTAAAAGGGCATACTACCCCTCGAGAACGTGGGTCAGGATGTGTATACCAGGGATTAAGATGTGCATATTGCTGTTAAGTTTTGATTATTTACCATCTAATCAGTACTCAGTCACTCGGCTGTAGGATGTAACGCACTTTTCTTGGCCAGCTTTGCAAATGAATTAAGCTAGCAACTCTTAAACATCAAACGCCTTTCTGATACTCTGTTACTAGGAATCTACGGTTGCCGGCCAAACCGCCTAAAAAAAAAAAAATGCCTAAAAACTTGATCTAAGGTCTGGCTCCTCCCATAGTCATAGCACACATGATTAATGTTGGATGAGTTAACTCATGTTTTATCACAATTTTAACGACCCTTTAAATGCTCGGAAACAGCTTTATGGGAGGTTAATAGGTATGAAGGATGTATGGGGGTAAATTATGTAACTATGGCCCATATTTATACTTTTTTAGCGCCGCATTTGCGTCATTTTTTTACGCAAAAACAGTGCAATCTTACAAAATACCATTGTATTTTATAAGTTTGCGCCGATTTCGCGTAAAAAAACCCAACGCAAATGTGGTGCTAAAAAAGTATAAACATGGGCCTATGTCTTTTATCATGATTTTAATCATGTTTTATATTTGTAAACGATCTTATGAGGGGTTAACGTGTTCTCCGCACTGTTCATGTCCTTCGTTATTTATTGTACTTATGTCTTGTGCTATTTTATGGAGATGGAATGTTTTATGATTTTTATTAACTAATAAAATAAGATACTACCTGCCAACCCTCCAAAACTGTGTAACACCTATTTCCAAAGGGAGAGGGTGTAGCCTCCCTTTCCAGGAAGGAATCCTTTGTTCTTTCTTCCTAGGCTTGAACTGGTCAAACAGCAGGAGGACAGAATCCTGTCTGAGGGATGGAAGCAGTGGAGGCTGCTTGGGAAAACCCTGCAAACTGGAAGGAGCAAAGCTGGGGGTCCTCTAAGGAGCCCCCAAAGTGCATGGAATCAGACAACCAATACTGGCAACAGTACTGGGGTATGATTCTGACATGTTTGATACCAAACATGCCCAGGTTTGGAGTTAGTGAGTAGTGACTTGTGTCCAGTACACAAGTAAAATTGTTTCCTGGTACTTACGAAGTCCAGGAAAATGGGGTAGGAGATGTAGTTGTGGGCTGAGTGTGATTCACTGGGGCATAACAGACCAGATGGGCCAGCCAGCATCTCATCGGCCAGACTTCCAGGAGTGGTGTCCTCACTGAAGGCTTGGTATTGGCCTAGAGTGGAGATGCCTTCTGTTGCAGATGGCGGTCCACTGGCCCTGGTTGTTGGGACTAATATGAATTGCAAACACAAATGGCATTAAAAGTCTGTATTTTACCTCTAATGTGTCTTTAGCTACAAGAGAAGCCACCCCAAAAAATATATTTTAGATTCATGGAATGTTTAGTCCCATCTGTGAATTTCAAGTTTTTCAGGTTAATTTACACAGATGCAAACCTCAGTAAAAGTGACTGAGAGATGTCCTGAAATGTAAAATGTAAAATAGACAGTGTACATTACATGCACCACAAATACAACTCAGCACAGTAGTGAGGAGATTTGAGAGCTGTGCCATTTCAAGGCCTAGCAGCCTGAAAAACAAACGACGATACAATGTAATGTATTTAATGGCACTGGTCATCATATGAACACTGCAAATTCATTTATATAACAATACTACTTATAATCAGTATGCCACAAAACATGATTAGAAACCTTTGAATCCACAAAGTATGATTTATGCAAGAAGTTAGATCAATTTAAAGTAGTGACAACAAGGTCACAACATACTGGATCAACAAAGCAGATAAAATTTCAATACATACCATGAAATCGTGAATGTCATCTTCATAAAACTTTGACTCCTGGGTATGTGTGGAAAGAAAGGGAGGTTGAGCTATATCACATTGCTTTATTGATTTGCAGAGACAATAGCAGGGCATCATGGTACTTGTAGTCATTTGTAAACACCATTGCCAATACTTGTGAAAAAGTGGGTAACACATACCTATATAAATGTATACAGTGAAAATTAAACACACATTTGCAATCTATACACATGTGTATAAAATGAATATGTTAAGAATCCACTTCATGTACATTTGGATGGAGTTTGGAACCTGTGTTTTATAGTAAAACTGCCTGCATTGAAATACGGAAAGGACTAGGCAAATGCAAGAGGTGATCCATGAAGGACAACACACAATCGGACTATAAATGTCGATCATTGTTAAATAGATTGTAACAACCATGATGCTACTGATTTGGATTACACAAGGTATTTTGGTAACTGAAGTTTAAATATATATGTTTTGATAGGTGTCTAGAAATTGTCTGAACAGCTAAGTTAAGGGCAAAGACTCCTTTTGTGATTAGTGAGATATACCTAGAGGTAACTTACCAGTCTCCACTCCACCAGGGATTCCTGTCAAGCCTTCAGGACACAGGATCTGAAAGACCTTCTCCTCCCAGGGAAAAAGTTATGATGGGGGTCTGGGAGAACCACTACCAGCCCTCTGGTCCTCTAGGTGAAGCTTAGAGGCCGGGGAGTGGACTCTCCCCTGCAAGTCATTCTACCTCTTCCTAATTTCCTCCTGAGTGCGCAGATTGTTAGCTACAGCAATTACTCTGTTGACTATTCGGCCCCTCATTTGCCTTTTCTGAGAAACTGTAGTATTTTGTACTTATGGTCCAAACAATAGTGGTTCTACTCTAATAATTTCATCCACCATGACTGACAATTATCCCTCTGTGAACCATGGATTCCTCCTCCATGCCATTTTAAATAAGTGATAAATAATCTACCTCCACCAAAGTTAAAGGAAAATCAAAAAGGTATTAGTAACAAAAAGCACAGAGGAAGATGAAAACAGAATAAAACCTGGCTCCTGGTTGGAAGTTTCTGCATCAAAATGGTCTGCTGCAGTAGAAAGGCAGAGGATCATTGTGTGAAATGGAGTCTCTTTTATAGTGTGTTTTGCTGGTGTTCACAATTGTCCAATATGTACTGTTAGCATCCAACCAATAGCCACAGCTATGCTAGGATGCTAAATGAGTTCCGTCACGGACTCCTACTGTTGTGGGCCCACCGCTGATACAGCACCAGCACAATTGTGTTATCTAAATATAGTTGCCAGCAATACATCCTTTCATCGCAAGTGGAGTGTCGTGGTCGTTTACGTTTGAAAATTGCATGATCTTAAAGGTTACAGGGATATTGTAGTTAGGTTCAGATATTACACCCACAAAACCAAAATTCAGCAGCTATAGTTATGATAAACTCAAGTCATTGCAATTCGTGCCCTAAGGTAACTAACTATAATTCGCACCCCCGCCATGCGCAGTTTTCTCATCAATAATTTCACTGAAAATGTTGCAGTAATATTATCAATGATATCATAGAAGATGTCATGACTGATGTAATATGTGAGGTAATTAGCAGTGCATGGCAAGGGTGCGAGTTATATTTATAGGCAGCTTGACAAGACCAACAGGGGGCCTAGAAATAAATCTCTTTTTATATTTTTTCTGCATTGTAGGATCTTTGTTGATAATGAAAAATTTCCTAGCTATCAGAACAGAAAGTTTAAATTCTATTAAGGACTCGGAGGTGAGGATTAGGCTTCCTTTCTTCACTTTATTACATATCAAGCGGCCATTAAGAGAACCAAACTACAACCAACTACACTTTCTATGAGCATCAGGGAAAGTTTAAACATTAGCAAGTCCACCAATCCGAGTGCTTCCATTCCTTCACGTTCCTGCGAGGACAATCTATCCTCCTCTTTCTTCCTGCGACACAGCTTTTAGAAATCAGATTCCCTCCTGTTTACTCGAATCCTGACCTATGAAACAAAATCATTTCAGTAAAACCTCCTGGGAAATGTCCTATAGAAATTTAAATTACATTAACACATAATACTATATACAATACCTCATTCAATTTAGCTGTCCCAGATTTCTTAACAATAAAGCCCTCTAAAACAATGTACTTACTCCAGAAACATAGATTTATTGGGGGGGGGTTAGAGAAAAACACAACTTCTGTCCAGGGTTGGCTAATCCTCACCTCTGAGTCCTTAATAGAATCAAAACTTTCCGTTAGATAGCTAGGAAAGGTTTCATTTTATTTCAGGACCGGAGGAGAGGATTAGACTAGTTTAAAACTTGTCCACTACCAAGGTAGCCAGATTTGCCACAGGTTTGAAGTAAAACCTTTTAAAAGTAGAATCTGAAGAACAGACTACTGCATTCAGTATATCTTCCAGATGAGCCCCCAACGAAAAAGTTTTAGAAGACATGGCTCTACATACCAAGTGTGCCTTGAAACAGGAAGTGTCAATGCCTGCTTCACTCATGGCCCAACAAACCCAACATGCAATAGTCGGGGAAGACAGTGCCTTGTATGGTTTTGTAAGAGTGATGAGCAGTTGTCTGTCACCATGTGGACCTATATCTTCAGTCGTCACCTCATAGGCTTTAAGAGTCTTCACCACAAACAGTTTAGGCACATTGCAAAATGAAGGATACAATACTGACCTTGAATTGGTCTTCGTTCGTCCGGAAATATGAAATGTAACCCCTTCAGGGGTAAATTCTCTACCTGTCCAGTCCAGAGCTCTTACATCCGAAACCCTATGGACTTAAACAGACTGAAAACCGTATTCACATCCCATAAAGTAGAATATCGCAGCTCTGGTGGCGAACACAAACAAATACCTCTGAGGAATTTATATATTAAAGGTTTCTCTCCTATTGGGTGCCTTTCCAAAGGAGAGTGACATGCTGAGATTGCTGACCTAAAAGTATTGAAAGTTTTATACGCAAGACTGTCCGAAGCTAAGGAGGATAAGTAACTCAAGACATAGACAACTTCCACCCCCATTGGATCCACCTGCCGGTGATGACACCAGCTCCTCCATCTTGACCATGCAGAGCGGTATCCGTTGTTGGTATTATCTGTCCAAGCTTTGGAGAGTAGAGAGGCAGCCTCTGCCAAAAGAACTGCAAACTTCCAACGATCCCTGTAATCCGCCATGCCATCAGATGGAGTGAACCTGAGAGAATCAGGGCATGAACTTTTCCTTGAGGATCCCAGAAGAGATCTTGAAACAGGGATAGATGGATTAGAAAATCCCAAGAAAGTTCAACCGGAAACCAGACTTGAGATCTCCAAATCAGGATGACTACCACCAGCTCTGCCTGCTGCCTTAGCGCTTGGGATGATAGCCTCGTTATCATCGCAAATAGAGGAAATGCATACCCTGGTTTGTAGTGAGTACCAAAGGTACTTACACCAGGTCCAGTTATCCCTTATTAGTGAAATGTAGCCAGTGTCTAGAAGCCAGGCTGTCTAGAGGTAGCGGTAGCTAGAGCAGCCAAGGCTGAACTAGGAGACATGCATAGCTCTTGCAATACCATTGTAGTCACACAGTACTCACAGACATGAAAGACAATACTCAGTGACACAATGTCAAAAATACCTTAGGGACTATACTCCCTTAGGAGGTAAGTAATATACACAATATATACACTAGTAACCAAAAACAGGTACGTACAGAAGTCAGAAAACAGTGCAAACAGTGAAAATCACAGTAGGTTGCAATGGGCCTGGGGGAAAATAAACCATATATTAAAATAGTGGAATGTGAAAGTCAGTTTCCCCCCTAGGCAAGTGTAGTGTGTAGAGGGGCGCTGGGAGTGTAAGAAAACACCAAAGGTAAGTAATAGACCTCACCCCAGAGCCCAGGAAAACAGGAGTAAATCACAGTAAGTTTCCTGAAACACACAGGAAGTCATGTGCCCTTCACAGCATTTCCAGAGGCTCTGGGAGGCTACCCCTCCCTTGCCTGCAACACCTATTTCCAAAGGGAGAGGATGTAATACCCCTCTCCAAAGGGGATCCTTTGTTCTGCCTTCCTGGGCTTGAGCTGCTCAAGTAACAGGAGGGCAGAAACCTGTCTGTGAGGTGGCAGCAGCTGGGGCTGCCTGGAAAACCTCAGAAGGTTGGTATGGCATTACTGTGGGTCCACTGTGGAGCCCCCAGAGTGCATGGGATTGTGCAACCAATACTGGAATCAGTATTGGGGTACAATTCCAGTTGTTAGACACATGCCCATATTCGGGGTTACCATTTTGAAGCTGGACATAGGTATTGACCTATGTCCAGTGCACGTGTAAAATGGCATCCCCGCACTCACGAAGTCCGGGGAAATGGGCCTGGACACAGGTACTTTGCACCTAGCCTTCAGGGTTGGAAGACCTGATATATAGGTGACTTATAAGTGACCTGGTGCAGTGAAAATGGCTCTGAAATAGTGCATGCACTATTTCACACAGGCTAGAATAGCAGTCCTGTAGAAGCCTTAACACGGGCTCCCTATGTGTGGCAAAAGAAATCTTGCAGCCCATAGGGATCCCCTGGAACCCCAATGCCCGGGGTACCTAAGTACCATATACTAGAGACTTATAAGAGGGCACCATTATGCCAATTTGGAGTGTAATACTGGGTTACCAGTATGTAAGGACAAATTTGGAAACAGAGAGGGCATGAGCCCAGGGTTTTTTTAAATTTTAAATTTTAAATTTTTTTACATTTATTTTTATATATACTGCACTAAAGTAATCCAAATTCCTATAAGAATATTGGTGGCATAGATTAAGGTCCAAGAAATACTATAACTGAACTTATCTTTTTTTACGAATACTCACCACAGATAAGTACTTTAGTGCAGTATATATAAAAATAAATTCAAAAAAAGTTTTTTTAGGGCACATATACATTGGTGCAGCGAATGACACGGGAAGGTTTCTTGCGTAGTACTTAAAGGTTTACACTGGTTGGTTTATTTCACGTTGCTTGAGTATTGCATGATGTCAGCACAAGGTATACTTAGGTTATTTGGGGATGGGGGTTCCCCATCGCTGTTTTCCTTCACCCTTTATCACGTTTTCGCACGTCTACCAGAGCCATTTCATGTTCATATTTCCTTAGGGGAGTTTGAGGATCTTTTGATTTTTCAAATTGGAGCATTTTGGTTCATACGAGTGTTTGTAGCTTTTTAATAAATCTGTTTAAGTGCACAGGTTTAATTTATCTAATACGTCTTTTCAGCCCTGAAGAAGTCGTTTGGGACAAGAGACAACACTGTCCTGAGACGAAACACGTGTTGGCGGGCTCGAATTCTTAAATGAATTGTGGCGTGAATTGCATGAAAAATTTGTATTACAATGAATGAATTGTTATAAATATTGTGTATTACAATGAATGAATTGTTATAAATTGACTTGAATTATAAAATTTGTTGGACAAGTTACACTGTGTGTCCAAAGTGATTTTGGAAATTGTAATCATACCGAAGTGTAATTTTCAAGAGCAACAATTAATGTTTTTTGACTTTTTTGGCTAAATCTCAACTTTCCGAATTGTTTTTTTCTGTGGGGAAGTGATTTTTATTCAGATTACAATCCATTTAATTGTTACATGAGGGGTACCGCACTTTGATGTGTCCACATAAGGACAGGGCTGCTGTCTTTAGAAGGAGTGCAGGGGTGCTGCACTAATGTTTTTCTGGGAGGGCTGTAGGGTTGCTCCAAATTTAACAAAACAGTGCAGTTATGCTTATTTGTTTTCAAAGAGAGGGACTTTTACTTCTGGGAGTTTAGATGTTGTAACTGTAGACTCCCTTGGTACAGGTTTTACCCTAGGAGAGGTATCGCTAACCCCAGGAATGGTATCCCTAGTAGTAGGGTGGGAAGGGATACTTCAATATCCTTTTTACCTATGGGGCGAGGAGGATCATGAGGCTTCAGGACTCCATCTCTTCTTTGCTTTTTAATTTCACTTGAAATGAGAGGAAGCAATTCTTCAGGGATGCCTAGCATGGATGCATGGGCCCTAAACTCTACCTCGGCCCAACCTGAGGCCAAACTGAGGCCTTTGGTCATTAACTAATAGACAGTTTACAGGCAAGCTAGCTGACACCACCACCTGCTTTGGGCCAGTAACTCTACCCTAACTAAGTTGCAGTACAGCTAAGGGGAGAGACTGAGTGGAGTTGTTGACATCAGTAACCTGGTACTTCTGTCCAAGGAGGTGTTGTCCAGGTGATACCAAGTTTTCAGTCACTGAAACCTGTGTCTCCGTCGGCCTGGTCCTCAACACCATTTATTTCAATTGACTGCTTGTACTTATCCATGTTAAGGGGACAAGCAGCCAAGGTGGCAAGGCCAATGCCACCAGGTGAGACAGAATCTGTCTTGGGGGTTTCTACACCCACCGCATTTTCTATGATGGACCCAAAAGTGAACCCAGCCGCACCTTTAGTTTAAGTATTACCAGTAATCCCACCACTATTACTACTACTACTAAGGTCACTAGAAGTTGAAGTGGATATATTAGTGGTGGTAGGCTCAGGGGCTTTACCTGGACAGGACTTGTCCCCTGGCCTACGGCCAATGGCCTTTACCTCTGCACACATAGCACCAAGGCTTTTTATTGACTGTAGAAGAGGAAGAAGACAATGTTTTATCCCCACCCCCATATTAGTGTTGTGGACCTGAAGAGGAATCTTTATGTTTCTCCCCATGCTTGTCCTGAGATCTTTCACCATCTTTCTTCCTTTCTTTGTCACCCCCTACATGAGCTTTCCAGATCACCCTTGTTCTGACCCATTTGTCTGCCTTCTTTCCCAATTCTTGGGGAGAGGTCAGATCTGAGTCTACCAAGAACTGGTGTAACAAATCAGGCACACAACTATTCAAAGTATGCTCTCTCAAAATCAGATTATATAGACCCTCATAGTCAGACACTTTGCTGCCAACCTTGTAACCAACCTTCTAAAGCCTTGACAGAACAGTCCACAAAGTCAACCCAATCTTCTGAAGATTCTTTCTTTGTTTCCCTGAACTTAATTCTGTATTTCTCTGTGGTGAGTCCAAAACCATCAATGAGTGCATTTTTCAGAATGCCATAATTGTCTGAGTCCTCCTCCCTAACAGTGAGGAGTCTGTCCCTCCCTTTGTCAGATGAGAACAACCAAAGAATAGCAGCTGACTGCCTATGAGGGACCCTCTGTACGTTGTAGGCCCTCTCAAGTGCAGCAAACCACTTTTGGATAACATCCCCCACCTTGTATGGATGAACACTTTTGTGTAGGTTTCTTGAGTCAATGGTGTCCTCCCTGACCCCATAACTCTGAAACTACTGTTGCTGCTGCCACCATGGGAAAGTAACCCCAACCCCTGTGTAGGAAGCTGGCTATGTATTACTATATCAAAATGAGATATAGAGGCACATTATAACATTGGGGGTAAGTGCCGCCAACAGCCGCGGCAACAGCCACCACAGCTAACGTCCGTCAGCCAAAATATGACCACAGCCGGATTTCCGCTACAAGAAGGGCAGAAATCCGGCTGTGGTTATACTGGCTGACGGTGTTAAGGCGAGCTGCTACCACCAGCAGTGCCATGCCAGCAGACCGCTACCAGCCGTATTATGTCAAATAATACGGCCTGGTGGTGTTCTGCTGGCAGGCGCTGCTGGCGGTAGCAACACCCTGTTCCGTTCCCTGGCAGAAGACCCCCTGGATGCAGGTAAGTCAGGTTTCCAACAGGGGAGGGGGTTGGGGGGGGTGTCTGTGTATGTGGGGGTGTGTGCATGAATGTGTGAGTGTGTGCGTGAATGAGAATGTGTGTGTAGTGTTGTTTGCATGTGTGTTTGCATGTGTGAGAATGCGTGTATGAATGGAAATGTGAATGCATGTCTGCGTGTCAGTATGCATGTGTGTATGGATGCGTGCGTGAATGAGTGGATGCTTGCGTGTATAAATGCATGTATGCCTGTGTGAGTGAGTGTGAATGCGTGGTGTGTGCCTACGTGTATAGGGGGATTGGAAGGGGGGAGCGTGGATGGAGGGGGGGCACCTGGGGAGTGTAAGGTGGAGTGGGTGGGCCTCCTACCAGTGACAGGGAAGAAGTTCCCTGTCACTGGTAGGGCCTACCGCCCTGGTTTTTGTGGCAAGCACCACGAAAACCATGGCGGTAGGCAGGGTTAAAATGCTGCCGGCTGCTCCTACCGCCATGGCAGTCGGTGTGGTATATTGGCGGGCTGGCTTTAGCCAACTGGCCAATGTCATAATGTGGCACATTTGCACCGATCGCCAGGGTCATAATGACCTCCATAGTGTGCACAGAGTCCAGGGTTCCCCAGACGCTTGACAGAGGCAGAAATTGATAATACTAATGCTCTATTTGTGGAAGTGTGATCAAGCAGTTAGGCATTTGTTGCACACACACAAGCAATAGAAGAAACACACACAATTAATTAACTCCAGACCAATAGGATTATGTTGGACCTGGCTTTTTGACAAGGTCATCCCCAAACTTTTTGCCTCCTTCCTCCTATTTTTTCTGACCTGTTGCTGTTGGCTTTTGACCTCTGGGCACTTTACCACTGCTAACCAGTGCTAAAGTGCATATGCTCTCTGTGTAAATTGTACTATTGATTGGTTTATCCATGATTGGCTATTTAATTTACTTATAAGTCCCTAGTAGAGTGCATTATATGTGCCTAGGGCCTGTAGATTAAATGCTACTAGTGGGCCTGCAGCACTGGTTGTGCCACCCACTTCAGTAGCCCCTTAACCTTGTCTCAGGCCTGCCATTGCAAGGTCTGTGTGAGCAGTTTCACTGCCACTTCGATTTGGCATTTAAAAGTACTTGCCAAGCCTAGAACTCCCCTTTTTCTACATATAAGTCACCCCTAATGTGTGCCCTAGGTAACCCCTAGAGCAGTGTGCTGTGTGGGTAAAAGGCAGGACATGTACCTGTGTAGTTATATGTCCTGGTAGTGTAAAACTCCTAAATTTGTTGTTACACTACTGTGAGGCCTACTCCCTTCATAGACTAACATTGGGGCTGCCCTCATACATTGTTGAAGTGGCAGCTGCTGATCTGAAAGGAGCAGGAAGGTCATATTTAGTATGGCCAGAATGGTAATACAAAATCCTGCTGACTGGTGAAGTCGGATTTAATATTACTATTCTAGAAATGCCACTTTTAGAAAGTGAGCATTTCTTTGCACTTAAATCTTTCTGTGCCCTTCAATCCACGTCTGGCTAGGTTTAGTTGACAGCTCCTTGTGCATTCACTCAAACACACCCCAAACACAGGGTACTCAGCCTCACTTGCATACATCTGCATTTTGAATGGGTCTTCCTGGGCTGGGAGGGTGGAGGGCCTGCCCTCATACAAAGGACTGCCACGCCCCCTACTGGGACCCTGGCAGACAGGATTGAACTGAAAGGGAACCTGGTGCATTTCTTAGACACTCTGTGAAGTCACCCCCACTTCAAAGGCACAATTTAGTATAAAACAGGGCCTCTGCCCTACCTCATCAGAGACACTTGCTGGAGAAGAAACCTGAACCAGAAACTACATCCTGCCAAGAAGAACTGCCTGGCTGCTCAAAGGACTCACCTGTCTGCTTTCTCCAAAGGACTGCTGCCTTGCCGTTGGCCTGCTGCCTTGCTGAACTCTTGTCTGGCTGTAAAAGTGCTCTCGAAGGGCTTGGATAGAGCTTGCCTCCTGTTCCCTGAAGTCTCAGGACCAAAAAGACTTCTCTTTTTCATTTGGACGCTTCGTGCAACGAAAATTTAGATGCACAGCTTGTTCCGCGGCGAGAAAAACGCCGTACACCGACGCTGATCGACGCGACGCCTTCGGGACGACCGGAACTTCGACGCACGGCCTTGCAAGGACAACGCCGCCCTACTTCCAGAGGAGAAATCGACGCAACGCCTGCCATGAGAGCGAAACTACGATGCACAGCCCCGCTGAACGACACGCAGCTGGAAAACAAGCAGGAGACTCCACGCACAGACCCGGGACATCTGGTAATCCCCGCGACCCACAGAAAGAGACGGTCCGCGCGCCGGAAAACGACGCACGACTTCCCTGCATGAAAAATAACGACGCAGGTCCGTATGTGTTGGGGAGAAATCGACGCACACACCATTTTTCCACATGTCTCTTCTTCTGCGGCCCTTTGCAGAGATTTTACACTCCAAACCAGGTACTTTGTGCTTGAAAGAGACTTTGGGCCTCATTACAACATTGGCGGTAAAAGCTGCTTACCGCCGTGCAGAAGACCGCCAACATACCGCCGCAGCTGCGGAATTCCGCCACAGCTATTATGACCCACATCTCGGAATCCAACAAAATTCAGACACCCACACAAGTCCGCCACACCAAAGGTCAGTGATAAACTGGCGAAAGCAAATCCTCCACCGTCACGCCAACAGAAATACGCCCACACTATCTCGACCCACGAATACACACACACATACAAAACACCGCCACATTGGACAGTTCAAAATACACGCACCTGATACACATACACACACCACTCCCACACACCCAATACAATATAAAACACACACCCACATCACCCACAAACCCCCACGACAAAAATTCTGAAAGAAGGCCAGAGAGAGACACCACCATCCACAAACTAGCAGCCACAGGCACTCAACACCATCACCCACACAACTTCCACACACAAAACAACACAAACCACTACATATCACCACACTTATCACCACACACACCACCCCACACATCACCTACACCACCCCATGGCATGGCAAAGACAGCCCAGGTTCTCGGGGGAGGAGCTCAGGGTCATGTTGGAGGAAATCGTACGGGTAGAGCCACAGCTATTTGGAGCACATGTGCAGCACACCTCAATTGCAAGGAAGATGGAGCTATGGAGAAGAATAGTCGACAGGGTCAACGAAGTGGGACAACACCCAAGAAATCGGGATGAAATCAGGAAGAGGTGGAACGACCTACGGGGGAAGGTGCGTTCCGTGGTCTCAAGACACCACCTGGCGGTTCAGCTGACTGGCGGCGGACCCCCACCTCCTCCCCCACAATTAACAACATGGGAGGAGCAGGTCTTGGCGATTCTGCATCCTGATTGCCTCGCAGGAGTCGGTGGAGGAATGGACTCTGGTAAGTCAAAGCTTTACTAATATATCCCCCACCCTTACTGCATGCCATCTCAAAATCCGACCTGTACCCTCACCCTCAGCACTCCACCAACTCACATATACCCCACTATCACAAACCACCCATCCCAACACCAAGCCCTGCATGCAACCCCAACGCATGGATACCCATCACTAAAGCATGCCCACTGCACATACCCATACAACCCTCTAAACCATCCTTACACAAGTCCCCACATAGGAATGCAAGCACTGGGGTACACCGGTCACCCACCCATTGCCCAGCATGACACACACAGATGCAATACTTTTACACCCCTGCAGGACCACTACCCAACGTCACCAGACAGGAGGGTCCAGACATCTCCACCCCACCCACAGAAGAGGCCCACAGTGATGACAGCAGCTCTGTCCAACTGGATCCAGATGACCAGCCCGGACCATCGTGGGCCTCGGAACAGTCGGTTCTCCTCACACAGGCACAGGTCACCACAGACCTTCCACCCTCTGGTAACACCAGCACAGCACCCACCCAGCGGGCCCACACCTCCGTACCCAGGACACGTCAATCAGCTGTGTGTCCACCACTACAGGGAACCCAGGATAACCCACCACCCCAACAACAACAGGGACCTGGGGGCAGTGGTAGTGGGCACATGGTCCAGGGAAACGGAGGCCCAGGAACACAGCGGAACTGGGAGGGCTGCTGTGCGACAGGGGGCGGACAGGCCAAGGGAACCCACTCTCCACGAGGCCCTCTCCTCCATCCTGGGAGCATACCACCACTCCCAGGAAACGATGGCAACGGTCGTGGCCAAGTTTCAGGAGACCCAGCGCATGCAGGAGGAACAGTATATGGGCTTCAGGGAGGAACTCAGAACCATCAGCTCCGCCCTGGGCACCATCGTAGGGGTGCTGAAGGAAATACTAAACACCAGGAGGAACACTGTGGCACTCCAAGGGGCCCCTGACACTCGCATGGATGATGAACAGTCCACCACCTCCGCCGGCGCTAGTGGACAGGAGGCACCACCACAGGACCACAACACCAGCACCCCACCCCCTGCAGATGGAGAACCACCCTGCAAGCGGTCCCTGAGATCCAGGAACAAGACAGAGCATGATGCCAAGACCCCCGCCAAGAAATGAGACCACCCTGAATGTCAACCCACTGTCCAACTTTGTCACCCTGTCCAAATTGGAACTGCCCCAGCTCCACTTCCTATGCCCATATGGGCAATGCACCAATGAGACAAATAGACTGGACTCTGCCATGGACACTCCTCCGCCATCACCCCTCACCATTTAACTTCCCCCGCCAATATTTTGCTTTTAAATAAACACACCAAACGCACCAAGATCTGGAGTCTGTCTGTGATTTTGAAATAGTATATTTGCAATTACAGTGACAACATTTCCAGGAATTAGTAATGTTAACATACCTATGTCACACAACTCTAGTCCATGAGGAATCTAAGCAGATGACACACGTTGGGACCCACACCTGTGAAACTGTAAGGGAAAGTGACAACTCAGTAACCATACACTGGGTGAAATCGACAGACAGGATAGAGGTAGTAGTGTCAAAGTACATGTAGTAGGCAAGAATGTATTCTCACCTGTGTTTCACTGGAAATATTGCTGGATGACTGAGTCCCTGTTGTCAATGTCTTCTTCCTCTGCTTCCTCCTCATCACTGTCCACAGGCTCCACAGCTGCCACAACACCGCCATCTGGACCATCCTCCTGCAGAAAAGGCACCTGTCGTCGCAAAGCCAAATTATGAAGCATACAGCAGGCCACGATGATCTGACACACCTTCTTTGGTGAGTAGAATAGGGATCCACCTGTCATATGGAGGCACCTGAACCTGGCCTTCAGTAGGCCGAAGGTGCGTTCGATCTCCCTCCTAGTCCGCCCATGGGCCAAATTGTAGCGTTCCTCTGCCCTGGTCCTAGGATTCCTCACTGGGGTCAGTAGCCATGACAGGTTGGGGTAACCAGAGTCCCCTAATATCCACACCCGGTGCCTCTGTAGTAGACCCATCACATAAGGGATGCTGCTATTCCGCAGGATGTAGGAGTCATGCACTGAGCCAGGGAACATGGCCTTCACATGGGAGATGTACTGGTCTGCCAAACATACCATCTGTACATTCATCGAACGATAACTCTTCCGATTTCTGTACACCTGTTCACTCCTGTGGGGAGGGACCAAAGCCACATGGGTCCCATCAATGGCACCTATGATGTTGGGGATATGTCCAAGGGCATAAAAGTCACCGTTCACAGTAGGCAAATCCTCCACCTGAGGGAAAACGATGTAGCACCGCATGTGTTTCAGAAGGGCAGACAACACTCTGGGCAACACGTTAGATAACATAGGTTGGGACATCCCTGATGCTATGGCCACTGTTGTTTGAAAAGACCCACTTGCAAGGAAATGGAGCACTGATAGCACCTGCACTTGATGGGGGATTCCTGAGGGATGGCGGATTGCTGACATCAGGTCTGGCTCCAACTGGCTACACAGTTCCTGGATTGTGGCACGGTCAAACCTGTAGGTGATGATCAAATGTCTTTCCTCCATTGTTGACAGGTCCACCAGCGGTCGGTACACCGGAGGATTCCGCCACCTCCTCACATGTCCCAGCGGACGGTGCCTATGAAAGACAAGAGCGACCACGGAGTCAAACAACTCAGAGGTATGTACCCACAGTCTACACAGAACACGAATCATAAACAAAATGTGGCCTGTATGTGTGTTGAGAGTAGGCCTAGGTATGTGTGACGAAGTTGGTAATTAGGCCATGTGGGCCCCTGAAATGGCGGCTGCCTGACCTCTAAAGCGGGACAATGGGATGTGAGGTAACTGCGCTGCCGTTGTACACTGTCGCGGTAGGCGGTCGAAAACCTCGGCGCAGTGCTGCATTGGTTAACATCAGACCCTATGGGTCCCAGGAGCCAATGACGATGTACGCCAGCGGTGATGGTACGTGACCGCCATTTTCTAACTGTTTAATCACTCAATACCTGATCTTCGACAGGAGAGGACCTACACTGCAAGTGCTGCTGTGACCTCGGTCTGGAAGAGACAATGGCTGGTGCGTCTGGGGAAAGGGCCCCTGCCTTCACTGCAGAAGAGTTGGAGAAGCTCGTCGAGGGGGTCCTCCCCCAGTACACGCTACTCTACGGTCCTCCAGACCAACAGGTAAGTACACAGGGAGCATGTTGTATGGGCTATGCCTGTGTGGAGAGGGCTGGTTGTAAGAAGGAAGGGGGCAGAGTTCTGAGTGCATGAAAGACGGTGAATGCATGTGCCACATGGCAAGGGTAAGGATGGGGGCCACTCACCTTGACGGTGCAGTTGCTAATGACTTATCTTCTTCCCCTGTACATTTCATGTAGATCAGCGCCCACCATAAGAAGGATATTTGTCGTGCCATCGCCAAGGACTTCCGGACCCTGGGGGTCCACCACAGACGGAGCACCCACTGCCGGAAGAGATGGGAGGACATTCGCCGCTGGAGCAAGAAGACAGCGGAGGCTCAGCTGGGGATGGCCTCCCAACGTGGGAGGGGTGTCCGTCGAACTATGACCCCCTGATGTTCCGGATCCTTGCGGTGGCCTACCCTGTCTACGGTGTCTGGGTTGGGGAGGAGGGCTGTGGTTTCCCTAGGCCAGGGCGAGTTCCGTAGGCTAGGCCCATTCATAAGGCATGGCCCTGTGGCCCCCCACCCCACCTCTGTAGAGTGCCAAGTACTGCTATTCATGCCCCAGGGTCATCTATGTGTGCAGATGTTGTCCATAGCCTTGTAGGCCATTTCCCAGGAATTGCACTGTAGAGGCTAACAGCGCGACGTAGTGCAGGGGGCTGCTGTGTCTGTATTGTCCGCCAACTGTAGCGGTAAGCCATGCACTCAACCTGTCTTTCTACTGTTTCCCCCCCCTTTTTTTGCGGTCTCCCTGTTCTTGTGTGCATTAGCATTATCAGGTGGAGGTTGAGTGGCACCGGAGCACGAGGGAGCTGCATCCCACATGGGCACGGAGGCCCACACTACGGACTCAGAATACACCAGTGGGGCGGAGGGCGAGGGGAGCACCACGGCGGTCACAGGATCTGCAACCAGCGACACAGACTCATGAACATCTGTGCCCCCCACTACTACAGATACAGCCGCCACCCCCCCACCAGCACCGCCCTCCCAGCAGCCCCTCAGCCTTCGCCCCGTGCCTGCTCACCCAGGAGGGTGGGCATTACCTTCGCCCAAGGCACCTCAGCCCCTGCCCCAGTCACCTCTGCTGCCCTCAGTGAGGAGGCCATTGACCTCCTCAGGTCCCTCACTGTTGGGCAGTCTACCATTTTGAATGCCATCCAGGGTGTAGAAAGGGAGTTGCAACACACAAATGCATTCCTGGAGGGCATTCATTCTGGTCAGGCTGCCCTTCATTGAACCCTTCAAACTCTGGCCTCAGCACTGATGGCAGCCATTGTCCCTGTATCTAGCCTCCCCCCTCCAACTTCCTCCACCCAGACCCAATCCCCTGTACCTCTGCCTATCCCAAGCACACCATCAGACCAGCCTGCATACACCTCACCACACAAGGGAAGCTCAGGCAAACATAAGCACCACACATCCCACAGGCACTCACGCAAGCATCACACACATACAGACACACCAACATCCACTGCCTCCACTGTATCCCCCTCCTCCTCGTCTCCCTCCTCCCTCCCAGTCTTGTCTACACACACACACCTGCATGCCCTACCACTACAGCCACTATGTCCCGCACCAGCACACCCACCACCACACCCCACTCACGTGCACTCACCACACACACTACCATTCACACGTCCCCTGTGTCCTCTCCCAGTGTGTCTGTGACGCCCCCTTCGAAGATACACAAACGGAGGCACACACCCACCCAACAGCCATCCACATCACGACAGCCTCCAGCGCATGCACCTGCACCCAGATCCACAAAACTTACATCTCCTACAATCACCACCTCTTCCTCCACTCCCTAACCCCCTCCAGCTACCCGTCCCCAGTGTGTCCAAAAAACATTTCCTGTCCATCCTTGACCTATTTCCCACCACCCCCCCTCCAACTCATAGGTCCCGTACTAGCACCTCAGCCAAAAAATCTCCGGGACCAGTGGTGCCTGTTGTTATAGGTATGTGGAGTGCACCGGCTACCAGGGCAGCCAGTGTGGCACGGAGCCACAGCACAGCCAGTCCCCCCGTGAAGCACCAGAAGTTGGACAGTGCCCGGGGGGAGAGGGGGAAGACTCCAGCCAGCCAAGCCGCTCACAGGGGTCCCGGGGGGAGTGTGGACTCAGCTGTGACTCCTCCCAAGGTGGGGGAGGGGCAGAGGAAACCTGCAAAGTCTGTGATGGGAAGCACGGCGGAGAAGACCGCCATCATCCCCGCCGGCCAGGAGGCCACCGCTAGCCCCATCGTCACTGCCCAGGAAGAGGCCACCGCCAGCCCCATCGTCACTCCCCAGGAAGAGGCCACCGCCAGCCCCATCGTCACTGCCCAGGAGGGCCCCGCAAGCCACAGCCCAGCTGACCCATGAAGGACCGCCAGCCACAGGCCAGCTGGGCAATGACCGACCGCCATGGCAAGCACCGCTGAACAGGGCAAAGACCGCCATGGCAAGCCCCGGTGAACAGGGCAAGGACCACCGAACAGGGCAAAGACCGCCATGGCAAGCACCGCTGAACAGGGCAAGGACCTCTGAACAGGACAAAGACCGCCATGGCAAGCACCGCTGACCACGGCAAGGACGGCTGAACAGGTCAGAAACTGCCAACTCAAGCACTGCTGAACAGGACAAGCACCGCTGAACGGGGCAAGGACCGCTGAACAGGGCAAAGACCGCCATGGCAAGCACCGCTGAACAGGGCAAGAACCGCTGAACAGGTCAGAAACTGCCAACTCAAGCACCGCTGAACAGGGCAAGGACCGCTGAACAGGGCAAAGACCGCCATGGCAAGCACCGCTGAACAGGTCAATGACCGCTGAACAGGTCAGAAACTGCGAACTCAAGCACCGCTGAACAGGGCAAGGACCGCTGAACAGGTCAGAAACTGCCAACTCAAGCACCGCTGAACAGGGCAAGGACCGCTGAACAGGGCAAAGACCGCCATGGCAAGCACCGCTGACCACGGCAAGGACGGCTGAACAGGTCAGAAACTGCCAACTCAAGCACTGCTGAACAGGGCAAGCACCGCTGAACGGGGCAAGGACCGCTGAACAGGGCAAAGACCGCCATGGCAAGCACTGCTGAACAGGGCAAGAACCGCTGAACAGGTCAGAAACTGCCAACTCAAGCACCGCTGAACAGGGCAAGGACCGCTGAACAGGGCAAAGACTGCCATGGCAAGCACCGCTGAACAGGTCAATGACCGCTGAACAGGTCAGAAACTGCGAACTCAAGCACCGCTGAACAGGGCAAGGACCGCTGAACAGGTCAGAAACTGCCAACTCAAGCACCGCTGAACAGGGCAAGCACCCCTGAACAGGGCAAGCACCGCTGAACAGGGCAAAGACCGCCATGGCAAGCACCGCTGAACAGGGAAAAGACCGCCATGGAAAACACCACTAGCCCATTTGCGGCAGGGGCAGTGATGCAACTGGGACCGTCACGGGGTGAGTACTGCACTCTAGGCACCAGTCCCCCTCCAGAACCAGTGGAGACATGCATCCACTCCCTCTGTCCTGCACAGGATGAAGCACTCTGGGCACCAGTCCCCCTCCAGACCCAGTGGAGACTGTCATCCACTTGTGAGACTGTGGCTTTGCACTCCCCAGGATGGTACAGTGGGCAAACAACCCACTGTAGAGACTTGAGAGACTGTAGACTTGAGAGTCTGTGGCTTTGCACTCCCCAGGATGGTACAGTGGGCAAACCACTGTAGGAGGCTGGACTGGCTTGTAGTGAGTACCAAGGGGTACTTACACCTTGCACCAGGCCCAGGTATCTCTTATTAGTGTATAGGGTGTCTAGCAGCTTAGGCTGATAGATAATGGTAGCTTAGCAGAGCAGCTTAGGCTGAACTAGGAGACGAGTGAAGCTCCTACTGTACCACTAGTGTCACTTGCACAATATCATAAGAAAACACAGTACACAGATATACTAAAAATAAAGGTACTTTATTTTTATGACAATATACCAAAGTATCTCAGTGAGTACCCTCAGTATGAGGATAGGAAATATACACAAGATATATGTACACAATACCAAAAATATGCAGTAAAGTCTTAGAAAACCGTGCAAAAATGTAGAGTTACAATAGGATGCAATGGGGACACACAGGGATAGGGGCAACACAAACCATCTACTCCAAAAGTGGAATGCGAACCACGAATGGACCCCAAACCTATGTGACCTTGTAGAGGGTCGCTGGGACTGTAAGAAAACAGTGAGGGTTAGAAAAATAGCCCACCCCAAGACCCTGAAAAGTGAGTGCAAAGTGCACTAAAGTTCCCCAAAGAGCACAGAAGTCGTGATAGGGGAATTCTGCAGGAAAGACACAAACCAGCAATGCAACAACAATGGATTTCCAGTTGAGGGTACCTGTGGAACAAGGGGACCAAGTCCAAAAGTCACAAGCAAGTCGAAGATGGGCAGATGCCCAGGAAATGCCAGCTGTGGGTGCAAAGAAGCTGCTACTGGACAGTAGAAGCTGAGGATTCTGCAGGAACGACAAGGGCTAGAAACTTCCCCTTTGGAGGATGGATGCCCCACGCCGTGGAGAGTTGTGCAGAAGTGTTTTCCTGAAGATAGACCGCCAACAAGCCTTGCTAGCTGCAAATTATGCGGTTAGGGTTTTTGGATGCTGCGGTGGCCCAGGAGGGACCAGGATGTCGCCAATTGTGTCTGGGGACTGAGGGGGCGTGGAGCAAGACAAGGAGCCCTCTCAAAAGCAGGCAGCACCCGCAGAAGTGCCAGAACAGGCACTACAAAGAGGAGTGAACCGGTGCTCACCTGAAGTTGCACAAAGGAGTCCCACGCCACCGGAGGACAACTTAGAAAGTCGTGCAATGCAGGTTAGAGTGCTGTGGACCCAGGCTTGGCTGTGCACAAAGGATTTCCGCCGGAAGTGCACAGAGGCCGGAGTAGCTGCAAAAGACGCGGTTCCCAGCAATGCAGTCTGGCGTGGGGAGGCAAGGACTTACCTCCACCAAACTTGGACTGAAGAGTCACTGGACTGTGGGAGTCACTTGGACAGAGTTGCTGGATTCAAGGGACCTCGCTCGTCGTGCTGAGAGGAGACCCAGGGGACCGGTGATGCAGTTCTTTGGTGCCTGCGGTAGCAGGGGGAAGATTCCGTCGACCCACTGGAGATTTCTTTGGAGCTTCTAGTGCAGAGAGGAGGCAGACTACCCCCACAGCATGCACCACCAGGAAAACAGTCGAGAAGGCGGCAGGATCAGCGTTACAGAGTTGCAGTAGTTGTCTTTGCTACTTTGTTGCAGTTTTGCATGCTTCCAGCGTGGTCAGCAGTCGATTCCTTGGCAGAAGGAGAAGAGAGAGATGCAGAGGAACTCTGATGAGCTCTTGCATTCATTATCTAAGGAATTCCCCAAAGCAGAGACCCTAAATAGCCAGAAAAGAGGGTTTGGCTACTTAGGAGAGAGGATAGGCTAGCAACACCTGAAGGAGCCTATCAGAAGGAGTCTCTGACGTCACCTGCTGGCCCTGGCCACTCAGAGCAGTCCAGTGTGCCAGCAGCACCTCTGTTTCCAAGATGGCAGAGGTCTGGAGCACACTGGAGGAGCTCTGGGCACCTCCCAGGGGAGGTGCAGGTCAGGGGAGTGGTCACTCCCCTTTCCTTTGTCCAGTTTCGCGCCAGAGCAGGGCTGAGGGGTCCCTGAGCCGGTGTAGATTGGCTTATGCAGAAATGGGCACCATCTGTGCCCATGAAAGCATTTCCAGAGGCTGGGGGAGGCTACTCCTCCCCTGCCTTAACACCTTTTTCCAAAGGGAGAGGGTGTAACACCCTCTCTCTGAGGAAGTCCTTTGTTCTGCCTTCCTGGGCCAAGCCTGGCTGGACCCCAGGAGGGCAGAAACCTGTCTGAGGGGTTGGCAGCAGCAGCAGCTACAGTGAAACCCCTGAAAAGGCAGTTTGGCAGTACCCGGGTCTGAGCTACAGACCCGTGGGATCATGGGATTGTGCCAACAATGCCAGGATGGCATAGAGGGGGCAATTCCATGATCTTAGATATGTTACATGGCCATATTCGGAGTTACCATTGTGAAGCTACACATAGGTATTGACCTATGTGTAGTGCACCCGTGTAATGGTGTCCCCGCACTCACAAAGTCCGGGGAATTTGCCCTGAACTATGTGGGAGCACCTTGGCTAGTGCCAGGGTGCCCACACACTAAGTAACTTTGCACCTAACCTTTACCAGGTAAAGGTTAGACATATAGGTGACTCATAAGTTACTTAAGTGCAGTGAAAATGGCTGTGAAATAATGTGTGCATTTTTTTCACTCAGGCTGCAGTGGCAGGACTGTGTAGGATTTGTCAGAGCTCCCTATGGGTGGCAAAAGAAATGCTGCAGCCCATAGGGATCTCCTGGGACCCCAATACCCTGGGTACCTCAGTACCATATACTAGGGAATTATAAGGGTGTTCCAGTATGCCAATGTGAATTGGTGAAATTGGTCACTAGCATGTTAGTGACAATTTGGAAAGAAATGAGAGAGCATAACCACTGAGGTTCTGGATAGCAGAGCCTCAGTGAGACAGTTAGTCATAACACAGGTAACACTTTCAGGCACACTTATGAGCACAGGGGCCCTGGCTGGCAGGGTCCCAGTGACACATACAACTAAAACAACATATATACAGTGAAAAATGGGGGTAACATGCCAGGCAAGATGGTACTTTCCTACAACCACCCACTGTAGAGACTTGAGAGACTGTGGCTTTGCACTCCCCAGGATGGTACAGTGACAGTGGGCAAACCAACCACTGTAGAGACTTGTGAGACTGTGGCTTTGCACTCCCCAGGATGGTACAGTGGGCAAACCACCCACTGTAGAGACTTGTGAGACTGTGGCTTTGCACTCCCCAGGATGGTACAGTGGGCAAACCATCCACTGTAGAGACTTGAGAGACTGTGGCTTTGCACTCCCCAGGATGGTACAGTGTGAAAACCACCCACTGTAGAGACTTGAGAGACTGTGGCTTTGCACTCCCCAGGATTGATCAATGGGCATGGAGCCCCCTCGTGGATCTGGGGTCGTGCACTCATCCGGCTGAGGTGCCCCCCCTTCCGTTCCCCCTGAGGTGCCTGTTGTATTTCTATCTAATGCCCCAGCAGTGTTCTCTCCGTCATGTTCAGGTATCATGTGTGGGCCTCGCCCATCCATTTTGGGCCCAGTGGTCCACGGACTATGAATGATGCACAACTTGCAATAATAATCGTGGTGTATATTTCATTTATAGTGTATATATATATATATGTATATGTTTGCTTACTGATTTTGGATATATTACAATAGTTACACTAATTTCCTTTTGTCTTTGCATTCTTCCGGGGGTCTGGGGGTGTTACTGTAATGTATAGATAAGCATTGGTGTGTGTGTTGTAGTGGTTGAGGGTCGGGGTGGGGGTTGGGGTGTTGAGTTTGTGTGTCCCTGTTTTTTGCCTCTCCCCTCCCCTATGTCGTAGGTGTAGTACTCACCGTGCTCTTCGCAGCTGGCGTTGGTGATCCTCGTAGAAGAGCAGTAAGACTAGTGCTGGAAGAATTCCGGCTCCATGCTGTCCTCCTTCCTCGTGGAGTGTGTAGAGGTTAGCGTTTTTCATTCGAAATGCCTGTTTCCGCCCCTGTTTTTATCCGTGGTGAATCCGCCCCGGAAAAGGTGGCGGATTGGCCTGTCATAATAGTGTGGGCGGTACATTGTCTCCTGCCTGTCTGTTGGCGGTGACCGCTGCGCTGTTTGTTTGTACCGCTGTGGCGGTCGGAGTGTTAAAGTGGCTGTCTTTGTTTGCGGGTTCCGCCACGGTCGTAATTCCAAAATTTTTACCACCGACCTGTTGGCGGTCTTACCGCCGCTTTAACACCATCCACCAGGGTTGTAATGCCCCCCTTTGTTTGCTTTTTAAAGACTTAAGACACTTTATATCACTTTTCAGTGATATCTTTACAAATTCATATTGCATCTTTGATTGTTTTGACCTGCAAATACCCCGATAAATATTATACATTTTTCTAAACACTGCGTGATGTATTTTTGTGGTGCTATATTATGGTATTGTATGATTTATTGCACAAATGCTTTACACATTGCCTTCTAAGTTAAGCCTGACTGCTCGTGCCAAGCTACCAGAGGGTGGGCACAGGCTAATTTTGGATTGTGTGTGACTTACCCTGACTGGAGTGTGGGTTCTTGCTTGGACAGAGGGTAACCTGACTGCCAACCAAAAACCCCATTTCTAACAGATTACATATAGAAAAACATATTTTTGTTACTTTATTACTAGAACCACAATATTCACTTCAGAAGTAAATACTGTTGCAGGTAAGCATAGTCATCAATGTAATTTTGTTTCACTTTTGTAAAGTAAACAGTTTTTAAGAAAACAGAGAATATCTATTTTAAAACTGGACACTGCATTTTCTGAACAGTTCCTGGGGGAAGAAAATAAAGCACAGTTTTAGAGGTAAGTACATGACTTACAGTTCCAGTCTCTGGGGTATAGGTAGTCCACCGTTGGGGTACAAGTCAACCCCAAACACCCATCACTAGCAACACGGGGCTGGCTGGGTGCAGAGGTCAAAGTAGAGCAATTTTAACGTGGGCGCCTATGGAGACAGGAGGTACTTGGAATTCATTCTACCAGCAGGTAAGTACCCGCGTCTTGGAGGGTAGACCAGAGGATATTAGAAGAGCACTGGAGGGGCCACAAGTAGGCACCAAATACGCACCCTCAGCGGCACGGGGCAGCCTGGTGCAGGGTGTAAACAGCACATCGGGCTCCCAATGCTGGTCTATGACAGGACCCAAGGGTCACTCAGAGGCTTCAGGCGAGGTCCAGGTGGATGTCTCGGGCACACCACCGGTCGGACAGGAAAGAGGGCCTGTTGCTGCACTGTGTCGGTTTCTCCAAGGCCTGGGGGATGCAGGTGCAGTGGGTCTTTTGGCATCGGATATCTTCGTCCTGAGCTTTTGCAGTCAGGAGAGTCCTCGGGATTCCCTCCGCAGGTGTCCTCGTGTAGGGGTGGAGGGATCAACCCAGGGTAAGCCCTTGCTAGGAATTGCCTCTCTGGCTGGGGGGACCACCTGGACTCGGGCCGTGGGCGTCGGGTGCAGAGTGTTCAGGACCTTTAAAAGAGGTTTCTTCGTCCTTTCTTCTTTGGACAGGGCTGCTCTACACGGGAGTTCTTGATCCTCTGTGATGCAGGCAGTCCTCTGGGGGGTTTTGAGAGATTGCTGGACCTGCAGGACGCGTCGCCTTTCTTCTACATGTTCTTTGAAGCAGGAGACAGGCTGGTAGTGCTGGGGCCAAGTAAGTTGTTGGATCCTTTCCTTCTCTGCTGGTGTATCAGCTAAGCAGTCTTTCTTCTTTTGAGGACTTCAGGAATCTGGTGAGCTGGGTTCAGGGAGGCCCTTAAATACAAGATTTAGGGTTGTTACATGGGTCAGAGGGCAATAGCCAATGGCTACTGTCCCTAAGGGTGCCTACACCCTCCTTGTGTCCACTCCCTTTGGGAAGGGGGCACATTCCTTTCCCTACTGGTCCCTGTCCTCCAAACCAAGATGGAGGATTCTGCAGGGAGGGGGTCACTTCAGCTCTAGACACCTTAGGAGTGGTCCCAGCTGATGTGGTCACTCATCCTTGTTTTTCTTAAGTTTCCCGCCTAACTGGCCGCCCAAAGTGGTGGCTTTGTCCAGGGGGCGGGCATCTCCACTAGCTGGAGTGCCGTGGGGCACTGTAACACGAAGCCTGAGCCTTTGAGGCTCACCACCAGGTGTTACAGTTCCTGCAGGGAGGAGGTGTGAAGCACCTCCACCCAGAGCAGGCTTTGCTTCTGGCCTCAGAGGGCACAAAGGCCCTCGCCCCAGGGTCCAGAAACACGTCTGCTAGTGGCAGGCTGGCACAGACCAGTCAATCCTACACTAGAGTGTTGGGGAAAATACAGGGGGCATCTTTAAGATGCCCTCTGTGTGGATTTTGTTTAAGAAATCCCACAGTGGCATCATTGGGGGTTTATTGTGCTGAGAAGTTTGATACCAAAACTTCCCAGTATTCAGTATAGCCATTATGGAACTGAGGAGTTTGTTTTGACAAACTCCCAGACCATATACTTAAAATGGCCACACTGCAGTTACAATGTCTAAGAATGGACTTGGACACTGTTGGGGCATAGTGCTCATGCAGCTATCCCCTCACCTGTGGTATAGTGCACCCTGTCTTAGGGATATAAGGCCTGCTAGAGGGATGACCTATCTATGCCACAGGCAGTGGTTTGTGGGCATGGCACCCTGAGGGGGATGCCATGTCAACTTTGCCTTTTTCTCCCCACCAACACACACAATCTGCAATGGCAGTGTGCATGTGTTAGGTAAGGGGTCCCTTAGGGTGGCACAACACATGCTTCAGCCCTTAGGGACCCTCCCTGGTCACAGGACCCTTGGTACCACTGGTACCTTTTCAAGGGACTTATCTGTGTGACAGAGGTGTGTCAATTGTGGAAACAATGGTACATTTTCAGGGAAAGAACACTGGTGCTGGGGCCTGGTTAGCAGGATCCCCACAGAATCTCAATCAAGTAAGCATCAAAATCAGGCAAAGCGTTGGGGGGGGGTAACTGCAACAAGAGCCAGTTTCCTACACAAGCCCCCCTCAGCCCACAGACCAGGAGACTCTGCCAAACCTGGGAGAGTCTTCCTAGTCTGTAAGGCGAGGAAGAGTAGGAAACAGGCTGTTGGTTGCAGGGCCTACTCTGCCTTCCGTCCTCCTGTCTAGGCCATTACCCCTGGGGAATGGACCTACTTTAACAGTGATAGGACCCATTCTGAATTGCTTCTTGTGTGTGTCTTTAGTGCCTTCATCCATCCTTTTTATCTTTGGGCTAAAGGTATCTGTAGGAAGGTAGCCTCTTTCTAGCCTTGTTGCCCCCACTTTTGGCCTGTTTGTGAGTGTATGTCAGGGTGTTTTTGCAGTCTCACTGGGATCCTGCTAGCCAGGGCCCAGTGCTCATAGTGAAAACCCTATGTTGTAAGTGTGTTTGATATGTATCACTGGGATTCTGCTAGCCAGGACCCCATTGCTCATAGGTTTGTGGCCTGTATGTGTTCCCTGTGTGGTGCCTAACTGTATCACTGAGGCTCTGCTAACCAGAACCTCAGTGTTTATGCTCTCTCTGCTTTCTAAAATTGTCACTGCAGGCTAGTGACTAACTTTACCAATTCTCATTGGCACACTGGAACACCCATATAATTCCCTTGTATATGGTAACTAGGTACCCAGGGTATTGGGGTTCCAGGAGATCCCTATGGGCTGCAGCATTTCTTTTGCCACCCATAGGGAGCTCAGATAATTCTTACACAGGACTGCCACTCAAGCCTGAGTGAAATAACGTCCATGTTATTTCACTGCTCATAAGTAACTTATAAGTCACCTATATGTCTAACCCTCACTTGGTGAAGGTTAGGTGGCAAGTTACTTAGTGTGTGGGCACCCTGGCACTAGCCAAGGCGCCCCCTGAACTTTGTGAGTGCGGGGACACCATTACACGCGTGCGCTGCACATAGGTCACTACCTATGTGTAGCGTCACAATGGTAACACCGAACATGGCCATGTAACATGTCTAAGATCATGGAATTGTCACCCCAATACCATTCTGGTATTGGGGGGACAATTCCATGATTCCCCGGGTCTCTAGCACAGAACCTGCGTACTGCCAAACTGCCTTTCCGGGGTTTCCACTGCAGCTGCTGCCAACCCCTCAGACAGGATTCTGCGCTCCTGGGGTCTGGGCAGCCCAGTCCTAGGAAGGCAGAACAAAGGATTTCCTCTGAGAGAGGGTGTTACAACCTCTCCCTTTGGAAATAGGTGTGAAGGGCTGTGAAGGAGTAGCCTCCCCCTGCCTCTGGAAATGCTTTGGTGGGCACAGATGGTGCCCATCTCTGCATAAGCCAGTCTCCACCGGTTCAGGAATCCCCCAGCCCTCCTCTGGCGCGAAACTGGACAAAGGAAAGGGGAGTGACCACTCCCCTGACCAGTACCTCCCAGGGGAGGTGCCCAGAGCTCCTCCAGTGTGTCCCAGACCTCTGCCATCTTGAATTCAGAGGTGTTGGGGGCACACTGGACTGCTGTGAGTGGCCAGTGCCAGCAGGTGACGTCAAAGACCCCTCCTGTTAGGTGCTTGTCTGTCTTGGTAGTCAAACCTCATTTCTTGGTAGCCAAACCTCCTTTTCAGGCTATTTAGGGTCTCTCCTCTGGGCTATTCCTCAGATAATGAATGCAAGAGCTCACCAGAGTTCCTCTGCACTTCCCTCTTCGACTTCTGCCAAGTATCGACCACTGACTGCTCCAGGACGCCTGCAAAACCGCAAAAAAGTAGCAAGACGACTACCAGCAACATTGTAGCGCCTCATCCTGACGTTTTTCTCGACTGTTTCCTGGTGCTGCATGCTCTGAGGGCTGTCTGCCTTCACCCTGCACTGGAAGCCAAGAAGAAATCTCCTGTGGGTCGACGGAATCTTCCCCCTGCCAACGCAGGCACCAAACCTCTGCATCACCGGTCTTCTGGGTCCCCTCTCATCCTGACGAGCATGGTCCCTGGAACACAGGAGCTGGGTCCAAGTGTCTCCCACAGCTCAGTGGCCCTTCTGTCCAAATTTGGTGGAGGTACGTCCTTGCGTCCCCACGCCAGACAGCAAACCTGTGTACTGCGTGATTTGCAGCTGCTCCGGCTTCAGTGCACTTCTCCAAGGATTCCTTTGTGCACAGCCCAGCCTGGGTCCCCAGCACTCCGTCCTGCAGTGCTCAACCCGCTGAGTTGGACTTCTGCTGGTGCTGCCTGATTCTGCGGGGGCTCTCTGAGTTGCTGAGCGCCCCTGTCTCCTCCTCCAAGGGGCGACATCCTGGTCCTTCCTGGTCCCCAGCAGCACCCAAAAACCTCCACTGTGACTCTTGCATCTAGCAAGGCTTGTTTGTGGTATTTCTGCCTGGAAACACTTCTGCAACATCCAGCACGCCGTGGGACATCTTCCATCCAAAGGAAAAGTTCCTAGCCCTTTTCGTTGTTGCAGAATCTTCGGCTTCTTCCGCCCTTTTGCACCTTCAACCAGGGTTTCCTGGGCTCCTGCCCCCCCGGACACTATTGTGACTCTTGAACTTGGTCCCCTTCCTTTACAGGTCTTCAGGTCCAGGAATCCGTCTTCAGTGTTTTGCTGGTGCTTGTGGTTCTTGCAGAATCCCCTATGACGACTATTGTATCTTTCTGGGGTAGTAGGGTAACTTTACTCCTACTTTTCAGGGTCTTGGGGTGGGGTATTTTGGACACCCTTACTGTTTTCTTACAGCCCCAGCGACCCCCTACAATCTCCCATAGGTCTGGGGTCCATTCGTGATTCGCATTCCACTTTTGGAGTATATGGCTTGTGTTGCCCCTAGACCTATGTTCCCCTTTCGCATCCTATTGTGATTCTACATTGTTTGCACTACTTTTCTTACTGTTACTTACCTGTTTTGGGTTTGTGTACATATAATTTGTGTATATTACTTACCTCCTAAGTGAGGGTATTCTCTGAGATACTTTTGGCATATTGTCACTAAAATAAAGTACCTTTATTTTTAGTAACTCTGAGTATTGTGTTTTCTTATGATATTGTGCTATATGAAATAAGTGATATAGTAGGACCTTTGCATGTCTCCTAGTTCAGCCTAAGCTGCTTTGCCATAGCTACCTTCTATCAGCCTAAGCTGCTAGAAACACCTATATTCTACTAATAAGGGATAACTGGACCTGGCACAGGGTGTAAGTACCACAAGGTACCCACTATAAGCCAGGCCAGCCTCCTACAGTATCCACGTCTGCTAATCTTAACTTAGCCAGGGTCACCCCCAGCTTACCCAAAGAGGTTACCCACAGGTGGAGTAACCCCACCATGCCCAACAGGATCAGGTGGCCAATCCTGATATTTGGCATGGCGTCAGACCACTATGCCAAGGACAGTGCAGCCATAAAGGCTAATACCCAGCAGAGGTTACTGACAGCTGTCAGTGCTCAGAACCACACCTTTAGCTCTTCACTAACAAGGGAAGGGGCTAAGTTACAGGCTTCTTCCGGTTCAGGGTGCCTGTCTGCTGTGATAGAGTGGGGGGGTTGCTACATTTCATAGTAAACACCCTCCTTCCACTCTTTCTTCTATAGCTGAGGAGCCACCCACTCATGGTTAACAGTTGCCTGACTAGTCAGGACTTCTTGTTGGTCAGGTTGGACTTTACTGGTGCCACTTTTGGAGTTCTCCCCTACTGGAGCAGAATCTCTTTGGCTTACTGAAACTTTGGTTACAGGTTGTCCACCTTTCCTGCACTGTTTTCTCTTTTTTCTCTTCTGGGGCCTACCTTTACACACCGCAGGGGCAGTACCTCTAGTATCCTTGGGAGAGGGCTGGTACTGGACCAGTTCCTCTTTTGGGCTCTGACTAACCTGTGGGTAGTCATTTCCAAGGATGCAATCAAGGGGGAGGTCTGTACTGACTACCACCATTCTCCAGCGAAAGGCCCCACCCACTTCATGGGCCACAGGCCTGTTAGTGACCTTGTCTGGGCTAACCCTTACTCTGGCAGTCTCACCCGGGATGTACTGATTTGAGAGCACCAGCCTTTCATGCACAATAGTGTGACTTGCACAAGTGTCTCTTAGGGCAGTGGCTGGGATTCCATTCACCAGTAGGTGGTAGAAGTGTCTACTCTCCTCTGGAACCTCCAACTCACCTGTTGGGCCCATTTTCCAGTTGAAGGCTATGAGGATTTCCTCATCTGAGGAGTCATCCCCAGTGGCTACACTGGTCACCCCTGGAGTTTTGCTAGGGGGTATGTTTTTGGGACAAGAAGTGTGCTTGGTGTAGTGTCCTGTCTATCTACAGTTGTGGCACCATGCCTTAGTGGCATTCCAGTTCTTACTCTGGTACCCACTTTTGTTTTGGGGTATGTCTTGTGGCCCACCCGAACAGGTTTTTGGGGGCCTAATGAGGAATATTTTTCTTTATTTCAAGGAGTGTCACCCACTTTCTCCTGGGGAGGCTTTGTAACCCCTTTCTTTTGGTCACCTCCAGTGAAAGTCTTGGTTACCCTAATCTTGACCCAGTGGTCTGACTTCTTTCCCAATTCTTGGTGAGAAATTGGACATAGGTCTACCAGATATTGATACAACTTTTCATTGAAGCAGTTACTTAAAATGTGTTCTTTCTTAAACAAATTAGAAAGCCCATCATAGTCATGCACTTAATTTCCAGCTACCCAGCCATCCAGTGTTTTCACTAAGTAGTCTACAAAATCAACCCAGGACTGGCTCGAGGTTTTGTGAGCCACCCTGAACCTAATTCTATACTCCTCAGTATAGAATCCAAAGCCCTGAATCAGGGTAGCCTTCATTTGGACGTAGGATTTTGCATTTTTACCAGAGAGTGTGAGTAGTCTGTCCCTATACCTACCAGTGAACAGTTCCAAAGGAGAGCTCCCCAGTGAGATTTGTTTCACTTTCTGGTTGCACAAGCCCTCTCAAAAGCTGTGAACCACTTGGTGATATTATCACCTTCTTCATATTTTGAGACAATCCTTTTGGGGATTTTTAGGACATCAGTATTTTCTTTGACCCTATTTCTTATGTTGCTGTCACCATTAATGGGTACTAAACCCATTTCTGTGCTCTCCCCCTTCTATAGCTAGGAACTGTTTTCTCCAAAGCGAATCTTATGGCCATCCTTGCTAAAAGGAGATCCTCTTCATTGAGGCTGCCCTCAATGTTCCCAGAGGAACTGGACTCCCCTGTGGGAGACCCAGATCCTATGAGTACTATCTTTGGGGACACAGACCTTGGGACCCTGTCCTTCCTAGTTAAGTTAGTAGGGGGGCGTTCATCATCCTGATCCCTAACGTCTTCCCCATCTGAGGGGAGGTCTTCCTCCTCAGTAGGGTTGTCCTTTGCATACTCTGCCAAGAGCTCCTGGAGCTTGACCTTGGTAGGGTTGGAACTTGTTTTGATTTTCTTGAGGCTGCAGAGATTCCTTAACTCTCTCATCCCAAGATGGAGGTAAGGGGTGAGGTTGAGTTCCATAACTGTAGGAAAGTACCATCTTGTCTGGCATGTTAACCCCATTTTTACTTGTGTGTCAGTTTGTTTTTGCATGTGTCACTGGGATCCTGCTAGCCAGGACCCCAGTGCTGATAGTTTGTGGCCTATATGTGTTCCCTGTGTGGTGCCTAACTGTATCACTGAGGCTCTGCCAACCAGAACCTCAGTTTTCATGCTCTCTCCGCTTTTAAAATTGTCACTGCAGGCTAGTGACCATTATAATTCCCTAGTATATGGTACCTAGGTACCCAGGGTATTGGGGTTCCAGGAGATCCCTATGGGCTGCAGCATTTCTTTTGTCACCCATAGGGAGCTCAGACGATTCTTACACAGGACTGCCACTGCAGCCTGAGTGAAATAATGTCTGTGTTATTTCACAGCAATTTTACACTACACTTAAGTAACTTATAAGTCACCTATTTGTCTAACCCTCACTTAGTGAAGGTTAGGTGCAAAGTTACTAAGTGTGAGGGCACCCTGGCACTAGCCAAGGTGCCCCCACATTTTTCAGGGCAATTTCCACTGACTTTGTGAGTGCAGGGACACCATTACACGTGTGCACTACATATAGGTCAATACCTATATGTGGCTTCACAATGGTAACTCCAAACATGGCCATGTAACCTTTCTAAGATCATGAAATTGTCCCCCCATGCCAAATCTGGTATTGAGGTGCTAATCCCATGCATCCATGGGGCTCCAGCAGGGACCCCGGGTACTGCCAAACTAGCTCTCTGGGGTTTTCACTGCAGCTACCGCTGCTGCCAATCCTCAGACAGGCTTCTGCCCTCCTGGGGTCTGGGTGTTAAGGGCTGGGGAGGAGTAGCCTCCCCAGACTCTGGAAATGCTTTGAAGGGCACAGATGGTGCCTTCCTTGCATAAGCCAGTCTACACCAGTTCAGTGTCAGGATACTTCAATTCAATTTCCTCAGAAGCAGAAGATAACTCCTCAGTCCCGACCCGAGCTACTCACAACGAATATTAATCCTTCGTGCTGAGTACCCCGGAGGGGGAAAGGGGAATGGGATGGTAGAGAGACTGCCACAGAGATGATGAACGCCAGTACTCAGTCTGCCTCTTCACATCTAAGATTGGATACAGCACCTGCAAGAGTCACAGTCGCAATTACTAGGGACATAGAACATCAGTTTTTCACTTTCTACTCTCAACACTTAATTCTCTTTAATTCTATTATTTCTTCACTCACCCTGAGTTCTCTGTAGCCTTGCTTCTCTCTATAAATGATAGCTCTTAAAAAAAAATGCTTATTACTGATTCTGGAAGAACTTCTCAACCTTTGTTAGAGATTTGTTTTATGTTGCTATATATATATATATATATATATATATATATATATATATATATATATATATATATATATAGTTGGTGATAATGCGTTCTTCAAATCAGCTGATGTTATTTAATTTCTCCTGTCTTATTGTGACTTCTGTCAATACTTGTATTTGTAAATGCTTGTTTATTAAAGTTCGTTTCTCCTTTCTTACTTCGACATTTGTTGATAACTTGTATTTGTAAATGCTTGTTTATTACAGTTAGTTTCTCCTTCCTTACTTCGACATCTGTCGATAACTTGTAGTTGTAAATGCTTGTTTATTTAAGTTTGTTTCTCTTTTAAACTCTATTTTGGTTTATTACCATTGAATTTGTAAATGCTTATTTGTTAACAGTTCTTTTCTCCTTTAAACTTGGCCTTCGTTTATCACCTTGTCATTTGTAAATACTTGCTCTTTTAAAGTTTGTTTTTTCTTTGACTTTAATATCTTAAACAAGAACCTTGTAAACATAAGGTTAATTCATACATTAACTCTGTAGCCTTGCCGACTCCCACGGGAACGGTCTACTATCAAACTCTTCGAATAAACCTTGACAATATTTATCTGTTTTCTGTAATATAATCTTCAAATATAATTTTACCTCTAGGAGTTTCTGTTCTGAAGCCCGCTCTCTCTCCACACAGCTGATTCCTGTCAGACCTCAGTTGAAGTGCAAGGCTTCCAGCTGGAGAGCTCGTAACCTAGCAACCAACCGATTCCAAAACTAGAACTGTAACTAACCTTCAGGACTCACAGCGGCCATCTTGGATCTTCTCTTCTTGATTCTTCCTTTGAAATAAGAGCAAGATTACTCTGCAAACCTTCTTCCAGTTTGGGCTTTGCTATCTCCACTGAGGATATCTCTTTGCTTTTCTCATGCACTTCTTTGATTTGGCAAGTTTGTGTGGTCATGACAGTACTCCCCCTCAAGGAACAGTTCTCCAATTTAGGTTTGCTTGGGTAGGTTCTATCAAAGTTTCTCACTAATCTTGAAGCATGTACATAGTCGTGCAGGTCCCAGGATCGTTCCTCTGGACCATAACCTTTCCAATCAATTAGATAATAAAGCTGGCCATTACGGATTTTGGAATCTAAGATTTCATTGACCTCATACTCTTCTGCAGAGCTAATCTGGATAGGAATTGGAGGGGAGTTTTGACGTAAATTTGGAGGACTGTTCTTTAACAAGGAGACATGGAAAACAGGATGTATCTTTAGATGAGCTGGCAACTGCAATTTAACTGCCACTGGATTGATCATCTTGTCAACTTTGAATGGGCCTATAAATCGTGGCTGAAATTTGCGATTTCCTTTGAGACGTAAATGACGAGTGGATAACCAAACTTTGTCTCCTTTCGAATAAATGGGGCTCTCTCTTCTTTTTCTATCAGCCTGAGTCTTATATGAGTCTTTTGCTTGAATTATGTTTTTTCTAGCCCTAACTAACGTGGTCTGCAAATCCCTCACCATCTCTTCTACTGCAGGCACTGAATCATCTTCTTTACCCAACATTACATTAGGATGTCTACCATGGTTCAGATAAAAGGGGGTGAACCCAGTGGTGGAATGAACAGCATTATTGTAAGCAAATTCAGCTGCCCACATCAACTCGGGCCATTCCTTCTCTTTATCGAATAAATTGAGTCTTAAATACTGTTCTAACTCTTGATTCACTCTCTCTGTTTGCCCATCGGTTTCAGGATGGTAACTGGTAGAGTAATGAGAATCAATTCCTAATCTTTTACTAAAGGCCTTCCAAAAGCGAGAAACATATTGGGACCCCCTGTCTGAAACTAGAATTTTTGGGATACCATGGGCGCGTACTATGTGTTGTGTAAACAACTGTGCAACCTGTGGGGCTCGAGGGATTTCTTTCAAAGGAATGAAATGCGCCATTTTAGTGAAAGTGTCTACAAAAACTAGGATAGTGTTAAAACCTTGGCTACTAGGGAGGTCCACTATAAGATCCATAGTAACATTATGCCAGGCATGGGGTGCAGTGGGCAAAGGTCTTAACAGACCTTGTGAAGCTGTTCTATTTGATTTCCCTCTTTGACATTTGTCACAAGTTGACACATATTGTCTTATCTGAGTTTTCATTTTTGGCCACCAAAATTCTCGTTGTATTAGATTTTGAGTCTTTTGAATTCCTTTGTGTCCAGCCAATTGATCGTCATGATAAGCCTGAAGAATTTTTTCTTGCAGCTTCACAGTCGGAACATACAGTGCACCTTTAAAGTATGGATACCGTTTTTGATTTATCTTCCTTGGCCTTCTTTGGACCACTTCAGCATTCCTTCGAATGTTAAGTTTTCTTGAATTTCTTTGGTTAAATTTTCATACAATATGGCAGATATGAACTTCTCTTGTGGAATAATCAATTATTTTTCTGGAGGCTCTTTAACTGCACCGGTATCAATTCGAGATAGAGCATCTGCCTTCCCATTTACTTTTCCTGGTCTGAAAGTGATAACAAAATCAAAGTCTGCAAAATATAGGGACCAACGCAGTTGTCTAGCTGTTAGAGTTCGAGCTGATTTTAAAAACTGTAAATTTCGGTGGTCCGTGTAAACGGTCACTTTATGCTTAGCTCCCAAAATGTAATGCCTCCACTCACGAAAAGTTTCTTTGACTGCCAATAGCTCCTTATCCGCAATTGAATAATTTATCTCTGGTGGTGTTAATTTTCGAGAGAAATAGGCCACTGGATGTAATTGACCTGTATCTTTATGACGCTGGGAAAGGATACCTCCTAAGGCAACATCTGAAGCATCTGTCTCCACATAATATGGCTCATCTGGATTGGGGTGGAGCAAGATTGGAGCTGAGACGAAGGAATTCTTCAAAAAATTAAAAGCATTTTCAGCGTCTTTTGTCCACTCAAACTTCACTCCTTTCTTCAACAATCGAGTAATGGGTGTAACTGTTTGAGAAAAATTGGATATGAATCTTCGATAAAAATTAGCGAACCCCAAGAAACTCTGGATCTCTTTGACATTGCAAGGAGATGGCCAATGTTGCACTGTCTTTATCTTGGCAGGATCCATACTAACTCCTTCTGGTGACAAAATGAATCCTAAGAACTCAACTCGTTCCACATGAAATGCACACTTCTCCAATTTTACATAGAGATGGTTTTCTTGTAACCTTGTGAGGATGGATCGAACATGGGAAATGTGCTCCTGTAGATTGTTGGAAAAGATTAAAATGTCATCTATATAAACCACGGCAATCCGGTCGAGGAATTCTCGTAATATATCATTAACGAAATGCTGGAAGGCAGCGGGAGCATTGCATAACCCATAAGGCATCACTTGATATTCAAATAATCCGTATCGAGCCCGAAAAGCGGTTTTCCATTCATCCCCTGAAGCCACTCGAATCAAATGATATGCTCCTCGCAGGTCCAATTTGGTGTAGATTCTAGCATTCTTTACTTGATCTAATAAAACTGACACTAAAGGCAGTGGGTATCGATTCTTGATGGTAACCTGATTGAGGGCTCGATAATCAATGCAAGTTCGAAGACTCCCATCCTTCTTTGGTATGAAAAATAGTGGGGATGACACTGGAGATTCAGAAGGACAAATAAAACCATTAGCAAGATATTGATCCAAATACTCCTTTAAATGTTGATTCTCTGCTTCGGTCAATGCGTATATTCTGCTACATGGCAATATCGCACCTGGCTCCAGTTCAATTTTGCAGTCGTAGGGTCGATATGGTGGCAATTTCTCAGCCTCCTTTTCATCAAAAACGGCGACTAAATCCTCATATTCTTTTGGGATTTCTGCTGTCTTTAGTGCACAGATCACTGAAGAGTGTGATGATAAACAGGCCACTTGGGACTTGGTGGACACTTCCACTCCATCATGAAAGCAATTCTCTTTGCAGTAAGAGGAATTCATCTTGATCGTTCTTTTACTCCAACCAATTTGTGGATTATGTTCTGTAAGCCAGGGCAGACCCAAAATGAGTTGAAATTGTGGAGCGTCTATCAAATTAAAGATTATCTGCTCCTGATGTACACCAAAACCTTGCATCTGAATTGGTTCGGTCTCATGGGAAATGGGTCCTGAAGAAAGATTGGTTCCATCCACAGCTCTTACTACTTCCAAAGTAGATTTCTTGATAAATCGAATACCCATTTTACGAGCGTATTTGATATCACAGAAGTTGCCCGTAGCTCCAGAGTCTATCATAACTGAGATCCCTTGAATTTCCTTCTCAAGGGTCTTAACTGATACTGTTTGTACCAAATGTGGCGATGCGGTTTGTAAGGTATTCGCCACTCGTTGATCTAAAGGAGTTATCTTGGGTTCTGCTTTCATCAGGGCAACTCCCTCTACTGATGAAGCTGGCCTTTTCCCGACTGAAGAGCTTTGGGTTTCTTGGGACAGTTTTTAACAAAATGCCCAGATGCACCGCAATATAAACATAGTTGATTCACTCTTCTTTTCTCTTTTTCTTCCTTAGATAAAGGACCTCGGATTGAACCAATTTGCATTGGTTCTTCTATTGTTATCCCTTCTCCGGCTCTCGTATGATCATTTCTTACACGATCAATTCTCAGGGGAAATGGTCGATACTCTCTTCTCTTTTCTGCTCTTCGTTCAGTTAACCGGTGGTCAATCTGTAACACAAGATCAATTAACTCCAAAATTTCGGTGGGTCTATTTGGAACTTGTGCTAAGGCATCTTTCAATTCATCTCTCAGTCCACGATAAAATATGGCGGCTCTTTTTGACTCCGGCCAGGCAGTCTCTACAATGAGTTTATTGAAATGAGCCAGATAGGCTACTAGATCTTTATTACCTTGCCTGATTTCCAGTAGTTCATTGTCAGTGGCTTGAGCTGCAGTTCGCCGATCAAATATTCTGACAAAAACAGTAAAACATACTGACAAGTAGGCCACAAACTATAAGCACTGGGGTCCTGGCTAGCAGGATCCCAATGACACAGTCAAACACAATGACAAACAGGCCAAAAATGGGGGTAACCATGCTAGAAAGAGGCTACTTTCTCACACTCCAGTCCTGGAGAAACGCATTGACTGCCATTGCCCCGGAATCCAGATACAAGCTGCAATAACTTTCCATCTGGTTATCCAATCGAGAGGCAAAAAGGTTGATCGAGAACAGAATCTGAATCACCTGAAATACTGCTAAATGGAGCTTCCAAAGGCTGGTATCTTGCTAATGTTGAGAGTTCCAATCTGCTACTTGGTTGAAAATCCCCAGGAGATGCTCTGCCGTCAATGAAATCTGGTTGCTCCGGCAGTATTCCCAAAGGTCTCGAGCCAAGTCCGATAGGGTTTTTGATTTTATCCCTCCCAGATGATTGATAACGGACCGCAGCTCTGTTGTCCATTTGAGCAAAACGCAACATTGAGCTTTGTCCTGGGATCAGCAATTTACTGCAAAGGATCCTGCCATCAATTGTAGACAATTTATATGCAGAGCTTGCTCTACGGAAGACCATGTGGAAAATTCCCTGCACTGAACTTCGCAACCCGAGCCGCTGGCGTCTGACTCTATCACGATATCGGGTTGACAACCGAGAATGACTCACCATTCAATGTCTCCATATGAGAGATCCACCATTCAATCTTTAACTTCACTTCATCCGAAAGAGGAACCAGCTGAGAGTTCGAAAGGCCCTTGTGAAGTTGAAAAGTCTTTAGACGTTGCAAGGCACAATAGTGCAGAGGTCCTAGAAAGATGGCCTGTATTGAAGAGGAAAGAAGGCCTACTATCCTGGCATTCTGGCACAATGAGATCATGGGTTTGGATAAAGTGCGCCTGAGTTCGTGTTTGATCTTGGAAAGCTTGTTCGCTGGTAGGCTCAAGGTGGCTTGGGTTGAGTCCAACATTAACCCCAGGACTTAGTCTTCGTGATCACAAATCCTAAGGATTCTATCAAGTCTATGGTCGTCTGTAATTGAGAGGACATGTGAAACGGGCATTGATTCAGAAGCAGAATGTCGTCCAAGTAGATGATTAGTCTTAGTCCTCACGCTCATAGGTGTTCCTCCACGGGCCCCATACCTTGGTTAAACACCAAGGAGCGGAAGAAAGACCGAAAGGGAGGGAGACAAAGTAGAAGATCTGAGACCTCCATTGAAACTGAAGGAAGCGCCTGTGAGGACGATATATAGGGATTGCGCGATATGGATCTTTGAGGTCCAATCAGACCATCCAGTCCTGAACCTGCAACAAATCCTTGAGAAGATGGATGCCCTCTATCTTGAAATGAAGATATACTAGCCATCCGTTGAATTCCCGCAAGTTGATTCCGGGTTGGTAACCCACATCCATCTTCTCCACCAGAAATATGTTGCTGAGAAATCCATGAGAGTGAAGGGTCTTTGGTACAATTGCTGTCTTCTGCAAGAGGCTGGAGATCTCCCCATCCCAAAAGGCCATGTGACTGGGATTGAAAATAAGGGGCCTGGGACGGGAGGATTGGGAACTTGTAGAACTCTATACAAAAACCTCTGACTGTTTGTAAGACCCATGCGTCTGAGGTTAGGACCTCCCAATTGTAGGAGAAAAGAATCAGTCTGCCCCGTATAAGAATACCCTCCGAGCTCTGAACACTCACCTCGTGGGGAACTGTAGAACCTATTGCCTCTTCCTCTGGCCCCTCACCGGCGGGGGAAGGTTCTTGTCTGGTAGAAGGATCCAAGCTTGGATGGGTCCTGCCATTGATCCTGTGTGACTCAGTGCCTTTGTAGCAGGCTTGGTGGTAAGCATAGCCAGTTGAGTGCCCCCTGCCACGACCGGCTCCAGCAAAAACACAGGGCATGAAAATGCACTTCATTGAGGTTTGAGCTTTGTCAAGGGAGCTGATTGTACTGACAAATTTGCCTAACTTCTTTGAAAAAGGATCACCAAACAGATTACCTTCTGCAATAGGGCCTGCCTCTGAAGTGGATAAATCCCGTAGTTTCGGGTCTATTTTTATCAGGAGGCATCTGCTCCGCTCCGTGGAAATTGCACAATTCGCATTGCCCAAGAATATGAGTGCCCTCTGAGCCCCAACTAAAAAGAGCATCTGGGGAGATTAAACCACCAGTTGCTTTGGTGTCTACCACCATAACAAGGATCTTTGCTAAAGGGCCAGAGATATCTAACAGTGTATCCTGGCACACCCACCAGGAATGGTCGATACCCTTCTTAGGATCCTTGATAAACTTAGCTAAGAAAGTTGCCATCTTTGGATCTACCTCTGGCATGAGGGCGACTTTCCCCTCCAACATTGGTTTGGGGCATTCTGCCTTTAGCCAATTCTATACCTCTTTGTCTAGAGGTTTATGCAGTCTAGCGGCTATGAAGGACGCCACCATAGGGGCAGGGGTCCATTCCACTGAGCAAGGGTGTAAAAGCTTATCTGGGTTTAACAGGTCAGAACCCGGCTCTTGGGCTCTCAGCACCCAGTTCAGAACCCCCTGCCTCAGGACTGGCTTCGGAAGGCCACCACGGTCTTCTGGAGTCCCCTTCTGAGGTATGAGTGGAAGTGTGAGGTGAGTCGGCAGAATCCCCTGGGTACTGGGAGTCAGAGGCATGGAAGGGGCCCTACCCATGACCTAAATCGAGGGCAAAAGGGGTGGAGGCCTAGGATTCCATAAAAGCCTTTTTCAGGCGTACCAACGCGTCAACATCAACTCTATTTTCCTCTCTGTGTTTGCGTTTGAGGTCTGCGGCAGAAGAGGTTTTAGGCCCTGGTAAGGGGTATTGTGGCACTTGTGAGTCTTCCCTCGGGTTGAGGGGTTTTTGGCACTGGGCCTGGAGTTCTTGGATTTTCTTTTCCATGTGAGCAACCACTTGAGAAACAGCCTTAAAAATGGACAGTTCCGTTATTTGACAAAAGTGGTCATCAATTGGGAGGTAAGTAATTTCTTCCTCCTCACAGTAATCACCAAACTCTTCCATTCTGAGCCACACAGGGAGGTAAGGGGAATAGTCAAAAAAGGGGGGTCCCCTATGCAGTGGCGGCCGGCAGCTTTAGGAGGGAGGGGGGCAGGCAGGATGCACACACACTCATTCTTTCACACACAGACATGCACGCACGCACGCACATCTATTAACAACACTCATACCATTCAAACATGCACGCACGCACCAAACATTCATTTTAAAAGATCGCACACACTCATTCTTTCACACACACACATGCACGCATGCACATCCATGAACAACACTCATAACACTCAAACATGCACATGTGCACCAAACATTCAATTCAAAATATCACACACATACACACACACACACACTTACCTTCAGCCTCCAGGTCCCAGGAGGGTTGGGACTGCTGCCTTCCCTCATTGACTGACCTTGTGGGATGGGGTCAGTGAGACTGCTGACCCCCCCCCCACTCTGTGATGAAGTGTCACTGATTGGGAGAGTGTCAATTGGTGACGCTTTCCTCGTCAATCTGAAAGTCGCAAACAAAGTCGCAAACAAACGGTTACAGAGAGAAAAATTCAGAATGCTAGCATTACATCAGACCTTCCGTTTGGTCTTACTTCAGCACCTCGAGTCTTCACGAAGGTGATGGCGGTGGTTGCAGCATCTCAGGAGGAAGGGAGTATTGGTATTCCCTTATCTGGATGATTGGTTGATCAAAGCCAAGTCTCCAGAGCTTGTGCTGCATCACCTGCAAATGACAACTCAGTTGTTGTTCAGTCTGGGCTTTATGGTAAACGTGCCTAAGTCTCACCTGAAGCCCTCTCAGCGCCTCCTGTTCATAGGGGCAGTACTGGATACAACATTGAATCAGGTCCATCCTACACCTCCGCAGATTCACGACATTCAAGCATTGATTCCAATGTTTCAAAAGGGAGCAGTTGTTCCAGTCCTGAAGGTCCTGCGTCTGCTCGGTCTGTTCTCCTCTTGCATTCTGTTGGTCACTCATGCACGCTGGCACATGAGGGCTCTTCAGTGGTGCATCCGCAGGCAGTGGTTTCAACACAAAGGGGATCTCGAGGAGTCAATATCGATCTCCAGAGATGCTGCAGCAGATCAACGATGGTGGGCTGTGGACGGCAACCTTTCCCAAGGCAGGCCGTTTTCACTAGTGCCTCCGGTGGCTGCGTTCATAACGGATGCTTCCACTCTAGGGTGGGGAGCTCATCTGGGGGACCTGGAGATCAAAGGTCTTTGGTCTCCAGTGGAACAGACTTTTCATATCAATCTGTTAGAATTTCAGGTGATACGTCTGGCTCTCAAGGCCTTCCTCCCGTCCTTCCACGGTCAGTCAGTTCAAGTCTTGACGTACAACACAACCGCAATGTGGTACATCAACAAGCTGGGAGGAGTAGGGTCGTACCTTCTCTGCAGAGAGGCTCTGTGGCTTTGGTCCTGGGCTCAGGACCATCGGATTTGCTTGGTGGCAAATCAATTGGCCGGAGTTCTCAACGTACGCGCAAACAGTCTCAGCTGGCATTTTTCGGCCGATCACGAGCGGCGTCTCCATCCGGACCTGGTCCTTCAAATCTTCCGGATGTGGGGTTTTCCACAGATAGACCTATTTGCCACTCGGGAGAACGCGCGCTGCCCGTCGTTCTGCAGCCTCCAGTATCCGGTGCAAGGAGCTTTGGGGGACGCATTTCAGATGTCATGGTGCAACCAGTTGCTTTACGTGTTTCCTCCCATGACCTTGGTTCCTCCGGTTCTAAGGAAGATTCACCAAGATCGGGCTCAAGTCATTTTAATAGCTCCGGATTTGCAGAGAAGGGTGTGGAACACGGACCTTTTCCAACTCTCACTGTGCCCTCTGCTCCGTCTCCCTCTCAGGGCAGATCTCCTCTCACAGTCGCAGGGGCAGATTGTACACCCCCACCTCCAGAGCCTGCACCTACATGCCTGGAGATTGAACGGGGCAATCTGAGTTCTTTCTCTCTTCCACCAGAGGTAGTGGATGTTGTTTTATCGGCCAGGCGACACTCCGCTAATACTGTTTATGCCAGCAGGTGGGCAAAATTCGTGGCTTGTTATGAAGAGAAACAAATTGATCCCTTGCAAGCCCATCTGTCTGATGTTCTGTTGTTTGCTTCAACTTTAGCACAGAAGGGTTGTGCAGTTGCGACTGTCAAAGGCTATTTCTCGGCACTGTCAGCCTTTCTTTGCCTTCCGTGTTCAAATCACCTATTGTTGTTAGGTTCTTGAAAGGTTTAACAAATAAATTTCCACCCACTCCGTTTCTTATGCCTCAGTGGAATTTAAATCTGGTTTTGACTTTTTTAATGGGTTCACTGTTTGAACCCATGCATTCTTGTCCTTTAAGATTATTGGTCTTTAAGACAGTTTTCCTTATAGCTATTACGTCTGCTAGGCGTGTGAGTGAGCTTCAGGCCCTTGGTGTCAAACCTCCATTTATTTCATTCTTTGCTAACAAAGTGGTGGTGAAAACCAGGGCGGCTTTCCTTCCTAAAGTTGTCACTCCTTTCCATATGGGGCAGTCCATTACCCTTTCATCTTTCTACCCTCCCCCTCATCCTTCAAAAGAGGAAGAAAGACTCCATCGCTTGGACCCCGGAAGGGCTCTCAGTTTCTATATTGAGAGAACAAATGACTTTCGGTTGGATGACCAACTCTTCATTGGATATGTGGGAAAGATGAAGGGCAGAGCTGTCCATAAAAGAACTATATCCAGGTGGGTCATTCTTTGCATTAAGATCTGTTATTCGTTAGCAAAGAAGATTCCTCCTGAGGGTATTAGAGCTCATTTTACCAGGGCTAAGACTGCCACTTCAGCTTTGGCTAGGGGTGTTGCAGTGGTAGATATTTATAGAGCGGCAACTTGGGTTTCTCTTCATACTTTTGTCAAGCACTACTGCTTGGACTCAGTCAGGAGGGATGGCCATTTCGCACGTTCTGTGTTGTAGGATTTCTTGGTGTGACTAGTCAGGCACCCTCCTCCGAGTGCGGTACTTCTTTGGGGCTCTATTCATAAGGTGAGGAATCCACAGATAGTTGTATTCATCAGAAGAACAAGTTACTTACCTTCGGTAACGCTTTTTCTGGTGGATACACTAGCTACCTGTGGATTCCTCACAGTCCTACCCGCCTCCTCATTGCCTGTCTGGTCATACCAAGACATTTGTATTATAAGTGTATATATGTTTTGATTAATTTTTTATATACATAATTGTTGTACTTATGTTACATCAGTATGGTTATATATATGTATTTATTTGGGCTATCGTGAGGATGTTTTTCACCTGCCTCAAAGGCACGTAAAAAAAAGGTGAACCTAACGTGAGCACGCCGGCGAGGACCTCTTATTGCCACGGTGACGTCAGACAGAGTCGCGTCCAGAGCCTTGCAATTGTGACGTCCTCGGCGACGTGGAGAGCAAAGAAGAAGATTTTTCGTCGAATGCTGGTGCATTGGGAGAATTCATATGGTGAGGAATCCACAGGTAGCTAGTGTATCCACCAGAAAAAGCATTACTGAAGGTAAGTAACTTGTTCATTCACCATAAAGGTGGTCAGCCCATTGCCTACCACCTGCCACTCCCTGTAATGCTCCTAAATTGAGTATTAAGGTGGCACCCCTGAACCCTAGAACTCAGATTTCGAGACCTGAGATGACCCAGACACAGAAGAGTTGCACCTGCAGAAGGGGAGAAAAAGAAGCAGCTGGCTTTGAACCAACCCCTCTGGCCTCCCTGCTGACCTCGAAGGATCCTGCACAAGAAGCCACTCGTCCGGCCTTAAATAAAGACTCTAGGGGCATATTTATACTTATTTTGTGCTGAATTAGCATAATTTTGTTTTACGCAAATTGAGTGCAAAACTAACTCCATATTTATACTTTGGCGCTAGACCCGTCTAGCGCCAAATTTATGGAGTTAAAGTCATTTTTGGGACGTGGAAACCTACATTGCGTCAATGAGATGCAAAGTGGGAGTTCCCGTGCAAAAAATGAGTCTAAGGCCTTGGGCTGGGGTCAAATAATGGTACGAAGCTTGCTTTGCACCATTATTTAACACCTGGGTAGGGCAGGCATTAGGGGACCTGGGGGCCTATTTCCATGGTGGAACACCATGGAATAAGCCCACAGGTGCCCTCCTCAGGCCCCAGGGACACCTCCACCCAAACCAGAGGGACAGCAGAGGATCGGGGACCCCATCCCAGGTACAGGAAGGTATTTTGTTTTTTTATTAAAGTGCCAGTGGGGGCCCTGAAATGGTTTTGCGTCAGAAAATGACTCTAGGAAGGTTAGAGTCATGTTTTTTTACTCTAACCTGCCTAATTCCATTTTTGTGGTGCAAAACTCCCTTCTTCAATACTGCCAGACCCACCCGGCTAACATATATTTTTTTTTACTCTAGTCTACTCTTTGGAGCGGCTTGCACCATTCCATAAATATGGTGCCTGGTTGGTGCTCAAAAATGGTGCAAGCCAGTGCTAAACTTTTGATGCAAAACTGCGTTAGTACAGTTTTGCACCAAAAAGTATAAATCAGGGCCGAAGTCTCTCGTGGGCAGCATACTTGCCCTGCAGACGAAACTCCAAGGAAAAGGCTCTGCAGCTGTTGGAACAACAGAAACCCGACACCTGAAGTGACCACTGCATCCGTCGTCCACGACCGAGGTGAAGCAAACCAACGGTGCTAATGGGGTTCCCCAGCTTCCCAGATACTGAGTCCAGTTTGGTCTCTCTCAACTTGGGCTCCCCCAAGACGCCTGCAGCCTCTGCACGCAGGTCCCCCTCTCCCACAGGCTTGTGGTGAGAGAAAATCCGCCGCCTCCAGCATCCACTGCACTAGTAACCCCTGACCGCAGCTGATTTGGGTCATCGGTGCCATTGACGTCCCCCTGCTCCTGAGAGCTCGACTCCACCCTGGGTCCACCACTGCTGGACTCCCCGACGATTCCTACAGCCGCAACACACAGGACCCCCTGACCACAAGTACTCCCGGATAACAAAATGACAACCCCGCATCCATCGCCCCTGGGCACCGCAGAAGAGGACCAAAGGTGTACTTACATCCCAGAGCACCCCAAGTCTACTACCTACCTGTCTATTGTCCCCAACTAGCTTTCCATCCAGAGTCTGCAGCCTGTTTGCCACAGGGTCAAAGTCCCATAAAAAATCATTGGGCACCGACGCCATAGTGCACAACTGTACCTGGCCGCCCCAGTGTGGCCCGGTGTGACCTGTTGGAGTGGTTCTGAACAGTGCCCAGTACTTGCCTTTGCTCCCTGAGCTTGAGCCCATACGTCTTTGTTAACCCTGTGTTGGCTGAACTTTGTTTTCCTACATAGGATTACATTAAGAAGAACTCCAAAAATTGTTGATTTTTGATACTGTCAAGTATTTATGCTTAAAAGTCTACTTACATGATTGCGAAGTTCATGGATTTGAAACATAATATAAAGAATTGTTATTTTTCTAAATAGGTCTCGGATTTATTCTTTGAGTGTGTGTCTCATTTATTGCTTCTGTGAGCTCAGCAAATGCTTAGCACTACCCTCTGATAACCTTAACTGCTCACCCACACGTCCACAAAATAGAGCATTAGCCCTATCTACTTTTGCCTCTGCCAAACTAATCAGAGATCCAATGGACTCTCTGTACAGTGTACTTCATTTTAGTGTACTATATAGAGAGAGAGCTTCCTGCAGCTAGAATGTGAGGCAGTGTGCGCCCAACTTCCCTTTGAATAAATTCCTATAGATTTTTTCTTGCCTCCAAAATTAACTGACTGATATAAGTACCAGTACAAAATAAGTCACCATATTATTTTGTTTCTCTTTCAGAAATTTGCCTTAAAATTCTCCGAGAAGACAGCCGATACCCAAGAGCAGCAAAAATTGTTAAGTGGTATGTATTGTCTCTGACAAAATATTTATTCGTCTTGCACAGTTTTTCTAACCACGTACAATGTATCAGTGTCGGGGCCACTGGAAAATTCCGTACCTGCCACATAATTAGCATAATCAATCTAAAGCATAATTTGCAGGTTGCTACAATTAGTTTGTAGCTAAAATAGATAGATCAAACGTTATTGAAATGCTGCAATCAGGATGCTTTCGGTGGGCACCTTTTTTGCACTGTAGGATAAATAAGGCGCTAGTGACTTTGGCCCTCATGACCCTGGCGGTGAGTGATAAAGTGGTGGTAATACTGCCAACAGGCTGGCGGTAAGTACTGCCAAATTATGACCGTGGTTGTGATAACCCCCATAGACAGCCAATGTACCACACCAACCGCCAGGGCGGAAACGACACTCACCACGGCGGTAGCCAACAACAGCCAGGTGGGAGACAAAGTACTGCCCACCATATTTTGACACTGCAATCCGCCACCTTTTCCGGGGCGGTACCAACGCCATCAAAAGCTTGGCAGAAACACATCACAGAAGAGAAAGGACTCACCTTGGGAGACACAGGGAAGAACGCAGCCATGGAATCCGAACTGCAAGTCTTTCCGATGCTCATCTATGTTATGCTCCACCTGGAACACCAGCGCCGACGAAGATGACGACGGTGAGTACAGCCACCTAGCACACAATGGAGTGAGGGAGGAAAACAAGAGTGACACACACACACGCACAATAAACACCCAACACACACACACCACACACACAACCAACTGCACACGAAAAACAATTTGTCCCCGAAAAACAGCAGAATAATGCAAGGACAACAGAAATGGACGAAAGTGATTGTAATCAGATCAAATTCAAAATCAATAATTCAATTTGTCAATGAAACAAATATGTACACATGTAGACAAAGGGACACTACCCAGTCCAATTTTCAAAGGGCCCACATGGCAACAGGGCACAGTCTAAGGCCCAACTCGAATCCTGACCACATCTGGATAGTACACTGCCGGGGCATCATTTTGCAGATAGGCAGGTACCTCGGGGGAGGCAACTCAGCCGGATGCGGGATCAAGCCCATTGGTTCTGAAGGGGGCAACATGCTCATTGCTCTGTCCCTGGAGTGCAAAGCCACAGTCTGTCAGGTGGGTGACTTTCCCACTGCTTTTGGAGGGGCAACATGCACATTGCTCTGTCCTAGAGAGTGCAAGGCCACAGTCTATCAGGTGGGTGACCTTCCCACTGGTTCTGAATGGGGCAGCATGCCCATTGCTCTGTCCTGGGAGTGCAAGGCCACAGTCTCTCAGGTGGATGTCTCTCCCACTCGCTCTGGAGGGGGCAACATGCCCATTGCTCTGTCCTGGGGAGTGCAAGGCCACAGTCTCTCCGGTGGGTGACTTTCCCACTGCTTCTGGAGGGGGCAACTGGCACAGCAGCCCCTGGAGGGTGGCCTACATGGCGTCCGCTGGCAGTGATGGCTGCAGTATGGTGGTGGATGGAGGAACTTCCTGGGCAGCCTCTTCTCTGTCTGATGGCTGCAATGTGGTGGTGGATGGAAGAGGCTGATGGCTGCAGTGTGGTGGTGGATGGAGGAGCCTCCTGGGCAGCCTCTGCACTGTCTGATGGCTGCAATTCATCAGCTGGCGGTGGGGACCCTGTGACAGCTGGTGGTGGTGCAAGTGTTACCCTGACAGCCTCCGCTGGAATAGAGGGCTTCATGTCCTCCAGTACATGGGGTGTGGATCCCTTACCCTTCCAGGCAGGGGTGGATGGGCTCTTCCCCTTGTTTCCTGGTGGGGCTCCTTCTTTCCCGGTGGTGCAGGCTCCTTCCCCTTCTTTCCTGGTGGTGCAGGCTCCTTCTCCTTCTTGCATGATGGTGCTGGCTCCTTCTACTTATTCGATGGAGGAGTGGTGTCCTTACCACCATGAGTAGTGGTGCTACCACTGTCCCCGTGGACTGTGTGGCTGAGGTGCTGGGCTGTGTCCATGGTACCCCGCTCATACGGGCAGGACGGGAGGGTGGGAGGGTAAGGGAAGAGGTCAATTTGGGAAAGGAAAAGCTTTTTAGGGACGTTGGGGCGGGAGGAGGGAGGAGAAATGGGAGTGGAGGTTGAGGGTGTGGTTGTTGGAGGTGTATGTCTGCTGGACTTGGGTGAAGGTGCATGGGTAGTATTCTGATGTGTGGTGATGCTGGTAGTGGATGTTGATGTAGTACATGCAGGTGTGAGTGTGGACATGACTGGGAGGGAGGTGGAGGGAGAGGAGGAGGAGGGGGATATAGTAGAGGCAGTGGATGTTGTCGTGCCTGCAACTATATTGTGTTTGCATAAGTGCTTGTGGGATGAAGTGTGGTGCTTTGTTTGCTGGTGACACTCTTGGGTGTTGTCTTGTGTGCATGCTCATCTGTATGTGTGCTTGGGATGGGTTGGGGTTGAGGAGAATGGGACTGGGAAGTGGATGTACCTGCAGCTGGAGTGGTCACAGAGGTGTCCTCCACCACCAGGGAGCTCCTATCGGAGGAGATATCTGAGTCTGTGTTGCCTCCTCCAGTCTCCGCCGTGGTGCTCCCCTCACCCTCTGTCCCACTGGTTCCCTCGGCGTCCGTGGATTCTGCCTCCTGGGTCATGTAGTCTGCAGCTCCCTCTTTCGCCGGTTCCCCTGCTCCTCCGCCAGAGGATGATAATGCACACAAGGACAGGATGACAAAACAAGAAAGGGGGGGAGGGACACAAATGATACAGTGGGTTGATGGCTGGACCAACACCACAGTTGGCATGCACATCACCGTCAACACAGGGAACAGGCTTAAGCACTATGCATTGCACTGCCAGGGATATGGCTAGTCACTAAGGCAAGATGAGGACAACACACCGCCAACTGCAGCACTCCTGGGACCCACAATGCCCTGCCTGAAATGGACTGCTAACAAACTAGGTTACCTGCATTTGCCGTACACACATTGCCCTTCATATGACCTACGGTGCAATGTCTGGACATCCCTTAGGGGCATCCACTGACACACATCCACCACCCGGATACCATCCCACCACCCAAAATATGTATTGATACCGACTGCACACACCGCTTTGTGGCTGCTGTGATTCCCTCAAGCTCCCATCAAGCTCAAGGTAGGCCACCGCCAGTATGCAGGTCATCAGTGGGGTCAGGGTCCAGCAGTCACCCCTTCCTCGTTGGGAGATCATCCACAGCTGGGCCTCCACGGTTTTCCATGCCCAGCGTCTCAGGCCCTGCCACTGCTTCCAAAAGTGGGTGCTCCGCCTGCCATAGACCCCCAGGGCCCACACGTCCTTGGTGATGGCACGCCATAATCCCTTCTTTTAATGGGCATTGACCTGCAGAGGCAATATAGACAGGAGAACACCATTAAACAAACAGTCCAGCCCGTCACACAAATGGCCCACCATACCAGTTTCCATTACCATTGGCACACACATAGCCCAGCGCACAACATGTACACCGCCAACAGACAATCTCCCCACCGACCCTTAAACAATGCTTGCACACACATCTCCATGCATCTTTGCCACATTTATCGTGGCCAAAGTGTACTCATCTGTTGGTCTGGAGGCCCATACAGCTATCCGTACTGGGGTAGGACCCATCCACCAATTACTCCAGCTTCACCGAAGTGAAGGCAGGGGCCCTTTCCCCAGTCAAATGGGCCACGGTAGGTTCCAGACACATGTCATAGCAGCACACGCAGTGTAGGTGTTCTCCTGTTGAAGGTCAGGAAACAAGTGAGGATTGAGTTAGAAAATGGTGGTCACCTCTGCGGTTGTGTACACTGTCACCGCCAGCGTAGATCCTCATTGGTCACTGTACTCAATGGAGCCCCACATTATCCAATGAGGAATTGCACGGCGGTGCAAGACCGCCTTCCACCATGACGCCCAACATCGACAGAGTTACCTCAGCTCCACCTGTCCCTCCATCCAGGGCAGGCGGTCGCCATTTCGTGGGGGGGGGGGACAGGCATATCGATATTAACTGCATCACAAGCTAGATTAGCACATACCTTGCCATTAACACTGTCCCAATACTGTATAAAAATGCACCATGTCGACTGATGTTGTGGTTTAGTTGTTCAAATTGTGAAAGTCTACTCACTCTTGTGTCCCTCAGATACCTACTTTTTACCGTTAGATAGGAGGTAGAGACATACCCCTATGTACAGACCCCTGGTGGACTTAGCTACACTGGAGGACAGGCACATTATACTCATCTATACACTGGACAAGGCCACAATCACAGAGCTGTGTGCCCAGTTGGAGCCTGACCTGTTCTCCTCTATCTGTCATCCGACTGGGATCCCCCCTCTTGTGCAAGTGCTATCAGTGCTCCATTTTCTGGCAACAGGTTCTTTCCAAGTGACTGTGGGCTTGGCAGCAGGAATGTCACAGCCATTGATCTCAATCGTGCTGGCAAAAGTGTTGTCTGCCCTGGTAAAACACATGTGCAGCTACATAGCTTTCCCCCCGGTGGAAGATTTGGCCACTGTGAAGGCCAGATTCTATGAAATGCGGCATATCCCCAATATTACTAGGGCGATTGACGGGACACATATTGCGTTTGTCCCTCCCGCCAGAATGAACAGGTGTACAGGAATCGTAAGAGTTTCCACTCCATGAATGTGCAGATGGTGTGCCTGGCGGACCAGTACATCTCCCACGTCAATGCTAAGTATCCTGGGTCAGTTCATGATGCCTTTGCCCTGAGAAATAGCAGCATCTGAAATGTGATGGCCCAACTACAGAGGCACAGGGTGTGGCTAATAGGTGAGCCTTGGCCTCCACCCAGTGTATGTTAGTGCATCCCTCTGGTGTTAATCTCATAGGATAGTGTGTGGCTAAATGTTGTCCCTCAATATCTGCAGGTGACTCTGGCTACCCAAACCTATTGTGGCTGCTGACTACTGTGAGGAATGCAAGGACAAGGGCTGAAGAACGTTATAATGAGGCACATGGCCATACCAGACCGATCATCGAGCCTTCTGAAGGCCAGGTTCAGGTGCCTCCATCTGACAGGTGGATCCCTGTGCTACTCACCCGAGAAGGTCTGCCAGATAGTAGTGGCATGCTGCATGTTGCACAACCTCGCCGTCAGCCGCCATATACCGTTTCTGCAGAAGGAGACTGGAGATTCCCCTGTGGCTGCAATAGATCCTGATGACAGTGAGGATGAAGAGGCTGAAGATAAGGATGAGGACAACAGAACCACAGTTATCAGTCAGTACTTCCAATGACACAGAGGTGAGACAGTGCAACTCCACATTTCTATGACTATTGTTGTACTCTGTGTGGCTGTGGCATGATGGCATTAACCACTTTTGCAATGACAACTGTGTACTGATGTGCTGACAACAGCCAGATACAGGTCTTTATTTCTATGCTCTCACACTGTACAGTTCATTTGCAACGGATGTAACTGTTTCCATTAATACACTGTTTCAACACATGACATACAAGTATTTGAGTTGTGTTCAAGGGTGTTTATTGTAGTGTTAAGAAAATGAGCGTAAAGTGCAATGGAATGGGGTGATGATGGAGGAAAGTCCAGGGTATTGTTTCAGTCTGTTTGTAGCACAGCTGCAGTGTCCAGGTGGCCATAGGAAGGGGAGCAAAGGCAGTTCAAGGTCGACAAGGTGACAGGATGGGACACAAGGGGGACAATCAGGAGAGTCTCATTTCCTGGCGGTGGCCTTGGCAAGTGTCTCTGGCTTCTGTCTGGGTCACAGGGAACGTTTGCAAGGTGGTTCACCTTCTGCAGGGGAAGGGGTACTGATGGCCCGTGGGTCCTGTGGCGGGGCTCCCTGCCCACTAGTGGCAGCGGAATTGGAGGGCTGTTCAGTTGACTGGCTAGTGGTAAGGGCCTGCTGGTGTGCTGTTGCCTCCTTCATGATGTTGGCCATGTCTGCCAGCACCCCTGCTATGGAGATCAGGGTGGTGTTGATGGCTTGCTAGTCCTCCCTGATCCCCTGATACTGTCCTTCCTGCCGCCGCCTGTTCTCCTGCACATTGTCAAGGATATGGCTCATTGTGTCCTGGGAATGTTGGTAGGCTCCCAGGATCTCGGAGAGTGCCTCCTGGAAAGTCGGTTCCCTGGTCCTATCCTCCCACTGGCACACAGCAGTCCTCCCAGTGTCCCTGTTGGCCTTTGCACCTGTCCCCTGAAAGGTGTGCCCACTGCCACTGACCCCAGGTCCCTGGTTGTCTTGGGGGTCAGGTGTCGCCTGGGGTCCCTGTACAGGTGGGCACACTGCTGATTGAAGTTTCCTGGGGACAGAGGAATGGGTACGCTGGGTGGGTGCTGTGGTGTTGGATCCTGATGAGGGAGGATCTGTAAGTCCAGAGTTACTGTCATCACTGGGGGCATTTTCTGTTGGGGGACTGGATAGTCATGACACCTCCTCTCCACTGACATTAGCTGGGGTACCTGTGGGGATGTAAGTGAAGTATTATGCTTCATGTGTATGACATATTGTACATCCCTGGCTTCCCCTCTATCGTTGGTGTTGCCCTGCCACGTTTGCTTGTGTATGATGATGTATTGTGGGATTGTTTGTTCCCCTATGCTGTGCATGCTTTGGTGATGGGTGTCCATGCAGGGCTAGGAGGGCTGTCCATGCATTGGTATGGCATGCAGGGCTTGGCATTCGGTTAGTCATCTGCGTTGGTGCAGTGTGTGGGCTGGAGTGGAGTGATGGGAGTGAGGGTGAGGGGGTGTGATGACATGCAGGTATTGAGGTGGTAAGTGTTAAATGTTGACTTACCAGTGTCCAGTCCTCTGGCTACTCCAGCGAGTCCCTCGGGATGCAGTATTGCCAAGACTTGCTCCTCCCATGCTGTGAGCTGTGGGGGAGGAGGTGGGGGTCCACTGCCAGTCCTCGGTATGGCGAGCTGGTGCCTTGCTGCTAGAGAATGTACCTTCCCCCATCGGTCGTTCCACCTCTTCTTGATGTCATCCCTTGTTCTTCAAGAGAACCCTCTTCCTGAGTGGCATGTCTGACTGAGACAGCTGCCACTTTTTTTCTTTTTAAATTGTGTTTTTTGTTGTACTGGTTTCTCTTCCTTCTTAACAGAAACCTCCGAAGAGCGTTGTGATTCCTGTCTCGGTTTCACGTACTCTGTTCGCCGCTCTGATCGCCCACCTCTCTCATTTCTCTTTTCCGATGAGTCCTGAAAGGAACGAGATTGCCGTGTATCAGTATATTGATATCTATCAGGCGTTTTTATATTCTCTCTGTTTCTGAGATTATACCTATTCTGTGGGGTCTCCGTGCGTGGAGATTCTCCCCTTTCTTTTTTAGGCGTTTGTTGTTTTTTCTCCCAGCGTTTCTTATTACCCTCACGTTGTTGTTTAGTATTTTCTTTATTAATTTTACCCTGAAATTGAGGTTTTTGTGGTCCAGCCCCAAGGCTATCTCGACTGATACTGGAATATGTTTCCGCTATTATTTTAGGCAGTTTTCGCTCCTGATCTTGTTGCGGAACTTCACGAAGACGCATGCGCACTGCAAGTGCAACTGCTTCCCCTTTAAGGTTACTTAGGATAATTGAAGAAACTGTGGCAAAATTGCCCATCAGTTGCATTCCCATGTCTAGGGCCGGGGTAGCCCCATATTCATCTTGAATTTGTTGAAGCACTTCCTGTAGGTTGGCTAGCGTTGGTGTACCGTGTGCCGTTGTATAGAGCGCGGCAAATACCGTGCCCCATGTATTACAGTGTTCAACTGTAGGAACCATCCCAAAGGGCAAGCGCATAGTTAATATTCTATGTTTATCCTGAGGTCCCGTATGGGGAAATACTGCCTCCAGTGTATTCATTTTTTGTGCTAGCCAAAACTGAGTCTCCTCTCGTTTGGCTGGAACCTTACCCATAATAGAGTGTACAGTCACCGGATTTATACCTGGTGTTACTGCATGTGGTTGTGCTGGAGCAGCACGCGCTGGGTTTGTATTTAGTGTCTGCATCACAAATTGTACTAATCGTCTATATATTGCTGTTAATTCAATATGTAAGCGTCGAACCTCAGCTACTGCCATATTCACAACTGCAGGATGAGGTGTATATGTGGCCAATAAAGGCCAGGTAGGACCATCATTACTTAGTGGACCTAACCTTACTGGTAATATTGTATGGGGTAGGGTGCCATCAAGCCAATTAGTATGTTCTTGATAAGATAGAGGTATCTCTAAGTATGCTTACGCCCTGTACTGCCCAGGTGCGTTCGCAACTGTATATGTATGAAATGTATTTGTGTTCCCATCAACTGCTGGAAATGTGACTCAAGAGTAAAACAGCTCTGTTATATAGGCTGCGTGAGCATCCACCACAAATGTGACTGGACCTCCCTCTGCTGTAAGACCATGTGCTAGTAAATGTGCCGTAAGTGGTTGTCTCATGTTAAGAGCTATTTGTACAGCCTGGGGATTCGCCATTATAAAAGCACTAAGAGTTCATTGTAGATAGAAGGTTTATGGGGCTAGAGCTTGACACCCTTTAATTAGATCAGTTGAGAGGTTCCCAGTAACAGTTACAGTTGATCATGTTAGTTCTGTTAAGGACTAGTTTTAGAAAGTCGGCAGGAGGAATTAAATTGTTATCTACTCTGGAGAGGGTGTGATGTTAGGAAGCCATAGAGGGATTGCAGTGATGTCAGGTTCAGCCCTTTAGCAGCGGTTTTCTCCAGACATTCCCCAGTGTATCCCCAAATTAGCTTCCAGTATTTCTGCAAGGCATCTCCACCCCCTCATCACTCCAGGAGTGATTTCCTTGGGTGGGCAGGTCTAACCAAGACCATGAACTTACAGTTGGCCCTCTAAAAAAAACAAAGGTAAGGAAGAGGAAAATGCCTAGGTGTTTGACAGGTAGAAGTTGAAATTAGCTGTCCAGCAAGAAGAAGAAAGAAGGCGGAGAGACAAGAAATATGGGCCTGTGAGGAAATTAAAAGTAAGGGGGTAAAGAAATAAAAGGAAAATGACAGAAAAAAAGAAAGAATTGGAGTGGGAGATCATTTAGCCTTAGGGAAGGAGAATCTCAAGATAGCAATAGAGGCGAATACAGCTGGGAGCAACAACACCAAATCCATCTCTGCATGACTACCTGCCAAGATTCCAAAACAGCTTGAGCACATGAATGGGGAAGCCATGGGTATTTTGATGTGTTTTGTGAGTTTTGAAATCACATGTAGGGTGCAGGTTTTGAATTACCTGACTAAATTAACCACTTTAGTGAGTTGATTACCCATAGGAGGAACATCAGTCATTAAGAGAATGCCTGTAGCTGATCAGATGAACTATGACTGAATGAAGTAAGCCAGTTAGGTACTTGTAGAGAGTCAAAGAAAACAACAGAGTGCATCCTATTGCCCTTTAAATATGGATTAATGGTGTGTTATGTGATTAGAATGAGTGAATGAGAGGAAGGAGCCAAAGAGGTTTCATGCTAATGGTGGCAGAGTGACTAAAGGAGGAGCGCTCTATCCCACATAGGCAATACCTGTCAGACATAACAGAGAAGGATCAATAGACTCTTGTACTGTTGGCTGACAAGTAGTTAATAACAGGGTTAGCAAGGGTTGATGCAGCATAGCTCTAAACCAATAGCAGACACAAGGAGGAAAGAGGACTGGAAGTTCTACCAAGCCCTAAGTGATTTCTTGTTTTAGGTGTCAGTGTGAGTGGTAGCAGAAACAGGACTATCAGGTGAAAGACACTTTCCCAGTGCATGCTTCTTAGTAAGTGTGTTGAGTATAGGTGAAGGGACCTTAAAGGGCTTGTTAGACCTGTCAGGCTTGGGGTGGTCTTCCCCCAAATGTTTTGCCTGCTTGTCTTACTTTTGTTTGGATTTTTGCTCTGTTGGTCTTAGGACTCTGTGCATTTTACCACTGCTAACCAGTGTTAAAGTGCATGTGCTCACTCCTCTAAATATGATTTGATTGGCATATACGTGATTGGCATATTTAATTTACATGTAAGTCCCATGTAGAGTGGCATTTCTTATTCACTGGGCCTGTAAATTAAATACTACCAGTGGGCCTGCAGCACTTATTATGCCACCCACTGAAGTTGCACCTTAAAACCTGTCCCAGACCTGCCAGTGCAGCCTGAAGGCAGTGTCCCACTGCCATGTCGACTTAGCATTTAACACCCCTTGCCAAGGCTTAAACTCCGCTTTTATTACATATGCCACCTCTAAGGTAGCCCATAAGTAGCCCATAGGGAAGTGTGATATATAATTAAAAGGTAGGACATGTACTGTTTAGTCCAAATTAGTTTTCTCACTACTGAGAGTCCTCGTCCTCCCATAGGGTAACATTGGAAATGCCTTATAAAAATTAATAGGTTGGAATTCCAAACCAGAGGTGGTAGATATGTTATGTTTGGTACATGTGAGCTAGTAATGATAAACCATCTTTAATGGTAAATTCGGATTTATCATCAAAGTTTGAAAATGCCACTTTAAAAAGTTGACATTTTCCTACTCTTAGCCCTCTGTGCCTGTAACCTGCTTTACATCACATGACTGGGCGTAACTGACAGTTGGAACTTTGTGAATTCACCCCAGACAGTCACACAATAGGGGGATTAGCAGAGCCCGAAAGGGCCATTAGCTGCCTTGAAGTGGAGCGGAGCTAAGCACAGCGCCACTTGCTACTGAATAGGCTGGACTCCTCCACCACACAGTAGCCTTAATGACCCCGTATTGTCAGTGCAATCAGATAGGAACCAGGGTAAGGGAGGAAACAAAATTCCTGGAAGTTCAGAGAACTCTTCTGGAAACGTCTCCCGACTTCTAGGAGCAGGGCGTCAGGGTATAAAAAGAGCGCTCTCTGACCTGCTCCTTAGTTCAATACTGGACCTGTGGAGGGATTCTGAGGACTGCCTGCTGCTGTGACCTGCTGTGCTGTCTGCCATACTACCACTGTACCTGGAGTGACTTGGAACCTTCAGAGACCAGCCCTGCTGCAGTGACCTCATCACTACCTACACCCTAGACTCCAGAAGTGACTCCAAGGGCTACTTCAGCTGCTCCCCTGTTTTGAGCCACAGGGACATAACAGGCTTCCACCATCCTAAACCTCCACCTGGACTCGTCCTGAGGGAGTGTAACACCCCCAAGAGGTCTCCCTCCACTCCTGAACCCTAGGTTGTGGTGCTGAAGGTGCCAAGGTGGCCATTTTCTAAAACTGAGGACTTGCTATTTCAACCTTGAACTTTAAAAATTCAGAACTCTGGTTCTACTAATTGGATTTTCATGTTTTTGGTATCAAATCATTTATTTAAATGTCTCTCTTTTTCTAAATTGGTTTGGGATTTCTATTGTGTTGGTGTTTTTACTGTGTTTTTGTTTGCTTGCTGCATAAATATTAGCACATTGCTTCTAAGCTGGTTTTTGTGCCTAGCTACCCAGGGTTAAGCACAGGTTAATTTAGTGACTTTTTGTGGTTCACCCTGCAAGGAATTGTGGCTGTTCCTTGACCAGGATTCACACCTGGTTACCCCCATTTTCTGTTTCTTGTCAGTGTGTTTGACTGTGTTCACTGGGATCCAGTTAACCAGGACCCCAGTGATTATGCTCTCTTCCTTGTAACTTCGTAACTTCTGCCATTTTCATTCCACATTTGACATTCTGGTGCCCCCCATATAAATCCCTAGTATATGGTACACAGGTATCCAGGCCATTGGGGTCCAGGGGATCCCCATGGGCTGCAGCATGTATTATGCCACCCATGGTGAGCCCATGCAAAGTCTTCTGCAGGCCTGCCATTGCAGAATGCGTGAAAGGGTACATGCACCTTTTTTCACCAGAGGTCGCTGCTCCAGGTCACTATAAGTCACCCCTATGGCAGGCCCTCCTAGTCCAGAGGGCAGGATGCAAGTACCTGTCTATGATGGCACTCCTGCACTAGCAGAGGTGCCCCCACAAAGTCCAGTACCATTTCCATGGACTTCGTGAGTGCGGAGACACCATTTTACGTGTGCACTGCACAAAGGTTGCTACCTATGTCCAGCTACATAATGGTAACTCCGAACCTAGGCATGTTTGTTATCAAACATGTTGGAATCATACCCCAATACTGTTGCCAGTATTGGAAGTATGATTCCATGCACTCTGGGGGCTCCTTGGAGTACCCCAGCCTTGCTCCTACCAGTCTTCCAGGGTTTTCCAGGCATCCCGGCTGCTGCCAAACCTCAGACAGGTTTCTGCCCTCCTGCTGCTTGATCACCTCAAGCCCAGGAAGGCAGAACAAAGGATTTCCTGTGGGAGAGGGGGTATCACCCTCTCCCTTTGGAAATAGGTGTTACATGGCTTGGGAGCGGTAGCCTTCCCAAGCCACTTGGATGCTTTGAAGGGCACATCTCGTGCCTTCCATGCATAAACCAGTCCACACCGGTTCAGGGACCTCCAGTCACTGCTCTGGGGCGAAACTAGACAATGGAAAGAGAAGTAACCACTCCCCTGTCCATCACTACCCTAGGGGTGGTGCCCAAAGCTCCTCCAGGGTGTTCCTGGGTTCTGCCATCTTGAATCCAAGGTTGGTAGGGACCTCTGGGACTCTATACACGCTGCGCAGCTCCCCCTGTCTGCCACCGTGCCCTTGTGTTTGACTCTTATTGCCTTTTTGTCTTTTTGACTGTCTTCGCTGTTTTTTTCTCTTTCCCGTTCCCGCAACTGCGTACCCTGCTGCCCGCCCCCTCGCGTCCCCATTTGCCACCGCTCCCCGCCTCCCAGCTGCTCCTCCCTCTCACCTCCTCTTCTTAATGGCGGCCGCTGCGTGGTGCACAGAGTGACCCCTGACTTGCCTTAAGGCCAGGCTTCACTCTATAGACGCTGCGCAGCTCCCCCTGTCTGCCACCATGTCCCTGATCCCACCCTCGCTGCTGCTGCGAGTTCGAGGCCCTCCACCACCCGCAGGCACCCCGCTTGCGCCTCATTCCTGTTGTCTAGTGGTTGCCATAAGTATTGTGTGTGTGCCCTATTATTCGTATTTGTGTTATTTGTGCCGCTTTTTCACATTCTGTGCCTTTCTCTGTTTCTCTGACTCTGTCTTAGTTGCCTTTCCTGTGTTTGACTCTGCTTATTGCCTTTTTGTCTTTCTGACCGTCTTCGCCATTTTTACCTCTTTCCCATTCCCTTCTCTGCGTGCCCTGCGTCCCCGCCACCTCGCTCCCCCATTTGCCACCGCTCCCCGCCTCCCGCCTCCCAGCTTCACCTCCCTCCCACCTCCCCTTCTTAAGGCACCCGCTGCGTGGTGCACAGAGTGACCCCTGACCTGTCTTAAGGCCAGGCTTCACTCTATACACGCTGCCCAGCTCGCCCTGTCTGCCACCGTGCCCCGACCCCTCCCTCTCTACTGCTTGGAGTTCGAAGCCCTCCACCACCCACAGACACCCGCCTGCGCCTCATTCCTGGTGTCTAGTGGTTGCCATAAGTATTGTGTGTGTGTCCTATTATTCGTATTTGTGTTATTTGTGCTGCTTTTTCACATTCTGGGCCTTTCTCTGTTTCTCTGACTCTGTCTTAGTTGCCTTTCCTGTGTTTGACTCTGCTTATTGCCTTTTTGTCTTTCTGACCGCTTCGCCGTTTTTACCTCTTTCCCATTCCCTTATCTGCGTCCCCTGCGTCCCTGCCACCTCGCGCCCCCATTTGCCACCGCTCCCCGCCTCCCAGCTTCACCTCCCTCCCACCTCCTCTTCTTAACGGCGCCCGCTGCGTGGTGCACAGAGTGACCCCTGACCTGTCTTAAGGCCAAGCTTCACTCTATACACACTGCCCAGCTCGCCCTGTCTGCCACCGTGCCCCGCCCCCGCCCTATCTACTGCTTGGAGTTCAAGGCCCTCCACCACCCACAGGCACCCGCCTGCGCCTCATTCCTGGTGTCTAGTGGTTGCCATAAGTATTGTGTGTGTGTCCTGTTATTTTTATTTGTGTTATTTGTGCTGCTTTTTCACATTCTGTGCCTTTCTCTGTTTTTCTGACACTGTCTTAGTTGCCTTTCCTGTGTTTGACTCTGCTTATTGCCTTTATGTCTTTCTGACCGTCTTTGCTGTTTTTTCTTCTTTCCCGTTCCCGCCGCTGCGTTCCCTGCCTGGACCACGCCTAGCACCAGTCCCCTGTCCCAGGCACCCCCACCCTGCCAGGCACCGCTACACTGCAGAAGAACTCCATGCGCTCAACCTTGGCCGCTCCACCGCCTGCATCCAGACCTCCCTAAGGCATACCGATGGACCCTTTTCGGGCCGAACGTGCAACTTCACTTGCACTCAATTCACCAAGCACCACAGCAGCGTCACTCACAACAACAACCTCAGCTGCATCCTCCTCAACATCCGCTCCGTCCACAAGCACACCGTCGAACTATGGGACTTGCTCACATCTATCTCCCCAGACATCGCCTTCCTCACCGAAACCCGGATGAACCCCTCCTCGGAACCTGACATCGCCATAGCCATCCCTGAGGGCTACAAAATCACCCGAGGAGACTGCACCAACAAACCAGGAGGAAGAATAGCCATAGTCCACAAGAGCTCCATCAGGATCTCAACCGAAACCCACAACACCCTAGATGCCACTGAACACCTGCACTTCCAAATCTATGTCAACGCCAACACCAACCTGAGAGGAACCCTCGTCTACAGACCCCCAGGTCCCCACCCACAATTCTGCGACGCCATTGCCGACACAATCAGCACCCACACCCTTGTCACCACGGACTACATGCTCCTCGGCAACCTGCATATTTACCTGGAGAATACCGACAACAGCAACTTCTCAGCCCTCCTGGACAACCTCGCCAACCTCGGCCTCAAGCAACTTGTTACAACACCCACCCACTCAGCTGGCCACACACTCAACACTATCTTCTCCACCAGCAGCCACATCACCTTCACTCACACCACCGAACTCCACTGGACTGATCACCACAGTGTCTATTTCTCCTTTCAGAAACCCACCGTCCACCACCAGCTGCATCAGTCCCCTCGCCGCAAGTGGAACAAGATCTCCAAGGACCAACTGATCACCACCCTCACCCAAGCCCCACCACCCAACATCAGCTACCACAACACCGCCGCCCTCAACCTCAAGCAATGGCTCGACGACTGCGCCAACACCCTCCCTCCACTCAGAAAAAACACGAACACCCGCATCAGCAAGAAAGCTCCCTGGTTCACCACAGACCTTCAGGCCTCTGAGTGGGAATGCTGGAAAGCCGAGAAGATCTGGCACCAAGAACAAACAGAAATCAACCACGCCGCCCTCAAATCCTCCATCCGCAAACATCACCAGCTCCTCCGGACCACCAAAAGATCTTTCTACAAAGAACTAATTGACAACAACGCACACAACAGCAAGGAGCTCTTCAGCATCATCAAGGAGCTCACCAAACTCAAGTCCTGCTCTGCCGACCCCCTCACTCGCAAGACTTCTGCGACTCCCTCGCCACCTTTTTTCACCGCAATATCACAGACATACATGGAAGCTTCACACCGTCGCCCCCCCACCACCACCACTGCCAACGCCGACCCCAATGCACCCAACTGCACCAACTTCCTGAGTGCCTGGACCCACTCCAATGACGAAGAAACTACTAAGACCATGAGCACCATCCACTCTGGATCACCCGCCAACCCCTGCCCTCACCACGTCTTCAATTAAGCCAGCCAAATCATCGCCCCCCAGCTCCGGACCATCATCAACAACTCCTTTGAGACCGCCATCTTCCCGGAGAGCTGAAAACACGCTGAAGTCAACGCCCTGCTCAAAAAGCCCAAAGCCGATCCCGAAGACCTAAAAAACTACTGCCCCATCTCCCTACTCCCCTTCCCTGCGAAGGTCAACGAGAAGGTAGTCAACAGCCAACTATCTCGCTTCCTGGAGGACAACAACCTACTCAACATCTCCCAGTCCAGCTTCCGCAAGAACCACAGCACCGAGACTGCCCTTCTCGCTGCCACCAATGACATCAGGAGCACGCTCGACAGAGGTGAAACCGTTGCCCTCATCCTCCTTGACCTTTCCGCAGCCTTTGACACCGTCTGCCACCACACACTTTGCACACGCCTCCACAATGCTGGAATCCGCCACAGAGCCCTGAAATGGCTTGCATCCTACCTCTCTGGCAGAACCCAAAGAGTCTGCCTTCCACTGTTCCTGTCAAAAGGCATCAAGACCATCCGTGGAGTCCCCCAGGGATCCTCACTCAGCCCCACCCTCTTCAATGTCTCCATGGCACCGCTCGCCAACATCGTCCGGTCTCATGGCCTCAACATCGTCTCCTACGCGGACGACACTCAGCTGATCCTCTGTCTCATGAAGAACCCCAAAACCGCCAAGACCAACCTCCACACCGGACTTAGCGCCATCGCCAACTGGATGGAGGCAAGCTGCTTCAAACTAAACTCGGAGAAGACCGAGATCATCATCTTCGGCTCCAACAAAGCAGCATGGGACGACTCCTGGTGGCCTGCCACTCTGGGAGCCGCCACAACTCCCACCACCTACGCATGCAATCTCAGCTTCATACTGGACTCATCGTTCACTATGACCCAGCAAGTCAAAGCCATCTCATCCCCATGCTTTACCACCCTTCGCATGCGTTCCAAGACCTTCAGATGGATCCCCATTGACACCAGAAGAACGGTCACCCATGCCCTTGTCAGCAGCAGACTGGACTACAGTAACGCACTCTATGCGGGAACAACGGCCAAGCTCCTGAGAAAACTCCAGTGTATCCAGAAAGCCTTAGCACAACTCATCCTCAACCTCCCTCACCACGAACACATCTCAGCCCACCTCAGACACCTCCACTGGCTCCCTGTCAACAAAAGGATCATCTTTAAACTCCTGATCCACACTCACAAGGCTCTCCTTGACGCCGGACCTGCCTACCTCAATGAGCATCTCAACTTCTACATCCCAACACGCCAGCTCCGCTCCACCAACCTCGCCCTCGCTAACGTCTCCCGTGTCCACCAGCCGGCAGCAGATCCTTCTCCCTCCTTGCCGCCAAAACCTGGAACTCCCTTCCCATCAACCTGCGTCTGACCCAGGACCTCCTGACCTTCAGTAAGCACCTCCAGAACTGGCTCTTCGAGCATTAGCACCCCCCACCCTCCCCAGTGCCTTTAGACCCTGCTGGGTGAGAAGCGTGCTTAATAAATTACTGATTGATAGATTGGGATCATTTGAGTGGCCAGGCCAGGCAGGTGATTTCAGAGCCCCCTCCTGATAGGTGGTCACCTGGCTAGGTGACCAATCCCCCTTTCAGGTCCATTTAGGGTCTCTCTTGGGTGGGTCCTCCGATTTGGCTTGCAAGATTCCAGCAGGACTCCTCTGCAACCTCCACTTCGACTTATAGCCACTGGAACCATCACTGGACCCTCCAGGAACCGAAAATCTTCATCCATGAAGAAGACTCGTCTTGCAACATTGTTTCCACAGCTTCTTCTAGATTCTGCTACATTTCCCCGGCTGTGCATCCTCTGAGGGCGACAAGTCTTCAGTCTGCATGAGAAGGAAAAAGGAAACTCCCTTGAAGTGAAGGAGTCACTCCCCTGCATCTGAAGGCACTTACTGCAACGTCGACCGGCTGTGTGGATCTCCTCTCATCCTAAGCCGCGTGGATCGTGCATCAGGGGTGGTGGTCTGGAGTAGTCCTCTTGGTCCTCTCTGCCAGCTGTCCAACTTTGGTGGAGGTAAGCCCTTGTCTTCCTACGCAGGACAGTACTCCTGTGCATCGTGTCTCTTGCAGCTGCAAAGTTTGTTTCCATCTCCTCCAAGGGAATTTCCGGCTATGTGCAGCTCCAGCCCCCAGCACTCCCTACTGCGACGCGCAGCCCTCTGCATTGTTCACCTACGGCATGGGACCCTTCTTCTGTGTTCTGCGTGGGCTCCTTCTGCAACTTCTGTGTCCCCGGCCTGTGGGACTCCTGTGGCCGCTGCTTCTGTTCCTGTGGGCTCTCTGTGTTGCTGAGGATCCGCCTCTGATTCCCCCTCCTGGATTGCATCCTCCTGGGCCTTGCTGGTCCAGGCAGCAGCGCTTTCCGCCAACTGCGATATTTGCCTTTGCAAGGCTTGTTGGTTGAATTCCTGCACCAGCACCCATCTGCAATCTTCCTTCCATCATGAGACATCTTCTGCATCCCTTAGGAACTCTTCTCCGGCTCTAGGGCTGCAATGCTGACTTTCTCTTCATCAGCATCGACCAACTCCTGCAAGTACAGCTGGGTGGGTAGTAGCTCCTCCTCCTCCTAGACTACACTGTGACTCTTGGACTTGGTCCCCTCTCTCCACAGGTCTTCCTCTCCAGGAATCCACTGCTGGTTTCCTGCAGTTTTGTCTTCTTTTCCTTCCTTTTGGGTGGTTTGGGGAAATTCCAGTGATTTACTCCTACTTTCCTGGTTGCTGGGGTGTACTGTGTTACTTACCTCTGTGGTTTTCTAGCACTCCCAGCTACCATCTATGCATTACACTTACCTAGGTTGGGGTACTGTGTTTCCATTCCATTTTTCTTTTAGCATATGGTTTGGGCTCCCCCTAGGGTCACTATTGTCTAACTGCATTTGCACTGTTTTCTAACCTTTTCTATGCCTATCACTGTTTGCTAGTGTATATAATTAGTGTATTACTTACCTCCTATTGGAGGTTGCCCTTCTAGTATTTTGTGGCATTGTGTTCCAAAAATAACGTACCTTTATTTTTGTATAACTGAGTTTCTTTTCATGAGTGTAAGTGCTGTGTGACTACAGTGGTTTTGCATGAGCTTTGCATGTCTCCTAGACAAGCCTTGGCTGCTCATCCACAGCTACCTCTAGAGAGCCTGGCTTCTAGACACTGCCTACACTTCACTAAGAGGGGATACCTGGTATAAGATGTAAGTACCTTAGGTACCCACCGCACACCAGGCCAACTTCCTACAGTTATGCTTTGGCCATGTAAATTGTGGTGTGTATTCCTTCAATCTTCAACCATTGCAACAGTCTGACTTTCCTAAATACAAGGAAGGCAGACGTTTGGAATAACATGCTTGTACTACCTTTGCCACCAACTTGTTCTAACTCTGTTGGTCTGGGGTAGCAAGATATCAAAGTGTTGGCTGCCATTTTAGGATGCTGCCTACTTAAAGCCCTTCCTCACATCATTAAGCAATTACCAAATTCCAAAGCAACATTTTGTGACTGCTGCATGTAGTAAAGTGCAAGCTTCAATAACTAAAAGCTGATTTGTTAAGATTACATGAAAAATTATAATGGTGCTATCCAGTTAAACAAAAGAATTGTTTTGTAAGAACTATTTGAAAATCAACAACACCAAAGGATACTGAAAAGAGTAATCCTGGAGATTTCATGAGCATCTATGTGAACATGTTTGTGCAAAGACATATTGTAGGATATGTGTTTGTGATGTTTTGTTTGAAATACAAGTTCTCTCTTAGGGGATTTCCATGATAGTCATAAGTGTTGAATAGTTCTGGAGCACTTTTTTCAATATAACTTTTTAAGTGTTCATGTTTGCCTTACTTCAGGAAGGCCTGCAAAGTCACTTAAGAATGTCCATATGCAGCCTAGAGGAAAGGCTACAGTGTCCAAAATGTTTCATCCGGTTAGCTTTAAAAAGGACAAAGTTAAGGCACATGCATTCAAATGCATGAATAAGTTGAAAATTCAGCAGAAAAAATCTGCCACAAACCTTTTTATATTGCAAAACAATGATGAAGGAGTGCAGGGCAGTGTAGCCTTCAGGCTGCCATTATCAATGAAGAAAAAGGAGACTGTGACTTTAATAACAGCCAGTCCTCCAGTATCCCATCATGCCTAGAGTGAGGCAGTTACGTCAGTTCTTTTTTCCGGCTCCTGCTGACAGGACCCTGGAGCATTGAGCTCTACCTTTTTAGGTTTTGTCTCCCTAAAATCAGTGAAAATATCAGTGACAACTGTTTCACACAACGTCTTTTGACTTTGTTTCTTCATTTTTGTATTTTTTCTGACTGGAATAAGGCTTTTTTCTCAGTAAAAATGCCTTCTCTATTTGACAAATGCCCACGATGTGTTAGGAAAAAGGCCAAAACAGACGCTCATGATGTCTGTGTCATCGGCCTACCACCTTCACACCTTCCTGCCTCATGTAATATCTGCAGGTCATTTTCCAGACGTACCCTGCGCGACAGGGAGAAGATTTGCCTTCAAGGAAAAGCAGAAAGGCGACGCCAGCAAGAAGCCAGTGGGACCTCTAAGCGCGGTGAGGGTCAGTCTTCCACAAGAGCTCTTCCCTCTGCCTCCAGTGGACGTGGAAGGTCTAAGAGGCGTTTTTCTGGCAGAAAGCACTTTTGGTCCCCGTCGACGTCGAGGAGATCGACATCAAGAGCATGTACGGCACCCACATGTTCGCCGTCGAAGTCTGGCTCGACGTTGCACAAACGTCGCACGATGTCAAGAGACCGCATGACATCAAGAGGCCACAGCATGACGTCGAGGACTCCCGATGCTCGGCCCACAACGTTAAGGAGTGTGTCGACGTCGGTGGACTCGACGTCGAGACGAAGGAAACGTCACGTCACAGTCTGATGGTACATCGACGACGAAGGGAGAGGTCGATGTCAAAGAGCCCCTCGATGTCGAGGACACAGAAAACTTCTAAAGGGAGAAGGATCTATACCTTATCGAAGTCCTCCTCGGAGTTTCTTCTTTGCTGGTTCTCCTTCCTTCATCTCCGTCTCCTCCTCCCACTACCTCTCCACCTCTGGCTGCACCTCTTCCACCGCATCCTCAAGATCTGCCTGCCCCATTGCCAGCTTCTCCGGTGCTCCCGGCACCTACACCACTTCCGGTGCCTCAAGTACAGAGCACCACTGCAGCTCCCATACCACACTCAAGAACGCGCCACCGTTCACTTCATATCCATCATGCATCTGGCTGTTCTACAACGAGATCAAGAGACTCTCATCGCAGATCGCGACAAAGGTCAAGGTCAGGTTCTTTCCAACGCTACCACGGAGACTCCTTATCATCTACTAGAGACTATTCACCCACTCTATCTGACTCGTCTCAACCTCGTATGTCACCAGTGGACAACGTTAATACCTTTCAGGAAGTCTTAGTTCGAGGTGCAGCAAAACTAAACATTCAAATGGCTGTCTCCACACCAACTACTTCAGTAATTATTTAGACACTGCAGCAATGTTCAGCCTCAAGACCTTTACTCCCTTTGGTGCAGGGTCTTCTAGAACCCACTATGGAAGTCTTCCTTACACCGGCCACGACAAAGTCTGCTCCTTCCAGACTATTAAAAAAGTACCGTCCTCCAGAACAAGACCCTTTGTTTCTGCGCTCCGACCCTCGACCTGATTGAGTGGTGATCCTGGCGGCCTGTAAATCTCACACCACTTCTCCGTCTGCTACCTCTCCGCCGGACAAAGAGAGTAGAAAGGTGGATTTGGCAGACCACAAAGTATGTAGTTTGGCGGCAACATCCAGAAAAGCAGCAAGTACAACAGCCCTCTTGGGAAGATAAAATTGGGCCTTGTGGGACTCCCTGCTCCAATTTGCAGACCATCTCACGAGGGATCAGAGAGAGGATTTTTTAGAAATTCTAAAAGAAGGTGCTATGGTTTTGAACCAGGTCATTAGAGCAGCAGTGGACTCATCCTTGCTCTCGGCACATGCATACTGCTATGGGATATGCTTAAGGAGGTATGCCTGGCTGCGTCTAACGTCCCTAAAAACAGATGCTCAGCAACGCATTCAAAACTTGCCATTTTCAGGATCCACACTGTTCGGCTCTCATGTCGACGATGAAATGGCAAGAATGAAAGCAGAACTGGACACTTTGAAAGCGGTAGGTCTTAAAAAATCTAAAGACCGAAGATCCTTCCGTCCCTTGCAGCTCCGCTACCTTTCTCAGAGGGTTCAAACCCCTCATTGTCTGTCTAATGGATCTCAGCAGCAGTTCCAACAAGCCTATCAGCCTCAAAGGAAACAACAAAGAGGATGAGCAGCACACCAGCCTAATCAGGGTACTCGTTAACAACCAGCCACAAAACCCTGAAAGCTTTCTTCCCCTGAGCCCGTTAACCACTCCGGTGGAGGGAAGCATCACTAATTACTCGAGAGAGTGGCAAAGAATTGACAAACACTTGGCCCCATATTTATACTTTGTTTGCACCAAATTAGTGTCATTTTTTTTACTCTAATTCAGTGGAAAACTAACTCCATATTTATACTTTGCCGCTAGACCCGTCTAGCGCCAAATTTATGGAGTTAAAGTAATTTTTGGGACGTGGAAACCTACCTTGCCTTAATGAGATGCAAAAAAAATTACTCTATGGCCTTAATGCCATATTTATACTCCCATGCAAAAATGGTGCACGGGAGGGAGGAGGGCTCAAAAAGCTTTGCCCCATTTTTTAACGCTTGTGTCAGGGCAGGCGTTAGGGGACCTGTGGGCCTATTTCCCTGGTGGAACACCATGGAATAAGCCCACAGGTACCCTCCCTAGGCCCCAGGGACACCCCCACCCACACCAGAAGTACAGCAGAGGATAGGGAACCCCATCCCAGGTAAGTAAAGGTAAGTATTTTATTTTATTTTTTAAAGTGCCATGGGGGGCCCCATACATGGCACAGGGTGCAGTGGCCATGCCCATGGGACCCTGGTCCCCTGTGCTGGCCATTGGGGTGGTGGGCATGACTCCTGTCTTTTCTAAGACAGGAGTCATGTGGTATGGATGGTTTTGCGTCAGAAAATGACTCTAGGCAGGTTAGAGTCGATTTTGTTTTCTCTCATCTGCCTAACGTCATTTTTTGGTGCAAACCCCCCTTCTTCCATACCGCCAGCCCCACCCGACTAACGTCATTTTTCTTTACACTAGCTTACCCTTTGCACCGGCTTGCACCATTCCATAAATATGGTGCCCGGCTGGTGCACAGAAATGGTGCAACCCGGTGCTCAGCTTTTTGGTGCAAAACTGCGTTGGTGTAGTTTTGCACCAAAAAGTATAAATCAGGGCCTTGAGTCTTAAACATTGTGCAGCATGTGTATTGCCTCAGATTTTCCACTCCACCGCCAAGTATTCCGCCAAGGGCAACCAATTCTCATCTCACCCTCCTCAAGGCGGAAGTTTCCATATTGCTAGAAAAGAAAGTGGTACAACCAGTTCCTCTCAACCAGATGGGAAAAGGCATTTAGTCAAGATACTTCCTCATCCCAAAAAAGGAATTCAGACATATTCTAGACCTGAAGGTTGCCAACCATTGGATCAAAAAGGAAAAGTTCAGGATGCTGGCCCTACATCAAAAATATCCCCAAATTCACAAAGGGGACTGGCTTTGCTCATTCGACCTACACAGCACCTACTTTCATATCCCCACTGCGAAAAAACATTGGAAGTTCCTACAATTTGTGGTGGGGAATCAATACTACTGATACACTGTCTTTCCATTTGGTCTCAAACAGCACCCAGTACTTTCTCCAAGTCCATGGCTGTCGTGGCAGCACATCTTCGAAGGCACCGAATATTTGTCTACCCATATCTGGACTTTGACTGGCTTATCAAGACAACCACCTTTCCGGAAGCCCAGCAGCACTTCAATTGGACATGCGATCTCCTATATCGCATAGGTCTTCATGTCAATTTTCTCAGGTCCACAACAAAACCTGTCCAGAAACTGTACTACTTAGGAGCTACCATAGACACGCTGCAGGGAAAAGTGTATCCTTCGGAGCAACAACGCTTATCGATACTACGAAATTGCCACGTGCTCAAGACTATCCATCGCCCCACAGTTCACACAGTTTCCTCACTTGTAGGCTCCATGGCCTCCTGCATTTTCCTAACTTCCAACGCTCGCCTCCACATGCAACCTCTCCAGGAGTGCATGTAGGACCAATGTAATCAACGGACGGGAAACTGGGAAAACAGAATCAGTCTAGCCACCCAGGCAATCAAATCCCTCACTTGGTGGTGCTCTCCAACCAATCTGCAACAAGGAATGACTTTTCGTCCACATGCTCCGTCTCAGACCATTGTGACGGATGCTTCTCTCCTCAGGTGGGGAGTTCATATGGATCACCAACAAATACAAGGTCTCTGGTCTCCAAGGGAGAAGTCTTACCACATCAATCTCCTGGAGCTACGTACGGTTCACCTAGCTCTCAAGGCCTTTCTCCCTTCTTTCATCACCGACACCCTGCTTGTCTAGACGGACAATACAGCCACCATGTATTACCTGAACAAGCAGGGGGGAACCAAATCCAGAGTCTTGTCTCAAGACCCCCAGATAACATGGCACTGGCTCCTGGCCAGGAATGTGAAGATAATATCAACTCACCTTTCAGGCGTTCAGAACGTACAAGCAGATGCCCTCAGCAGGATTCAAGACGAGAACCACAAGTGGGTTCTGAACAAAGACGTTGTTCAAGATATATTCCGCTTGTGGGGCACACCTTCTATCAACCTTGTCTGTCTACACGTTCACTAAACATTACTGTCTTGACTGATGCCAGGACAAATGCTAAAGTAGGACAAGCTTCTCTAAGGAACCTCTTTGCGGTATAGCGCATTCCAGTACTGTTCGGTCTACTCCCCCGCGGTTTCTGGGATGGGCTTGCTATTCTATTCAACGCTTATGACTATACAGGGAAATCCCCTACGAGAGAAGGAATAGTTTCTTACTTGTAACTCCAGTTCTCTCGTTGGGTTATTTCCATGATAGTCATAAGCAACCCTCCCTCCTCCCTGGTGGAGTAGACAGAATAATATCTCAGGTATACTATGACTCACAGCGATGACTGCTTACAAAAAGAACTGAGGTAACTGCCTCACTCTATGCATGATGGGATACTGGAGGTCTGGCTGTTCTTACAGTCACAGTCTCCTTTTTCTTCATTGATAATGGCAGCCTATGGGCTACACTGCCCTGCACTCATTCATAATTGTTTTGCAATATAAAAAGGTTTGTGGAGGATTTTTTCTGCTGAATTTTCAGCTCACTCATGCATTTGAATGCATGTGCCTTAACTTTGTCCTTTTTAAAGAAAACTGGATGAAGAATTTTGGACACTGTAGCCTTTCCTCTAGGCTGCATATGGACATTCTTAAGTGACTTTACAGGCCTTCCTAAAGTAAGGCGAACATGAACACTTAAGAAGTTATATTGGAAAAAGTACTCTGGGGTCCCCGCAGGCAGGCGGAACTATTCAACACTTATGACTATCATGGTAATACCCCTATGAGAGAACTGGAGTTACAGGTTAGAAACTACTCCTTCTTTCAGGGGCTCTCCATAGATAGTCTTAAGCTTTGAATAGACCTGCCCACGTGCAGGGAACCTGGAGCACTTCTGATACTATATCTCCTTTACTGTAGATGTTTGCCTTTTTTCAGGAAGGGATGGTGAGACACTTACAATATGAATATTGTGCAGTCTATAGGAAAAGCTATAATGGTGAGTTTCTTCAGCTTGCGTTTGAAAAAAGGGTATTGAATGTACATGCACATCTAAATTTAAGTCAGATTAATTGTTAAAAATGTATTTAACTGTTTAAACCTCTTTCACAAACCCTTTTTTAAAAGAGAAAGCTGAAGGAAAAGAGGACAGTGTAGCCTTATAGGCTGCCCTCATGTAAATGTGAAAATAGCCTCTGTCCCTTTAAGGGCAAAGAGACCACCAGTATCACATCATGTCAGCAGGTGGCAGTTTCTTCAGTTCTTTTTTCTGGCTCCTGGTGACAGAATCTTGGAGCACTGAGCTTGGCCTTTTTGGGTTTTTTTTCTTCTAAACTCTCACTATAAAATTTTTACAACTGTTTCATTCAACTGATTTAATCTGTTTCAGTGTTTTTCTTTTATTTTTATGACAGACAAAATATTTCCTTAGTCAAATAAAATGCCATCTTTAACTGACAAATGTCCTGCCTGTGGAGGAAAGAAGGCCAGGTCAGATTATTATGATGTCTGCATCACTTGCCCTTCCTGAGAGCCTTTTTGCTTACAGATGTCCACGCTTCAGGCAACTTTCCAGGCACACCCTGAGGGAAAGGGAGAAAATTTGCCTCCACAGTACAGAGGAGCAACACAGGCAACAGGTGCAATCAGAAGGTAGAGCGAAGATACGGCCAGTCCTCTACCAGGCTCTGTCACTTTCTTCTTAGCACTCCCGGCGCGGAAGATCCAATAGAGAAGTCAACATCAAAAACAAAGTGGTTCCATGTCAACAACGAGAACTTTGACGTCAAGACAAGGTACAGTCCTTACATGTTTGCTGTTGAAGGCTGGGTCGCCGACGAAGAGGAGACGACATTCAAGGTTGAGGGATACCATGACATCGATGTGGAGGAGAAGTTTGACGTTGAGGAGTCTGCCGACCTCACGACATAGGAGAAAACCTGTGTTGAGAAGTCTGTGAATGTCAAGACAGTCCAGACCTGTGATAAAAGTCAGAGACTCAAGATGTCTACCATCCTCTTCTGACTTTAAATTCTCCAAGGGATATTCTCCATAATCTCCTATTCTGCTGCCAGATCCTTCACCTACCCAGCGCCTCTTCCACCTCCTTTTCAGCACAATTCCCACAACTGCAACCTGTGGAAACTCCTACTTCGAGGCCTCTTTCTTCTCCTTGACTATCACATTCCAGATCTTGTAATCACTCAAGACATTCCAGGCATTGCCATAGGTCCCAGCTTTCCCCGTCAACATACACATTGCCATCATGGTCTAGATGTTGTTTCACCTATTATCCTTAATTTCCCTCCTCCAGTGCTAGCAGATACTCATTAACCCTGTCTGATTCCTTCCTATCAAGAGGTGCTTGTGAGTGGTGCATCAGAATTTAACATTCCAATGGTTGCACCCAATCCATCTACATTGGTGATTTTCAAGACTCTTCACTACCATACAGTGTCCAAACCACTCCTACCACATCCAGGTCGATTAGAGCCACCCATGGTCTGTTTCTTACACCAACTTCAACCAAATTGACTCCATCAAGGGTACAAAAAAAGTAGAGACCTCTAGAACAGGATCCACTGTTTCTCCACTTTGACCCTCCCACTGATTCAGTGGTTCTCCTTGTGGCAAAGAAACTGCTCTCTAACTGCACTCCACTACTTCTTTGAATATAGTGCCATCAGAATAAGGGAGTAAAAAGTTTGATTCATTGGGGTGCACAGTTTGTGGTACACCATGAAAACAGCAAGTATGTCTGCCCTGCTGGGCAGATATGATAGGTCCTTGTTGAGCTCTATAAAAGTTTGCAGAAGACTACCTCAGAGACTGACTAGAGGACTTCCTTGAGGTGGCAAATGATGGCATGATTCTCTTCAACCAAATCATTAGTGCTACTGCCAACTAGTCATTACTGGCAGCCCACGAGTACTGTCATGGTTTGGCCCTCAGAAGGCAGTCTTGGCTTCGCATTACAACTCTTAAACAAGAAACTCAACAATGTATTTTTAATCTTCCCTTCTCATTATCCACCTTATTCGGCAGTCATAAAGATGATGAGATAGCTTAGATGAAGTCCTAGATGGAGATCCTGAAGACGGTAGGTCTCGAAAAACAAAATGAATAGCAGAGGCATACCTATAAGACTCAGCAACTACATTTTCACCCCCAGAGGGTTCAAACCCCAATGTTACCAAGGTCACCAATAACAGCAGCAACAAAGACTTTAATAACAACACCAGTTTTGTCAACCCAGAAGAAGGGCGAGCCACCAGCCTGCTCATGAGGAAAACCTACAAAAGGCTCCAAACAATGGATCTTTATTTCCCCATTTCTGTTTCCCACTCCGGCAGGGGAGAAGTATGTCAATCAATCAATCAATCAATATCTGTAAAGCATGACTACTCACCTGTGAGGGTCTCAAGGTGCTGGAGGGGTGGGGAGGAGCCTCATCCAAAAAGCCATGCCTTTAGGTTCTTAATGAAAATGGCGAGCGACGGGCTTTGTCTGAGATGCAGGGGGAGGCTATTCTAGCTTTTTACTGCAGTGTAGGTGAAAGATCGTCCTCTGGCGGTGGTTTTGCAGATGCGACGGTCGGTGGCCAGGGCCATCTGGGGAGAGCGGAGGGATCTGGCAGGGGTGTGGAAGGAGACACAGTGGTTCAGGTAGGCTGGTCCTGTGTTGTGTATGGCCTTGTATGTGTGGGTGAGAAGCTTGAAGGTGATTTACTTCTCAACCGCTAGCCAGTGGTGGGTCCTCAGGTGTTGGGAAATGTGTTCTCGGCGATGGAGGTCCTGAATGAGTCTGGCGGCGGCGTTCTGGATGAGTTGAAGTTTTTTGATGTTCCTAGTTGAGGTGCCAGCATAGAGGGCAATGCCATAGTTGAGCTTGCTAGTGACTAAGGCATGGGTGACTGTATTGCGACAGTCTGCTAAGATCCATGTGAAGATCTTCCAAACTTTGAAGAGTGTGTGCCAGCAGGAGGAGGCGAAAGAGTTTACCTGGCTGGTCATGGATAGGGAGGAGTCGAGGGTAATTTCTAAGCTGCGGGAGTGCTCTATTGGTGTAGGGGGGGGGCGCTGAGGGATGTTGACCATCAGGAGTCATCCCAAGCTGTCGTGGCATTTCCGAAGATGATGAGCTAAGTCTTGTCGGAGTTGAGCTTGAGGCAGCTATCTCTCTTCCAGGTGGCAACGACTTCCATTCCTGAGTGGAAGTTCCTTTTGGCCGTGTTCGGGTCTTTGGTGAGGGAAATGATGAGTTGTGTGTCATCTTCATATGAAACGATGTTCATACCGTGGCTTCCGACGATAGCAGCAAGAGGGGCCATGTATACGTGGAACAGTGTGGGACTCATTGAGGATCCTTGGGGGACTCAGCAATTGACTCCTGTGGGTCTGGAAGTGTAGGGCAGGAGTCTGACCCTCTGCGTCTTCCCAGAGAGGAAGTAGTGAATCCATTCCAGGGCTCTTCCGCGGATTCCTATGTCATGGAGCCTGGTGCGAAGAGTGCTGTGGGAGACTGTCTCGAATGCTGATGAGAGGTCGAGGCGGATGAGTGCTGCGGTGTGGCCACGCTCTAGGAGTAATCGGATGTCGTCAGTGGCTGCCAGGAGGGCTGGCTCCATGCTGTGGTTGCTGCGGAAGCCAGACTGGGAGCTGACCAGGGAGTTGTTGGCCTCGATGAAATTCCGAAGTTGTGTGTTGATTGCTTTCTCCAGTACTTTGCTGGGGTAGGGTAGCAGCAAGGTGGGCCAATTTTTTTTTAGTTCTGATGGGTCGGCCAAAGATTTCTTCAGGAGAGGGCATATTTTGGCAGGTTTCCAGTCCTCAGGGACGGTGTCTGTGTTGATGGAGCAGTTGATTGTGTTACAGAGCTCAGGGGCGATGGATGCGCTGGCTTTGACATTTATGTAGTGCGGGCAGGGGTTTGAGGGGCTCCAGAGTGGGTGCTGTTCATGATATTGACTGTTTCCTCTGTGGTGAGTGTGGACCAGCTGTGAATGGTCTGGGTGGGTTCTGGGGGGTGGGTCGGCTACATTTTCCAGTGCCAGGATTTTCCGGGAGGAAGCTGTCGTAGATGTCCTGAACCTTGTTGTGGACAAAGGAGTTAAGTTTGTCGCAGAGGTCCTGTGTCAGGGGATGCTGGTGGCTTTGGAGAGGAGATCTGTGAACTTGTTGATGACTGAGAAGAGTACCTTAGAGTTGTCTTCGGAGGAGTTGGTGCTCTCCCGGAGTGCATCCTTCCTAGCGCTCTTGATTTTTGTCAGTGGGTGGCGTTTGCAGCTCTGAATGAGGTGAGGTCTTTGCCGGTTTGGCTGTTCCTCCATTTTTTCTCTAAACGTCTGTGGGTAGCTTTGATTCTTGGAGTTCGGTGGTGAACCAGCTGGCTTTCTTAGGTACGCCTTTGGCTCGTGTCAGCCGGAGAGGAACTAGAGTTTTGGCCTATTCGATAATCCATGCCTTGAGATTGCGCGCTGCTGTGTTGGTGATGTCGGAAGGGAGGGATTTGGCGAGAGATGAGGTGAGTTGCTTGTTTGTGATTTCATTTAATTTCCTGTGGGGCGTCCTGAAGGTGCGGGTGAGGCTGCTGGGTGCAGTGATTGTGAAGTGTATGCAGCGGTGGTCGGTCCAGTCTGGGGTGGAGATGGTTTCAATGGAGATCCAGTTGCTTGAGGTGAAGATGGGGTCCAGTGTGTCCTGCGGTGTGTGTGGGTGTGGAGACTAACTGTCTGAGGCCGAGGGTGCCGAGGTTGTCGAGTAGAACAGTGGTGTTTGGGTCGGTGCGATCCTCGAGGTGGAAATTCAGGTTGCCGAAGAGGAGGTAGTCGACTGGCGCCAGGGCCTCGGGGGTAGCGATGTCTACAACATTGTCTATGAAACCTGGATGGGGCCGGGTGGCCTTTACACAAGGGTGCTGCAGATGGAGGAGTTGTGGTTGGAGTAGACCAGGAAGTGAAGGTGTTCCATGGTGATGCAGTATTCTTCTGGGGCGGCCTTGACACGTAGTGAGGACTTGTGTATGATAGCGAGTCCTCTGCCTGGGCAGGAGGGCCGTCCCTCCTTAGGATACTGTAACCGTCGGGAATGGCGATGGTGAATGTCTGGATCCGAGGTGGGGTTGGTCCAGGTTTCGGTAAGGAAGGCGATGTCCAGTCTGGCGGTGTCGATCAAGTCCCAGAGTTTGGTGGCATGTTTGTGTAGGGAGCGGATGTTCAGGAGCAGGCAGTTGATGGGGTTGTGGAGGTTGTTGGTATCTTTGTGTGCGGAGAGTACCTTGTTGAGGCTGGCACTGAAGTTGCAGTTCCACCAGGTGAAAGGTCCATGGGTGTCCTTGGGGGAGATGGTGCAGCAGTTGCTGAGATGTCGGGTGTTGAGGTGGAGGAGGGTCTCGGAGTTGTAACTGGGGCAGTCCAGGAGGTGGTTTGACAGAGATCCACGGTTCCTGGCGCTGGGTGCAGACGGGTGCAGATGGACTTGTCTTTGTCACGCCAGGAGTGCGGTCGCCATCAAGAAGGGGAGGGGGTTGAGGGGAGCGTTCAGCTGGGATGCGGGAGGGCAGGAAAGGTACTTCACAGGGGAGATTGGGACAGAGGAAAGATGGGAGAAAGAAAAAAGGAATAGAGGAAAAATGAGAGAAGACAGAGAAAAATGCAGAAAAAGCAAGAGTGAAAGAGCAGCAGAGAGAAAGAAATACTTACTTGTGATGGCCACTAGACCACCAGGGATGAGGCATAGGGACAAGCCGCGGGTGGAAGAAGGCCTCGAATTTGAGAGTCAGGAGACTCTCAGTTCGTCCCAGCAAAGGTAGAGGCAGCAGCATCAACAGCCAGAGGAGCTGAGGAGAGCAGCAGATACTGACCAGTGCCATTTCATGACATAGTGGCAATCCATCACGAAAGATGCCTGAGTTTTAACTATTGTACAGAATGGGTATTGTCTCAGGTTTACCAGTCCTTCGACAGATATCCCACTAAAACCATCCAATCAACATGTTGAGTGCATATGGATCACCTACAAGTTCAGGGAACATGTCCTCCAATGAAGATGACCTGCCACATCAATCTCTTTGACGTACAAGTGGTTCACCTAGAGTTCAAGGCTTTTCTCCAGTCCTTCAAGGTGTAACCTCTGCTTGTTCAGACAGACAACACGACAATCATGTACTACCTCAACAAGCAAGGGGAATCACGGTCCATACCAGTAACTAATGCGGTTCAAACAATTTGGATTTGGCTGATAGTAAGAAACCTGCTCCCAGTTGTTCAAAATGTTCAAGCAGACTCTCTAAGCAGAGTCCTTTGGGAAAACCATGATTGGGTTCTTCATGATGAAGTAATAGGAAGCATTTTCAGCATGTGGGGCACTCACCACAGCAGAAAACAAAAAATACCCAGGTTTCGCCTTGAGGTAATTCCAACAAGGGACACTGGGGAATGCCCTATGGATCGACTGGTCTGGCAAATTTCTTTAAAATTTTTCTTCGATCCCCCTGATCAGTTCTCTTCAAACTGTCTTACTCAAGGGCCAGAATGATCTTGAAAGCTCCGAAGTGACCCTGGAAAAGGTCTTCTCCACATGTTAGAGCGTCCACATATGAGGCTGCCGTGCAGAATGGACCTTCTCACATAATTTGCATTAAAGATTATTTACCCCAGTCTCTCTTCTGAGTATGGTAGCATGGCCCCTGAGCAAGTTTGATACAGGCATTTGAATCTGCCACAAGTCTGTATGGACATTCCTAAGGAGGTAAAGCGTTCATCAACGTGTTCTGCTTACTCCTTGAAATAGAAGAGAATCTGTATCTAGTGTTTTGATAAGAACTTTGATCTGACCAAGTACCAAGAAGAAGCTATTCTTTCATGCTTGATTTACCTTGCCAAATCAGGCTTACTATTCTCTTCTACACAAGTTCATTTGATGGCAATTACTGTGTATAGAAAATGTCCGTCACAAATCTCTTTATTCTAAATTTCTATTAGCAAGGATTTTTTAGAGGGTTTGAAAAAGGTTTTCCCTCTTAGAAGACATCCATCTCCTCTGTTGGAGATGAATATTGGCCTTTCACAACTCATGGAGGCCACTTTAAAGCCTAGTCATAAATCCTTGCTGTAACATCTCTCTTGCAAAACTGTTTTCCTCGTAGTTATCACATTCGCATGTAAGGTTAGTAAAATTCAGGTGTTATATTCTCATAAACCATACACGTTTTTCATTCTAGTGAGGTGGTAATGAGTACTCATCCAAAATTTCTACTGAAAGTTATTTCGGATTTTCATGTTAATCAGATCATTTTGTTACCTACCTTCTTCCTTCACCCTTCCATAGTAGCTGAAAGGTCTCTGTACTTTCTAGACAAGTCTTAAAGATTTAACTGGACAAAATAAAAGGTATCCGCAAGCTGGACCTATTGTTTGTAAACTATGGGCTGCTCCGTGCAGGTTTAGCCGTGTCTAAACAGTCCATTAGCCAATGAATAGTGTGTTGCTTTCTGCTTTGCTATCAGAAGGCAAATAAGGTTCTGTCTAGTAGACCTAGAGCTCATTCCAGCTGCTTTAATTAAAAATATTCCAGTTGCTCAGATCTGTAAAGTGTCTGCATGCAGATTTGGTCATACTTTTACCAAACACTGTAATTTGGATTCAAATGGGAGAACAGATGCTCAAGTACGACAGGTATCCCTGAAAAATGTATTTGCTTAATCTGGTCAGCTGATCGTGTTCTCTGCCTTTTCCACTGTTCTTTGGTGGGGATGGGATTGCTACTCTATTCAAAGCTCATGACTGTCAATTGAGATCCCCCAAGAGAGAAAGTAAGCTTTCTAAACTGTAAGCCAAGTTCTCTCTCAGGGAAGTCTCCAGTGAAATCATATGCACCCTCCCTTCTCTCCCTGGGGAAATGACAGAGACAATTATTAGGCCTATCTGACACTGACACTTCTTGGCAAAAAGAACTGAAGCAATTGCCACTTGCTGGGCATGGTGGGATACTGGTGGTCTTGTTGCCCTTGAAGGCGTAGAGGCTGTTTTCACATTTATATAAGGGGGCGGCCTGTAGGGCAACAACGTCTTTTTTCCATCATCTTTCTAATTTTATTTTGTTTTATTTTATTTTTAAAAAGGGTTTGTGAAACAGATTTAAATAGTCAAATATATTTTTTGCAATTAATATCAATTTACCATTTTTTTCAAACACACTCTGAAGAAATTGGCCATTATAGCCTTTCTTATAGGCTGCACATTAATCAAGTCTTTAGTGTTTCACCAGGTAATCCTGAATAAAAGCGAACACCCACACTTAAGATTTTATATATAAGAAGTGCTCCAGGTTCCCTCACGTGAGTGGGATTATTCAAAGTTTATGACTTCATTGGACATTCTCCTGAGAGAGGATTGGGATTACAAGTAAGAAACCATTCCTTCTTAGGTGTTGTCGATGTGTGATTGCACTGAAAAGCTGCTCACAAAGTTTGCACAGTACCCCAAAAGAATTAAGGATTTGTTTGTGTGAAAACGCAAACACATTATGGAAAAAAAGTAGTTCTGAGATAATTTTCCCTAAAGTATTTTAGTTATCTGGTAGGACTCAAGTTTAAAAAAATGATAAGACTTGTCAAAATTACTCTGAGGAGGCAAATAAGAGCAAGTATTAGAGATATGTAGAGTGATTAGATTGTAAGAATAAAAGGAGCATAGTTGGTAACTAAACTAAAAGTGTATCTTTTAATAGTAGCTACTGGAGTTGTAATATATCTCTGTATCCCTGAGGAGAGTGCTTAGTCCACCTGCTGACTAGAGTAAACTGATAGATGTAAGGTATTCAGAACAGGAGGATTACAGTAGTAGTTTTGAAGCCTTTTGAAATATCTATTGGTAACGTCCCTTCTTTTCCAGGGGATCCTCATCAATAGTCATAAACACTGAATATTCCCCCCCACATATGGGGACCCCGGAGCATTGTAGAGAATTTTAGTACATATAGATCATATATATATGTAAAACAATAATGCAATATGTTGACAGGCTAATTTTTGTGAAGTTTTTCTTTAATTAAACTTGTCAATTAGAGGTAAAACCTTTCTGCAATCAAAGAAAAGAGCATAGAAAGTGTACACTAACCCATGTAAAGAGAAAAACTGCAGTGAAAATACAGGGACATTATTAGCCAATAGGCTGCATCCAAATTAACAAAGCAGAACCAAAAAACTGACACCGTGCCTTTAAGGCCCTGAGCACCTCGAGTGTCCCACCATGCCTCAGAGGTGAGTGAGGTGACAGTTGGGTTAGTTAGGTCAGTTCTTTTTTACAGCTCCTTCTGTTAGTATCCTGGAGCATTGTGCTCTCTTTTTTCTGAGTTGTTTTTACCAGAAAAAAAGCTGTAAAACAAAATTTTTCTTCATTTTACTTGACGTCTCTTGTCTTTTTCTGAGTAAAATTAAATTTTTCTCTCAAGAAAAATGCCTTCCCTTTTTGTGAAATGTCCTGCTTGTGGTAAAAGGCTCAGGCACATCCACACTCAGCTTGCATAGTGTGCCTACCTCAAAGCCACTGTCCTGGGACCTGCAAGCATTGCCAGAATCTGTCAAAAAGAACTTTGAAGGACAGAGCAAGAATTCGTCTACATGGACTGCATGAGAGAGAGAAAACGTCATCCACCTCTCTTCAGAAGAAGAACTCCAGGGAAACTATTTCTTCAGATAAAAGACAAGCAAGATCTACCTCAGCACGTAGGATAATACCTGGATGTTCCCTGTTGACGTCATCACCCCCGCCGTTGTCGCTTCAACGTCGTCATTTGACATCGACGATCACCCTTTCGCCAACGGCGACACAGAGGATGTCAAGGGACATGAAGTCGAAGACACAGTCACTTCCAAGGGATAAGTCTCCGTTGGTGGTCACCCACCCCTTGGCGTCATTCCAGGACCGATGTGATGATATTTTGTTAAGGGAACGCCCAGACCCGAAGAAATCAATATCGAGAATAACCTCACATAGATCAAGGTCTCCATCGACGGCAACAAGACACCGTTTGATGTTGAGACACACTCCCCCGGTGGCCCATCACTCGGCGTCAAGGCATTCGACATCAAAACATTCGACGTCAAGACATGGACGGTCTCCATCAATGGCACAACATCGTTATTCGATGTCGAGACACTCTTCACCTATACAATCTGCATCTAAGTGAGCTTCTGAGCACCGTTCATGCTCGCCACAATGGCGGCAATCTTCCCCTACTGTGCCATCAGTGCCGAAAATGCAGGACCCTATCATGACCATTCCAAGTAGGTCATCTATTGGGTCCTCGAGAGCCTCGGCACACTTTGGACAAGTCTCTCCTATAAATCTTTCGCCAAGGTGGTTGGGAAGCCCAAACAAGAGTCCAGTTCATCAATCTCCAGACTCTCAATATTCCCAGTTGTATTCCCCCTCAGCATCTTTTCTGAGGACACCATCTCCAACTCCTTCAGCCAAGCGAGTGACAGTACCATCTGCTGAACAACCCACTCCACGACGACGGCGCAGTACTCCTTGGTCGCGCACAAGAAGCAGGTCTCCTCAGGCATCCAGACCAAGATCAAGAACCCGGGTCTCTCGATTCCATCACGGCAGGTGCAGATCCTATTCCTGGTCCACTGCTTTTACCTCATCTATTAAAGACTATTTGCCCACGCTAACAGACTCTCCTCCGGCAAGAGTCTCTCCAGTGGACAACATAAATATATTTAATGAGGTGTTGGTTAGAGGAGCTCATAAACTGAACATAGACCTACCTGAACCTACTACATTATCTTAGAACTGATCCTCCACCAGATTCTGTCATCCTAGCGGCAGCCAGGAAAACCCATTCAGTGGCATCATCTTCAACAGTACCTCCACACAAGGAGAGCAAGCATCTGGGCTAGTTGAGAAGGATGATGTGTGGTACCTCCGCTTCCTTTATGAAGGTCTCTAGTTCATCAGCACTTTTAGGAAGGTACGTCCAATCTCTGTGGGACTCTCGCAACAGGTTTGTCGATAAACTGCCTAGGGAAGGCAGACGGGATTTTCAAGAGATCCTGCAAGAAGGAGACCTAGTAGCCAATTAGGTCATCAGCGCAGCGGCGGATGGTTCAGATCTGGCTGCTCTCTAATATGTGCATGGTATATGTGCAAGACAATCATCTTGGCTTCGCCTAACAGGTCTCAAACCAGAGGCGCAACATCATATTTTGAACCTCCCATTCAATGGAAATTTGTTATTTGGGGCTCACACAGATGAGGAAATTGCCAAGATGAAATCAGAACTAGATACACTTAAGCCGTAGGCCTAGAAAGGCGCAAGGAATACCGTAGAAGGTATAAGCCCTATGATAGATGTCCCTACCAGCAGAGGGTTCAAAAGCCTCAATGGGCACAAAGACAACAACAAAGACAAGGGCCACCTTTCTACCAGTTTCGAAAATCAACAGGGGAACGTGGCTCCAGTAGGCAAAATCAGTCTGCAACGAAACATCAGGGAAATAATGAGGATTCACTTCCCCTAATCCTGTCACCCACTCCAGTAGGGGAAAGTATTACGGATTACATAAATGAGTGACTATCTATAACAAAAGACAAATGGGTGCTAAATATTGTAAAAAATTGGTATTTTCTATGTTTAAAGTCCCCTCCTCCACTGGTGCAACCAACAAAAACAGTTTGTCATCACCAGCCTCTCCTGCAGGAAGAGGTTCTCATTCTGCTACAATAAATACCTATTGAGAAGCTTCCACCTTCTCAAAGAGGAAAAGGGGTGTACTCCTGCTATTTCCTGGCACAGAACAAAGGTCCAGACAAAGCTTTCAGACCTATTTTGGAACTGAGACATCTCAACAAGTACATTTGAAAAGAAAAATTGAGGATGCTAGCCCTTCACCAAATCTTTCCCCAACTACGCCAAGGGGACTGGATGTGTACCATAGATCTACAGGATGCATATTTTCACATCCCAGTGGCAGTGTAACACCGCAAGTTCCTTTGCTTTGTGGTTGCATCCCAACACTACCAATACAGGGTACTACAGTTTGGGCTAAAATCAGCCCCTCAAACATTTTCCAAATGTGTAGAAACAATAGCAGCACACTTGAGAAAGAAAAATATCTTTGTTTACCCATACCTCAATGACTGGTTACTGAAAGGCAGCACTTAAGTCCAAACCTTGCAACAGTTAAAAATCACTCTGGATACCTTCAAACCCCTAGGTCTTCGAGTAAATCTACAGAAGTACATACAGACTCCAACCCAGAGGCTTCACTACTTGGGAGCAACACTGGACACAAACCTTGAAAAAGTGTATCCTTCAGAGGAGAGACTATTATCAATAGCACAGAAGCGTCACAGCATACTCCATGCTCTACAGCCAACAGCCAGACAAATAGCGTCACTCCTAGGTTCCATGGCCTCCTGCATTTTCATTGTTCCAAATGCCAGTTTACACATGAGACCTCTTCAAGAGAACCTGGAGGATCAGCTGACCTAGTTTGCAGACAAATGGGAAGACAAAATAACTATTTCACCGGTGGCAAAGAGCTTACTACAGTGGTAGACTCACTGACATCATTCCTACCCAGAAGCTGGTAACAGATGCATCTGTTCAGGGCTGGGGGGGCTCACATTGGCCCTCTACAAGCCCAAGGACTGTGGTCAGACAAAGAGCAGCAATATCACATCAATCTGCTGGAACTCAGAGCGGTGCATCTAGCTCTCAAGTTTTTTTCACCCTTCCTTCAAGGGCAACTCCATCTTAGTCCAAACAGACAACACGACCACGATGTACTATTTAAACAAACAGGAAGGCGCTCGATTTCGCCCTCTATCTCGAGAGTCATAAACAATTTGGCATTGGCTATTAGCGAGAAGGCTGACAATCACAGCGGTTCACCTTCCAGGAGAACAGAACACACAAGCGGATGCCCTCAGCCGCGGTTATTCAGACTCACACAACTGGGTGCTGCATGGCGATGTCATAAAATACATTTTCCAACTATGGGGATATCCTCAGTTAGACCTGTTTGCTGATGAAAAGAACAAAAAATGCTGAGACTTTGCATCCAGGTTTTACCAACCAGGGGAAATGCCCTGTTGATGGACTGATCACAGATATTTCTCTACGCCTTTTCTCCCATTCCCCTAATTCCCACCGTGATCAACAAATTCTACAGGGCCAAAACTAGGAGGATATTAATAGCCCCAGAATGGCCCTGTCAATGGTGGTACATGGATCTCCTCCAGTTATCAGAAAAGCGTCACAAGAGACTGCCATACAGACCAGATCTTCTCCACAAATTACAGGGGAAAGTTTTGCATCCCAAACTTCCCTCGTTGAGCTTCATAGCATGGCTCCTGAATTCCTGCAGTATGGCCATCTCAGCCTCTCACAGGAATGCATGAATATTCTAAAGGAGTCCAAAAGTCCCTCGACACGGCGCTCTTATGCATTCAAGTGGAAGAGATTCTATATGTGGTGTGTCCAGAATGGGTTCAATCCTATTCTGGCTCAAGAGGAGGCTATTCTACGCTATCTCCTTCACCTTGCAAAGTCAGGATTGCAGTTTTCTTTGATTAAGGTACATTTTTCCGCCATTAGTGCTTATCGTAAATCGCCCTCAAAACGCCATTCATTACTATGCCAGTGGTTAAGGATTTCCTATAGGGCTTGAGAAAAGTGTTTCCACCGGTCCGTACATCTTCCCCTCCGTGGTAATGGAACGTGGTCTTGTCTAGACTCATGGGCCTTACCTTTGAGCCCATACACAAAGCCTCTTTGCGACATCTTACTTGGAAGACAGCTTTTCTTGTTGTGATTACTTCAGGCAGAAGAGTCAGCGAAATTCAGGCTCTTTTGTTCAAAAGAACCCTATACAGTGTTTCATGATAACAGGGTGGTTTTACGGACCCATCCTGGGTTCTTACATAAGGTGGTTTCTGACTTTCATATTAATCAGACGATATCTCTTCTATCATTCTTCCCCAAACCTTCTACACCAGCAGAGAGAACTTTTTACTCCCTAGACTTGAAAAGAGTGTTAAAGTTTTATCTCAATAAGACTAAAGACTTCAAACAATCTGATCAATTATTCATAAACTATGGCCACATGAGAACAGGCAGGGTGGCCTCAAAACAGACTATTTCTAGGTGGATAGTCTCATGTATTCTGATTGTGTACCAATTGGCTAACAAACAATTGACTGCCAGGCCTAAAGCTCACTCCACAAGGGGCAAGGCAGCAACAACAGCCCTTTTCATGAATGTGCCCATCTCTAAAATTTGCAAAGCTGCAGGATGGAGATCAGTACATACTTTTACAAGGCATTACTATCTAGATTCAGATGCTAAGACAGACACTCTAGTGGGTCAGGCTTCATTAAGAAATTTACTTAACTAAGGCAAGCAAACTGCGTGTGCTTCTACCTCTCTGTCCGCAGGGGTATGGGATGGACTTGCTAATCTATTCAGTGCTAATGACTATTGATGAGGATCCCCTGGAAGAGAAGGATAAGTTACTTACCTATAAATCTTAGTTCTCTTCCAGGGGTATCCTCATCAAAGTCATAAACAACCCACCCTCCTCCCCGGATGTTATTCTAGAAGTACAACAGTTTTAATTTGTCTAGCCTACTCCTCTTATCACCGTAAAAAAAAGTACTAAGGTAACTGTAACCCAACTGGCACCTCACTCTCACCTCTGAGGCATGGTGGGATACTGGAGATTCTCAGAGCCTTAAAGGCACGGTGCTAGTTTTTGGGGTCTGCTATATTAATTTGGATGCAGCCTGTTGGCTAATAATACCCCTGTATTTTCACTGCAGTTTTTCTCTTTACATGGAATAGTGTACACTTTCTATGCTCTATTCTTTAATTCCAGAAAGGTTTTACCTCTAATTGAGGAATTGAGGAGTTTAATTAAAGAAAAAATTCACAAAAATAAGACATTTTTAGCCTGTTTGTCAACAGACTGCACTATTGTTTTACATATTTATATTATATATGTACAAAAATTGTCTACAATATTATTACTCTTCTCTCCCTCTCTCTCTACATATATATATATATATATATATATATATATATATATATATATATACATATACATACATATATATAAAAATGTACATATATATTTGTATATATATATATATATATATATATATGTACATATACATTTAATGCATATACATGTGTGTTTATCTATGCTCCGGGGTCCCCGCACAAGGGCGGGAATATTCAGTGTTTATGACTTTGATGAGGATACCTCTGGAAGAGAACTAGGATTTACAGGTAAGTAATGTATCCATCTTTAATTTTGAGGGTGAATGTGCAACATGTCTCCTTTGTTATTGTTTTAGTTGCTATTTTAGTTTGTTTATTTCCAACCACATTCCCCCTTGGGAAACTGGTGGTCCATTGTGCCTCTTAGATCTTGGAGAGAAAAACACGTTCCATAATACTTAATAGATTTCAGCAAGAGTGACATAGGTGTTCATTTAAATGGGTTTTAATTGATATAGTTTTCCTATTTAACCCCCCCAGCATTAGACCACAAGTGTATCTTGGTTGTGATGGACGATGTCACCAGGTATCTCTAGACGGTACCTCTGAGGCGCACAGCTGTCTAATGTAGTAATTGTAGGGCACTCCTAGGGATCTTTTGAAGGGTTATTTTTCCTAAGATCGTGATTTACGAACAGAAAACAAACTTTTGCTCCTCATACACAAGAGATATGTGGGAGCAAACTGGTGTGACCTATTGCTTCTACATGGAAATGCCACCTACAAACCCATGGGATGGTAGAAAAGTTTAACAGGACTCTTCAGAGCATGATGGGAACTCTCCCAAAGAACCTTAGGAGGAAGTGGGTTCTTCTGTCAAGTGTCTTCTTTGCTATAAAGAGAGATTCAACAGAAGGGAGTAGGTGATCAGTCCCTTTGAACATCTATTTGGTCACCCGTTGTATAACCCACTCACCTTAGTCGGTGAAAGGTGGGAAGGAGCTTTGGAAACACCTCAGAAGGGTATAGTGGACTAAGTTGTTGACTTCAGGATTTTGATGTTGCAGTCCATGAGACAGGCAACAAAAAACTTAAAGGTTAACCAACCGTGGATGATAGATTATTATGTCCAGAAAGCAGCACGAACTGGGTTGCAGAATGTTGAGGAGGTGTTGGTGCTGAATCCTATTTGACCAAGACCTTTAGAGGAATGGTGGTATGGAGCGTTCAATGTAGTGCAGAAAAAGTCAGAGGTTAACCACATGGTGGACACAGGTATCACAGAGGAACCAAAGAGGGCATTCCAGGCACACCGACTTCAGCCATTCCCCTGAAGGGATTCAACAGTGTACATCATGGTATTGACAGAAGAGGGTGAAGACAAGGAGCCACTTTCTGCACAGATGCATGGTGATGTAAAGGATGGTTCTGTGGATGGAATATAACTTGCCCCTGAGATTATACCTAAGTAGCAGAAAGAGCATGGAGAAGACCCACGATGGCGTTTCTTTTTTCACATACTCCAGGGTTGACACCAGTCTGAATGAGCAGCAGAAAGAGCATCAATCAATCAGTCAGGATTTGTAGAGGATGCAAATCACATGTGAGGGTACCCAGGCGCTAGGCCCATGATGCTCAAGGGCTTCTGTTGAAGACCCAGGTCTTGAGTCCCCTTCTGAATTCCTGGAGTGAGGGACAGGTCCTCAGGTGGATGGGAGACTGTTCCAGGATTTTGCAGCAATGTTGGAGAATTAACAACCTCCACTGTTGCTGCAGTGGAATCGGGCGTGCAAGAGAGGCAGAGCACAGGTGTCTGGAGGGTCTGTGGAAACTCAGTCAGTGGTTGATGTACACTGATCCTTGGTTGTGATGGGCTTTGCAGGCTTGTAAACTAGCATGGAGAACCCTGGGATGATTTTTCCTTCTCTTTTCACATACTCCAGGGTTGACACCAGTCTTTGTCTGTAAGAAATTGGGTTATTGGTTGCGGGATGGGTGTGGAAACCCTACTCAAGCAATAGTCACATTCTCTCTTAGGAGATCTCCATTGATAATCATAAGCACTGAATAGTCCTGTCCACGTGCGGGGACCTCGGAGCACTTTTTCACAAAATATCTTCGTAAGTGTAAATGTTTGCTTTTCTGCAGGTAGGCCTGCTGAGTCACTTTAGAGAAAAAACATTATGCACCCTAGATGAACAGGCTACAATGGCCCAATTTGTCATCTTGGACTTAAAAAAGGGGCCAGGAGAATCATATATGTCCACAATTTAATCATGATGTTTTTGTAAAACAGCTTCAATCTCTTTCATAAACCCTTTTTGTCAGAGTATAGAGATGAAAGAAAGAAGGTCAGTGTAGCCCCATAGGCTGTCATTGTGTGAGTTAAAAATAGAGACTGTGCCTTTAGGAACCAAGCAACCACCAGTATCCCATCATGTTCAATAGGTGACAGTTGCTTTAGTTCTTTTTTCTGACTCTTGCAGACAGGATCCTGGAGTGTGGCCTTTTGAGGTTGTTTTCCACAAACTTCTCCAGTAGAGTTTGTTGACAACTATTTCATTTGACAACTTTAATTTCTCCCTGACTTTTTCTGCATTTTCCTGACGGAAAAGTAAGTTATTTAGTCAAATAAAATGCCATCTTTCATCGACAAATGCCCTGCCTGTGGGAGAAAGAAGGCCAATACAGACCCTCATGATGTCTGCCTTCAAGCAAGTCATGTTCCTGAGTCTTGTACCCACTCCAAGAACTTTTCAAGGCGTACCCAGAGGAACAGGGAGAAAATCTGCCCCCATGGCACTGAGGAACGGCAAAGACAACAGACATAGGCCCTCATTACACATTGGCGGTAAATCACGCTTACCGCCATGCAGAAGACCACCAACACACTGCCGCGGCTACAGCTATTACGACCCATAGCTCAGACTCCGCCAAAATCCAGACACCTACACAAGTCCGCCACACCAAAGGTGATAACTGGTGATAACAAAACCTCCCCCGTCACCAACAGGAGTACGCCCACACTATCACGACCCACGAATCCACGCGGCGGTCTTTCAACTGCGATATTCCATTGGCGGTACACACTGCCGCGCTCAAAATACACATTCACTTACAAAACACAACCACATTGGACAATTCGAAATACACACACCTGATACACATACATACACCACTCCCACACACTCAATACAATATAAAACACACACACCCACATCACCCACAAACCCTTATGACCAGAATTGCGATAGAAGGCCAGAGAGAGACACCACCATCAACAAACTAGCATCCACAGGCACTCAACGCCATCACTCACACAACATCCACGCACCTCACACAACACACACCACCTCACACATCACCCACACCACCCCATGGCACTGCAAAGACACCCCAGGTTTTCTGAGGAGGAGCTCAGGGTCATGGTGGAGGAAATCATCCAGGTAGAGCCACAGCTATTCGGTTCACAGGTGCAGCACACCTCCGTAGCTAGGAAGATGGAGCTATAGCGGAGAATCGTGGACAGGGTCAATGCAGTGGGACAGTATCCAAGAACACGGGATGACATCAGGAAGAGGTGGAACGACCTACGGGGGAAGGTGCGTTCTGTGGTCTCCAGACACCACATTGCAGTTCAGAGACTGGCAGCGGACCCCCACAACTAACAACATGGGAGGAGCAGGTCTTGGCTATACTGCATCCTGAGGGCCTCGCAGGAGTAGCAGGAGGAATGGACTCTGGTAAGTCAAATCTTTAACTACCATATCCCCCACCCTACCTGCATGCTATCACATACCCCCACCCTCGCCCTCACCCCCATCGCTCCACCTCCTCACATATGTCCCATTATCACAAACCATACATCCCAACACCAAGCCCTGCATGCAACAACAAAGCATGGACACCCATCACCAAAGCATGTCCCCAACAGATACCCACACAGACCCCAAAACAATTATCACACAAGGTCCTACACAAGAATGTAAGCACTGGGGCACAGGGTCACCCACCCATTGCACACCATGGCACACACAGATGCAATAATCATGCCTTTGCACCCCTGGAGGACCCCTACCCAATGTCACCGGACAGGAGGTTCCAGACATGTCCACCCCCCCACAGAAGAGGCCCACAGTGATGACAGCAGCTCTGTCCAACTGGATCTAGATGACCAGCCCGGCCCATCTGGGACCTCGGGACAGTCGGTTCCCCTGACACAGTCACAGGCCACCACAGAGCCTCCCCCCTCAGGAAACACCAGCACAGCACCCACCCCAGGACACGTCAAGCAGCAGTGTGTCCACCACTACAGGGAACCCAGGCAAACCCACCACCCCAAGAACAGCAGGGACCTGGGGGCAGTGGCAGTGGGCACACGGTTCAGGGGACAGAGGCCCAGGAAAAACAGGGAACTGGGAGGTCTGCTGTGTGACAGGGGGAGGACAGGCCCAGCGAACCCCCTCTCCACGAGGCCCTCTCCAACATCATGGGAGCGTACCATCATTCCCAGGAGATGATGGCAACGGTACTGGCCAAGTTTCAGGAGACCCAGCGGCTGCAGGAGGAACAGTATTTGGGGTTCAGGGAGGAACTCAAGTCCATCAACACCGCCCTGGGCACCAATGTAGGGGTGCTGAAGGACCTTGTGAACACCAGGAAGGACACTGTGGCACAACAAGGGGCCCCTGACACTAGCCTGGATGATGAACTGCCCACCACTTCTGCCGGCGCTAGTGGACAGGAGGCACCGCCATAGGACCACGACACCAGCACCCACCCCCTGCAGATGGAGAACCACCCCACAAGCGGTCCCTGAGATCCAGGACAAAAACAGAGAACAATGCCAAGACCCCCACCAAGAAATGAGACCACTCTGAATGTCATCCTTCTGTCCCACTTTGTCACCATGTCCATCCTTAAACTGCCCTAGCTCCACTTCCTATGCCCCTTTGGACAATGCACCTGTGAGACAAATAACTGGATTCTGCCATGGACATTCATCCACCATCACCCCTGACCATTTTACAACCCCCTCCACTTTTTAGCACTTAAATAAACACCCTTGAATAACAAAACAATCTGGAGTCAGTCTGTGCTTTCACAAATGTGTATTTGCAATAACTGAGGAAAATAGCAATGTCCATTCTATTGTCAACATACCCATGTCACACAGCTCTAATCCATGAGGTAACATAGCAGAGGTCACACAGTGGGAGCCACATCTGTGAAATGGAAAGGCAAAGTGACAATTCAGGGCCCATACACTGGGTGAAAGTGACAGACAGATGATAGGTCTAACAATTTTATCAGATGTAGGAGACAGTGATGTCTTCTTACCTGTGTCTCACTGGAAGTATTGCTGGATCACGTTGTTTCTGTTGTCTATGTCCTCTTCTTCTGCCCCCTCTTCTTCATTGTCCACAGGCTCCGTAGACCTCCTTCTGGACCATCCTCCTACAAAAAAGGCATCTGTCATTGCAAAGCAAAGTTGTGCAGCATACAGCAGGCCACGATAATCTGGCACACCTTCTTTGGGGAGTAGTACAGAGAAACACCTGTCATATGGAGGCACCGGAACCTGGCCTTCAGGAGGCCGAAGGTCCTTTCTATCACTCTCCTAGTTCCCCATGTGCCTCATTGTAGCGTTCCTCTGCCCTTGTCCGGGGATTTTTCACTGGGGTCAGTAGCCATGACAGGTTGGGGTAACCAGAGTCACCTGCAAATGTTGAGGGACAACTTTTAGACACAGACTAACCCTTAGGGACAACCACAGACCCAGACAACTATTCACAGGGTATAGGGTCCTTGTCCTCACCTATTAGCCACACATGGTGTCTCTGGTCTTACCCCATCACACAAGGGATACTGCTATTCCTCAGAATGTAAGCGTCATGCACTGAGCCTGGAAACTTTGGGTTCACATGGGAGATGTACTGGTCGGCCAAACACACCATCTGCACATTCATAGAATAGTAGCTCTTCCGGTTTCTGTACACCTGTTCACTCCGGCGGGAGGGGACCAAGTCCACATGTGTCCCATCAATGGCACCTATGATGTTGGGGATATGTCCCAGGGCATAGAAGTCACCTTTCACTGTAGGCAAATCCTCCATCTGAGGGAACACGATGTAGCTGCGCATGTGTTTCAGCAGGGCAGACAGCACTCTGGACAACACGTTGGAGAACATAGGCTGGGACATCCCTGATGCTATGGCCACTGTTGTTTGAAAATACCCACTTGCCAGGGAATGGAGTACTGACAGGACCTGCACTAGAGGGGGGATTCCTGTGGGATGGCGGATAGCTGACATCAGGTTTGGCTCCAACTGGGCACAACGTTCCTGGATTGTGGCACGATCAAGTCTGTAGGTGACTATTACATGTCTCTCTTCCATTGTCGACAGGTCCACCAGCGTTCTGTACACTGGAGGATGTCGCCATCTCCTCACCTGCCCCAGCGGACATGCCCTATGGAGGAGAACAGCGAGCACAGAGTCACCCAACACTCAGGTAGTAAAAAAAACATTTTATTGCAAACATTTGTCAATACGCTATGTGCTTGTCTCTGTGTATATGCAAGGCCTATATATGTGTGACACATTAAAAATGAATGCCATGTGGCCCCCTGAAATGGCGGCTGCCTGACCTGTAATGTGAGTCAAGGGGATATGAGGTAACTACGCTGGTGTTCTACACCGTCGCGGTAGGCGGTCGAAGACCGCGGCACAATCCTGCATTGGTTAACATTGGGCCCTGTGGGTTCCAGGAGCGAATGACGATGTACGGCGGCGGTGACGGTATGCACCGCGCGGAAGGGACCGCTATTTTCTGTGTCACTCACTTGATACCTGACCTTCGACAGGACCTACACTGCAAGTGCTGCTGTGACCTCAGTCTGGAAGCGACGATGGCTCATGTGTCTGGGGAAAGGGCCCCTGCCTTCACATCGGAGGAGTTGGATAAACTAGTGGATGGGGTCCTCCACCAGTACACGCTACTCTACGGTCCTCCAGACAAACAGGTGAGTACACTGTGAGCATGCTGTATGAGCAATGCCTGGTTGGAGTAGTGTGGATGGAAGATACGGGGTGGGAGATGAGGCCTGCAAGATCAGACAGTGAGTGTTTGTGCGTCAGGGCAAGGGTGGGAACATGGGCCAATGACTGTGACGGTCCGGACGGTTAAAGTTTTTCCTGTTCCCCTGTACTATTCCTCTAGGTCAGCGCCCACCAGAAGAAGGATATTTGGCATGCCATGGCCCAGGACGTCCGGACCCTGGGGGTCCACCATAGACGGAGCGCCCACTGCTGTAAAAGATGGGAGGACATTCGTCGCTGGAGCAAGAAGACGGCAGAGGCCCAGCTGGGGATGGGCTCCCAACGTGGGAGTGGTGCCCGTCACACCATGACCCCCCTGATGTTCCGGATCCTGGCGGTGGCGTATCCGGAGATGGATGGGCGCTTGAGGGCATCACAGCAGCCACAAGGAGGTGAGTACCGTCACATCCATCTGACCCTGCGCGCATTGGAGGTGTCTGGGTGGGGGAGCTGGGCAGTGGGTTCCCCTACGCTAGGGCGAGCTTTGTAGGCAAGGACCCTTTGTGAGGCAGGCTAAGTGGCACCTCCTCCCCACCAGTGGTAAGAGCCATCTACACCTAGTCAGGCTCCTGTGACTTCCATGTGTGCAGCAATCGGGCATAGGCCATGTACCCCATGTCCCTGTGATTAATTAGGGAACTCTAAGTGCATGGCGTAGTGCAGATGGCTGCTGTGTCTGTAGTGTCCGCCGACGGTAGCGGTATTGTATGCACTGAACATGTCTTTCTTCTTTCTCCCCCCCTTTTTGTGGTCTCCCTGTTCTTGTGTGCATTAGCATCATCAGGTGGAGGAGCTGTGCCACCAGAGCAGGAGGGCACTGCATCCCACATGGCCCTGGAGGGCGAGACAACAGAGTCTGAAGTCACCAGTGGGACGGAGGGCGAGGGGAGCTCCACGGCGGGGACAGGAGCTGAGACCAGCAACACCAACTCTTCCTCTGATGGGAGCTCCCTTGCGGTGGTGGGCCCCTCTGTGCCCACCGCATCTACAGGTACAGCTGCCACCCCCGACCAGCACCGCCCTCCCAGCAGCCCCTCAGGGTGTGTCCCGTGGCCGCTCACCCAGGAGGGAGGGCATCTCCTTCACCCCAGGCACCTCAGGCCCTGCCCCAGTCAGCCCTGCTGCCCTCAGTGAGGAGGCTATTGACCTCCTGAGATCCCTCACTGTTGGGCAGTCTACCATTCTGAATGCCATCCAGTGTGTAGAGAGGCAGTTGCAACAGAAAAATGCATACCTGGAGGGCATTCATTCTGGCCAGGCAGTCCAACAGCGAGCATTTCAGGCTCTGGCCTCTGCACTGATGGCAGCCATTGTCCCTGTGTCCAGCCTCCCCTCTCCAACTTCCTCCACCCAGACCCAATCCCCAGAACCTCAGCCTATCCCAAGCACACCATCAGACCAGCATGCACACACCTCAACACACAAGGGTGGCTCTGGCAAACATAAGCACCACACATCCCACAAGCACTCACACAAGAATCATACCCATGCACACATACCAACATCAACTGCCTCCACTGTGTCCCCCTTCTCCACGTCTCCCTCCTTCCTCCCAGTCTCGTGTCCACTCACACCTGCATGCACTACATCTTCAGCCACTACCTCCTTCACCAGCACACCCATCACCACACACCGCTCACGTGCACTCACCACCCCCACTACCATTTACAGATCCCCTGTGTCCTCTCCCAGTGTGTCTGTGAGACCTCCTCCCAAACTACACAAACGCAGTCACACACCCACCCAACAGCCATCCACCTCACGGCAGCCTCCAGCCCATGCACCTTCACCCAAAGTCAGCATACGAACACCTCCTACAACCACTACCTCTTCCTCCACTCCCAAACCCCCCCATCTACCCGTCCCAGTGTGTCAAAAAAGCTTTCCCTCTCAAATGTTGACCTCTTCCCTGCACCTCCCCCCCGTCCATCCATTAGGGCCCGCCTTTCCAGGTCCCAACCCAGCACCTCAGCCACCACATCACCGGGCACAGTGGTGCCAGCAATATCCGGATTCTGGAGTGTGCCAAGCAACAGGGCTGCCAGTGTCCCAAGGAGTGAGTCCAAGGACATTCCCCCACCTCCAAAACAGAAGAAGTTGCCCACATCCCGGAGGAAAAAGGTCAAAACACCTGCAAACAAGGGCTCAGCCAAGACAATAGTTGGGAGTGGCAAGACAGCTGCGCCACCATCCAAGGTGGGCAAGGGCCTGAAAAAGAAAGGCAAGTCAACGTCACCGCCAACCTGCACGGCGAACAAGACCGCCACCGGCAACGCCACATGCAACGCCGCCACAGACACCGCCGCCAGCACCCCAGATACTGAGCCCTTTACCAGCACCGCAGACACTGTGCCCTTCAGCAGCACCGCAGTCAGTGAGCCCGCCGCCAGCACCACGGTCAGTGAGCCTGCCACCAGCACCGCTGCTACTCACACCGCCGCCAGCACCACAGTCTGTGAGCCCGCCACCAGCACCGGCGCTACTCACACCACCACCAGCACCGCAGTCTGTGAGCCCGCCACCAGCACCGCTGCTACTGACACCGCCACCAGCACGGCAGTCAGTGAGCCAGCCACCAGCACGGCAGTCAGTGAGCTAGCCACCTGCACTGCAGTCAGTGAGGCCACCACCAGCACTGCCGGCCCAATGACCACCGTAAGCACTGCCGCCCCAATGACCGCCGCTACTGACCCCGCCGTAAGCACCGCCAGCAGCCATGCGACATCCTGACTCAGTGGCACCACCACAGACATGGCTGCCATCTCCAGTGGTAATTCGTACGAGGCTGGTGGTCAGTTCCAGGGGCCTGGGCAGCTTCGATGTTGCCCCACCGTCAGTGGAGAGTCACATCCACTACCTCTGTCCTTGGCAGGATGAAGCACTCTGGGCACAAAGCCCCCTCCAGAACCAGTGAAGAAAGGCATCCACTACATCAGTCCTTGGCAGGATGAAGAACTCTGGGCACAAAGCCCCCTCCAGAACCAGTGGAGATTCACATCCACTACCTCAGTCCTTGGCAGGATGAAGCACTCTGGGCACAAAGCCCCCTCCAGAACCAGTGGAGAAAGGCATCCAGTACCTCAGTCCTTGGCAGGATGAAGCACTGTGGCCACAAAGCCCCCTCCCGAACCTGTGGAGAAAGGCATCCACTACCTCAGACCTTGGCAGGATGAAGCACTCTGGGCACAAAGCCCCCTCCAGAGTGGAGAAAGGCATCCACTTGAGAGACTGTGGCTTTGCACTCCCCGGGATAAAGCAGTGGGCAAACCACCCACTGGAGCGACTTGAGAGACTGTGGCTTTGCACTCCCCAGGATAAAGCAGTGGGCAAACCACCCACTGGAGAGACTTTGGAGACTGTGGCTTTGCACTCCCCAGGACACATCAATGGGCATGGAGCCCCCTCGTGGAGCTGGCGTTGTGCACTCATCCGGCTGAGGTGCACCCCCTTCCCTTCCCTTCCCCCTGAGATGCCTGTTTTATTTCGATCTGATGGCCCTGCAGTGTTGTCTCTGTTTCGATCGAGTGTGGGCCTCGCCCATGGATTTTGGGCCCAGTGGTCCACCGACTATATAGGTGCAGTACCTGGACTTGAATTCTTGGTGTACATATTTGTTTATAGTGTATATACATTTTTGACTAATGGATGTTTATTGATTACAATGGTTACAATCATTTCCTTTTGTCCTTGTGTTCTTCCAGGGAGGTTAGGGGGTGTAAATGTAATGTTTCAGCATGTATTGGTGTGTGTGTTGTTGTGGGTGAGGGTGGGGGTGTTGCGTGTTGCGTGTGTGTGTCACTCTCTTTTCCGTCCCCCCTCCCCTGTGTTGTCGGTGCAGTACTCACCGTGGTCGTTGCCGCCGTCAGTCGTGCTCCTGGTAGAGGAGCAGGAAGACTATCCCAGGGAGTATTTGGAGTTCAGGCTCCATGGCGTCCTGGTTCCTCGTGGGCTGTGTAGAGATGGGTGTTTTCCCTTCCAATTCCTGTTTCCGCCGTGTTATTGTTCGCGTTGAATTCGCCCCGGAAAAGGTGGCGGATTGGTGTGTCATAATAGTGTGGGCGGTACATTGTCTTCTGCCTGTCTGTTGGTGGTGACCGCCATGCTGTTTGTTTGTACCGCCGTGGCGGTCAGAGTTTTAAAGTGGCTGTCTATGTTGGCGTTTTCTGCCATAGTCATAATTCCATTTTTTTTTTCGCCGGCCTGTTGGCGGTTTTACTGCCGCTTTACCAACGACCGCCAGAGTTGTAATGAGGGCCATAGTCTAATGGTGAGCGAGAAGAGGGTCAGTTCTCTACCAGGGCTCTGCCATCTTTCTCAGAAGGACATGGAAAATCCAAGATGAAGACTTGAGCTCAAAAACATCATCAGTTCCAGTTGAGAAGATCGACTTTGAGGCGAGGTACGGCGCTTACATATTCATCATCTACAGCTGGGTCGATGTCCAGTAAGCTACGCAGATCTACACCGTCGATGTGCAGACCTAGGTCGACTTCGAGGAGTATATCGGCATCAGGGAGAAGTAATTTGATGTTGAGGTGCCAACGTATGTCAACGTGAAGGAGCAGATCAACATTGAGGCCCCTACGAAGGTTGCTGTCAAGGAGCAGATCGAAGTTGAGGCGTTGAAAGGAGGTAGACGTCAAGGAGCCTTTCAACGTCAAGTACACAACAGGAGGCAAGAAAAAAGAGGAAACTTATTTGTTTATCTCCAGACTCTTGAGTATTCGAGAACATACACATCTTCTTTACCTATTGTCACACCAAGGCTCCTCCACCATCCTCACCTCCTTTACCTCCTCCACTACCACGATGCCTCCTCCACCACCACCTACAGTGCCACATACAGCACAAACAGTGGACGCTCCTATACTGAGGCCTAGATCGCGACACAGAACTTCATTCTTGTAATTACCGTCACATCTTCAGGTACTCATCTCCATCTCCCAGGCGTTCTCACCATTGCTCGCAGTAGTCTCACTCAATATCCAGGTCTTACACAAGATCTTGCCATTGTTCCACTTATACCTCATCCCCTTCTTCTATGGGGTGATTCTCACCGACACTATCGGATCCACCACCAACTCACATTTCTCCGGTAGATGGTATCACCACTTTCCAGGAGGTCCTGGTAAGGGGAGCTTCAAAGCTCAATATTCAAATGTTGGTTCCTACCCCCTCAACATCAGTGATTTGTTAGACACTTCATCACCGGTCAGCATCAAGACCACTACTGCTGCTAGTGCCGGCAATGGAACATTTTTTGACTCCAGCCTCAGTTAAACCGGCTCTGCTGAGGCTTCAGAAAAAATATCGGCCTTCTGAGCAAGAGCCTATCTTCCTCCGTGCTGACCCACGTCCAGACCCTGTGGTTGTAGTAGGGGCCAAAATACACCATGACACTACTCCTACTTCATCAGTGCCATCTGATAAGAAGAGTAGAAAACTAAACTCTGTAGGTCACAGAGTCTGTAGTACAGCAACAACCACCATGAACGCAGCTGCCCTTCTCGGCAGATACCATAGAGCACTATGGGACTCTATTCAGCAGTTTACAGAGCATCTCCCCAGACACAAACAGGAATTCTTCATGGAGGATGTTAATGAGGGCTTAATGGTCTCCAATCAGGACATGAGTGCAGCAGCAGATTCTTCCCTATTAGCGGCTCATGAATTCTGCCACAGCATAACTTTAAGGAGCCATTCGTGGCTCTCTGTAACATCCCTTGAGCTGGAGTCTCAACAAAGAATCCTGAGCCTCCCATTCTTAGGTTCCACCCTCTTTGGAAGCCAAACTGACGATTAGATGGCTCGCATGAAGGCTGAGATGGAAACCCTTAAACCAACGGATTTAGAGAGACCTAAAGAACAAAGAAAATCTTTCAGGCCCTACCAATGCAATTTTTACCTCAGAAGGTTCAAACCCCTCAGTGATAGCAACATTACCAGCAATCACAACACCAACAACCTTATCACCAACACCAATTAAATCAGACTAGGGGAATATCCATCCTACAGCTTGCTTAAGGGGGCAAACAACCATCAGGATCAAAGCTGTGAATCCTATCCTCCCCCGTTATTTGACAGATTGACACCTGGGTTCTGAATATTATTCAACATGGATACTGTCTCAAATTTACGAGTCCCCCACTGAAGGTACCTCAGAAACCGCCAATTTCCTTCTGCCATTGCTACTATCGGAAGTCAGCATCCTATTCCAAAAACAGGTGGTGGAGGCCGTCCCCCACAGACAACAGGAAACAGGCATTCATTCCAGATACTTTCTGATGAAAAAGAAAGACAAGAACAAATTCAGACCTGTTCTTGACCTCAAATTAGGCAACAAATGGATTCGCCAAGAAAAGTTCAGGATGCTGGCATTACATCAAATCTGTCCCCGATTACACCAGGGAGATTGGCTCTGCTCCATCGACCTTCAAGATGCGTATTTTCATATACAATTCACCTGAAAACATTGAAAGTTCTTGAGGTTCATTGTGGGTCAGGATCATTATCAGTACCAAGTACTTCCATTTGGCCTAAAGTCAGTACCCAGGACATTCTCAAACTGCATGCCAGTAGTGGCTGCCCACCTCAGAAAACATTGAGTCATCCATCTACTCATACCAAGACGGTTGACTAATAAAGGCGTCAACTTCTCAGGAAGCATAGCTTTATCACAACTGGACCAAACTTTCATTATTAGGGAGCCTCCATCAACATCACTCAAGCAAGAGCGTGTCTTTCCTAGGAGAGACGCTTAGCAATCCTTCAGGTTTGTCACTCTCTTATGAAAGTCTGTCATCCAACAGTGAGGGCAGTGTCGCCTCTTCTCGGCTTGATGTCCTCCTGCATCTTCTTCACTCCAAAGGCCCGTCTCCACATGCGGCTTCTCCAAGATTGTTTCGAGGGCCAGTGGGACCAACTAACAGCCAACTGAGAGAACAGGGTCAAGCTATCCCTTCATGCAAAACAGTCTCTGAAATGGTGGTGCTCTCCAACCAACCTGCTTCAAGGAATGCCATTGTATCAACAGATTCCTTCTCAAACCATAGTGATAGATACATCACTACTGGGATGGGGAGCCCACATGGATCACCTCCAAATTCAGGGCACGTGGTCTTATAGAGAGAAGACGTATCACATCAGTCTCCTCGAGCGCCGGGCCCATTGTAGGAGGCTGTCCTGGTTTGTAGTGGGTACCTATGGTTCTCGCACCTTATACCAGGTTCAGTTATCCCATATTAGTGAAATGTAGGCAGTGTCTAGAAGCTAGGCTCTCTAGTGGTAGCTGTAGCTGAGCAGCCAAGGCTTATCTAGGAGACATGCAAAGCTCATGCAATACCACTGTAGTCACACAATACGTACACACATGAAAGAAAATACTCAGGCCCTCAAAACATCGGTGGTAAATGCCGCCTACTGCCGTGGCGACGGCCGCCAAAAGACTGTCTCCGCGGATAACAGCTGTCCACCAAATAATGACCACAGCTGGATTTCTACCACAAGAAGGGGAGAAATCCGGCTGTGGCCATGCTAGCGGATGGCGTTAAGGTGGCACTGCTACCACCAGCAGCGCCACGCCAGTAGACTGCCGCCTGTTATGTCAAATAGTACAGCCTGGCGGTGTTCTGCTGGCGACCACTGCTGGTGGTAGCAGCGCCCTGTCCCGTCCCCTGCCGGAAGACTCCCTGGATTCAGATAAGCTGGGCTTCCGACAGGGGAGGGGGTGAGGGGTGTTGTTTGCGGGTGTGTGTGTATGAATGTGTGTGTGGGTGCGTTAATGCAAATGTATGTGTAGTGTTGTTTGCGTGCGTGGGTGTATGCATGTGTGAGAATGCGTGTATGAATGGATATGTGAATGCGTGTCAGTGTGAATGTGGTAGGGATGTGTGCAGGAATGAATGGATGCATGCATGTATGAATATGTGTATGCCTGTATGAGTGAATGTGTTTATGCATGGTGCGTTTCTGCGTGTGTGTGTGTGTGTGTGTGTGTGTTTGTGTAGGGGAGGTGGGGGATTGGAAGGGGGAGAACGTGGATGGAGGGGGTGGTGGGCATCTGGGGAGTGTTTGGGGGAAGGGGGCCTCCTATCAGTGACAGGGAAGAAATTCCCTGTCACTGATAGGGCCTACCACCATGGTTTTCGTGGCGTTACAAACGCCACGAAAACCATGGCAGTAGGCAGTGTAAAAATGCCTGAGGTAGGACATTAGCGGCCGCCAGGCTGGAGTTTTGTATATCAAGCCCAGAGGCTGCTACCACCATGGTAGTTGGAGTGGTACATTGGTGGGTTGGCATAATGTGGCGGTATGTACTGCCAGCCTGTTGGCGGTACCTCTGCCACATTACCACCGACCGCTGGGGTCAAAATGACCCCCTCAGTGTTACAAAAACAAAGGTACTTTTTTTTGTGATACAAATGCCAAAAATACCATAGAGACTATACTCCTTTCGGAGGTAAGTAATACACAAATTATATACACTAGTATGTTAAAACAGGTGTAAGAACAGTTCAAAAACAGTGCAAATAGTGAAAATCACAATAGTTAGATATAGGCCTAGGGGGAACACAAACAATATACTAAGAAAGTGGAATACGAGTGTCAGTTTCCCACCTAGGCAAGTGTAGTGTGTAGAGAGGCGCTGGAAGTATTAGGAAACACCAAAAGTAAGTACTAGAACCCACCACAGAGCCCAGGAAAGCAGAAGTAAAACACAGTAACTTTCCCAGAACACACAGAAACAAGAGAAACACGATTATGCAAGAACCAGAAGAGACTGCAAGACACCAACGGTGGATTCCTGGAACTGAAGACCTGTGGCACTGGCCACTCAGATGCTCCCAGAGTTCCTTGCCAATCTGGAATCCAAGGTGGCAAAACCCAGGGACACTCTGGAGGAGCTCTGAGCACCACCCATAGGGTGGTGATGGACAGGAGAGAGGTCACTCCCCGTTCCTTTGTCCAATTTCACACCACAGCAGGGACTAGGGGTCCCTGAACCGGTGTAGACTAGATAATGCAAGGAGGGCACCAAAAGTGCCTTTCAATGCATTTGCAGTGGCTTGGGGAGGCTACCCCTCCTGAGCCTGTAACATCTATTTACAAAGGGAGAGGTGTAAAACTCCTCTCCCAAAGGAAATCCTTTGTTCTGCCGTCCTGGACTTTCCTACACTCATTATTCAAGACCCAGTCCCTACTTGTTCTGATGGACAATACAACCACCAAATACTATCTCAATTAGCAGTGGGAACGAGATCCAGGCCTTTGTCACACAAGGCCCAGACAATTTAGAAATGGCTCATAGCTAGGAACCTAAGGATCATGACAACTCACCTTTCAGGTTTATCAGGTTTACAAAGTGCTCAAGCAGATGCTGCCAGCAGAGTTCTGAAAGAAAATCACAAATGGGTCTAGCACAACAACATCATACAAAACATCTTCAAACTGTGGGGCACTCCAACCATTGACTTGTTTGCCACTGCAGAAAACAAAATTTTTTAACAGTTCACCTCGAGGTACTTCCAACCAGGGATACTTGGGAATGCCCTATGGATCAACTGATCTGGCAAATTTCTGCATGCCTTTCTGCCTAGTCCTGTCAGTCCTCATCAGGCTGTCCCACTTGAGAGCCAAAATTATTCCATTAGCTCCGGAGTGGCCACGTCAGTGATGGTTCACAGACCTTCTTTACTAGTCAGAGCATCCACATCTCAGCTGCCATGCAAACGAAACCTACTACTGAAATTCGGAGGCCAGATGGTTCACCCCAATCTCTCCTTCTTGAATTTGGCTGCGTGGCTCCTGAGCTATTGCAGTACAGACACTTCAACCTGTCGCAAGACTGCTTGGAGATCCTCAAAGAGGCTAAGCGGCCGTCAACTCGTTCGACATGTACCTTCAAGTGGAAGAGATTTTTCATTTGGTGTTCTTCCAAAAAAATGTGGACCCAACGAACTGCCAGGAAGATGTCAATCTTCTATACTTACCACATTTGGCAAAATCTGTTAAATTATATTAATTAAAGGATCACTTGGCAGTCCTTACTACCTATAGAAAATGTCCTTAACAAACCTCTTTCAAAAGTTTCGTAATCAAGGATTTTCTGGAAGGGTTAAAGAAAGTTTTTCCTCTTGTTAGGCGTTCTTCAACTCCCTGGGAGCTCAACATAGTCCTTTCATGGCTTATTCAGAACCCTTTGAAGCCCATTCACAAGTCATCCCTACAACATCTTTCATATTAAACCGTTTTGCTTGCAGCAGTCACAACAGCGCATAGAAGTGAGATCAAAGCATTATGTTCTCACAAACCATACACAGTCTTCCACTTTAACAAAGTGTTCATAAAGACTCACCCGAAATTCCTCCCTAAGAGACAATGGGGGTCATTACGACCCTGGCGGTTGGTGAAATAGTGGCAGTAGTATGGCCAACAGGGTGGCTGTACATACCACCACGATTATGACATTGGCCGTTTGGCCAAAGCCAAAATGCCAAGTCAACACACCGACTGCTACTAGGCTGCCCATGGCATTTTGACCCCGCCCACTGCCATGGTTTCCATGGGATCTGTACCGCCACGAAAACCATGGCGGTAGGCACTATCAGTGCCAGGGAATTCCTTCCCTGGCATTGATAGGGGTCTCCCCTGCCTCCCTCCTCCTCCCCAGCATCCTCCCCCACCCTCCCCCTCCCTCTCCCGACCCCCCTGCACATTTACACACATACATGCACATACATACACGCCTATACACACACGCATACACACATTCACCCACTCATGCATACATTACATTCATACATACTCACAGCAGCACTCACAAACATACATCCAGACACACACACAATCTCACGACACAACATGCACGTCCACTCACACCCACTCATGCACACACGCATTACACACGCATGCACGCACTCACACACAGTCACACACACCCCCACACATGCACACAACACCACCCACCCCCTCTCCTGTCGGAGAACCCGACTTACCTGCTTGCAGGGGGTCCTCTGGCAGGAGACGGGATGCAGCACTGCTGCCAGCAGCAACGTCCACCAGCAAAACACCGCCAGGACGTATCATGGAACATGATACGGTAGGCGGTGTTTTGTTGGCGTGGTGCTGCTGCTGGCAGCAACGCCACCTCACTGCCGTCCACCGCCATGGGCGTCAACTTAATTCCACCAGCCTTCTGGTGGAATTCCGACTACGGTCATAATATGGCGGACGGTAGGTAGCCACGGTGACAGTCTTGTGGAGGCCGTCACCGTGGCGGTAGGCGGACTATTCCACCAATGTCATAACGAGGGCCAATATCATTACCAACATTTTTCCAGCATTCTTCAACACCGACTGAAAGAACCCTTAATTCTCTAGATGTGAGGAGTGTCTTAAAGTTTTATCTTAATAAAACATGTGACATCCGCAGATCGGACCAATTATTTATCAAGTATGGTCCGGTCAGTAAAAGGTTTAGCCACTTCCAAACAATCAATTTCTCGATGGATAGTGTCCTGTATCCTGTTGTGCTATGAAAAATCTAAGAAGACCCTATCGGCTGGACCGAAGGCACACCCCGCTAGGGGTAAAGTAGCCACTGCTGCTTTAATGAGGATTATCCCTATAGCAGAATTTTGCAAAGCAGCTACATGGAGATCTGTTCACACATTCACCAAGCACTACTGCTTGGACGCCGATGCTAGAGCAGATGCTCAAGTAGGACAGGCCTACCTCAGAAACCTATTTGCTTAATTGGCTAGCTTAGTCATTCTTCTGTCTTCTCCACTGCTCTTGGTGGGAATGGACTTACTGCTGTAATCAGTGCTTATGACTATCAATGGAGATCCCCTAAGAGAGAAGGAATGGTTTCTTACCTTCCAGTAGAATGCTCCAGGATCCCCGTGCGTGGGTGGGATTATTCAGTGCTTATGACTTCAATGGAGATTTCTCTAATGGTAAGAAACCATTACACCCTTGTCAGGTTGAACCACCAAAGACAATTAAAACCTATATTAACCCTCTGGTAGCTTGGCACAAAGCAGCCAGATTTAACTTAGTGTCAAAGTGTAAAGTATTTAGGCAGCACACAAACATTCATAATTGAGAAAGAACAACACAATAAAAATCCCAAACCAATATAGAAAAGTACAATCTAGTGCCTAAAAGATCAAAGTTCAAACCACAGGTATGTGGTCGAGCAAGATTTGAGCAAAGCCAAACATCTAGGCCGACTGCAATGAAGCGGAGGTTGGATACAGGGGTTTAATTGGACCTGGTCTTGGCTTACCTTCTGACCTAGAAAATGTACTGAACAAAAGTTCAGCAGAAGGTAGAGCGCAATGGGGAAAGGCAACAGGTGGTAGCCCAGGAGGAGGTGTTGTTGTTGTTGGGTAGTCGCTGGATGAGTTACGGTGAAGATGTCTTCCTTCTCACTTGGGGCCTGAATTATAGTTTGGTAGAGGGGTTACTCCGTCACAAACATGATGGATATCCTTTCCACAGTGTTACAAGTTCCATAGGCTATAATGTGAATGTAATTTTGGCAGACAGGATATCTATCATGTTTGGGGTGGAGTAACCCCTCTGCAAAACCATAAATCAGGCCCTCAGACAACTTTTTGGAAGTTGTGAATCCACAGGGGAAAGTAGCTGCAGGCCATAGCTGAAGTGATCCCCACAATAGCTGGTAACGTCACTGAGAAGTCCCACTGAACAGGATTTACTGCTGCAGAGAATGTAGTCAGTGGAAGGTACCACAGAGTTAGGCCTACCAGTAAGGGACCTTGGGCAGATCGGCTGGCAGACAGGTTCCAGTTTTCTGTTGGTTGCCCAAGCACTTTTTTATTGAATATTCTTCTAAGCCCCACGTTTTAGGGTTAGGCAGGAGCAGTACCACCAACACCACTACCAAAGGTCTAGGATCTGGGGGCCACCACCTGAGGTGGTGTGTGTTAGGGCTCACTCCAGCAGAGTCCAGGTGCTAGGTACAAGACCTGCAGCTCACACAGGACACGATCCAACTAGCCCCTGGCAATAAAAACCTTATATGAACCCTCTGGTAGGTTGGCACAAAGCAGTCAGATTTAACTTAGTGTCAAAGTGTAAATTATTTATGCAGCACACAAACATTTGTAATTGAGAAAAAACAACACAAGAAAGAAATCACAACCCAATGCAGAAAAGTAAAATCTAGTGCCTAAAAAATCAAAGCTAAAACCAAAGGTATGTGATCATGCAAGACTGAAGCAAAGCCAAACATTTAGGCCAACTGCAATGGAGCGCAGGTTGGATATAAGGGGTGAATTGAACCTGGTCTTGGAATACCTTCTGACCTAGAAAATGTAATGAACATAAGTTCAGCAGAAGGTACAGTTCAACGGGGAAAGGCAGCAGGCAGTGTCCCAGGAGGAGGCATTGTTGTTGGGGAGTTGCTGGACGAGTTATGGTAAAGATTTCTTCCTTCTGACGTGGGGCCTGATTTAGAGTTTGGTGGAGGGGTTGCTCTGTCACAAACGTTATGGATATCCAGTCTGCCGCATTACAAGCTCCATAGGCTTTAATGGAATTGTAATTTCGGTGGACAGGATATCCATAATGTTTGTAATGGAGTAACCCCTCCTTAAAACCCTAAATCAGGCCCTCAGACAACTTTTTGGAAGTTGTGAATCCACAGTGGGAAGCAGCTGCAGGCTGTAACTAAAGAGGGCTCCACAGTGCTGAATACCGTCAATGAGAGGTCCCACTGAACAGGATTTACTGCTGCGGAGAAGAACGTAGTAGAAGCTACCGCAGAGTCAGGCCAACCAGTAAGGCACCTTGGGCAGATCGGCTGACCGGCAGGTTCCAGTCTTCTTTTTGTTGCCCAGGCATGTTTTAATTGAATATTCTTCTATGTCTCAAGTTTTAGGGTTGGGCAGGAACAGTACCACCAACACCACTTTCAAGGGCCCAGGATCCGAGGGCCACCACCTGGGGAAGGGGGTGTTAGGACTCACTCCACCAGAGGCCAGGTACAGGGTACAAGACATGTAGCTCACACGGACTCCAGCCAACTAGCCCTTGGAGTCACCTCTGAAGGTCCTGTGTTCTAGGAGATGGTCCAGTTCTCCTTCAAGGAGCAAATCAAGTAGCAGGGCAGTTCTCTGGGGATCCAGGCAGTTCTTCAGAAGTCTTCCACAGATCAAGGAGCATATTAAAGAGGTGTTCTGAGGATTCAATATTTATACCTGGTTCCAGCCTTTAAAGTGGGGTGATTCCCTATTCCACACCCATATCTGGCACTAGAAAGCTCTCCGCTTCCACTTGCCAAGGATACAAGAAGTCTGGGGGTGACAAAAGATTTGCCAATTTCCTTTATGTATGCTGGAAGCAAGCCCTTTGAAGTCTAAGCGGTGGCGGGAATGGCTCTGCCCTAAGGCATCCTGGTAGGATGGTCCACCCTGTCCAAACCTAAGCCCCTTTTGCTTCACTGTCTGGCAGGAATACACAAACCTCAGCAGCGGACATTCACAGTCATGGCCCACCCTATCCACACCTAAGCCCCTCTTGTGTCACTGTCTGGCAAGAATACACAAACCCCAGCAGCGGACATTCACAGTCATGTGACTCAGATGAAGATAGAAAGCACCAATGGTAGGACAAGAAAATGCCAACTTTATAAAAGTCACATTTTCAGAATTGTGACTTAAAATCATACTTTACCATTAAAGAAGATTTTAAATTACTATTATTTTGAGCCTAGACAAAATATTTCTATCTGCTTGCAATCCAAAGTTAGCACTTGCTAAATGTAATAAGCTAACATAATGTTAGTCAATTGGAGAAATATGTCTTGCAGCAGTGAAAAACAACTTGAAGAGTTTTTCACTACCAGGACATGTAAAACTTAAACCTGCATATCCTACTTTTTAAATACAGTGTACCCTGCCCTATGAGCATGTAGAGCCTACCTTAGGGGTGACTGGTAAGTATTACAAAAGACAGTTTAGGCCAGGCCAGGTCTAAATGGCAGTTTAAAACTGCACTACAGGCCATAGTGGCAGGCCTGAGTCATGAATTAAAAGGCTATTTTAAAGGGCATTTATTTACAGGCCCTGGGCACCTGTATTACCATATACTATGGACTTACAAGTAAATTAAATTTACCAATCAGGTATAGCCCAATTTTACCATGCTTTAGGGGGCGAGCACAAGCACTTCACCACTGTTTAGAAGTGGTAAATTGCACAAAGTCCTAAAAGCCAACACAACAGGTTCAGCAAAGGAAGGCAATTATGGAGAAGGTTTGGGGAGAGCCAGCAGAGAGGGCCAAGTCCAACAGTGTTCTTGACATAGATACAAGGCTAGCTTGTCAGTGAAGAGCAAGACTAATAAGATGTTGACTCAGTCCAGGGGTCGGTCAAGTAGAGGTTTGCCAAGGTGTTGGATTTAGGGTGATTGAGTGTTTCTGTAGTGATTGGGCAGTCCGATAATGTTGGTATCAGAGCAAGGATCTAAACACTTGCACTTTTGTGTGGATGTCCTGGTCCTTACTGAGATGTTCCTGACCAATGCACTTCTCACCCCTAAACAAACTGATGAGCTAGTGGACTGGTTGTGTGCTGCTCATTGCTCTAGTACCTTTGACCTGACCTGCCCTGATCTGTGGCTAATGGTAGGTAGAGTTAGCACTTAGTGCCACAAATACTGCATACTATGCAGTAGAAGCATGATATTATTTTACGGTGGTGCCTCTTGGGTTTAAGAATGCTCAGTGCCTGGTAAATTACATTCTCTCAGGGCTGGAATAGTTTTAATTTGCCTACCATGATAATATTTATATTTTTAGTTTGTGGGAGGACACTCTGAGCTGTCTAGAATAGGTATTGGTCAGGATACAGTGAGTAAAACTGATCATCAAGGCACATAAGTGTTGAGTCCTCTGTAGTCTACCCTTAGCATCAGGTGGGCAACAGGACGATTCACCTATCCAAGATCCAGTCCAGTGAGGGACAACCACTGAGTCACAAGTGAGAGAGTTTTTAGTACTCACTGATTACTACAGGAACTTTGTGGCTTACAGTGGGATTTCATTTGTGTTTTTGACAGCCCTAACATTCAAGAAACAGCCCAAGCAAGTCTTTTGGATTGTGCAGTGTCAGAAGCCATTTGAGGTCTTAGGGCCAGATGTAGCAATCAGTTTTGCCCATCATGTGTCTATGGGAAAATGTGTTCATACATATGGCCCTTAGAGTGCACCATGTAATGCACCTATATTTAAGGCACTGGACTCTAATCAGCCCTTCATTGTATGGACTGACTTCTCAGATAGGGAGAGGGAGCAGTACTGGCTCAGCTTGATATTAAAGGTAGAAAAAATCCAGTGACATCTATCAGTCACAGACTACTTCAATGGGAACAGAACTGGGTGGCCATTGGAAAGGAATGCTTTCCCATAGTGTGGGATTTGAGGAGGTTCTCATCATACTGACCACTCAAGTTGTTGATGATAATGAAGAGTGAGAACCGAAAGTTGCAGAGATCGTCTCATTACAAGGACTTGATTTCACAGTTAATCTCAAAGCCAAAATGAATCATAAGAATACAGACAGGCTTACCTGTCAGTTTGTGGATCTGATGACCAGACCTGACCAATGGTGGCTTAAGGTTCTTTGTAGTCAGATATGAGAATGATGTCTATTTGGATGCAAATGTTCCCTGCATGATATACAAGCATGTCCCCCTGTGCTGAGTGACTGGCTTCATGTATATCTGATAAACTGACTTTTGGCCCTAAGGGCATGCCTATCTAATGGTTTGACTTTGCGCAGAGGCCTCGCCTGTCCTTCACAGTGCCTATCCCCTGATCTCCAGATCTCACCATGTGTGTCCTCATCATGGACAGAGGACTAGTATCTCAGTACAGGGTTTAACACATGAAGTGGTGGTGGCCGCAATCTGTGTTTTTGGGGCTTTTTGTGACTCTTTAATGTGAAAGTGTGGCCTTCAGGCCCTTCTTGTGTAAAATTCTGCTATTTCGTGAAACATGGAACACTGTGCTGTCATCCTTTGCATACATTGATTGCATCTGCTTGGAGTATGTGCAATAAATATGTGGTAGTAGAAGTGTGTGTTTGTGTGAGTCTGAGTAGTGATGTCAGTTGGACCCATTTAGAATGCTCCTAGTTTGACATGTTTATGCCTGTAGCTCATGGAAATAATTTTCGTTTGCATGCAAATGAACCTCCACCTTGCCTCAATCAGGCCCTCACGCATATCCAACTCCCAGACCCTCCTCCCTGGCACTGGTCCTATTACTCTCGAGGCGGCCAGGTATAATGTAGGAAAGTACCATCTTGCCTGGCATGTTACCCCCATTTTTACTTGTGTGTCAGTTTGTTTTGCCTGTCTCACTGGGATCCTGCTAGCCAGGACCCCAGTGTTCATAGTTTGTGGCCTAAATGTGTTCCCTGTGTGGTGCCTCACTGTGTCACTGAGGCTCTGCTAACCAGAACCTCAGTGCTTATGCTCTCTCCTCTTTTAAAATTGTCACTGCAGGCTAGTGACCTTTTTTACCAATTCTAATTGGCGCACTGGAACACCCTTATAATTCCCTAGTATATGGTACCTAGGTACCCAGGGTATTGGGGTTCCAGGAGATCCCTATGGGCTGCAGCATTTCTTTTGCCACCCATAGGGAGCTCAGACAATTCTTACACAGGACTGCCACTTCAGCCTGAGTGAAATAACGTCCACGTTATTTCACAGCCATTTTACACTGCACTTAAGTAACTTATAAGTCACCTATATGTCTAACCCTCACTTGGTGAAGGTTAGGTGCAAAGATACTAAGTGTGAGGGCACCCTGGCACTAGTCAAGGTGCCTCCACATTGTTCAGGGCAATTTCCCCAGACTTTATGAGTGCGGGGACACCATTACACGCGTGCACTACATATAGGTCAATACCTATATGGAGCTTCACAATGGTAACTCTGAACATGGCCATGTAACATGTCTAAGATCATGGAATTGTCCCCCCACACCAAATCTGGTGTTGGGGTGCCAATTCCATGCATCCCCGGGGCTCCAGCATGGACACCGGGTACAGCCAAACTAGCTGTTTGGGGTTTTCACTGCAGCTACCGCTGCTGCCAACCCTCAGACAGGTTTCTGCCCTCCTGGGGTCTGGGCAGCCCAGTCCCAGGAAGGCAGAACAAAGGATTTCCTCTGAGAGAGGGTGTTACACCCTCTCCCTTTGGAAATAGGTGTTAAGGGGATGAGAGGAATAGCCTCTCCTTGACTCTGGAAATGCTTTGAAGGGCACACATGGCGCCCTCCTTGCATAAACCAGTGTACACCAGTTCAGGGACCCCCAGCTCCTGCTCTGGCGTAAAACTGGACAAAGGAAAGGGGAGTAGCCACTCCCCTGTCCATCACCAGCCCAGGGGTGGGGCCCAGTGCTCCTCCAGTGTGTCCCAGACCTCAGCCATCTTGAATGCAGAGGTGTGAGGGCACAATGGAGGCCTCTGAGTGGTCAGTGCCAGCAGGTGACGTCAGAGACCCCTCCTGATAGGTTAGGTAGCCAATCCTCCTCTGAGGGCTATTTAGGGTCTCTCCTGTGGGTTTCTCTTCAGATAACGAATGCAAAAGCTCACCAGAGTTCCTCTGCATCTCCCTCTTCCACTTCTGCCAAGGATCTACCGCTGACTGCTCCAGGACGCCTGCAAAACCACAACAAAGTAGCAAGAAGACTACCAGCAACATTGTAGCGCCTAATCCTGCCGACTTTCTAGACTATTTCCTGGTGGTGCATGCTCTGAGGGCTGTCTGCCTTCACCCTGTACTGGAAGCCAAGAAGAAATCTCCCGTGAGTCGATGGAATCTTCCCCCTGCTAACGCAGGCACCAAACTTCTGCATCACTGGTCCGCTGGGTCCCCTCTCATCTTGATGAGCATGGTTCCTAGAACACAGGAGCTGGATCCAAGTGACCCTGACAGTCCAGTGGTCCTTCTGTCCAAATTTGGTGGAGGTAAGTCCTTGCCTCCCCATGTCAGACAGTAATCCTGTGTACTGCGTGATCTGCATCTGCTAGGGCTTCTGTGCACTTTTTCAAGGAATCCTTCATGCACAGCATAGCCCAGGTCCCCAGCAGTCCGTCCTGCATTGCTCAACTCGCTGAGTTGACCACCGGCTTCGTGGGACCCTCCTTTGTAGTGTTGAGATGACCGCTGTGCTCAGATTTCTTGAACACCTGTTCAAGTGCTTCTGCGGGTGCTGTCTGCTTCTGAGTGGGCTGTCTGTGCTGCTGAGCGTCCACTCTGTCTCCTCTGCCAAGAGGCGACCTCCTGGTCCTTCCTGGGCCCAGGCAGCACCCATTTTCTTTAACCGCAACTCTTACAGCTAGCAAGGCTTGTTTGCAGTCTTTCTGCGTGGAAACAACTCTGCATCCTCCAGCACACTGTGGGACATTTTCTGTTCAAAGCAGAAGTTCAGGCATCTTCCGTTGTTGCCGAATCTTCAGCTTCTTCCACCCAGAGGCAGCCCTTTTGCACCTTCATCCGGGGTTTAGTGGTCTCCTGCCCCCCGGACACTTACGTGACTCTTGGACTGGGTCCCCTTCCTTTACAGGTCCTCAGGTCCAGGAATCCGTCTTCAGTGCTTTGCAGTCAGTTGTTGTCCTTGCAGAATCTCCTATCACGACTTTATTTATTTCTGGGGACGTAGGGTAACTTTACTACTACTTTTCAGGGTCTTGGGGTGGGGTATCTTGGACACCCTTAGTGTTTTCGTACACTCTTAGCGACCCTCTACACACTACACTAGGCCTGGGTCTATTCGTGGTTCGCATTCCACTTTTGGAGTATATGGTTTGTGTTGCCCCTTGGCCTATTGCATCCTGTTGTATTCTACAGTGTTTGCACTACTTGTCTAACGGGTTACTTACCTGATATTGGTTTGTGTGTATATTTTGTGTATTTTACTTACCTCCTAAGGGAATATATGCTCTGAGATATTTCTGACACATTGTCACTAAAATAAAGTACCTTTATTTTTAGTAACTCTGAGTATTGTGATTCTTATGATATAGTGCTATATGATATAAGTGGTATAGGAGGAGCTTTGCATGTCTCTTAGCACAGCCTAAGCTGCTTTGCTATAGCTACCTCTATCAACCTAAGCAGCTAAAACACTACTAATCTACTAATAAGGGATAACCATCAGGTACCCACTGTAAGCCAGGCCAGCCTCCTACATTGGTGGCGCAGCGGTTGGATAAGTACTTGTAACTGCTTTACCACTTTGTCATTGGTGCTTTTCATAAGAAAAACATATACCAAATACTTCAGAATATACACAGTTAACCTAAACAGTTTAACTTTCTTTCTTTAAACTTTCTAAAAAGTTTCTGAAAAGTTTTGAAAAGTTTTGAAAAGTTTGAAAAAGTGTTTCTCTTTTCTTTAAAAGTTTCTAAACTTCTTTCTCTCTGTCCTAAACCCGTTCTAACAATCATGTCTGCAGTAGAACTTACTCCCACATTTGTCCAGGCAACATATGGTAGTTTAAACTTTAAAAGTTTTAGGGGTCTCTACATTGAAAGAGGTTTAAGCGTTGGTAGGAATCCTACCAAAGAGCTTCTCCTTAGCCTTCTCCTAGAAAGTGACCAGAACCAGTCTGGCACATCCCAGTATCAGGAAGTAGAGGAGGGGGGTACCCAGCAAGACTCAGAGGAGTCCCCTGAGGATGCTGGTGAGGGTTCATCCAAAGACCTGCCAGCTAACAGGCCATCTAGTGAAACTGGTAGTGGGAGGGGGGTCACACATTAATAGGGCACCTTTCACTCCTAAAGCCCAGGTTACTAGAGTCCAGCCAGTTAGGAACAGGTATTACTCTGCCAATTCCCACATTCCCAAGCCTCCCACCCTGAGGATAACATTACGGAAAGGGAACTCAGAAAGCTGAGGTTGGAAGAGGCCAGGATGAAGCTAAAACAGCAGCAGCTGGCCTTAGACAGGGAAACTCTGGATGTAGAGAGGGAAAGGCAGAGTTCTCTTCCAGCGGATCCTCATCAAAGTCATAAACATTGAATATTCACGCCCTTGTGCGGGGACCCCGGAGCATATATAAAATACACACATATAAAAGTATGAAATATGCACGAAAAATATATATATATAGCATTTTTAGTAGACAAATTTTCATACTAAACTCATAAATACGTGTGTAAAACAGCAATGCAGACTACAATCATAGACAGGCTAAAATGCTTTATTTCTATGGATTTTTTAATTTTTTTTATTTAAATTGTCCTTTTCAAAATTACAATAAGAGAACATAATATTTACCAAAGCCCCATAACTGGGCCTAGGGAAATGAGCAGTAGTAACATCAGAGAAAAAGAAGAAAAAAACTACATTGAAAAACAATGGAGCATTCTAGCCAATAGGCTGCATGCAGGCTAACACAGGAGAACCGTAAAAATTCTGGCACCGTGCCTTTAAGACCCTGAGCACCTCCAGTATCCCACCAGGCCTCAGGGGTGAAGGAGAGGTGACAGTTGGTTCACAGTGAGGTCAGTTCTTTTTTCCGGCTTCTTCTGAGAGGATCCTGGAGCATTGAGCTCTGTTTTTCTGAGTTTTTCTAAAAAAATACTTCAGAACAGCGTTTTTTCCACCTTTACTAGACATCTAACATCATTGTCTGAGTCTGAAATTTTTTCCTGACTGAAAAATGCCTTCACTTTTTGTGAAATGCCCTTCCTGTGGGAAGAAGAAGGCCCAGTCAGATCCACACACTCTCTGCATTGTGTGCTTGCCTCAGAGTCACTGCCCTGACACTTGCAAACACTGCAAGAACATGTCTAAAGGAACTCTGAAGGACAGGGAGAAGGTCAGGCTTCATGGTCTTCGTGAGAGGCAGAAAACATCATCCTCTTCGCTTCCTAGGCAGCCAACAAGCCATTCTCTGGAGAGACAGGCTAGATCGACGTCAGCATGTAGGAAGATAACTGTTTGTTCCCCGTCGACGTCATCGTTGCCACCATCACACCGTCATAGATCGACGGCGACCCGACCGACGTCGAAGGACATGGCGTCGAGAGAACATAGCCACCGCAGGCGCAGATCTCCGTCAACGGCAACCCACTGATCGGCGTCGAGCCATCACCGGCGTGCCCATTCGCCGCCGAAGGCCTCGCACCCCTCGACGTCAAAGAAGGCGACGGCGGCGAGAGCGAGGACATCCGCCGTCGACGGTCCACCACTCAACGGCGAGGCACACGGCGGCGAGCAGGTCGCAGTCAAGGGACCGCCGGTCAACGTCGAGGCACTCGACGTCGAGGCCAGGGCAACCTGCGGTACTCCCTTCGATGTCGTTGCAGCTGTCAACGTCGACACAGGTTTTACCTGTCTTGCAGGGAGCAGAGCATCGGCTTCTGCCGGCGGATAAGACCACTTCAACATTTCCGGTGGTCTCCATAAGAGGTGGGTCTTCTCGGTCGAGAGCTGCATCGTCTGGGCATGTCTCGCCCATCAACTTGTCACTCAGGTGGTTGGAGAGCCTCAATAGACAGACGGCATCCCCGGACTCGCAGTATTCAAGGATGTACTCTCCTTCTGCCTCTCTCCCGAGAACACCATCGCCAACAGCGCTGGCAGGACGGGCTCGTTCTACTTCTCACCAGTCGACCACAAGGCCTGGGTGCTGTGCTATGGTATCTCAGAGCAGGTCACGCTCCCAGAGACGATCTAGGTCACGGTCACGCCATCACAGAAGGTCTCGCTCTTGGTCATCGTCGGGGTCCTCTGTCAGACAATACTCCCCCACCTTAACGGATTCTCCACCAGCTAGAGTCTCCCCGGTGGACGACATCACGACCTTTAACGAGGTGCTTCTCAGGGGAGCACAAAAACTAAACATAGAGGTTCCAGAACCGTCAACCTCCTCATCCGTCATCTTTGAAACCCTACAACATAGGGCGATTTAAAAAAGCTGCTGCTGCTAGTGCCTGGTCTGTTACAACCAACCATGGACACCTTTTTAGCACCAGCCACCCTCAGATCAGCTCCTGCTAGGATCTTGAAGAAATATAAAGCGCCTGAACAAGATCCTTTGTTCCTCAGAACGGATCCGCCGCCGGACTCAGTCATATTGGCCGCAGCCCGAAAAACGCACTCAGTAGCATCATCCTCCACGGTTCCACCTGACAAGGAGAGCAGACATCTAGACTCTCTGGGGAGGAAAATGTGTGGCACGGCGGCTTCCATGATGAAGGTCTCCAGCACTTCTGCACTCCTAGGCAGATATGACTGTTCACTCTGGGACTCTCTGAACAGGTTCGCAGACAAATTGCCTAGGGAGGACAGGCAGGATTTCCAGGAGATCCTTCAAGAGGGATGTCTGGTCTCCAATCAGGTCATCAGCGCAGCAGCAGATGGAGCAGACTTAGCTGCACATGGGTACGCACATGGGGTTTGTGCAAGAAGGTCTTCCTGGTTGAGACTAACAGGATTGAAACAGGAAGCGCACCAGCATATCCTAAATCTTCCTTTCAACGGGAACTCGCTGTTTGGTACCCATACAGCCAAGGAGATGGCGCGCATGAAGACGGAAGTGGATACCATGAGAGCAGTAGGCCTGGAGAGAAAAAAGGACTTCAGGCGAAGGTATAGGCCTTACGACAGGTGCCCTTTTCAGCAGAGGGTTCAAACCCCTCATTGGTCCCAGAGGCCACAGCAGAGGCAAGGACGCCCACTTTTTCAATCCCGTAAGGCCACGAGGGACCGAGCGTCAAGTAGACCACAGCAGTCCACACCAAAAACTCCAGCAAAACAATGAGGACTCGCTTCCCTTAACACCGTGCACCACTCCGGTGGGGGGAAGTCTCACAGAGTTCATTCATGAGTGGCGTGGTATAACAAAAGACAAATGGGTGCTCAACATTGTCGAGAATGGCTACTCTCTTCTTTTCCGACAACCTCCTCCTCACTTACCACCAACCAAATGCAATCCGTCTCACATGAGCCTATTGCGCAAAGAGGCTCACGTCCTTTTACGGAAGAAAGCAATAGAAAAAGTTCCAGTCACGCACAGAGGCAAGGGGGTATACTCCCGTTATTTTCTGGTAGCGAAAAAAGGACGAGAGGGAGTTTTCAGACCGATTCTGGACTTACGACTACTGAACAAGTACATAAAAAAGCAAAAGTTCAGGATGCTGGCTCTTCACCAGATTTTCCCTCAGCTACAACGGGGAGACTGGATGTGCTCCATCGACCTGCAGGATGCGTATTTTCACATCCCGATCATTCCCAAGCATCGGAAATTCCTACACTTCCGGATAGCCTCACAGCACTATCAGTTCAAGGTGCTATCATTTGGCCTCAAATCTGCCCCTCGCGTTTTCTCAAAATGCGTGGCAGTGGTACCGGCACATCTACGGAAGCAAAAAATCTTAATTTATCCATACCTAGACGACTGGCTACTGAAAGTCTCCTCTCCGGAACAGAGGGACATTGTACTCAGTGTTTTCAGGTCTCTAGGTCTACAAGTCAACTACCAAAAGTCCACCTTGATTCCAACGCAAAATCTCCACTACCTGGGAGCAGTACTGGATACAGAGCTCGAAAGAGTGTATCCTTCAGAGGAACGTCTATTATCAATAAAGAGAAAGTGTCAAGACCTGCTGAAGTCTGATGCACCTACGGCCCGTCAGGTGACATCTCTACTGGGCTCCATGGCCTCGTGCATTTTCATTGTCCCGAATGCCAGGCTACGTATGAGGCCTCTCCAAGAGGCTCTGGAAAACAACTAGAACCAGAGCACAGGCCGCTGGGAGGACAGAGTGCGACTTCCAATAGTAGCACGTCAGTCATTGCAATGGTGGATGCACATGCCTCACCTGTCAGTAGGCGCTCCGTTTCACCAGGTAATCCCATCCGACACGCTGGTAACGGATGCGTCTCTTCAGGGATGGGGAGCTCATCTAGGTTCCCTTCAGACTCAGGGCCTGTGGTCCGACAACGAAAGAGAGTACCACATCAACCTGCTGGAGCTCAGAGCAGTCCATCTGGCTCTCAAGTCTTTTGCTCCATCGATTCAGGGGAAATCTCTCCTAGTACAAACGGACAACATGACCACAATGTATTATTTGAACAGACAAGGAGGAACGAGATCCCTGCCCCTATCTCGGGAGTCTCAGACAATCTGGCATTGGCTCCTAGCGAGAGGAATGTCGCTTACAGCGGTTCACCTGCCAGGTCAAAAAAATGTGGAGGCAGACTTCCTGAGCAGACACCTCGAGGACGCCTACGATTGGGTCCTGCACGACGAAGTCGTCGAAGACATCTTCGCTTAATGGGGTCGGCCTCAATTGGGTCTCTTCGCAGACGAGGTAAACAGGAAATGCCCAGACTTCGCGTCCAGGTTCTACTGTCTGGGATCTCGAGGAAATGCCCTATTGATCGACTGGTCAGGGATATTTCTCTACGCTTTTCCACCGATCCCCCTCATACCTGCGGTGATCAACCAACACCAGAATGATTCTCATAGCGCCGCAATGGCCTCGTCAATTCTGGTACACAGATCTCCTCAACCTATCAGAACAACCTCACAGGAGGCTGCCGTGCAGACCGGATCTCCTTTGCAGGCTGGGGGGCAGGATACTTCACCCCAACCTACCCTCTCTGAGCTTGACGGCATGGCTCCTGAATTCCTGCAGTATGGGCACCTAGGGCTCTCGCAGGAGTGCATGAACATCTTGAAGGAGTCCAGACGACCTTCCACGCGGCGTTCTTGCGCGTTCAAGTGGAAGAGGTTCTACATATGGTGTCGTCAGCAAGGTCAGAACCCTATACTGGCTCAGGAGGAGGTCATACTATCTTACCTACTCCATCTGGCAAAATCGGGTCTGCAGGTATCATCGATTAAGGTACATTTATCTGCCATTACAGCCTATCGAAAGTCACCTTCTCAGAAATCCTTTTTTACAAGACCAGTAGTCAAGGATTTCTTAGAAGGTTTGAAAAAAGTTTTTCCACCCATTCGGAAACCCTCCCCTCCATGGGAACTGAACATAGTGCTATCAAAACTTATGGGCCCTCCTTTCGAACCTATACACAAAGCCTCTTTGCAACACCTTACGTGGAAGACGGCTTTTTTGGTAGCCATTACTTCCGCAAGGAGGGTCAGTGAGATTCAGGCTTTGTCCTCCAAAGAACCGTACACAGTCTTCCACGAAAATAGAGTAGTTCTACGAACTCACCCATCATTCCTGCCGAAGGTGGTGTCAGAGTTTCACATTAATCAGACTATTTCTCTACCAACTTTTTTCCCCAATCCGGAGACTCCGGCGGAGAAAGCCTTGCACTCCCTAGATTTGAAAAGAGTGCTAAAATTTTACCTGGATAAGACCAAGCTAATTAGACACTCCAACCATTTGTTTGTAAATTATGGTCATTTGAGAACAGGAGAGGCAGCATCAAAACGCACCATATCTAGATGGATAGTTTCTTGTATTGTTAATGCATATCAATTGGCTAACAAGCAACTACTTGCTAGACCTAAGGCGCATTCGACAAGAGGAAAGGCGGCTACTGCTGCCCTCCTTAATAATGTTCCAATCGCTGAAATTTGTAAGGCTGCTACATGGAAGTCTGTACATACATTTACTAGACATTACTGTTTGGACTCAGATGCAAGAGCAGACACCCAAGTTGGGCAAGCTTCTCTGAGAAACTTGTTTGCATGATACGTATCTATTCCTGCACTTCTATTGGACAGTCCGCAGAGTCAAGGGATGGGCTTGCTAATCTATTCAGTGTTTATGACTATTGATGAGGATCCCCTGGAAGAGAAGGATAAGTTACTTACCTGTAAATCCTAGTTCTCTTCCAGGGGTATCCTCATCAAAGTCATAAACATCCCACCCTCCTCCCCGGACGCACGTCTCCTAGAAGTGCAGGACAGACTATCTTTAGAATCTGCTGTACAGCTTGTCACCGTAAAAAAGTACTGACCTAACTGTGAACCAACTGTCACCTCTCCTTCACCCCTGAGACATGGTGGGATACTGGAGGTGCTCAGGGTCTTAAAGGCACGGTGCCAGAATTTTTATGGTTCTCCTGTGTTAACCTGCATGCAGCCTATTGGCTAAGAATGCTCCATTGTTTTTCAATGTAGTTTTTTTCTTCTTTTTGTCTGATGTTACTACTGCTCATTTCCCTAGGCCCAGTTATGGGGCTTTGGTAAATATTATGTTCTCTTATTGTAATTTTGAAAAGGACTATCTAAAAAAACAAACAAAAAAAAACTCCATAGGAATAAAGCATTTTGGCCTGTTCATGATGATAGTCTGCATTGCTGTTTTACACACGTATTTATGAGCTTAGTATGAAAATGTGTCTACTAAAAACGCTATATATATTTTTTTTTCGTGCATATGTATCTTATATATGCTCCGGGGTCCCCGCACAAGGGCGGGAATATTCAATGTTTATGACTTTGACGAGGATACCCCTGGAAGAGAACTAGGATTTACAGGTAAGTAACTTATCCATTGGGGTTAGTTCCCCATGGTGGCAACAGCAGTGTTTTTGATAGTAATCCTGTAAGACAACAAGTTTCCAGAAACCTGCATAAGATAGTCCCCCCTTACAAGGAGGGGGATGACATTAACAAGTGGTTTGCTGCACTTGAGAGGGCTTGTATGGTACAGTTGGTCCCTCAAAGGCGGTGGTCTGCTATCTTGTGGCTATCTTTCACTGGTAAGGGTAGGTATAGGCTCCTTACTGTCAGAGAAGGTGATGCTAATAATTACAAAGTTTTGAAAGATGCACTCTTGGATGGATTTGGCTTAACCACTGAACAATACAGGATTAAGTTCAGAGACTCCAGAAAAGAGTCCTCTCAAGACTGGCAGGCTTTGTAGACTGTTCAGTGAAGGCCTTGGAGGGTTGGTTACATGGCAGTAAGGTTACTGACTATGAAAGCCTGTATAACCTAATCCTGAGTGAGCATATTTTGAACAATTGTGTGTCTGATTTGTTGCACCAGTGCTTGGTAGACTCAGATCTGACGTCTCCCCAAGAATTGGGAAAGAAAGCAGACAAGTGGGTCAGAACAAGAGTGAACAGAAAAGTTCATACAGGGGGTGACAAGGATGGTAAGAAGAAGGATGGTAAGTCTTCTGACAAGGGTGAGGACAAAGATAAAAAACATTCTGAGTCTTCATCAGGCCCACAAAAAGCCTCTGGGGGTGGTGGGTCCAAATCCTCTTCCCACAATCAAAAGAAGCCATGGTGTTATTTATGTAAAGTAAAAGGCCATTGGGCAAGTGATTCCACTTGGTCAAAGAAAAACACCAAGGCTCCCTCTACCACAACCCCAATTGCAACCTCTAGTGCCCCTAGTAATAGCCGTGGTGGTGGGAAGTCTACTACAAATAGCAAATCTAAGGGTGTAGCTGGGCTCACAATTGGTAGTGTAGTTGGGGTTGGTCTTGTTAGGGAGACCACAGAGGCTGTTTTAGTCTCTGATGGTGGTATTGACTTTGCCACCTTGGTTGCTTGTCCCCTTAATATGGGTAAGTACAAGCAACTTCCCTTAATAAATGGTGAGGTTGAGGCCTACAGGGAAACAGGTGCCAGTGTCACTATGGTGATTGAGAAACTGGTCCACCCTGATCAACACCTACATGGTCAGCAGTACCAAGTGACTGATGCTCACAATGACACACTTAGCCACCCCATGGCTGTTGTGTATCTCAACTGGGAGGGGGGTTATTGATCCAAAAATAGTTGTGGTAGCCACTGAATTACCGGTATATTGCTTACTAGGCAATGATTTGGAGACATCAGCTTGGGCTGAAGTGGCGTTGGAGGCTCATGCATCAATGCTGGGCATTCCTGGGCATATTTTTGCTTTGACAAGGGCTTGTATTGAATCCTAGTTTGTTTTAATGGGATAACAGGAGTTAGATTAGCCTCTGGCTTGCAGACTTGTGCCCCCGTCACCTAGTGACTTTTAACCTACTTAGCTTGCTCTGTCTTAGCCTATTTAATTATTTAATTCATCTAAGATGGCTGCCTTGTTTATAGTTAGGCCACTTGTTATGTTTTACATTATCAGTGCCACTGTGCTAAGGCGTCAAGATCAAGCAATAAAGACAAACAAACAGTAGGTGTTCACACTTAGGGATTTTCCCTCTCTATACTTTAGAGGGATTGTTTATAATAATTGCCATCCCAAACATGTCTGTTATCTATTGTTTGGGAACACACCTACGTCAGGGGTCCTGGTGGATCTGTATAAATACCTCGTACTTTAGACAGATAATCAGAGGGATTCCGACCAGAGGGCATCGCCACCATCGCTGATACCGATGCTGCACGTCGTCTTGACGCTGACCCAGTCTTCGTGTCCCTGCGGAGTCTGAGATAGAGACCTCATTCCAAGGTAACAAGGGTTGGGGGCTCATCTCATGGACATGGCATTGGCAGATTAGGTTTAGCAAACCCAGCTCTTCTTTAGGTAGGAGGTTAGGCCTATCACATTAGGGTATTAGGGCATATCACATCTCGTATGTCTTACATGCTTTGCAAGATGGTGGGGGTCTTTGTAATAATGACTCTTGTCTTCACAATTCTGTTTCTTGCATTATTCATTATCCTAATCATTGCAGCTCATGCAACATATCGCAAACTGCAGTTGTGTTAAACAAAAACTATTAAAACTTTACTGCACCTTTGTCATTGCCTGTGTTTGTATGAGACATGATATACCTGTGGGAAAGGGGTAATCTCCGTTTAACCACGACATTCCTTGAGATGTCTTATTCTCGAGTCCATGCTCGACTGCCACAAATCACCTTTTACTATTGTGTTTCTGGTGAGGTGCTGCTAGTGAGCCGGTAAGGTTGAGACAACAGTTGCGATTTGTTGTAGGATAGGCATAGTCGCCTACAAGCAAAAGTACTGTCATCCTTTAACCAGCAGTCTTGCCTAGAGCAAGAGTCCAAACTACAACATGGCGGCACCAACGATGGTGTTTAGGCACTAATTTACGGATACCCTGACTATCACTGTCTCACAGACAACAGGTACCCTAAGTACCATTATATGGAGACGTCGGTGGTCTTTGGGAAATTCCTCCTCAGCTGAAAAGGTAACACCTGATTAAGCTGTAGGTTGTTCGAGCTCGAACTCATAAAAGGACTTATACTCCCCATTTTGGTGTTCTGTTTTTCTAACAAAAATGGTTGCTACCATTGACATTCCTGAAAATGCTAGATAAGCACTAACGCAACAATTATTGATGCATGGCCTTACAGATGAGGGCGGGGATGTTACTCTTATAATAGAGGCTAATGAAGCATACCAAACAGAAACATTTTACTGTTGGGTCACCTTTCCTGAGGTGGACCAAAGAACACATACATTTCACACATATGAAATTGCGAACGTACCTCAACGGTACCGAGCATACCAGTATCATGAAATATCCCTCACATACCAAGAGCACCAGAACTGGTTTGAAGGCGCCCTACCATATGTACTACAAAGAGTGAGGCTAGGTCCCTTAAGTAATGACGGACCAACGTGGCCTATGTTTGCCACATACACACCTCACCCAGGCATACAAAATATGCCAATAGCAGACCTGTGAGATTTATATTATGAATTAGTGACATTATATAGACGATTAGTTCAGCTCGTAATGCGGACATTGAACACCACACCAGCGCGTCTAGCACCGCCAGTACCTGGTGGTTACCAATTGGCTGGTGGGATTAATCCACAAACAGTGCATACTATCATGGGTAAAGTACAGCAGAACGGAAAAAATACCGTTCTGGATTGCCCAGAAAACTAATCAGCTGGAGCTGTTTCCACATATGGGACCACAGGAAAAACATAGACTGCTCACTATGTACTTGCCCTTTGGGATGGTTTGCTCGGTGGATGACTGTGCCACATGGGGTACAGTCTTCACTGCTATATACACTACCACGCATGGTACCCCGACACTTGCCAGTTTACCGGAAGTGTTAAAACAAATACAAAATGAGCACGGAGCTGCACCAGCCTTGGATTAGGGTAGCGGTAGCACTGGCAATACGCCAGCATCTCTGGGAAACACCACACCAGAAACAAGAGAGACAGCTACTGAAAATGATTTCCGATACCTATACTAGTATAGGGCGGGATAGTTTGGGAGCCAAGCCAAAGAAATTGGAGAAACAAGGTACCACCCATAAGGAGGGTACAAAGCAGGCACAAGAGGGCCCTAAGAAGTGCTGGGACAACCAAAAAGATTTCAAAGATAGAAGAAATAAGAGAGCTGATTCTCCACACGTGGAGAACTCCAAAAGGAAATACAATCTCAGAAATAGGGAGAACATCAAAACTCCAGACAGATATACTGATTCACGTGCCTCTCGTTCCTTTCAGGACGCACTGGATAGACGTAGCGAGAGAGGGGGCCATCCAGATCAAAGTCCTGAATACGTGAAACAAAAGAAAGACTCGCCCCAGTCTACTATTAAAAAAGAAGAAAAGACTTCTCAGAAAAAGCCACAGTTTAAAAAGAAAAAGTGTCAGCACTGACAGCTAAAAATGCCAGTACACTTGAGAACACTGTTGAGGAACAAGAGGTGGGCAGAGATTCTGCTAGACAGCACAGCAGAGATCACGATATGTCGCCAGAGTCTGAAAGATCATCTGGATGCGACAGCAACTAGCGATTTCATCGCAGTCGAAACTGCGGACGGCCGTGTTCTCCCACCCCACAGAGTTTTTTACTTAAAAATTCAAATAGAGGGAGATGTGGAGTGCACCATTAGTGTGATATTTTGGGATGAACTTACTAGTGATATCCTATTGGCCGAAAGAGAATGGCCACCTGAGCACGTCCGTAAGCTCTCGCATGGGGAAGATGTCATTTTGCCTGAATTAGCGTAATTTTTTTTAACTCTAATTCAGTGCAAAACTAACTCCATATTTATACTTTGGTGCTAGACCCATCTAGCACCAAATTTATGGAGTTAAAGTCATTTTTTGGAAGTGGAAAACTACCTTGCCTTAATGAGATGCAAGGTAGGCGTTCCCGTGCAAAAAAATGACTCCATGGCCTTAACACCATATTTATACTCCCATGTAAAAATGGTGCAAGGGAGGGAGGAGGGGTAAAAAAATGGGGCAAAGCTTGCTTTGCCCCATTTTTTAAGACCAGGGTCAGGGCAGGTGTTAGGCGACCTGTGGCCCTATTTCCATGGTGGAACACCATGGGAATAAGCCCAGAGGTGCCCTCCCTAGGCCCTAGGGGCACCCCCACCCACACTAGAGGGACTGCGAGGATGGGGGACCCCATCCCAGGTAAGTACAGGTAAGTGCATTTTATTTTTGAAAGTGCCATAGGGGTCCCTGAAATGGGCCCCCATACATGGCACATGGTGCAATGGCCATGCCCAGGGGACTCCTGTCCTCTGTGCTGGCCACAGGGGTGGTGGGCATGACTCCTGCCTTTTCTAAGGCAGGAGTCATGTGGCATGGTAGGTTTAGCACCATAAAATGACGCTAATCTGGTTGAGTCATTTTTTTTTTACACTAACCTGCCTAAAGCCATTTTTTGGTGCTAAACCCTCTTCTTCTATACTGCCAGCCCCACCCGACTAAAGTCATTTTTAAAAACTCTAGCCTACCCTTTGCACCGGCTTGCACCATTCCATAAATATGGTGCCCGGCTGGTGCACAGAAATGGTGCAAGCCGGTGGTAAACTTTTTGGTGAAAAACTGAGTTAGTGCAGCTTTGCAGCAAAAAGTATAAATAAGGGCCAATATTTTGTACGTTTGCGCCACTTTTGCGTCATAAAATGACGTTAATGCGGTGCAAAAAAAGTTTCAATCAGGGCCTTGGTGCTAGATGAGTCTAGCACCAAAGTATAAATATGGAGTTAGTTTTGCACCGAATTAGAGTAAAAAAAAAAATGACACTAATTCGGTGCAAACAGAGTATAAATATGCCGCAGAGTATAAATATGCCCCTAAATATGGCGTTAAGGCCATAGAGTAATTTTTTGCACGGGAACGCCTACCTTGCATCTCATTAAGGCAAAGTAGGTCTCCACTATCAAAAAAATGACTTTAACTCCATAAATTTGGTTCTAGAGGGGTCTAGCACTAAAGTATAAATATGGAGTTAGTTTTGCACCGAATTAGAGTAAAAAAAAATGACACTAATTCGGTGCAAACAGAGTATAAATATGCCCCAAAGTACCTTTATTTTTAATAACTCTGTGTATTGTGTTTTCTTATGATATTGTGCATATGACACCAGTGGTATAGTAGGAGCTTTACATGTCTCCCAGTTCAGCCTAAGCTGCTTTGCCATAGCTACCTTCTATCAGTCTAAGCTGCTAGAAACACCTCTTCTACACTAATAAGGGATAACTGGACCTGGCACAAGGTGTAAGTACCTCTGGTACCCACTACAAGCCAGGCCAGCCTCCTACAGAAACCCACTTCCTGGCTCTCGGTGATGACATCAGACCAGGAAGTCACCAAATAGAACTGGGAGGAGGGAGGAGCACACCCAGCCCAAACTGCAGAGCCACGCCCAGGTGAGAGGAGCTGTAGCAACCATGGAGAAGGAGACAGGCATTGCTGGCAGGAAGAGAAAACTAAAGTTCTCTGACAAGGAGTTGGAGATTCTAACAGAGGAGTGCTGCCTGCACCATCACAAACTCTTTGGCAAGGCAGCAATGCGTGTCCCTGACACTCAGAAGAAAACAAATTGGCAAGACATCTAAGAAAAAATAAATGCCATTGGGGTAAGCCACCGCACCCTAGATGAAATCAGGAAAAGGTGGTATGACCTTCGCTCCAGGACCAAGGAGAGGGTTGTGGAGCGCATGAGGGAGATGAAGGGCACTGGAGGAGGCCCATCCACCGTTCCACCACCTACAGCCCTGGAAACCATGGTGGAGACAACACTGGCGCCAGAGGCTGTACTGGGCATAGGAGATGTGTACAGTTCAGCACCTAGAACATCAAAAAGTGAGTACGATGATATATGCTTTGACACCCACAAATGCACTATACACACAATCCCAGTAGACAGCAGCAGGCACCACCAGACTAGCTCCATTCCAGTCTAGCAACCTCTAGAATAGTGCATTATTGGCAATGTAGTACAGTGGTTAAAATATTGGCAAATGTTTAATATGTGGCAAAAAACGGATGTGACTGACAGTGTATCCCCTATGTCCCACAGGTCTCCCACAAGGCACCCCCATCAGCGAACACATGCATGGCGAGGAACATGGGCCAGACCCGCTGGAGGAGGCTGCCAGTGACACAGCAGGGCACAGCAGGACACCCCCAACCATGGAAATGCCATCAGAGTCCATGGAAGATCCTGCGCTGGACATGGAGGCAGCAGTGGTAGCACCAGGGCCCAGGCCTATAGAGAGGCACACACAGCCAGCAGCAGGAGCAGTGCTCAGTCGCCGGCGCAGAGTGCAGTCTGTGCACAGGGAGGATGTCTCAGACGTTGAGTTTGCGGGACTTGAGGCATCACTGGTACAGGGTCAGCGCCTGCAAAACAGACAGTTGCTGTCAATAAACAGGAACCTTACAAGACGGCAGACCACTATGACCCATGGTATGGCTAATGTGGACAATCAGTTCCAACATATGAACACACATCTGGGGAACCTGACACAGGCCATCGAGCATTTGGTCAGGGAACTGGTGCATGATAGGGCATAGGCACAGCGCAGGGAGCGCAACTCAGCAGCCGGTTTGACAGACTTGCAGCATCCATTGGGCGCCTGGCTACAAACGCCGTCAAGGCGCACTGTCAGCCTGCAGGTGGAACTGGGTCGTTTTGCTGGGGATGTGGCACGGGGACTTGGCCGCATCAGCCATGCGGTTGACATAATGGAGACCAGACAGGCTTCAAGGGGCACAAGGGATACCCCGCAGGACAGTGACTAGGAGTCCACAATAAGTAATGTGTCTGCCACTGATGTGCGTGTACTGCTGAGTAGCAGTGCACGGCCGTGCTCAAGGGACCCACCAGGAGTGAGCCATGGTGACCGCAGTAGGAGGAGACTGTGAGCCACCGAAATGTACCATTACTGAGGCACATGCAATTAATGTGTCTAATTTGACTTTTTAAAATTTCAGACTGTGGCATACTGCACATTTCTAATGATAACATAGTTTAGCCATAAAAAGGTTTTGTTTGTTTCACTACATAACTGGACTATGTGTGTCTGACATTAGTGAGTGTGGTCACGGTTGCCATGTACCTGCCAAAGTATTGGGTTGCAATGTGGTTCTGTCTCTGTCTGCCCTCATTTGCGATGCTTCTATCCCCAGGCTTTCGGTGTGGTAGCTCTTGCTCCTCATCCTCCGTGTCTGTGTCTTCAGGGGTGAGATGTAGCCCACGTCTGGTGGCAATGTTGTGTAGGATGGCACAGGTGGCAACTATCTTGCATGCTGTTTCTGGGGCATACTGGAGTGCACCTCCACTTTTGTGGAGGCATTGGAATCTTGCCTTTAACAAACCAAAGGTCCTCTCCACTACAGGTCTGGTCCACTGATGTGCAATGTCATATCGCCTCTTGTTCTGATTGCCTGGTGTTAGGTATGGGATGAGTATCCATGGTCTCAGGGCATATGCACTGTTGCCTGTTTGACAAAAAAGGCAAATTTAGCAGGACATCACAGGGTTACACAGTGACCTGTATGTATGGCTTCAGAGTGTAGTCACCAATACCTAATAGATATCCGTCTCTAAACTCCCCACGTTCTAGGCGTTGGAGTATCCCACTGTGTCTGAATATGTATGAGTCATGTGCACTCCCTGGATATTTAGCTACAATGTCAGTAATGACATCATGGGTGTCACATACCACCTGGATGTTTAGTGAGTGGGTACATTTCCTATTGCGGAAGACATATTCCAGATTTGCAGGTGGGCAAGTTTGTATATGTGTCCCGTCCACACACCCTATTACATGGGGGAAGTTGACAATTCTGTAGAAGTCCAACTTGGTGCTGTTCATTTCTGCCTCATTCCTGGGTAGGTATATATATCTGGACATGTGTGAGAGTATGGCATCTAGGAAACGTATGAAGAATCGTGAGAGTGCACTTTGGGATACCCCAACTGCTACTGCAATCACCCCCTGATAGCTACCCAAGGCCAAGAGGTGCAGTGAGCATAGCACTTGCACATGTGTGGGGATGGCGCTGCCGCTCACTGTCTGTCTTTCAAGCTGAGGATTCAGCAGTTCAATTATTTCTAAGATAACAGCACTGCTCAGTCTATATTTGTCATAAATCTCCTCCTCAGTTTTTTGGAATAGTGTCTGCCTGGTTCGGTATATCCTCTCCTGCCTCTGCCTCCTCCTCCTCCTCTGCTGGACAGCCTGGACTCTCCTCCTCCATGCTATCACGTACAGTTCAGCCATTTTGAGTCACCCAGATGCCTTCTGGGTCTCATTTTATACTTTGGTTCTGGCTACCACCTGCTCTGAATCAGTGGTAATCTGGATGTGCAAAACGGGCTTTTTGCGACCAGTCACAAATTGCGACTGGCTTTTGCATATGGTTTGCGACTCGCAATTTGCGATTTCCTGATTGCGGGTCGCAAAATCAGGTCGCAATTTTTGCGAGTCCGTGCTGGGTCGCATTGCTATTTGCTATTCGGAAATGGGATTTTTGCATCCCATTTCGGATTTTGCAGGGTGGCAAATAGCGATTCGGGCCATTTGAGACTCGCAAAACTTTGCTACATCTAGCCCATAGTGCGTAAAAAATATAAAACAACATTAGACATATCTAATGTCTTTTTCTGCCAGAACTTAGCACACGAAAGTCGGGACCTGAGTGCATTCTCATTTGGCTCTCAGTAACGCTTTTGTCGTTTACCTCAAGGCTATAAGAATAGCCCGGGCTATTTTCAGCCCGTGTAACATCAATATTACATGATATTGATTCTGAGGCGTTATCCTATGTGGATGACATATATCTCACAGACGACAACCTCGACATTCATCTTGCAAGGGTTGATCGGATCATTTTGGGATTTGCAGACCTTGGTTACAAATTCAACTTTAAAAAGAACAAAATAGCATTTCTCAGTGTACTGTTCCTGGAATATGAGCTATCATATGAGGGAAAGAGCCTGGCCTGCACTTTCTAGAGAAATGTGCTCAACTGCACCCTCCTAACACACTTGAGAAACTACAGTCACTACTAGGTTTCTTTAACTTTGGCAGAACGTACATTCAGGATTATGCACAACGAATCAAGCCACTTTATGACTTGGTTCAGCCCAATTTTTCTAGCAGACACTGGACAGTTGAACATACACGCATCCTTAAGGAGATGCAACAGGACATGCTAGACGCTAAACACTTACACACATGTGATAATAAAACAAATTTGGTCATCAGAATAATTGCTGGTGCCATTGGATTTACTTATGTCACCTTCAACGAAGGTGACACAATACTCATAGCATACAAATCACATTTATACTCTAATGCAGAACAGCGTTTTGCACCTACAGAAAAGATTCTGACGACAGTTCAGATGGCCGTCATAAAAGAGAGGCCACTTGCCCAGGGGAAACGTATTATTGTTGTCTCTCCGGTGCCGGCCTTAGAGGCTGTCACCAAAGCAAGCGTTCCTAAACTAAAAGCATTACATCCACGTTGGATTCAATGGGCAACGTCTCTGACCGCCACTGATGTCGATTACATTTTTTATCACAAACTTCAGACACAAGAGTTTCTCCAGTACGAACAAGAGTACCCTGCTCCTCTAAATATCTTGCCAGTAGACAGATACCATACTGTCATTTCCACTGATGGTTCAGCACAACCGGCTGTAGGTACTAAACATCAATACTCAGCAGCTTGCGCAGCCGTGAGCAGAGTGATGGAAGAGGGAGTCTTCCACCCTCACAATACCTACACGCAGACCTTAGGGGACTGCACAGCCCAGTTGGCTGAACTTAAAGCTCTTATACTACTGCTCGAACATACTGAGCCAGGAAGCCTGACTTTAATAGTCTGTGACTCATACTACTGCGTTCAGTCATCATCATCAGCTTTATTCGATCAATGAACATAAAAGCACATAAAAACAGAGATAATAAATAATACTTAAGTAGATAAATACACATCTATAAATTGATATAAAAAGATTAAAACAATAATAAACTTGGATTACACATAAAACTCTAAAACTTATCTATAAAAGAAATGAAGCCTTAAATTGTTTTTTGGAAGTGACATCGTGTACGCCAAGCTGTTGCTAAATACTTGCTTACTGAAAGAATTACGTCGGCTGAATTATGGCTTTTAAAACCCGTAGAGCCAAGGAACAGTTCTTAAATCCCATAGACCTGCATATATTACAAATCCATTTTGATTGCGGAATCGCATAAGCTGGGCAAAAGAACATAAAATGCTCAATGGTTTCAAGAGTGCCGCCACAAGCAGGGCATATATCAGGAAGATTAATCGGCCCCCACTTGTGAGTCAATGACATCAAAGGCAAGGAGCCAAAACGAAACTTTGCATATAAGCTCTTGCCCTGGGAATCCGGTATAATGTCCAAATAAGATTCAAACTTTGGAGACCATTTGAGATCAATAAAGGAATTGGTTAAGCGACCATGGGATTTGTGGGTTATGTAGTTATCCCTAACATAAGACCAATAAGTTTGCTTTAAGACGTTTTTATGTCGTCTCTCTAGTTTATGGGGATTTTCCCAATAGTCACCCAGGCCCAACAGCCAAAGCCAATGGGCCACATGACGAATCCAGGGAAGAGTGTTGGCATTTTGGCATTTTAATAGGTCGAGTAATGAGGTCTTATATATATCTAGTTCGGGGGTTATCCATAACCTGATCCAATAAAGGAGGGGTCTTAAAATAGCTAGATCTGCTACTCGGCTTAACCCCAAATCTAAAAATAATGGAAGCAGGGGTGTGGTGTGTGGGCATGCAATTAAAACTCTTGCAAAATTGTTTTCCCCCACACTAATCTTGTTACAGTTAGAGAAACCCCATACTTCCGCTCCATACAGGGCTGCACCTTGAGCCTTAGCTATATAAATATTTATTGCTGGGGAAACAACTTTTGTAACGGTGCTTTGATAAAAATGCAAAATAGATGAAGCTCTATGTTGTAGGAGCCCTGCACTTTTTGTAATCTGGTCTTCCCATGATAGTTTGCTAGTTAACCTAACTCCCAAGTAGTCTATAGCGCTATCTTCCTTCAAGGGCAATCCGTCAATGTGAATGGAGCATTTTTTCCTAAGTCCTTTAGATAGCACCATCAATTTGGTTTTGTTGATATTAACCTCCAACCCATGATCGCTGCAAAATCGACTAAACCGATCAACAAGGATTTGGAACCCCATTGGTGTCTTTGAGATGAGAAGCGAATCATCGGCGAAGAGAAGGATGGGAATTTTTTGTGTGTTCAGGGAGGGCGCATCATTCTGACATGTGGACACAGCCTTTACTACTTCATTAATAAATAAGGTAAATAATAAAGGGGCTATCACACAACCTTGGCGAACTCCCCTTCTAATTAGGATCTGTTCAGTCCCACCTCACTTGGGCATAAGTGTTATCATGTAATCGTTTTAACAGGAGTAGTAGGTCCTCTGGGACTCCCAATCTACCCAGCACTTCCCACAGTTTGGCTCTTGGAACCAAATCAAAAGCAGATCGCAGGTCTATAAATACTACATACAGGCACTGCTTGGCAATAAGAACATATTTCCAATACAATATGGCCAGTCGAAAGACCTGGTCAACCGTGCTAGTTTTAGCACGAAACCCAGCCTGTAATTGTGAAAGGATTTTGTACTCCTCAACCCAACTGGCAAAATTTGTTTAGCGAAAATCTTTTGTAAGTTGTCTATAAGGCTAATTGGCCTGTAATTAGCTGGAAGGTTGGCATTTCCTTTTTTAAAAATGGGTATGTTCTCTGCCACCTTCCATGCACCTGGAATTTGTCCCCCTGCAGCTATGCTATTTGAAATGGCATTAATATACCAGGACCAGATATTTGGTTCTGATCTGTAAAGATCTCCAGGAAGCTTATCCGGTCCAGGTGCTTTGCCAGGTTTAAGGCTATTTATAGCCTCAAGGGTTTCTTCTACTTTGAAGATCAGGTAACCCTTAGGGACACACTGGGCCCCCACTTGGAGGGCCGTGCTGGGGTTCGAATCCAACAGCTTTGGTGAAGAGTGGACCACATTAGTGTCCATTGAGCCCTCTGGTAGGGCAGAAAGAGTAGTAAAATGCTCTACCCAGCTTTCTGGTTGTATATGGTTGCTGGGACAACTCCTACCTCCATTTTCTCTTTTGGACAGGAGTTCCCAGAAGCGCTTGTTATTCTTCTCTCTAGAAGCGTCTAATAATTCCTGCCACAGGGAATCCTCCCACCGCTTTTTTGCATTAGACAGGGTTGCTTTGTATAGGGACCTAGCTTGTGTAAGTTCCCCCTGGGAGCCAGACATTACTACTGCTCTTAACCCAGACTTAGCCTTTGAGCACCTCTCGTCGAACCATCCCTTACGTTCCCCTTCATGTGGCTTTGACCGCCTTGCTTTGTAAAAGAACTCCCGTAGCTGGATAATCATCCTTTCATGTATTTTGAGAATCAGAATATTCCCCACAGCCTGGTCTTCGTACTCAGCCAAACTATTTAAAAAAAATTGGTATATTGCTCTAATGTGGTGAGGGTTGGACATCACTTTTGGCCAGGTAATCTTAGTAAATTTGTTATTCCAGCATGGTGGCGGAATTATTGTAGCATAGTTATTGAGTGTTCTCCTGAACATTTCCCCAGATAGGGTAAGGAGCAAGGGGGAATGGTCACTATCACATCTCACTTCTACTTTCATATCTACCAAATGGGGCCACAACCTAACATCAACTAAAAAATAATCAATAGTGCTTATGGACATGCTCCTTTTGAATGTTGGTGCGATATTCATATCAGATAAAGCTCTACCATTGCAGGCCCTAAGGCCATGACTATCTCAATCATTGGAAGTTGAACGGGTTTAGAGATTCTAAAGGGAACACCATTAAACACAAAATATTGTGGGGGAGGGTGGCTGATCTTAAGGATAAGCTACAGTGTGTCCATGTAGTACATACATTGGGCCACCAACATGTAGGAGTACACGTTACAGGCAATACATTGGCTGTTGAAGCGGCCAAAGCAGCAGTAGCGACAGCTTCTGTGGATGCAATAACTCGTTCACAAATGAGATTGGATAATGAAATACTGACTGCTGTGAAAGGTTCGGCTGCAGGCAAGCCCCTTCCAAAGAGATACCCTACAAACTATACTTACCATATCAGTGCACAGAATGTTGCCTACGCAACAATTCTGGGGTTGGAGATCAAGTGATCCCCAACGAAGACCGGAGATTAGATCTAGTAAAAGCAGCGCATGAGGGTGTCGCTTCTGCATATGCTGGTATATATGCCACGATAACACTCTTACAGAAACGCTTCTGGTAGCCTGGTCTATGCAGACGGACAAAGAAATAAGTCCTTTGTTGTGACATTTGCGAGCAGATAAAGGGCTCTAATATCAAACGCCCACCACAGACATCCCTCTTAGTGTCCAACAGCCCACTACAGTGTGTGTACCTGGACCATTGTGGTCCCTTACAGCCTGATGGTGCATACAAATATATTCTAGTCACTGTAGATTCTTGTTCTAGATTCCTGTGGGTATTGCCACAGCGGTCTGCTGACGCTAGGTCTGTTATGAAAGACTTGCTGATCTTTATCGGTACATATGCGGTTGCAGCATTTCAGTCGGACCAGGACCCTACATTTGCCTCTAAGGCATTCAGGGACACCATGGGGACGATGGGTGACTCCATTACTCCTCACCATACGATCCCGAGGGAAATTCGGTTGTGGAGAGGTGGAATTGTGATCTAAAGCAGTCCTTAACAGCTCAATTATTAGGTTCAGGCCGCAGTTGGTTACATCACCTATATGGGGTCCAGAGAGCACTGAATAATCTGCCAAGATGGTCCTTATGGGGATGCATTCCTTATGAGGTTCTCTTTGGGATACCTATGTATGTCCCAGATCTTAATGCCTCTGGTATGGTGGCAGCAGAAACACCATTTGACATAAATTAACATCTCACTGTCTTACAGGAGCTTCAGAAAGTTTGTGATGATAAATTATCTACCAGTGCTCCCACCTTAGGAATAAGGGATTTAGGGAAAACGCCGACTGGCTGGATTCCTAAAGTTGGGGATCTGGTTCGTGAGAAGATCGCTGTGAAGAAGGCATTTGGTCCATCATACAGAGCACCTGTACCAGTTTTGGGAATTCAAGGTACCAGGACTACAGTATGGACGATCCTTCACAGTAGACCAAGAGGTCCCTTGGGTGGTTCCCGATCCCCTTTCACTACCGAACAGGACATACATCTACATAGTAGGATGAACAACACTACTACGGACTATGCAAAAATGTCCAATGCTGTTCCAGATACCTCCATGACCATGGGGAGGGCAGAAAATGAACTTTTGCTAGTTCCAGTCACTACTTCGATGACCACTCATGTCCAAGATTTGGCTGTTTTTTACACAAACACACATCACACACTGTTGACACTGTCTACCAAGAGCCGCCACGTGAAGTGGACCAAAGTACAGATAATGCACCGGCTCCTGTGTTTGCAGAGACTACCTCTGGCTATTTCATTTAAATTGATTACTTTTCTTCAGAGTCATCCACTACTGTGACTGACAATGTTTCAAAAAGAAGTAAGCTGTATCAATGGCTTAAAAAGAACTATTTAATATACCCATGGAACTATTTATGGTTCTGTCTGACATTCTCAGCATTATTTTTAAGGGTTGGTTTTGTGACTGTTTTCTTTTTGCTCATAAATGGTCACTGTATTCCTGATCGCTCTTCTGTTGAGCCTGTTGATGAAGTTTTAACTCCATATCATTCCTCACATAAGGTCCGCAGAGACTTGTCCCCTATAAATGTTACAGCAATACCGATTTCTGATGGGATTGTGTGGGAAAAAGTTCCCTTTGATATATACGGGCCTACAAAGATTATTCAAATACCATACGTGTTCAAAATTTCTATGACAGATGTAATTACACCTGATATTGTCTCTGATGATTGGGATGTCCAAACAGTTGATTCCATGCTAACTGAAATGAAGGACTATTCCGCATTTGAAAGTGATGATGTATATGAACATACAATTAATTATGGGGAAATGTTCTGCTATAACAATTGGGGACATTACTACCTACACGTGGCACTAGATACAGGCCAGCATTAAACTACACATAGTGGGAACACTGTTCTATACCACCGATGGGGAGCGCAAAATACTATAGTGATAAATTTACATATTTCTCTGGGCACGACACAAAAAAAGCAGAGTCGTATTATTTTAAAATACCTCCAGGACAAATTAGAAAAATGTTGCTAGCTAACACAAAACTGATTTATTTAGATCCCTTTGTTTCCCGGCACGCAGTTGAAGGTTACGAATACTGGAAGAGCACTATTGACTTGAAAAGTGTATGGGGAACACAAGATTGGCAGATACAGGGTAGGGAGGCTATATTTTGAGCACGCCTGATTCCTGTGCAAATGATATTCTTAAATGATATTATTCAGCAGACGTCATGTCTGGGGTTAGCAAAAATTAAAGAGATGAACACGCCCAGCATCCCCATTCTGGCAAGGTTTAAAGATTGGCAATACTTCCTTAATATCACAGAGGAAAGGCTAGATGCAATGGTTAAGGCTGGTACCTATAATTCTTCACTTTCCAGTCCCGGCGGGTGGTTCATATGGCCCACTGACACTAATGAGTGTCAAGCGCATTTCTTGAACAATTCAGGGGGTTTTTCAATTAACAGGCCAGACCCTTGCTTTATATCGGGTCAACATACGGGTTTAATTACGACATACAGTGTGGGTCTTTTCTGCTGGGTCTTAGAAAAAAGTGCTCAAAAAGGTTCCTATATGCTATGTACAATGAAATATGGAAACTTTCACAGATTGAGGCTGCTGCACGTTTAAGGCAATTGGATAAGGAAAATTTAGAGAAGGCTTTAGCAGTTGTCGACAACGGCATGAGTACCTTGTCCAACAGGATTTATTCGCTATCAAATATAGTGTTATCTGCTATTGATATCACTCAGACAGACTTGTCCTTGTTATATCATGGACAAACACAGCTACGTTCCATCAAGCAGCTGGGTTGGACTCTACAGACATTGACAAATGGCCATACTCCATGGAAGTGCATTAACGGGAGTGAATTCTTCACTGCTTTTCATTTTTCCAGAGAACAACAAACAATGGCTAAAAGGGAGGCTAGTTTCACCATGCTTCACGTAGAAAAACTAGATAAGTTGCCCTTCATGGTAGGAGAGAGTCCTTCAACTATCTGGCTCTTACATGGCATAATTAATTTACCCATTTCGACCTTTTGTTTCTCAAGCTGCCTGAAACATCTTGCAGTGGGAAGGTACGAGCAACTAGGCGATAGCTATATTGAGGAAGAGTGGGAGTTGCCCTTTGGTTATAAATGTCTGAATGGTGAAACAGAGGTCTTTCTTAGCGGAAGCGAATGTGAGACTGCTGTTAGTCATTCAATGATATGCAATCAGGTGTCCCTTCACAGTCTTTGCAATGCGGGGGTCGCAAACTTAGCCTGTTTTCTGAAGGGTACTCCCGTCCCTTTGATTCGCCCGGTATTTCATGTACTTTCCAATGGAAGTTATGTGGTACCGAACAATCAAAGTTGTTGCGGCATGCGACCAGGAATTGCCTACGCAATCTTGAGCTCAAAGGTCGTTACGTATTGTGGACATGTTTTATTCCCCCCCCACACGGGAGATAAAAGTATATGACATGTGGCCCCACATAGATACTATTAATGTGAACTATGACAAACTGAGCAGGCTAAAGGCGTTATTGTTTCAAAAACAGGTTGCCTTGGCATACGCAAAGGAGACGTATGCTCTCCAGATTGCGAGATCATCAGCCGAGATACAATCCCTATTAAATACCAACTTCCCCAAGCACTTTGGAGAACTGGTCTCCTGAATATTCAATGCTTCGAGCACTACTGGGATTGTCCATTTCTTTAAGCCTGTTGGATCTGTTTTCGTGTCCATCTTCCAGACTGTCTTCGGAGTCATCCTGTCGGCCATCCACTCGCTCTTTTCAATTGTGTTTGGTGGCTTTCCAATTATTTTGGCTTTGATTGGCGGACTACTACTGCTATTTCTTCAGATTCGCAGTGGTTGTTTCTTTCCAGCTACACAGAGCAATGGATCCGCTCCCACCAACTCTGCTATGCCGTGAACGCATGGTTCGGATCTTCGGTGCACCCTTGCTGGCGGAACTGGAGCATGACTGGTCGTGGCCATTTCGGCCCCTTCTCTGGTGCTTACAACCAGTTTTCCGCTGCACATGGTGCCTCCTTGAACATCTGCCTATGACCTGTTTTGCTGTTGCACTGACATCTCCTGTGGACCACGAACTGCTGATCTCCCCGATGAGGGTTCATACACTCTCATGCCCCTTGAGACTGAGGTTGCTCCGCGTGGCCACCTATGAGCCTTCCGTTTTGAGATCTACCTTGGACAACGGCACTGCAATGGATGACTTTACACCAGAAAGTACTGCTCACTACTGCACTGTGGATCCATTTGTCCGCCCAGCACTCGATTTAACATCAGATGATGTTGACTCATTTTTTAGGTCCTTGGTTGGTGACTTCGATGACACTCTTCGAGCTCATGCGTACAGCAAATAATTTGATGAATTGGCTTGCCATTCCCGATTAAAATTATGCATTTAAATTAACTTGCTTTGGCACGCTGTGCTTGTCATGGTTGATATTAACATCTCTGTATGTATTCTAGCTGAACTGTTTTTATTCCTTTTTTTATGCATTTTAAAGAAGTTTTTTTGCTAGTTTTTATGCTTTTAGCTTTTTAGTTCAGAGCAATTTTAGCGTTTGGGTTCCTGTACCTTCGTCATACCTGTTACGGCAATGGGGAAGGTGTAGTGAATCCTAGTTTGTTTTAATGGGATAACAGGAGTTAGCTTAGCCTCTGGCTTGCAGACTCGTGCCCCGTCACCTATTGACTTTTAACCTACTTAGCTTGCTCTGTCTTAGCCCATTTAATTATTTAATTCATCTAAGATGGCTGCCTTGTTTGTAGTTAGGCCACTTGTTATGTTTTGCATTATCAGTGCCACCGCGCTAAGGCGTCAAGATCAAGCCATAAAGACAAACAAATAGTAGGTTTCACACTTAGGGATTTTCCCTATCTATACTTTCAAGGGATTGTTTATAATAATTGCCGTCCCACGCATTTCTGTTATCTATTGTTTGGGAACACACGTACGTCAGGGGTCCTGGTAGATCTGTATAAATACATCACACTTTAGACAGATAATCAGGGGGATTCCGACCAGAGGGCATCGCCACCATTGCTGATACCGATGCTGCACGTCATCTTGACGCTGACCCAGTCTAGATGTCACTGCGGAGTCTGAGACAGAGACCTCATTTCAAGGTAACGAGGGTTGGGGGCCCCCTCTCATGGACATGGAATTGACAGATTAGGCTTAGCAAACCCAGCTCACCTCTAGGTAGGAGGATAGGCCTATCACATTAGGGTATTAGGGCATATTACATCTCGTATGTCTTAGATGCATTGCAAGATGGGGGGGGGTTCTTTGTAATAATGACTCTCGTCTTCACAATTCTGTTTCTTGCATTATTCATTATCCTAATCATTGCAGCCCATGCAACATATCACAAACTGCAGTTGTGTTAAATTAAAAATTATTGAAACTTTACTGCACCTTTGTCATTGCCTGTGTTTGTATGAGACATAATATATCTGTGAGAAAGGGATAATCTCCGTTTAACCACGACATTCCCTGGTATGTCTTATTCTCGAGTCCATGCATAAAGGCTGCCACAAATCACCTTTTACTATTGTGTTTCTGGTGAGGTGCTGCTAGTGAGCAGGTAAGGTTGGGACAACAGTTGCGACTTGTTGTAGGATAGGCATAGTCGCCTACAAGCAAAAGTACTGTCATCCTTTAACCAGCAGTCTTCCTAGAGCAAGAGTCCAAACTACGACAGGCTCAGGCCGAAAAGAAAAAAGGACAGGGAAACTTGGATCCTGGAACAATGGACCAAGTGCTCCCAAAAGCTAGGGGTAGTAAGTGTAAATCCTTGCCCACTATCCCTCCCTCTCCAGAAGATTCCCCTTTTGAGGAAGAGGAATCCTCTCCCTGTGCAGAACCTACACCAGATGAGCTGGCAGCAGACTGAGTGCAGCACAGCAGACCTGTCCCACACTAGAGGGTTTGAGACAGCAAGCTGTCAAACAGCAGAATCGGAATGTCAGTGATAGCCATACGGTGTATTGGGAAGACAACCTCCTGTATACTGAATCAAGGGACCCTAAACCTGGAGCTGTCAGGATACTGTCATCCCTTTGCAGTATAGGGAGTTTCTTCTAACCTTGGCACATGACATTCCTTTCGCTGGGCATTTGGGCCAAATTAAAACTGGGGCAGGCTTGTTCCATTGTTTCACTGGCCTCATATGTCAGAGGACACCAAAGAGTTTTGTTGCTCTTGTGTGACCTGCCAACCCAGTGGCAAGACTGGTGGCACACCAATGGCCCCCTTAATTCCACTTCCTGTGGTTGGTGGCCATTTGAAAGGGTAGGGATTGACATAGCTGCCCCCCTTGACCCTCCAACAGCTTCAGGCAATAGGTTTATACTTGTGGTAGTGGGCCATGCTACAAGGTATCCTGAAGGAATTCCCTTAAGGACCACTACAGCTCCTGCAGTGTGGCAAAGGCCCTCCTGGGAATCTTTTCCAGAGTGGGCTTCCCTAAGAAAGTGGTGTCAGACAGAGGTAGTAACTTCATGTCTGCATACCTCAAAGCAATGTGGAAGGAGAGTGGTGTAACATACAAGTTCACCACTCCTTATCATCCACAAACAAATGGTCTGGTTGAGAGGTTTAATAAAACTCTCAAAGGTATGATAATGGGACTACCTGAAAAACTCAGAAGGAGATGGGATGTCCTATTGCCATGCCTCCTTTTTGCATACAGGGAGTTACCCCAAAAAGGAGTGGGCTTTAGCCCCTTTGAACTCCTCTTTGGGCACCCTGTGAGAGGTCCCCTTGTACTTGTGAAGGAGGGTTGGGAACAACCTTTAAAAGCTCCTAAACAATACATTGTGGACAATGTACTTGACCTAAGATCAAGAATGGCTGAGTATATGAAAAAGGCCAGTAAAAACCTTCAGGCCAGGCAAGAGCTGCAAAAGCAATGGCATGACCAGAAGGCTGTCCTGACTCAGTACCACACAGGACAGAAGGTGTGGGTATTGGAGCATGTGGCCCCAAGAGCACTCCAGGACAAATGGAGTGGACCCCATCTCATTGTTGAGACTCATCTGGGCAAGGTTAGCCTCATTGTCCCTCGTTTGGGGGTGGGGGTTGTGTAGGAAAGTACCATCTTGCCTAGCATGTTACCCCCATTTTTACTTGTGTGTCAAGTTTGTTTTTGCCTGTCTAACTGGGATCCTGCTAGCCAGGACCCCAGTGCTCGTAGTTTGTGGCCTAAATGTGTTCCCTGTGTGGTGCCTAACGTTGTCACTGAGGCTCTGCTAACCAGAATCTCAGTGCTTATGCTCTCTCTGCTTTTAAAACTGTCCCTGCAGGCTAGTGACCATTTCTACCAATTCTGATTGGCACACTGGAACACCCTTATAATTCCCTAGTATATGGTACCTAGGTACCCAGGGTATGGGGTTCCATGAGATCCCTATGTGCTGCAGCATTTCTTTTGCCACCCATAAGGAGCTCAGACAATTCTTACACAGGACTGCCACTTCAGCCTGAGTGACATAATGTCCACGTTATTTCACAGCCATTTTACACTGCACTTAAGTAACTTATAAGTCACTTATATGTCTAACCCTCACTTGGTGAAGGTTAGGTGCAAAGTTACTAAGTGTGAGGGCACCTTGGCACTAGCCAAGGTGCCACCACATTGTTCAGGGCAATTTCCCCGGACTTTGTGAGTGGGGGGACACCAATACACGCGTGCACTACATATAGGTCACCGCCTATATGTAGCTTCACAATGGTAACTCCGAACATGGCCGTGTAACAGGTCTAAGATCATGGAATTGTCTCCCATGCCAAACCTAGCATTGGGGTGCCAATCCCATGCATCCCTGGGGCTCCAGCATGGACCCCGGGTACTGCCAAAGTAGCTCTCTGGGGTTTTCACTGCAGCTACCGCTGCTGCCAACCCTCAGACAGGTTTCTGCCCTCCTTGGGTCTGGGCAGCCCAGTCCCAGGAAGGCAGAACAAAGGATTTCCTCTGAGAGAGGGTGTTACACCCTCTACCTTTGGAAATAGGTGTTAATGGCCTGAGAGGAGTAGCCTTCCTGGCCTCTGGAAATGCTTTGAAGGGCAAAGATGGTGCCTTCCTTGCATAAGCCAGTCTACACCGGTTCAGGGATCCCCCAGCCCCTGCTCTGGCGTAAAACTGGACAAAGGAAAGGAGAGTAACCACTCCCCTGTCCATCACCACCCCAGGGGTGGGGCCCAGAGCTCCTCCAGTGTGTCCCAGACCTCTGCCATCTTGAATGCAGATGTGTGAGAGCACAATGGAGGCCTCTGAGTGGCCAGTGCCAGCAGGTGACGTCTTACCTGGTTAGGTAGCCAATCCTCCTCTGAGGATAGGTTTCTCTTCAGATAACGAATGCAAGAGCTCACCAGAGTTCCTCTGCATCCCCCTCTTCGACTTCTGCCAAGAATCTACCGCTGACTGCTCCAGGATGCCTGCAAAACCGCAACAAAGTAGCAAGACGACTACCAGCAACATCGTAGCGCCTAATCCTGACGGCTTTCTCAACTGTTTCCTGGTGGTGCATGCTCTGGGGGCTGTCTGCCTTCACCCTGCACTGGAAGCCAAGAAGAAATTTCCTGTGGCTCGACTGAATCTTCCCTCTGCTAATGCAGGCACCAAACGTCTGCATCATCGGTCCTCTGGGTCCCCTCTCATCTTGACGAGTGTGGTCCCTGGAACACAAGAGCTGGACCCAAGTGACCTTGACAGTGCAGTGGTCCTTCTGTCCAAATTTGGTGGAGGTAAGTCCTTGCCTCCCCACGCCAGACAGTAATCCTGTGTACTGCGTGATCTGCAGTTGCTAGGGCTTCTGCGCACTTTTGCAAGGAATCCTTAATGCACAGCATAGCCCAGGTCCCCAGCACTCCTTCCTGCCTTGCTCAACTCGCTGAGTTGACCACCGGCTTCGTGGGACCCTCCTTTGTAGTGTTGAGACGACCGCCGTGCTCAGATTTCTTGAATGCCTGTTCAAGTGCTTCTTCGGGTGCTGCCTGCGTCTGAGTGGGCTCTCCGTGCTGCTGAGCGCCCCTTCTGTCTCCTCTTCCAAGGGGCGACCTCCTGGTCCTTCCTGGGCCCGGGAAGCACCCATTTTCTTCAACCGTGACTCTTGCAGCTCAGCAAGGCTCGTTTGCGGTCTTTCTGCGTGGAAACAACTCTGCATCCTCCAGCACGCCGTGGGACATCTTCTGTGCAAAGGAGAAGTTCCTGTCATCTTCCATTGTTGCAGAATCTTCAGCTTCTTCCACCCGGAGGCAGCCCTTTTGCACCTTCATCCAGGGTTTAGTGGGCTCCTGCCCCCCGGAGACGTACGTGCCTCTTGGACTGGGTCCCCTTCTTTTACAGGTCCTCAGGTCCAGGAATCTGTCTTCAGTGCTGTGCAGTCAGTTGTCCTTGCAGAATCTCCTATCACGACTTTAGTGTGTTTCTGGAGAAGTAGGGTAACTTTACTCCTACTTTTCAGGGTCTTGGGGTGGGGTATCTTGGACACCCTTAGTGTTTTCTTAAACTCCCAGCGACCCTCTACACACTATACTAGGCCTGGGGTCCATTCGTGGTTCGCATTCCACTTTTGGAGCATATGGTTTGTGTTGCCCCTAGGCATATTGCATCCTATTGTGTTCTACAGCGTTTGCACTACTTTTCCAACGGTTTACTTACCTGATTTTGGTTTGTGTGTATATTTTGTGTATTGTACTTACCTCCTAAGGGAGTATATCCTCTGAGATATTTTTGACACATTGGGGGTCATTATGACCCTGGCGGAAGGTGGAGAACCGGTGGTCTTACTTTGTGGAATTATGACCATGGCGGTTACCGCCATGGTCATACGCCGGTTCTCCGTTCCGCCCGCTGGACTGGAGACCTGGGTCTCCAGCCCGGCGGCCGTCACTATACCGCCGGCAGTATTTGGACCCGGCTTACTGCCGTGGATTTCCAGCGGTTTGAACCGCCATGCAATCCATGGCGGTAAGCACTGTCAGTGCCAGGGAATTCCTTCCCTGGCACTGATAGAGGTCTCCCCCACCCCCCCCACCCCCACCCCAACTCCCCCCTCTACCCTCCCACCACCCCTGCCACCCCCCAAAGGTGGCAGGGCCCCCCTCCCCACCCTGACCCCCAACATCACTTCACCCATACCCACACGACACGCACGCAGGCACCACCTAGATACTTACACGCACACACGCCGACATACATGCCTACGTCCACACACACAGTCATACACTCACACCCACATTCAAACATACATGCACACATCCATACAGACATACCCACAGACATACAAGCACTCATTCCCATACACACAACACCCCTGCAGGCATACACGCACTCACACACCCCCTCTACATACACACACGCACATCCCCATGCACCCACACAACACCCAACACCCCCCTGCTCCCCTCCCCTCACGGACGATCGACTTACTTGGTCCGACGATCCTCCGGGAGGGGACGGGAGCCATGGAGGCAGCTCCGCCGACACCACACCACCAACAGAACACCGCCATGGCGAATCACAGGACGTGATTCGCTGGGCGGTGTTCTGTTGGCGTGGCAGTGGAGGTGGAGCAACCTCCGCTTCCCCGCATCCCGCCAGTATGGCTGTTGGCGGCTCTCCGTCCGTAAAAGGACAGAGAGCTGCCAACGGTCATACTAGTCCGAGCAGCAAACCGCCACCACTGGCGGTCTTCCGCACGGCGGTCCCTCTGCGGTCTTTAAAAAAGACCCCCGAGGTCAAAATGACCCCCATTATCACTTAAATTAAGTACCTCTATTTTTAATAACTCTGAGTATTGTGATTCTTATGATATAGGCCCTCATTACAACCCTGGCGGTAAATCCTGCTTACCGCCGTGTTGACGGCCGTCAAGATACCGTGGCCGATGCGGAAATCTGCTACAGGTATTACGACCCACATCTCGTAATCCGCCACAATATAGACACCCACACAAGTCCGCCACACCAAAGGTCAGTGATAAACTGGCGTTAGCAAAACCCACACCGTCACGGCAACAAGGATACGCTCACACTATAACGACCCATGAATCAATACGGCGGTCATTCAACCGCGGTAAACCATTGGCGGTACACACCGCCGCGCTCAAAATACACACACATTTACAAAACACAACCACATTGGACAAATCAAAATACATACACCTGATACACCTACACACAGCACACCCACACACCCACAACACTATAAAACACACACCTGCATTACCCACAACCCTTACAATGACATGTTTGGAAGAAGCACAGAAAGAGAGAATAGCAAACACAACACCAGCATCCACAGGCACACAACACCATCTTTCATACAACATCCACTTACCGCAAAGAACACACACCAACACAACACATCACACAGTACAACAAACATCACCTTACACATCACCCACACCACATCATGGCATCTCAAAGACACCCCAGGTTTTCTGAGGAGGAGCTCAGGGTCATGGTGGAAGAAATCACCTGGGTAGAGCCACAGCTATTCGGATCACAGGTGCAGCACACATCCATTGAATGGAAGATGGAGCTATGGCGGAGAATTGTCAACATGGTCAAGGCAGTGGGACAGCACCCCAGAACACTGGATGACATCAGGAAGGTGCGTTCCGTGGTATCCAGACACAAGGTAGCTGTACAGAGGACTGGCGGTGGACCCCCACCTTCTCCCCCACAACTAACAACATGGGAGGAGCAAGTCTTGGTGATCATGCACGCTGAGGGGCTCGCAGGAGTAGCAGGAGGACTGGACTTTGGTAAGTCATATCTTAACAACTATATCCCCCACCCTAACTGCATGCCATCACAAACTCCTACCCCTACCCTCACACCCATCACCCCAACACCCCACAGATACACGACTATCACAACCAACACATCCCAATAACAAGCCCTGCATGTAACACCAATGCATGGACACCCATCACCAAAGCATGTCCAGTCGAGAGACCAACCCAGGCCACAAGATCACCAATCACACAAGGGTCCAGCCAATAATGCAAGCACAGGATTAGAGTGTAACTCAGCCATTGCACAAGATGGCAGACACAGAAACAATAACTATGCATTTACACCCCAACAGGACTTCTACCCAACGTCACCGGAGAGGAGGTGCCAGCCACATCCAGTCCCCCCACAGAAGAAGCCTACAGTAATGACAGCAGCTCTACATGCCTGGATCAAGATGACCAACCTGGCCCATCAGGGACCTCGGGACAGTCGGTTCCCCTGCCACAGTCACAAACCACCACTGAACCTCCCCCCTCAGAAAACACCACCACAGCATCCACCCAGCGGGCCCATCCCTCTGTCCCCAGGACACATCAATCAGCAGTGTGTCCACCACTGCAGGGACCCCAGGCAAACCCACTAACCCAAGACAATCAGGGACCTGGGGTCAGTGGCAGTGGGCACACGGTTCAGGGGACAGAGGCACAGGATAACAGGGAAGCAGGGAGGACTGCTGTGCGACAGGGGGAGGACAGGCCCAGGGAACCCACTGTCCACGAGGCACTCTCCACCATCATGGGGGCATACCATCATTCCCAGGAGTCCATGGGCCCGGTACTGGCCAAGTTGCAGGAGACCCAGCGGCTGCAAGAGGGACAGTACCTGGGGATCAGGGAGGACTTGAAGTCCATTAACACCGTCCTGGTCACCATTGCATGGGTTCTGGCAGACATGGCCAACACCATGAGGGAGGCAGTGGCACAGCACTGGGCCCCTGACACTAGCCATACCGAAGACCAGCCCTCCACGCTAGTGGACAGGAGGTCCCGCCACAGGACCAACAGGCCACCAGCACCACACCGCCTGCAGAAGGAGAACCACCCCACAAACGGTCCCTGAGATCCAGGCACAAGACAGAGAACATTGCCAAGACCCCCACCAGGAAATAAGACTTTCCTGATTGTCACCATTCTGTCCCACTATGTCACCCTGACAACCTTGAACTGCCAATGCTCCACCTCCTATCCCCCCTGGACTATGCACCTGTGATACCAATAGACTGGACTCCACCATCACCCCAGCCCATTGTAAATACCCCTCCACTGAATAGCACTTAAACACCCTTGAATCACAAAACAATCTGGAGTCAGTCTGTACTTTCACAAGTGTGTTAATACAACCTCTCTGACAAATAGCAATGTCAATGTTCATTTTCACATACCGATGTTCTACAGTTGTTGAGCAGCAGTAAACATAGCAGAAGGCAGAAAGTGGTACCCAGATCTGTGAAATGGAAAGCCAATGTGAACTGTCAGGGTCCATACACAAGAGGTAAAAAGGCAGAATCGTGCAATGTCCTACAGTAGTATGATATGAGAGGAGCAGTGCCAGTCTCTTACCTGTGTCTCACTTGAAGTATTGCATGCACTGAGCCAGGATACTTGGCATTCACATGGGAGATGTATCTGCTAAACACACAATCTGCACATTCATGGAATGGTAGCTTTTGCGGTTTCTGTACACCTGTTCATTCCTGTGGGGTGGGACAAGTGCCACATGTGTACCATAAATGGCACCAATGATGTTGGGGATATGTCCCAGGGCATAGAAGTCACCTTTCACTGTGGGCAAATCCTCCACCTGAGGGAAAACGATGTAGCTGCGCATGTGTTTCAGCAGAGCAGACAACACTCTGGACAACACGTTAGAGAACATTGGCTGTGACATCCCTGATACCATGGCCACTGTTGCTTGAAAGGAACCACTGGCCAAGAAATGGACAGGACCTGCACTAGAGGGAGAATTCCTGTGGGACGGCGGATAGCTGACATCAGGTCTGGCTCCAACTGGGCACACAGTTCCTGGATTGCGGCACGATCAAGTCTGTAGGTGATAATGATGTGTCTGTCTTCCATTGTCGACAGGTCCACCAGCGGTCTGTATACCGGAGGATGACGCCATCTCATCATCTGCCCCCAGTACAAGCTACTCTGCGGTCCTCCAGACAAACAGGTGAGATACAGGGGTGGGCTGAGGCCAGCATGTGAGGATGGTCACTGTATGTGTTTCTGGGCCAGGGTGGGAAGATGTGGCCAATGAGTAGGAAGAACCAGACGGGGGAGTAAAATCCATTTTTACTTCACTTTTCCTCTAGGTCAGCGCCCACCAGAAGAAGGGTATTTGGCGTGCCATCGCAAAGGAAGTGCAGACCCTGGGGGTCTACCAGAGACAGAGCACCCACTGCCGCAAAAGATGGGAGGACCTGCGCTGCTGGGCCAAGAAGACCGCGGAGGCCCAGCTGGGGATGGCCTCCCAACGTGGAAGGGGTGCCCGTCGCACCATGACCCCTCTGATGTTCCAGATCCTGGCAGTGGCATATCCTGAGTTGGATGGGCGCTTGAGGACATCACAACAGCCACAAGGGGGTGAGTACAGTCACATTCAGCTGACTCTTCACACTGTATGAGGTGTCTGGGTGGGGGAAGTGAGCTGTGGGCTCCCCTAGGCCAGGGCAAACTTGCTAGGGTAGATCCATTGGTAGGCAGGCTCTGTGGCACTCCAATCCCAAAAGTGGTAGTGGCCATCTACACCTAGTCAGGCTCCTGTGGGTTCCATGTGTGCATCAAATGAGCTTAGGCACAGTCCCCCATGGGCAGGTGATTTTCCCAAGTACAGTTAGTGCATGGCCTAGTTTATAGGGCTGCTCCCTGTGTGTTGTGTCCGCCAACGGTGGTGTTGTTGCTGGCATTGACCATGTGTCTCCTCTGTCTTTCCCCCCTTTTTGTTTTGTCACCCTGTCTTTGTGTGCATTAGCATTATCTGGCGGAGGAGCATTGGCACCGGAGCAGGAGGGAGCTGCAACCCACAAGGCCCAGGAGGGTGAATGTACGGAGTCTGAAGGCACCAGTGGGACGGAGGGCAAAGGGAGCACCACGACGGGGACATGAGGAGACACCAGTGACAGCGACTCCTCCTCTGATGGGAGCTCCCTTGCGGTGGTGGGCACCTCTGTGCCCACCGCAACAAAAGGTACAGCCGCCACCCTCCCTACCAGCACTGCTCTCCCAGCAGCCCCTCAGCGTGTTTCCCGTGCCCGCTCACCCAGGAGGGTGGGCATCTCCTTCGCCCCAGGCACCTCATGCCCTGCCCCGTCAGCCCTGCTGCCCTCAGAGAGAAGGCTATTGACCTCCTGAGATCCCTCACTGTTGGGCAGTCAAGCATTTTGAATGCCATCCAGGGTGTCGAGAGGCATTTGCAGCAAACAAATGCATACCTGGAGGGCATTCATTCTGGCATGGCAGCCCAACAGAGACCATTTCAGGCTCTGGCCTCTGCACTGATGGCAGCCATTGTCCTTGTGTCCAGCCTTCCCCCTCCAACTTCCACTTCCCAGACCCAATCCTCTCTACCTCAGCCTATCCCAAGCACACCATCAGACCAGCATGCACACTCATCAACACACGAAAGTGGCTCAGGCAAACATAAGCACCACACATCCCACAGGCACTCACACAAGCACCACACCCATGCAGACACACTAACATCCACTGCCTCCACTGTATTCCCCTCCTCCACATCCTCCACCTCCCTCCCAGTCTCGTCTCCACTCACACCTGCATGCACTACGTCCTCAGCCACTACCTCCATCACCAGCATGCCCATCACTACACACCGCTCACGTGCAATCACCACCCCCACTACCATGCACACGTCCCCTGTGTTCTCTCCCAGTGTGTCTGTGAGCCCTCCTCCCAAAGTACACAAACGCAGGCACATACCCACTCAACAGCCATCCACCTCACAACAGCCTCCAGCCCATGCACCTTCACCCAAACTCAGCAGACGTACACCTCTTACAACCACTACCTCTTCCTTCACTCCCAAACCCCGTCCATCTTCCCGTCCCAGTGTGTCATAGAAACTTTCATGGCTAACATTGACCTCTTCCCTACACCTCCCCCCGTCCTTCCCCTAGGGCCAAGATGTCCAGATCCCACCGCCACCTGCACCACCATCTGCACTGCCACCTTCATGTCTGCTGCCTCTGCTACAGTCCCCAGCATCATCCCCAGTGGGCAGCCGTCTGAGGCTGCAGGAGACGTCCTGCTGTCTCCCTCCACAGGTGCTGACACCAGCACCACCAGCAGCATCTCCGCCGCAGACACCGCCACAGCCACCACCACCTGCCCCGCGACGTGCCCAGCCAATGCCACCACAGCCGACATCAGCATCATCCCCAGTGGGCAGCCGTCCAAGCCTGCACACGCTACATGAGGCACCACAACCAGCACTGGCAGTACCAGCAGTTGACAGGCTGAGTCGCCGCTGGGAAGAGTGTGTCTCTGCTGCCATACAGCATCATGCTACCTGTTCACAGAAACTCGTGGCTCAGACACCCAGGTGAGGGAATGGAACTGCTACACCCCATGTGCAGCACTCTGGCACCATGCCCCCTCCAGAAGCAGTGGAGAACCACATCCACTGCCCCAGTCCTTGGCAGGATGAAGCACTCTGGGCAACAAGCCCCCTATAGAACCAGTGGAGAACAACATACACTACCCCAGTCCTTGGCAGGATGAAGCACTCTGGGCACCAGGCCCCCTCCAGAACCAGTGGAGAACAACATCCTCTACCCCAGTCCTTGGCAAGATGAAGCACTGTGGGCAACAGGCCCCCTCTAGAACCAGTTGAGAACAACATCCCCTTGAGAAACTGTGGCTTTGCACTCCCAAGGATAAAGCAGTGGGCAAACCACCAACTTGAGAGACTTGTGAGACTGTGGCTTTCCACTCCCCAGTATAGAGCAGTGGGCAAACCACCCACGTGAGAGACTAGTGAGGCTGTGGCTTTGCACTCCCCAGGATAAAGTAGTGGGCAAACCACCCACTTGAGAGACTTGTGAGACTGTAGCTTTGCACTCCTCAGGACCAAGCAGTGAGCAAACCACCCACTTGAGAAACTTGTGAGATTGCGGCTTTGCACTCTCCAGGATAAAGCAGTGGGCAAACCACACACTTGAGAGACTTGTGAGACTGTGGCCTTGCACTCCCCAGGATAAAGCAGTGGGCAAACCACCCACTTGAGAGGTTTGTGAGACTGTGGCTTTGCACTCCCTAGGATAAAGCAGTGGGCAAACCAACCACTTGAGAGACTTGTGAGACTGTGGCTTTCTACTCCTCAGGATAGAGCAGTGGGCAAACCACCCACTTGAGAGACTAGTGAGGCTGTGGCTTTGCACTCCCCAGGATAAAGTAGTGGGCAAACCACCCACTTGAGAGACTTGTGAGACTGTAGCTTTGCACTCCTCAGGACCAAGCAGTGGTCAAACCACTCACTTTGAGAGACCTGTGAGACTGTGGCCTTGCACTCCCCAGGATAAAGCAGTGGGCAAACCACCCACTTGAGAAACTTGTGAGATTGTGGCTTTGCACTCTCCAGGATAAAGCAGTGGGCAAACCACCCACTTGAGAGACTTGTGAGACTGTGGCTTTGCACTCCCTAGGATAAAGCAGTGGGCAAACCAACCACTTGAGAGACTTGTGAGACTGTGGCTTTGCACTCCCCAGGACCAAGCAGTGGGCATGGAGCCTCCTCGTGGAGCAGTGGCGTCGTCTCATCATCAGGCTGAGGTGCCCACCTTCCCGTTCCCCCTGAGGTGCCTGTTTTTTTTTTTACCTGATGCCCCAGCAGTGTTCTCTCCGTTTTGAGGCAGGTGTCATGTGTGGGCTTTGCCCATGCTTTTTGGGACCACTGGTCCACGAACATGTAATGGAACAGTATCCGGACTTGTGTACTTACTGTGAATATTTGTATATACTGATCTTTTAAATTTCTGTTGGCCTATCTGGATTTTCGATGATTACACTTGTTACAATCATTTGGTCCTTGCGTTCTTCCAGGGGGTTACGGGGTGTCAATGTAATGTTACTGCATGTGTTTATGTGTGTGTTGTTGGGGGTGGAGGTGGGGGTGATGCGTGTCGCGTGTGTGTGTCACTCTCTTTTTTCCTCCCCCTCCCCTGTGTGCTAGGTGCAGTATTCACCGTGGTTGTCATCGCCGCCGTCTTTGATGTTCCTGGTAGAAGAGGAGGTAAACCAACATTGGTAACACCTGTCACTCGGGCTCCATTGCGTCCTGGTTCCTCGTTGGGTGTCGAGAGGTGAGTGGTTTCCGTTCCAAGTACTGTTTCCGTCGTGCTTTTGATGGTGTTGGTACCGCCCCGGAAAAGGTGGCGGATTGGTGTGTCATAATACAGTGGGCGGTACATTGTCTTCCGCCTGTCTGTTGGCAGTTACCGCCATGGTTTTTGTTGCTACCGCCGTGGCCGTCGGAGTGTTAAAGTGGCTGTCTGTGCTGGCTGTTTCCACCATGGTCATGATTCCATATTTTTTTACCGCTGGCCTGTTGGCGGTATTACCACCACTTTATCTCCAACCGCCAGGGTTGTAATGAGGGCTGTAGTGCTATATGATATAAGTGGTATAGTAGGAGCTTTGCATATCTCCTAGCTCAGCCTAAGCTACTCTGCTATAGCTACCTCTATCAGCCTCAGCTGCTAGAACACTACTAATCTACTAGTAAGGGATAACTGGACCTGGCACAAGGTGTAAGTACCATCAGGTACCCACTATAAGCCAGGCCAGCCTCCTACATATACCTCCATTTGAATATGAATAGGTAGATCCAGTCAGCCATGCCAAGCCAGCCAGCTATGCCAACGGTTCAAAGCTAGATGGAACATCATAATTCTGCTGTTGCACTGCAGCCCCTAAGTCTCTGAAATATGAATATATCTAGAATAGAAGGGAGCAATGGAGCTTATAAGCGAGGAATTCCAGGCTAGGTTCTTAGTGTCTTTCTGGTCAAGCAGATGGATGCTACTGTGACTATTTCATCCCTGAGCTTAGGAATGTGATGCCGCGGGCATCTGTGGCATCTCAATTGCGGGCCAAGGTGGAATCGGCGGTCTGCTTCTCGGGCGGGCAAGCTCACCACAGAACATTTTGCGGGCTGCGACCTGTTTGTTTGCCCGCAGCGTCGTCCGAGTACCCAGGGTTGGGTCTCGTGGCCGTGCCGCATTTGAGGTCCGGCCTGGCGGTTGCTGCTAAGTTCGGGTGGCCCCCTCCCCATCTGTTGTCACTTACCTGAGGTCTTGGCATGGGCCATTACTTTCTTTCTTTTCTTCTTTTTCTTCTTGGAGGCCATGTTATCTTCTTCCCAGGAGTCTGTGATTTTCCCTGCATGCATTGTTATTTCCCTTTCTATGATGATGCCTTTTCCTGTTTGTTCCTATGGAATATTCCTAATCCAAGATGGTGTTTTCGGTTCTTTCTGTATGTAATTTCCTGTCTAGGGCTATTTAAGGCACCAGATTCTTGCTTTCCTTCCACTGCAAACACTTCCTGTTGGTGGTGGTCTACGCTCCTGTTCGCTGTATTTGAGGAGTTCTTTGTGCCTCTGTTCCTACAACTTTTGAAGTTCCTGATTGCAAAGTCTTGCTTTTCTGACACTGTTGTTTTTCTTTGTTTCAGGAGCACCTGTTTTAGAGTTTTTTCCTTCATTGGGATTTTCCTCTGGGAGTCCTTCTGGAGGGTACGGACTGCCTTGGCATAATCCTGTCAGCAGCACCGTGGCTACCGGAAGGGGTCGCCCTTATCTTGGCCAGACCAGAACGTGCAAGAAGTGGGGCGGTGTTCCAGATTTCCGTCACCATGGTGTAAGAGGCAGGCAGATCGTGACAGATTGCAATGCCCCAAAATCCAGCGTTGCTCCAGGACCATGGAGGTTACTGTGGAAGACGTTGTAAAAATGGCACAGTCATTGGTCCATACAGTACAACAAGCCCAAGAATTACAACAGCTACTTGTGGAAAACACCGTAGTACGGCAAGCCCTGGTTTATAGATCCTCAGATGCTCCTTCTGTCTCTGCTTCTACACTATGCTACTCTGGAGATCCTAATAAACTGAGAGAATTTATTGATTCCTTGATGGTCTACTTTGCATTCCGATCATCTCAATTTATGCAAGACAAGACCAAAGTAGGATATCTAATCAGTGCCTTGTCTGGTTCAGCTTTGGCCGGGGCCACTCCCTTGGTAGCCGCAGAGTATCCGCGGTTGTCTAGCTAGACCACTTTTGTTGATGCCTTCAAACAGATGTTTGAGCGACCTGGGTTAGGGTCGGCTGGTGAAGAGGCCTTGTGTGCCATAAAGGATCTATTAGTATATTCTACTCAAGTGGATGGACTTGGCTTTATCCATAGAATATTGCCTTCGCAAAAATAGGTTGGAGAAACAAAAGGGTCATATGCAGTCCCAGCTAGTAGCCAACCGTACTACGGTACATCGCCCAGAAGAGAACCAATCTGAGACCCAAATTCCTTCAGAAGATGAACCCATGCTAATAGACGTAGCCCGTGAACCATTAACTGAGAGTGTGAAAATACACGACATAAAGGCTTATGTTTCTATTGTGGCAATGCTAGTCACTGATTCGTATATGTCCTACCCAAACTTCCAAATCATTGGGAAACAACAACTCCCGTCCTCTGTGAGAAGGGAGAGGACGGGATGTGCAGAGATACCTTCATATGTTCTTAAGAAGAAAATAGAACAGCCCTCTTTGTTTTACCTGTAGTATTACAATTACCTGACAATCGAGAAGAGCAAGTGGTTGCATTACTGGATTGTGGAGCCAGCGGAATACATCTTGATGAGACCAAGCCTAAAGAAAAGGCAATCCCTCGTGTACCATAAGAAACACCTGAACAGGTCCAAACAGTTGATGGTTCTCCTCTTTCTTCAGGACCAGTTACTGACACCACTTCTACCCTTTGTCTGCAATTTGGGAAACATCTAGAGTATATTAGCTCTGACTTAATTCTTTCTCCAGTCATAGGATGATATTGGGTATCCCCTGGCTGACACAGCACAATCCTTACATTATTGGGAAACAAGAACTATATCAGTCTAGTGCTAATTTTGCTAACAATATTGTTATCCTGCAGAAACCTAGTGGTGCCCAAAAGGTTTGGTTTTACCCCATAAAGAGACTGGTTGTTCCATTGACACTCTGCAAGGGGTACCTAGTCTTTATCAAGGTTAAGCCAATGTGTTCCAGAAACCAAAACAGCCCGTCTACCCCCTCATCTGGAATATGATTGTGCCACTCCTTTAGAGCCTGGAGAAATGGTTCCTTTCGGAAGAATGTGTTCTCCATCAGAACTAAAAAAAGAAAAACTTAAAGAATATTTAGAGGAAAACTTACAGATTGGATTGATTATGTCCTCTTCTTCACGTGCTGTGGCTCCTCTTTTTTTCGTACCAAAATAGATGAAAGATTTTCGTCCCTGCATAGACTATCACAGATTGAACAAAATTACTATCAAAGATATGTATCCCTTACCTCTAATTAAAGATATTTTGGAAGCAGTAAGAGGAGCCAAAATGTTTACAAAACTGGATATCAGGGAAGCCTGTCAAATCCTGCGAATCAAGGAAAGAGACAAGTGGAAAACTGTCTTTCAAACTCCATTAGGCCATTTCAAATATTGAGTAATGCCATTTGGCTTGACTAACGCTCCATCTATTTTCCAGAGATTCAATGAGTCTGTGTTTTCCGAAATACTAAATCAAAGCGTGGTTATATATACCTAGATGATATCCTAGTATATTCCCTTTGTCCAGAGCTAGAAAGACTCCGACAAAACCATTTGTATTGTAAACCTGAAAAGTGTGAATTTGATAAGACTGAGGTGAAGTACCTTGGTTATCATATCAATCAAATCGGCATTGCTATGGATCCAGAAAAGGTACAAGCCATCTTAGACTGCCCATCTCCTTCCTCCCTCAAGGAAACCCAATGCTTCCTATGTTTATCTAATTTTTATTGGCAGTTTATAGTAGACTTTGCTCACCAAACAAGTCATATCACCCACACTCTTAAAAAAGAAAGCTTACGAAAAGGCTTCTGTTGGACGAAGACCGCTGACACTGATTTTCAGGACCTGAAACAGGCCTTTACCCAAACTCCTATTTTACAGCACCCTGACACCACAAATAAATTTATAGTCAATACAGATGCATCCGACAGGGCAATAGGAGCCATACTGTGTTAACAGATGCAGACCGTAACTGCTCTGTTTTAGAACAAGAGTTGCTTGCTCTAAAAACAGCTTGTAATTAATGGAGACAGTTTCTAATGGGCACCAGAGAAACCTTTGAAGTCAGAAGAAATCATCAAAATCATCAGTGCCTCTATAATTTCCAGTGTCGCAATAACCGTCAAGCCCGATGGGCTTTCTTTTTCAGTCGGTTTGATTTTGTGATAACATACATATCTGGATCTCAGAACATTGCGGCATATGCCTCATCACCCTGGTATCCAGAAAGTGCAAACTAATCTTCACCGAATATGATCGAACCGTGTCAAATCATCAACATGATTCCTTGATCGGGTAAAGTCAGAATATAAATACCTCTCACTTGAAGACTGGAATGCCATGTACCCAACTACAGAAGAAATAGGGATACTATTATCACCAAGATACCTTATGCCACCATGCCAAGAAAGTTCAAACAGAAGCCTTACAGATGTGTCACGACTCTCCTATTGCCGGTCACTGTGGTATTAAGAACCAAGAACTACTACTTTAGTCTTTTTGGTGGCCCACTATAAAGACAGATATCAAAACCTATGTGACATTGTGTCCGGTTTGTGCACAAATTAAGACACCCCATACCAAACCAGCAGGTCTACTGAAACCTTTGCCTTTTCTGTCAGTCACTTGGCACACGTTATCCACAGACTTCCTATGCTCATTACCATTGTCCACAGGTAACCGTGTCATTATGATAACAGTAGATTCTTTCACTAAGATGGCCCATTTTACAGCTTTAAATAAGTTACCCACTGCCAAAGAACTAAGGGCCAGATGTACAAAGCTTTTTGCACGTCGCAAACAGCGAATTTAGCTGTTTGCGATGTGCAAAAAGCACTTTGCAATGCACAAACCCCGTTTTGCGATTCGGTAGCGTGGTTACCGAATCGCGAAACGGGTTTGCGAGTTGCAATTAGGAAGGAGTGTTCCCTTCCTAATTGCGTGTCGCAGTGCAATGCAGGATTGCTTTGTGGCCGCAATCGTGGTCACAAACCAATCTTAGTTTGCACCCTTTTGTAATGGGTGGTAACCCATTCGCAAAAGGGAAGGGGTCCCCATGGAACCCTTTCCCCGTTGTGAATGGCACTGCAAAACTTTTGTCAGAGCAGGCAGTGGTCCTATAGGCCACTGCCTGCTCTGAAAAAATTAAACGAAAACGTTTCATTTTTCGTTTTTGTAATGCATCTCGTTTTTTAAGGAAAACGGGCGAATTACAAAAAAAACAATTTTTTTTATTAAAAAGCAGTCACAGACATGGTGGTCTGCTCTCCGCAGCAGGCCACCGTCCCTGTGAGGGCCGCCACTCTCAAGGGGGTCTCAAATTGCGACCCACCTCATGATTATTCATGAGGTGGGCGTTTGCGACCCCCTTGTGAGTTGCAGATGGTTTCAGGGACACCATCCAACATTCCAAATTGCAACTCGCAAATTGCGAGTCGCTCTGACTCGCAATTTGCAGGTCGCAATTCGGAATGTTCCTACATCTGGCCCATAGTCACATATTTATGCAAGAAATGTTCTGCCTGCATGGCCTTCCTCGGGTTATCTCTCATCGTGGTCCTCAGTACATTTCACGGCTTTGGAAGTTTTTCTGTAATACTTTACATATTGAGGTTGCCTTATCATCTGGATTCCATCCTCAAACCAGTGGGAAGACTGAATGCTTAAATGAAGGACTCAAACAATACCTACTCTGTTTTTGTAATGCTACACAAAATAATTGGTCTTCATACCTTCCACTAGCCAAAAAACAATGCTGTACATAGTGCATCAGAGTCCACCCCTTTCTTCTGCACATATGGATATCACCCTAAAATCTTCTCTGCAGTCCTCCATGAATCTCCTGTGGTCCCTGCAGTCACTATATTTGCACATCATATCTAGAGGATAATACGTACCAACCTTCTAGCTACAAAACAGTACATGAAAAAGATTGTTGATGCCAAATGTCGTAATGCACCATAATTCCATAATGAAGATAATGTTTGCTTTTCTTCCAAGTTTTTGCCTTTTTGTTTATCCCAAGACAAATTTTAGCTTCGATACTATGGGCCATTTAAGATTTTCTAAGTTCTAAATGCTGTATCTGTTCGTCTTCGATTACCTCAGAACTGGAGCATTCATCCGCTGTTCCACATATCTCAGTTAAAACCTTATATACCAGATCCTTACCATAGACCGTTCTCCTATCCCCCCATCTTTTGGTTAGGGATGAGCCAGAATACGAGGTACAAGAAATCTGTGATTCATGCGTCTTCCGGAACCGTCTCCAGTTCTTTATTCATTGTAAGGGTTGTCCCCTTAGTGATTGTTCCTGGGAAGATGCCTCTTCTGTTCACGCTCCTAGCTTGGTCCAATGTTTTTTCCTTCTTTTTCCAGACAAACCCAGAGCATCGGGGGTGGAGACCCACTGTGATGCCACGGGCTCCCGCGGCACCTTGATCGTGGGCCGCCGGGCTCACAACAAACTGTTTTGCGGGCCACGACCTATTTTGTCGCCCATGGCATGGGCCGATTGTCCAGGGTTGGGTCTCGGGCCGCGTCATGTTCGAGATGGGACCTGGCAGTTGCTGCTAGGCTCGGACTGCTCCACTCCCCATCTGCTGTCACTTCACTGAGGTCTTGGCATGGGGCATTACTTTTCTTTCTTTTCTTCTTTTTCTTCTTGGAGGCCATGTTATCTTCTTCCTAGGAGTCTGTGGTTTTCCCTGCATGCATTACGTTTTCCCTTTCTATGGTGGTGTCTTTTCCTGATTGTTCCTATGGAATATTCCCAATCCTCATTGGTGTTTTTGGTTCTTCCTGTATGTCATTTCCTGTCTAGGGTTATAAAATACACCATATTCTTGCTTTCCTTGCATTGCAAACACTTCCTGTTGGTGGTGGTCTTCGCTCCTGTTCGCTGTCTTTTGAGGAGTTCTTCGTGCCTCTGTTCTTGCAACTTTTGAAGCTCCTGATTCCAAAGTCTTGCTTGTCTGACACTCTCATTTTTCCAGTTTCAGAGTTCCTGTTTTAAACGTTTTTTCCCAATTGGGTTTTTCTCTTTGACTCCTTCTGGAGGGTACTGACTGCCTTTGCGTAATCCTGTCAGCAGCACCATGACTACCCGAAGCGGTGGCTGTTATCTCGGGCAGACCAGAACGTGCAAGAAGCGAGGCCGTGTTTCAGGTTTTCCTGACCAGGGTGGTAAGAGACGGGCAGATCGTGACAAGGAAGGCCTCATGGCAACAGGGAGTCAACAGGGCGGGGCTTTTCTCCTTCTTTTCTGGTTCTGTTGTCAAGTGTGGGAGTCTTCTGTCTGATGGTACCAATGTTGTGCTTAATGGGCCTGAACCACCAAGAGTACTGCTCCATGCGGGGCAGTTCAAATCCTTCTCTATCATAGGGAAGTGTTGTCATACCGAGCAAGTGGTGTCTTTTTTGCCCAGATACCCTGTGTTAAAGTCTTAATAGTCCAAAAAAAGACAATTTGCTCAAAGGATTTGGGTTGTTCTTGAAGAAGTATAAGAATTTGGGGAGACCCAACATTTTAATAAATGCTATTCAACCTGCAGTAGACAGTTGTAACCTCTGCCATGTTCTTATGTGCCGAGACAAACACTCCGTGGTTAGACTGTAATTCAGTTGGATCAGACCTTTATATCATGGTGTAGCTGGATGCCAAGGTACTTAATCAATTTGTCTACCTAGTTAATTCAGACACCACATGATTTGTGGATTTGGTAAGAGGGAGCTCTTCTGTCTTGCCCCAGTTTATCATGATTATGTAATAACCTCCAAATCTGAAGCTCTCTTATCAGTGGCACAAGATTATGTGTTGGGTCAGGTACTAATATTAATATATTGTCTCTATACATAGATGTAAAGGAGTTTCCCTGCCCTGACGTTTAGACCGCTCTAGCTACCGCCATGGTGTGCCGTATGTTAAATACAATGCACATATGGTGGCGTTAAGGGGGCCCTGAGGGGTGCGAGAAAAGTGGTCCTGCACTGGGTGCAGCACCACTTTTCTAAAATCAGGCCCTCATTTTCAATTTCTTTGGTTGTCCTAGTTCAACCTAGAGTATGTAACTTTATATATTGTTTTGCAATCTCTTGAATCATATCCTCCTTAGTTAGGAAGTCCTCATTATCTTCCCCGGTGATCTGGAGTATAACCTTGAGGTTTCTGTCCTTCTTAAGCAGCGCACTAGAGCTTTTCCAGGGCTTTTCCCTTTACCATATTGCTAAGTCTTTGTATATTTCCATAAACAAGCCATCTCTCTGTCAGTTTGGTTGTTGAACTGTTGCAGTAGGATATTCATGTCTGATAGTGACTTCTATCCTCAGATTTCTTACCTTAGAATATCTCCTGGCATCGACTGGACCTGGAAGATTTTTGAGCAGTACACCTGTGTGCCGGTAGGTAGCATCATCATTTTTGACTGGCTTTTTGTGACTTTTTGTGAACTTTTTTTTTTTTAGTTTTCTCTCCTGATGCAAGACTTTCACCCAGTAAACCTGCTGATTTCTAGCCATGTGGAGCCTGTCACAGGCAAATGTCTGTGACAGATCCCACTTGGTGTGTTCGTGGTGCTCAGAGCACGACCATGACACCAAGACATATGAGCACTGCCGTGCCATTCACCCCGGGGAGCAATCCCTCAAGCTCCTCACCGCCTGACATTGGACTACCCCACGACGCCTAAGATCGTAGTCTCGCAGATGGTCCTGGGATCATTCGGAGACCCATGCCAGGTGATCATTGTCACACTCCAAGTCCTTGGGGAAATCAGGTAAGTCCCACAAACACAAAATATCCAAGAAGACAATGAGGTCTTAGACTTCACTGCCCAGCTAAGGTATCTGACAAAGAGCAGGAGCATTACCACTCCGGGCCTCCCGCTTCGGTGAAATCTGAGTCAGGGTCCACTCCACGCTTCCCTGATTTTACGCAAGCTAGTGCGAAGCCCGTCCAGCTCAAGGAATTTTATGAGGCCAAACTCCTCATATTAGGATGGCCTGGCCCTCTGTATGGCCTTTAGGTCCCACAGGTTCAGGAGGGGCCCCAACTGGAACTTCTCTGGCAAGCTTGCCCTCAGTGCCAGTCAGGCCCCATGAGTACCTTGCTGAATCCAGAGTTGTGCTGCTGGCGCGAATGAGGCATTCCTTGAGGCTTGCTTCAGTGCTCACGCCCCTAACGCTGCTCTGCAGTGCCATCCCATTCCTCGTTCCCGACTCCAACATGGAGTCACATGGGCATCTTCCAGCCGGGCCAGGACCTTGCTCTCTGGAATGGAGCCAGTGCCTTTTTCACTTGATTGGCCTGGAGAGGGAGAGGGGATGGGAGAGGTCTGAGGACCCTTACGGTTACCAGTATCCCTTAGATGAGGAGGGCACAAGAATGAGGAACTGGCTAGATACTTCACCTGACACTGGCCTGGTCTCTCTTCCTACTGTGGCTATGGAGAAGGGAGCCTCTTTCGGTGTGATGATGTGTAGGGCAGCCAAGGTCTTGGACCTTCAGCTGCCCTCAGTGACAAATGTTTTGATAGAGGTGCTTCAGCTGGGAATTGACCCCTTGCATGCTTTTACGCCCACATAGCCCTTACTGACGTCCTAATCGGGTCTGGTCCACACCCTGCACTTAGGCTTTTGTGCATAGGGCATCGCCCTGCTCCTCTAGATCTCAGTTTCATTGGTCAGCACCCCACCTTGTAGAGCTTGGTGGGCCAAGCTTCCATTTGTATGGTCAGCCCGAACACGTTCCCTACCACTCCACCAGATATAGAATCCAAAAGGCTGGATATGTTTGGAAAGAGAAGTTTCTCTTCCGCCAACCTTGCACTGCGGTCAGTGAACACTGCATGCCTTTTGGGCTGATATTCACATACAATCTGGCATTTGTGTTGCGTAGTTGCTGCCAGTGGTCTTGGAGGAGACCCGAGCCATACTCTCCCAAGCTTTTGCTGATGGGAGAGACAAAGCAAAATTCGCCATTCAATGTGAACTCGACATGACCAACATGCTGACTAGAGCGATTTTGTTGTCTTTGGCCCTATGTCAGCATGCCTGGCTGAGAATGACTGCTTGTTCAGGGAATGTCCAAGCCTCACTTATGGAGATGCCCTTGGATGGCTCTTGCATTTTGGAGAGAAGACAGACTCAGTGCTGGAGCGTTTTAAGGACAGCAGAGCTACGGCCAGGCCTTTGGGCTTGTCTTTGGCCCCTTGTCACCCCCAGTCTGCCTTCCGTCCCTTTTGTATCCACTGAGAGGGTCTCCAACCACAACCATACCCTCCCATTGACCACAGACAACAGGCTTCCCAGCCTTTTCTTGTACAAGGACACGGGTCGCATAAACTATGTGGACAGGCAGCCAGAGGTTGAGTCAGTCCACACACACTAACCTCCCCATGCATCTGCTCCCTCTAGCCCCCTCTAGTTTGCCCTCTAAATGTTACGGGCGTCCAGTGGGAGGCACTATGGCGCATATTGATACTTTATAGCGGCGCATTTGCACCGCATTTTAATGCAAAAGTGGTGCAAAATTACAAAATACAATTGTAGTTTGTAAATTTGCGCCACTTTTGTGTCAAAAAGCAGCGCAAATGCGACACTAAAAAGGTATAAATATGGGCCTATATGCCACCACTTTCATCACTGGTGGTCAGTACCATCGGGCCGTTGGGTTTTGCCAGTAGTCCAAAGGGGCTGCCCCCTCCCCTTTGTGACTACCTCTCCACCCATGTTACCCACTTACGACCCGCTGATGAAGAACCGTCTCTCCTTGTTCTGTCTGGATGTGCTCGCTCTTGGCCAAGGAAGCCATCGAGAAGGTGCCGGCATCAGAAGTAGGCTATAGTTCCTATTCCACTACTTTTTGGTGCTCAAGATGAATGGAGGTCTTTAGCCTATCTTCGACCCGCGCCTTCTTAATATCTTCCTGAAAAAGGAGAAATTCAAGTTACTCACACTTCTATATGCCCTGGACCCAGATGACTGGATGGAAGCATTGAATTTGCAGAACAGATATTTCCATATCCTATCCTTCACTTTAAGTTTATCCTGCTCCCCTTCTGCCATACCAAGACCCCTCAATTGCTCACAAAATTGATGGCAGTGGTAGCAGCTCATCTGTTCAATTCAATTCTTACCCTAACCTGTCGATTGGCTGTTAAAGGTGGGCTTGCCCCAGGCAGCTGTTTTCCAGCTCCAGACTACGGTAAACCTTCTCACTTGCTGAGTTTCATTATCAATGTGCCGAACTCACACCTAACACCCTCTCAAATGCTCCGTTTAATTAGAGCTGTTCTGGATATAGTCCAGTTCTGGGCTTATCCTCCTGAGAGGTGAGTCCAGGATATTCAGGCTATGATACCAAGTTTCAGCCTCTTTCCTGGATTTTGGTAAGAAACACTCATAGCCTCCTCCATCCTGCTTGTGACTCATGTCTGCAGTGGGACCTTAAGTTACATTGGGCACAGTATCAGGGGAATCCCTCCAACATGGTCTAGATCTAAGAGGGAACTTCGGAAGATCTGCAGTGGTGGCTGACAAACCGCGATTGGGTCATGGCCAGACCTCTTTCTCTCTCCCAAATGGAGTTGACTATTGTGACCGATGCATCACTTCTGGGATCGGGCGGCCATCTGGGGGAGATGGAGATCGGAGGACTCTGGTCTCTGGTAGAGTCCGAGCTCCATATCAACCTTTTGGTGCTTTGAGCGTTTTGCTTGGCAGTCAAGGCCTTTCTTCCCTCAATTAGGGGACGTCTGGTACAGGACAACATCACCACCATGTGGCACTGCAAAAAATAGGGTGGGGGGGTTGTGAACCCTTTACCCGGGGGTCACTACGCCCCCTAGATGACCACTTCCTGTGGGGAGTGGGCATCTCTGGATATGGCTGGAACACCAGGGCATTTCCCTGGTGATTCAACACCTGGTGGACTCACTGGACGCCTTGCTGACAAGCTCAGCAGAGATGCCTAGTGGATCACGGATATCTTCTCCATCCAGAGGTGGTGCAAGGACTCTTTCAGCAGTGGGGAGAGGAGATCCTTTTTTAGATCTATTCGCCACTGCTGAACAGGTGCAATATCAGCATTTTGTTAGCTGGGGATTTTTGCCTTGAGTGGAGTTCTGGCCTCTTGTTCCGCTTCCTTTCCAGAGTTCTCAAGATGATCAGGGCCCAGGTAATTCTTGTGGCTCCAGATTGGGCATGGAGAGTCTAATATCCTGAGCTGTTCACAATGACAGTCAGTCTTCCAATCAGGTTGCCCTTACGAGAGGATCTTCTGTCATAGCAACAGGGGTGCGTTTTGCACCCCAACTTCATTACCCTTCATGCATGAAGATTCAGTGGTGACAGTTGACAGCTTTCAATCTTCCTCCTGAAGTCTGTGATGTTATTCTGGCAGCAAGGCGTTCCTCCACCAAGTCGTATATGCCTGCCGTTGGGATAAGTTTGGGGCATGGTGTGATTTCCACAACATCAACCCCCTTTATGCACCTCTATCCCAGTTTGTCTAGTTTGCTTTCTTTAAGCCCAGCAGGAGTCTGCTCTGGGCACAGTTAAAGATTATCTTTCAGGCATATCAGCTTTTTTGCTATTGCCACACCAGCCTTTGTTATTTAAGATGTCTGTTGTGGCTAGGTTGTTAAAGGCTTGCAGCATGTTTCCTACCAGGCCATTCTTCATTCCCCAGTGGGATCGGAATCTGCTTCTCACCTTCATGATGTGTGCACCCTTTGGGCCTCCACACAATTGCCCTCTTAGGCTCTTGTCCATCAAAACTGTATTTTTAGTGGCCATAACATCGGCCAGGAGGTTAAGCGAAGTACAGACACACTTGGCATACACACCACATATCACCTTATATCCGGACATGTTGGTCCTCCAGAATCGTGCCCCCTTCCTTCTGAAAGTGGTCGCTCCTTTCCAGGTAGGCCACACCATCACCTGGCCTACCTTCTTTTCTGTGCCTCATCCCTTTAAAGAAGAGGAGAAACTCCAATGACTAGATAAAAAAAGAGTTCTGTTGTTCTACCTAGACTGCACAAAAGACTTCTGGGACGATCAACTCTACGTGGAATATGTAGGAGCTAAGAAGGGTAATACTGTGCAGAAATGAACCATCTCAATATCGAGGGTGCTCTCCATCAAGATCTGCTATGCATTGGCTAAGAAGCAAGCCCCTGGTGGTTTACATGCTCATTTTATCACAACTAAGGCTGTGAAGACTGTGTAAACCTGCAGAGTTCCTGTCCTGGATAGCTGTCAGGTAGCAATGGGGGCATCCCTACACACATTAATCAAACACTACTGCATGGACAGTCCAATGACACTTTGCCTGTTCGGTCCTACAGGACTTGTTTTGAAATTGCCTTTGCAGACCCTGGGGAAGGTGTTGCTTCTGTATCCTAAGATAAAGACTGTAGGAAACTGGCTCTTTATATATTGGACCAAAATGAGCTACACTGTGCAAAAAGTCCAAGCAATCCCCAGAGGTATCACAGAGGCACAAATGACATCCCAAATGCTCTCTTTTTGGGTAGTGTGGTCGAGCAGTTAGGCATATCAGAGGGTAGTGCTAAGCATGTAAGGCACACACTCATACAATAAGTGAGACACTCAATAAAGAAATCTGACACCAGTTTATAAAAATAACATATACTTTTAAATGACTTTAGATACCAAGATCACCGGAATCCAGTGAGTACTTTTCGAGATAGGAATTTTTTCAGTTTTCAAAAGTTGACAGTGCAATTTTTGGGTGCAGTAAGGTATCCTATGGGGAAAACATGTCCTGCAGTCGGGCACTTCAAAGTGACTTAGTGGACTGTTCTCCAGCACTTAAGGTGGATAAGGGCCAGGATCCAAGGCCACACCAACAGGTCACCTCAGGAGGCTCTGGTATTTCTGGGTGCAGAGGTGTGTTACCTCGTCAGGTGTCCCGCTCACTTAAATAGGAAACGGTCCGGTTAGAAAGTTACTGCAAGTTGAGCCAGGAAGATATAGGAGGTTGGCCTTGTTCGTAGTGGGTACCTATGGTACTTACACCTTATACCAGGTCCAGTTATCCCTTATTAGTGAAATGTAGGTAGTGTCTAGAAGCCAAGCTCTCTAGGGGTAGTGTGGAAAAGCAGCCAAGGCCTAACTAGGAGACATGCAAAGTTCATGCAATACCATTGCAGCCACACAGTGGTCACACAGAAAAGAAAATACTCAGGCCCTCATTACCACATTGGCGGTAAAAGCCGCTTACCGCCGTGCAGAAGACCGCCAATACAGCGCCACGGCCGCGGAATTCCGCCACAGCTATTATGACCCACTGCTCGGAATCCGCCGAAATTCAGACACTCACACAAGTCCGCCACACCAAAGGTCAGTGATAAACCGGCGATAACAAATCCTCCACCGTCTCAACAACAGAAACACGCCCATGCCATCACGACCCACGAATCCACATGGTGGTCTTTCAACCGTGGTATTCCATTGGTGGTACACACCGCCGCGCTCAAAATACACACACATCTCCAAAACACCGCCACATTGGACAATTCAAAATACACACACCTGGTACACATACAAACACCACTCCCACACACCCAACACAATATAAAACACACACCCACATCACCCACAAACCCCTACGACCCAAAATTAGAGACGAAGGCGACAGAGAGAGAGCACAGCAATAGAGAACCCCACCACACAGAGGCACAAAACACCATCACCCACACAACATCCACGCACAAAACACCACACACCACTACACATCACCACACTCATCACCACATACACCACCCCACACATCACCTACACCACCCCATGGCACGCCAAAGACACCCCAGGTTTTCGGAGGAGGAGCTCAGGGTTATGGTGGAGGAAATCGTACGGGTAGAGCCACAGCTATTTGGATCACAGGTGCAGCACACCTCTATAGCCAGGAAGATGGAGCTATGGCGAAGAATCGTGGACAGGGTAAACGCAGTGGGACAGCACCCAAGAAATCGGGAGGACATCAGGAAGAGGTGGAACGACCTAGGGGGGAAGGTGCGTTCAGTGGTCTCCAGGCACAACATCGCGATTCAGCAGACTGGCGGCGGACCCCTACCTCCTCCCCCACAACTAACAACATGGGAGGAGCAGGTCTTGACCATTATGCATCCAGAGGGCCTCGGAGGAGTCGGTGGAGGAATGGACACTGATAAGTCAAATCACAACTATCATATCCCCCACCCTACCTGCATGCTATCACACACCCCCACCCTCACCCCCTCCCCTATCACTCCAACTCCTCACTAATGTACTAATAACACAAACCACCCATCCCAAAACCATGCCCTGCATGACACAACTAAGCATGGACACCCATCACTAAAGCATGCCCACTGCACATACCCATAACACCCCCGAACCATCATCACACAAGCCCCCACACAGGAATGCTTGCACTGGGGTACACGCACACCCACCCATTGCACACCATGACACACACAGATGTAATAATCATGCTTTTATACCCTTGCAGGACTACTACGTAACGTCACCAGACAGGAGGGTCCAGACATCTCTACTCCACCCACAGAAGAGGCCCACAGTAATGACAGCAGCTCTGGCCAACTGGATCCAGATGACCAGCCTGGACCATCGTGGGCCTCGGGACAGTCGGTTCCCCTCGCACAGGCACAGCCCAACACTGACCTTCCACCCTCTGGTAACACCAGCACAGCACCAACCCAGCGGGCCCATACCTCCGTCCCCAGGACACGTCAATCAGCTGTGTGCCCACCACTACAGGGAACCCAGGATAACCCACCACCCCAACAACAACAGGGACCTGGGGGCAGTGGTAGTGGGCACACAGTCCAGGGGACAGAGGCCCAGGAACACAAGGGAACTGGGAGGGCTGGCGTGCGACAGGGGGCGGACAGGCCAAGGGAACCCACTCTCCACGAGGCCCTCTCCTCCATCATGGGAGCATACCACCACTCCCAGGACACGATGGCTACGGTCCTGGCCAAGTTTCAGGAGACCCAGCGCATGCAGGAGGAACAGTATTTGGGCTTCAGGGAGGAGCTCAGAACCATCAGCTCCGCCCTGGGCACCATCGTAGGGGTGCTGAAGGACATACAAAAGACCATGAGGGACACCGTGGCACTCCAAGGGGCCCCTGACACTAGCATGGACGATGAACTGCCCACCACCTCCACCGGCACTAGTGGACAGGACGCCCCGCCACAGGACCACCACACCAGCACCCCACCCCCTGCAGACGGAGAACCACCCCGCAAGCGGTCCCTGAGATCCAGGAACAGGACAGAGCAAGATGGCAAGACCCCAGCCAGGAAATGAGACCACCCTGATTGTCCTCCCACTGTCCCACTTTGTTATCCTGTCCAGATTGGAACTGCCCCAGCTCTACTTCCTATGCCCTTATGGGCAATGCACCTGTGAGACTAATAGACTGGACTCTGGCATGGACATTCCTCCACCATCACCCATCACCATTTTGCCACCCCCTCCAATAATTAGCACTTCAATAAACACCCTTGAACCACAAAACAATCTGGAGTCAGTCTGTGATTTTGAAAATGTGTATTATCTATGACAATGACAAAAACTGTTCGAAAATGTAATGTCAACTTACCTATGTTAGACATCACAAGCCCATGAAGGATGCAAGCAGATGACACACGTTGGTAACCACACCTGTGAAACCGTAATGGAAATGTATCACTCAGTTAGCAAATAATACTTCAAACTGACAGACAGGATAGAGGTAGAAGTGTGAAAGTAAATGTAATAGTAAAACAATTGTTCTTACCTGTGTGTCACTGGAAATATTGCTGTATGGCAGAGTCCCTGTTGTCAGTGTCTTCTTCCTCTGCTTCCTCCTCATCACTGTCCACAGGCTCCACAGCTGCCCCAACACCGTCATCTGGACCATCCTCCTGCAGAAAAGGCACCTGGCGTCGCAAAGCAAGATTGTGAAGCATCGAGCAGGCGATGATTATCTGGCACACCTTCCTTGGTGAGTAGAATAGGGAACTACCTGTCATATGGAGGCACCTGAATCAGGCCTTCAGGAGACCGAAGGTGCGTTCAATCACCCTCCTAGTCTGCCCATGGGCCTCATTGTAGCGTTCTTCTGCCCTGGTCCTGGGATTCCTCACTGGGGTCAATAGCCATGACAGGTTGGGGTAACCAGAGTCCCCTAATAGCCACACACGGTGCCTCTGGAGTTGACCCATCACGTACGGGATGCTGCTATTCCGTAGGATGTAGGCGTCATGCACTGAGCCAGGGAACATAGCATTTACCTGCGAGATGTACTGGTCTGCCAAACATACCATCTGTACATTCATGGAATGATAACTCTTCCGGTTCCCGTAAACCTGTTCACTCCTGTGGGGGGGGGACCAAAGCAACATGGGTCCCATCAATGGCACCTATATTGTTAGGGATATGTCCCAGGGAATAGAAGTCACCTTCAACTGTAGCCAAATCCTCCACCTGAGGGAAAACCATGTAGCTCCTCACGTGTTTCAGAAGGGCAGACAACACTCTGGACAACACGTTGGAAAACATAGGCTGGAACATCCCTGATGCCATGGCCACTGTTGTTTGAAATGACCCACTTGCTAGGAAATGGAGCACTGATAGCACCTGCACGTGAGGGGGGATTCCTGTGGGATGGCGGATTGGTGACATCAGGTCTGGCTCCAACTGGGTACACAGTTCCTGGATTGTGGCACGGTCAAACCTCTGGTGATGATTAAATGTCGCTCCTCCATTGTTAACAGGTCCACCAGCGATCGGTACACCGGAGGATTCCGCCATCTCCTCACATGTCCCAGCTGACGGTGCCTAGGAAGGACAACAGCGACCACAGAGTCAACCAATTCTGAGGTATGTACCCACAGCTACACAGAACACAACACTAAATACAAAATTCTTCCTGTATGTGTGTTGGGTCTAGGCCTAGGTATGTGTGACGCAGTAGTAAATGAAGCCATGTGGGCCCCTGAAATGGCGGCTGCCTGACCTCTAAAGTGGGACAATGGCGTGTGAGGTAACTGCGCTGGCGTTGTACACCATCGCTGTAGGCGGTCAAAGACCCCGGCGCAATGCTGCATTGGTTAACATTGGACCCTATGGGTCCCAGGAGCCAATGACGAAGTGCGCCGGCGGAGATGATACGCACCGCCGCTGACTTGACCGCCATTTTCTATCTGTTCAATCACTCGATACCTGATCTTCGACGGGAGAGGACCTACACTGCAAGTGCTGCTGTGACCTCGGTCTGGAAGAGACAATGGCTAGTGCGTCTGGGGAAAGGGCCCCTGCCTTCACTGCACAGGAGTTGGAGAAGCTCGTGGACGGGGTCCTCCACCAGTACACGCTACTCTACGGTCCTCCAGACCAACAGGTAAGTACACAGGGAGCACGTTATATGGGCTATGCCTGGGTGGAGAGGGCTGGATGTCAGTAGGAAGGGGGCAGAGTTCTGCAAGCATGAAGAAGTGTGATTGCATGTGCCACATGGCAAGGGCAGGGATGTGGGCCACTCACTTCGACCGTGCTGTTGCTAATGACTTCTCTTCTTCCCCTGTACATGTCATGTAGGTCAGCGCCCACCAGAAGAAGGATATTTGGCGTGCCATCGCCAAGGACGTCCGGACCCTGGGGGTCCACCAGAGACGGAGCACCCACTGCCGTAAAAGATGGGAGGACATTCGCCGCTGGAGCAAGAAGACGGCAGAGGCTCAGCTGGGGATGGCCTCCCAACGTGGGAGGGGTGCCCGTCGCACCATGACCCCCCTGATGTTCCGGATCCTGGCGGTGGCCTACCCTGAGTTGGATGGGCGCATGAGGGTATCACAGCAGACACAAGGGGGTGAGTACACTCACATTCTCATGACTTTGCGCGCAGTGGAGGGGTCTGGGTGGGGGAGGAGGGCTGTGGGTTTCCCTAGGCCAGGGCGAGTTCCGTAGGCTAGGCCTCTCCGGAATGCAGGCCATGTGCCACTCCACCCCACCTCTGTAGAGTGCCAAGTACAGGTATACATGTCCCTGTGTCATCTATGTGGGTAGATGACACTCATAGCCATATAGGCCATATCCCAGGAACTGCATCTGTAGAGGCCAAGAGCACGGCGTAGTGCAGTGGGCTGCTGTGTCTGTATTATCCGCCAACGGTAGCGGTAAGCCATGCACTCAACCTGTCTTTCTTCTGTTTCCCCACCCCTTTTTGCGTATCAGCATCATCAGGCGGAGGTACAGTGGCACCGGAGCACAAGGGGGCTTCATCCCACATGGCCATGGAGGGCCACACCATGGACACAGAATACACCAGTGGGACGGAGGGCGAGGGGAGCTTCACGTCGGTCACCGGATCAGCAAACAGAGACACGGACTCGTCCACCGATGGGAGCTCCCTTGTGGTGGCGGCACCATCTGTGCCCCCCACTTCTACAGGTACAGCCCCCAACCCCCTACCAGCACTGCCCTCCCAGCAGCCCCTCAGCCTTCGCTCCGTGCCCGCTCATCCAGGAGGGTGGGCATCACCTTCGCCCCAGGCACCTCAGCCCCTGCCCCTGTCACCCCTGCTGCCCTCAGTGAGGAGGCCATTGACCTCCTCAGGTCACTCACTGTTGGACAGTCTACCATTGTTAATGCCATCCAGGGTGTAGAAAGGGAGTTGCAACACACTGATGCATTCCTGGAGGGCATTCATTCTGGTCAGGCTGCCCATCATCGAACCCTGCAATCTCTGGCCTCAGCACTGATGGCAGCCATTGTCCCTGTGTCTAGCATCCCCCCTCCAACTTCCTCCACCCAGACCCAATCCCCTGTACCCCAGCCTATCCCAAGCACACCATCAGACCAGCCTGCACACACCTCAACACACAAGGGCAGCTTAGGCAAACATAAGCACCACACAACCCACAGGCACTCACACAAGCATCACCCACATACAGACACAGCAACATCCACTGCCTCCACTGTGTCCCCCTCCTCGTCGTCTCCCTCTCCCTCCCAGTGTCGTCTACACTCTCACCTGCATGCACTACCACTACAGCCACTAGGACTCGCACCAGAACACCCAGCACCACACCCCGCTCACCTGCACTCACCACCCCCACTACCATTTACACGTCCCCTGTGTCCTCTCCCAGTGTGTCTGTGACGCCCCCTCCCAAAGTACACAAACGCGGGCACCCACACACCCAACATCCATCCACCTTACAACAGCCTCCAGAACCTGCACCTACACCCAAATCATCTAAAGTTACACCTCCTACAACCACCTCCTCTTCCTCCACTCCCAGACCCCCTCCAGCTACCCGTCCCAGTGTTCCTAAGAAACTTTTCCTGGGCAACCTTGACCTCTGTCCCACCAGCACCCCCCCTCCAATTCATAGGTCCCGTACTAGCACCTCAGCCAAAAAAAGTCCAGTACCAGTGGTGCGTGTTAGAGGTATGTGGAGTGCACCGGCCACCAGGGCAGCCAGTGTGACACTGAGCCAAAGCACTGCCAGTCCACCCCCTGTAAAGCACCAGAAGTTGGACAGTGCCCGACGGGAGAGGGGGAAGACTCCTGCCGGCAAAGCCGCTCACAAGGGTCCCGGGGGGAGTGTTGAGTCAGCTGTGACTCCTCCCGAGGTGGTGAAGGGGCAGAAGAAGTCTCCAAAGTCTGGTAAGAGCAGCACTGCGGAGAAGGCCGCCATCCTCCCCGCTGGCCAGGACGCCACCGCCAGCCCCATCGTCACTGGTCCGGAGACCACCGCCAGAGTCAGTGTCCTGGAGGGCAGCCCCATCGTCACTGGTCCGGAGACCACCACCAGAGTCAGTGCCCTGGAGGGCAGCACTATCGTCACTGGTCCGGAGACCACTGCCAGCGTCAGTGCCCTGGAGGGCCCCGGCAGCCACAGCCCCGCTGGGCACTGAGGGACCGCCATGCCACACACCGCTGCACAGGTCAGAGACAGCAAAGTCAAGCACCGCTGAACATGGCAAGCACCGCTGCATAGGTCAGAGACAGCAAAGTCAAGCACCGCAGAACATGGCAAACACTGCTGAACAGGGCAAAGACCGCCATGGCAAGCACCGCTGAACAGGGCAAGCACCACTGAACAGGGCAAAGACCGCCATGGCAAGCACTGCTGAACAGGGCAAAGACCGCCATGGCAAGCACCGCTGAACAGGGCAGGCACTGCTGAACAGGGCAAAGACCGCCATGGCAAGCACCTCTGAACAGGGCAAGCACCGCTGAACAGGGCAAGCACCACTGAACAGGGCAAAGACCGCCATGGCAAGCACCGCTGAACAGGGCAAAGACCGCCATGGCAAGCACTGCTGAACAGGGCAAGCACCGCTGAACAGGGCAAAGACCGCCATGGCAAGCACCGCTGAACAGGGCAAGCACCGCCAACTCAAGCATCGTTAGCCAATGTGCGGCTGGGACAGTGACAGAAATGGGACCGTCACGGGAAGCGTGATGCACTCTGGGCACCAGTCCTCCTCCAGGACCAGTAGAGAACTGCATCCACTACCTGAATCCTTCACAGGATGAAGCACTCTGGGCACCAGTCCCCCTCCAGAACCAGTGGAGAACTGCATCCACTACCTGAATCCTTCACAGGATGAAGCACTCTGGGCACCAGTCCCCCTCCAGAACCAGTGGAGAACTGCATCCACTACCTGAATCCTTCACAGGATGAAGCACTCTGGGCACCAGTCCCCCTCCAGAATCAGTGGAGACTGTTATCCACTTGAGAGTCTGTGGCTTTGCACTCCCCAGGATTGATCAGTGGGCAAACCACCCACTTGTGAGACTTGAGAGACTGTGGCTTTGCACTCCCCAGGATGGTACAGTGGGCAACCCACCCACTGTAGAGACTTGAGAGACTGTGGCTTTGCACTCCCCAGGATGGTACAGTGGGCAACCCACCCACTTTTGAGACTTGAGAGACTGTGGCTTTGCACTCCCCAGGATGGTACAGTGGGCAACCCACCCACTGTAGAGATGTGAGAGACTGTGGCCTTGCACTCCCCAGGATGGTACAGTGGGCAACCCACCCACTGTAGAGACTTGAGAGACTGTGGCTTTGCACTCCCCAGGATTGATCAGTGGGCAAACCACCCACTGTAGGGACTTGAGAGACTGTGGCTTTGCACTCCCCAGGATTGATCAGTGGGCAACCCACCCACTGTAGAGACTTGAGAGACTGTGGCTTTGCACTCCCCAGGATACATCAATGGGCATGGAGCCCCGTCGTGGATCTGGCATCGTGCACTCATCCGGCTGAGGTGCCCCCCTTCCCTTCCCCCTGAGGTACCTGTTGTATTTCTATCTGATGCCCCTGCAGTGTTCTCTCTGTTTCTGGACAAGTATCGTGTGTGGGCCTCGCCCATGCATTGTGGGCCCAGTGGTCTACGGACATTGAATTGTGCATACCTGCACTACTACTCGTGATGTATATATTTGGAATGTTTATATATTTCAATATATATGAGCTTACTGTATTTTGATACATTGCAATGGTTGTACTGATTCCCTTTTGTCTTTGCATTCTTCTGAGGGGGTTGTGGGTTGTTACTGTGATGTTTGGAAATGCATTCCAAGGGAGATTCCTTCGTTCTTTTTGTGCAGGCTGACACCAGGCTGTCCTCTGAGGATGCACAACCGGGAAACAGTTGCAGTTGCTGGAGGGAGCTGGAGATACAATGTTGCAGAAGTTGTCTTTGTTTCTTTGTTGCAGTTTGTAGAGTTTCTGGAGGGTCCAGATGCAGTTTCTTTGGTGAGAAGGTGAAGTAAAGGATGCAGAGGATTCCTGCTGGAGTCTTGCGATCTGAATCTGAAGAGCCACCAAAGAGAGAGACCATCTGGGGATTGGCCAGCTAAGCAGGTAAGCACCTATCAGGGGAAGGTTCTGACGTCACCTTCTGGCACTGACCACTCAGATGCTCCCGGAGTGCCCTGCCAACTTGGAATCCAAGATGGCAAAACCCAGGGACCCTCTAGAGGAGCTCTGAGTACCACCCCTGTGGTGGTGATTGACAGAGGAGTGGTCCCTCCCCTTTCCTTTGTCCAGTTTCATGCCAGAGCAAGGACTGGAGGTCCCTGAACCGGTGTAGACTGGATTATGCAAGGAGTGCACCATCTATGCCCTTCAAAGCATTTGCAGTGGCTTGGGGAGGCTACCCCTCCCAAGCCTGTAACACCTATTTCCCAAAGGGAGCGGGTGTAACACCCCTCTCCCAAAGGAAATCCTTGGTTCTGCTTTCCTGTGCTTGAGCAGCTCAAACAACAGGAGGGCAGAAACCTGTCTGAGAAGTGGAAGCAGCTGGTCTGCCTGGAAAACCTCAGAAGGCTGGAATGGCAATACTGGGGGTCCTCTACGGAGTCCCCAGAGTGCATGGAATCATACAACCAATGCTTGCAAAAGCATTGGGGTATGATTCCAACATGTTTGATACCAAACATGCCTATGTTCAGAGTTACCATTATGTAGCTTTACATATGTAGTAACTTATGTCCAGTACAAGTGTAAAATGGTGTCCCTGCACTCACGAAGTCTAGGAAAATGGTCCTGGAGGTACCTCTGCTAGTGCAGGGGTGCCCTCACACACAGGTACTCTGCATCCTGCCCTCAGGGCTGAAGGGCCTGCTATAGGGGTGATTTATAAGTGACCTGGTGCAGTGTGAAAGGGTGCATGCACCCTTTCACACAGGCTACAATAGCAGCCCTGCCGAAGCTTTTGCACGCCCTCCCTATGGGTAGCAAAAGAAATGCTGCAGCCCATAGGCATCCCCTGGAGCCCCAATGCCCTGGGTACCCAGGTACCATATACTAGGGACTTATAGGGGGGCACCAGTATGCCAATTTTGGGTGAAATGCTGGGTTACCGGTATTCAGTGACAAAATTTAGAGGAGAGAGAGCATAATCACTAGGGTCCTGGTTAGCAGCATCCCAGTGAACACAGTCAAGCACACTGACATCAGGCAGAAAATGGGGCTACCAATGGCAAAAAGAAGGTACTTTCCTACAAAGACCAGCCAGGGGAACCCACAGAGGGGCTCGATCCTTGAGGTCCTAGGACATGTGGAAACACCATCGCTCCATTTCTCCTCGGGCTGTGGGTCTAAGGTGCAGTGGTGTCTTTTGGCATTGGGTTCGGTGCTGGAGTTCCTTGCGGTTGCACGGGGGCCTGCAGATCAGTCTGCACGCATGGACTGGGGGTCTAGTTTGATCAAGCCAACAAGTTGGCTCAGGTGTCACGAGGCTGAGAGACGTAGGGACACCCTTGGTTCTCTTCTCCTTAGTCCGAGGCGGACTGGTACAGAGGTGTCCGAGACATTGGGTTTCTGTCTCCTGGTCACTCGCAGTTGAAGGAGGGGCTTCAGAAACAGGTTGCAGATGCCGTCTTGAAGTCCACAGTGAGTGAACAAAGGGTGGGCTTCGTCTCTGGAGGGCATGGGGACACACTGGCACCGTTGGCCCACTTCAACTCTAGCTAGATGGCTCGGGTGCAGTGGTGCTGTCCTGTGTCAGGTTCTTGGCGGTCCCAGTCCTCACAGTTCTTTCTTGGGTGCCTGCGGATGCAGGGGAGCAGCACCTGTACTCCAAGGGAGTTCTTCCTGGAGTTTGCCAAGGATTGGCAGCTTTCCCAGTTTCTTGGAAGCTGCAGTAGCAGGACAAATCAGTGGCTCCTCGAGGGTCAGGTGCAGCAGGCAGGCCGGCAGAATTGGCGCCAAGTCAGTCATGCGCCTTGATTCTCGGGTTCAGCGAGCTTCTTGTCCACTCCTTTGGTAGCCAGCAAAGATCTGTTTTCCTGGCATCTAGGGGCCCCCTAAATACTCAATTTAGGTGGTGTTAAGGGGAGTGAAGGGTAGTAGCCAATGGGCTACTTACCCCTGGGGTCACTACACCCCCTAGATGACCACTTCCTGTGGGGAGTGGGCATTAACCTGTCCAAAGTTCCTCAATTCCACCACATACAAGATGGCAAAATTTCCCAAGTCATGTCTACTTCAGGCTGGTCACCCTAGGGGTGTTCCCAGTCTGGGAAGTTAACTCGCCTCCTGCATGCTAATTTTCCCACCTGTGGGCCCTGAGGCAGGGGTGGTCGCATTTTCCTATGAGAGAGGCCAGATCTGCATACTAAAGGCGGTGGGCTTATTTGAAGTTCCCTGCCTTGGAATGCAGGTCATCCTTTGAGGAGGGATGTTTGTCACCCCAGCCAGAACAGGCTTTTGTTTCTGACCTCCAGAGAGCTAAAGCTCTCACCCGGGGTCAGCTTCTCATCTGTTGGTGGCAGACTGGCCAGAACTGCTCAGTGAGGTCACCGGCAGTTGGTAAGTTTCTGTGGGCATCACTGGAATCAATGAGGGTTTATTAATGTGAGATATTTGATACCAAACATCCCTAGTTTTAGTGAATCCATCATGTAGCTGGGGAACTCGTATTGACCAGTGTCCAGCACATGTTTTTAAAATGGCTTCACTGCACACTTAGGTCCGTATTTATACTTTTTGACGCACAACTGCGCCAACGCGTTGTGCGTCAAAAATTTTAACGCCGGCTAACGCCATTCCAAAGCGACATGCGGGCGCCTTATTTATTGGATGACGTTAGCCGGCGCTGCGGACTGGTGTGCGTCAAAAAAAATGACTCACACCAGGCAGCGCCGGCGTAGGGGAAAATGGAGCTTTGGCGTCAAAAAATGGGGCAAGTCAGGCTGAGGCAAAATTTTCGCCTCAACCCGATTTGCGCCATTTTTTTTTTACGCCCAACCCCCATTGAAATGACTCCTGTCTTAGCAAAGACAGGAGTCATGCCCCCTTGCCCAATGGCCATGCCCAGGGGACGTATGTCCCTGGGCATGGTCATTGGGCAGAGTGGCATGTAGGGGGGCACAAATCAGGCCCCCCTATGCCACAAAAAAAAATCGAAAAAATATACTTACCTGAACTTACCTTAACTTCCCTGGGATGGGTCCCTCCATCCTTTGGTGTCCTCCTGGGGTGGGCAAGGGTGGCAGGGGGTGTTCCTGGGGGCATGGGAGGGCACCTCTGGGCTCCTTCTGAGCCCACAGGTACCTCAACGCCTGCCCTGACCCAGGCGTTAAAAAACGGCGCCCATCAGGCTGGGCGCCGTTTTTTAAGGCCTGCCCCCTCCTGTGTGTCAAAATGATGTCACAGTATAAATATGGGGCACAGGCCTTAAAGTCATTTTTTAGAAGGGAACGCCTACCTTGCATATAATTAACGCAAGGCAGGTTCACCCTTCTAAAAAATGGCGCACATGGTGGAACTTTGACGCCCGCTGCGTCGGACATCAAAGTATAAATATGGGGCAGTGTTTGCGCCGAATGTGCGTCAAATATTTTGACGCACATTTGGCGCAAACAGAGTATAAATATGCCCCTTACTATGTCTAAGAATCAACAAATACATAGCCACGCATATCTGCTCTTGCAGATATGCTCACACATGTAATATAATGCACCCTGCCTTAGGGCTGGTGGGCCTGCTGTAGGTGTGACTTACAAATATTATATCAAATAAACAGGGTAGCCCAATATTCCCCACAGAACTGGGTAATCTAAACTGTAAAGCACACAATGTTCATGGAGGAATAAATTACATACAAATATTTCAGCAATATTAAATACTATTAATGTCGTAATTAACCATAAATCAAATTCCATAAATTATTCAATCTTCAAATATTGCGTAATTGTTTTCTGAAAAAATTAAAAAAATTATGTATTCACTAATAGTATATTCATCAATACTGCAAAGCAACACAGAATTTTTAGTGTTTTTATACCATCGCACTGGTGACCCATCTAGTCCCCAATCCCTTTACATCCAAGGAGAGCAACAACTTTCCTGACTCTCCAACCCTAAGGTTTGAGTCCTATATGCAGTTTTTCAAACAATCAGAAATTACTCCTAATGGACTCCAGTAGCTCATGTGATGAATTGTGTCATGGAGAATAAAAGGTCAACGTTTTGGTCTCCCAAGGCTCAAACCGTCCATGACACCATTCCCGGGACAATGTGTCAAAGTGGATTAAATCACAATAGTTGTTGCACTACAACACAATAAATAACCCACATTATTAAAACTCTATACAAATATAAAAGGCAGCAGAGAACCATACCACGCTGTACATGCAAGTGAATTGCCCACTAACAAGGCACCCCGCAAATCAGCCTACATTAACCTCAGTGTAAAACATGCATTTTTTCACATTGGCATAGCATACAAAACCAAAGTATTCCTAAAAGTATATATATATATATATATATATATATATATATATATATACTAAATCACCCACCAGGGCTCCTCAAATAACTGACAAAAGTTAAATACCCCCAAGCATAGCGATGTGGATAAGATAGCTATACAACACCCTCCCCTTGCGATTTGTTCCAAAACCCTGTGGAGTTTACAAGACGTGTATGTCACCCATTGGTGTCTACAGGCCACAATAACCACCCAGCAGGACATGAAATTGATGTGTTAAATGTGCCAATCTGGACCCATTCATCGAGCTGATCTTCAGATGCATTTATATACTTTTGCCATTTGTAAAAATCTGCAGGGGTGGGAATGCTGGGCACATTCAGTTCCTTAATGTTTGCTAAGCCTAAACTACTAGTTTGTTGTACAGTTTAATTTAAAAATATCATTTGAACAGGTATCAGGTATGTTCTAAATAAAGCTTCCTTTCCCCTTGTTTGCCAATTCTTAGTTCCCCCACACTTTTCAAGTCTATTGACTTCAACCAGTAATCATAGCCTTCTATAGCTAACTGGGAAACAAAGGAATCAGAATAAATAAATTTTGTGTCTGCCAATAAAATATGTTGACTTTCCATCACTGGCAGTTTAAAATAATAGAACTCATCATTTTTAACATTGTGCCCAGAGAAATATGCAAACTTTTCACTATACGTTTTGGAACTTCCCTCTGGTGGAGTCGGACAGTGTTCCCACTGTGGGTACTTGCTTTGTGAATTAACTGATGTCCATAATAATTATAACAGAAACTTTCTCCATAATTTTCTTTGGATTGATACACATCCTCATTTTCAAATACAGTATAATACTACAAATCAGACGTCATAGAATCAATTGTTTTCACATCCCAACCATCAGAAACCACTCTATAAGTAATTACATTGTTCATGAAAAGTTTGAATACATATGGAATTGGAATGACCTCCGTTGGGGCATATATATCAAATAATACTTTATCCCAAACAATCCCATCAGGAAGTGGTATAGCAGAAATGTTCACTAGGGACAAGTCTCTGAAGACTTTGTGTGAAGAAAAATGTGGTTTTAAGACCTCAACAACCAGTTTAACTTTAGAGTGTTCAGGAAGATAATGACCATGTACCATTAAGAAAAAAAACAAAGACAAACCCAATCAAAAGAAAGAAGGCAAGTACAGTTGATAAAAAACATAAATAGTTCCATGGAAGAATGAAATAATTAATTTTGAGCCAAATTAGAAGCTTACGTGCTCTTGACAGTTCTGTTTTTAGTAGTGGCAGATGAGTCAGTGAAAGCATCATTGATGTGGGCAAAATATCCAGAAGCAGTTTGTACAAAAACTGGAGCCGTTTTGGAGGAGGAGAACTTGCAGAAGACTCCCTTGGTGGTTCATAGTAGACTATGCCATCCGTTTGTGTAGAGTTTGAATAAAATCGATCAATATTACGTGAGTTATTTGTAGTAGTAGAAGTTGGTGGAACCAATGAAAACTCATTTTACACCCTCCCCAAGATTGGAGAGGTGTCAGCATTGCTGCTTAAAACCTGTAGAGGAACATCCTGGTCTGTATTAAGAGGGATTTGGGTACTACCCAGGAGTCCCCTGGGTCTGCTGTGCAGTCTCGGCCATATGGTGTAGCTTGGCATTGTCGATGGAGACGAAGCAAACCAGGCAGCGATGGTAAAATTGCAGTTCTGGTACTGTGTATTCCCAGGACTGGAACAAATGCTCGATAAGAAGGACTGAACTCCTTTTTCACAGCAATCTTTTCACGCAATAGATCCCCAACTTTTGGAATTCAGCAAGTAGATGTTAATGGTTCATCCCTTATTCCCAAGGAGGCAGCACTGGCAAATGTGTTGTCGTCACAGAACTGTTGTAAGTCCTGCAAGACAGTGACATGTTCATTTATGTCAAAAGGTGTATCTGCCGCCTCCACGCCAGCACCATCAAGATCTGGAACATACATTCAAGTTCCAAACAGGCGAAATGCTCTCTCGACTTCATACAGGTGTGTAAGCCAACTACGACCGTGCCTAATACTCTGGCTGTTAAGGATTGCTTTAAATCTCGGTTTTGTCACTCCACAACTCTATTTCCCTCAGGATGAAATGGAGATGAGTAATGCAATTGGACCCCTAACGAAGCCATGGGATCCCTGAAAGACCTTGAGGCAAAAGCAGGGCCCTGGTCTGAGTGGAAAGCCGGAACATCATAGGTGGAGATAAAGATTTGCAATCTTTAATAACAGTTTGAGCATCAGCTGAGCTTTGTGGCCAAACCCATCGAAATCTAGAGCATGAGTCAATAGCCACTAAGATGTATTTGTATGCACTATCAGGTTTAGGGGACCACAATGGTCCCAATACACACATTGTAATGACTTGTTGGATATTAGGAGGGGTGTCTGCGGCGGACATTTGATGGTGGATCCTTTTATTTGCTGACAGATGTCACAACAAAGGACATACTGCTTGGTCTGTTTGCAGAGACCTGGCCACCAGTAACACGATTGTAATAATGCTATTGTAGCTGCCATACCAGCATGGGCAGAAGGAACTCCCTCATGCACTGCTTTGATCAATTCTGGTCTTTGGTCTTTAAGCATGAGGCATGAGAAGCGGTAGGAATATTTAGCAGGAAATGCTTTCGGTAAGGGAGTGCCATCAGCCGAAGCTTTCACAACTGTCAGTGTTTTATCATCCAGTTTTATTCTAGAACAAGTTGCGGCAGCAACAGAAGCAGTAGCTACTGCTGATTTGGCTGCTTCATCAGCCAAACTGTTGCCTGCAATGTGTATTCCAACGCACTGATGTCCTAGTGTATGTACTATGTGGACATTGGGTAGCGTTTCCTTCAGAGCCGCTACTTCCCCCACCTGAAGTCTGTGTTTAATGGTGTTTCTTTTTGAATCTCTGAATCCATTCTGGCGCCAGTAATGCAGATATTCATTGAAGGACTGGACACAATAGTACGAATCACAGGCAATCAGTGTCATCTGCTTAGGATCCATATGTTCCAGTGCCATCACCAGAGCCTTGAGCTCTGCAAGTTGTGCAGTGCAGTCCCCTAGGGTCTCCGTGTAAGTGTGTTGTGGATGGAACTTGCCATATTTCATATATCCACTCATGACTGCACAAGCGGTGGAATATTGATGTTTGGTGCCTATAGCTGGTTGGGCTGAACCATCAGTATACAAAATTTTTGATATTGTTCAATAGGCAATGTGTTTGCTGGAACTGGATATTCAAGTTTGTATTGCAAAAACTCTTGGGTTTGTAACTTTGAATCAAAAATATATATTCAACATCTGTAGCTGTATCCAACGTGAATCTAATGCTTTAGCGTTAGGAACGCTAGCTTTGGTGACAGCCTCAAGGGCTGGAATGGGGGATACAACAATGAAATGTTTCCCCTGGGCCAGAGGCCTCTCTTTAATGACTGCCACCTGAAGACCAGAGAGAATTTTCTCAGTGGGAGCAAAGCGTTGGTCAGCTGTAGAGTACAAATGTAATGTGTATGCTATTGGGACGGTCTCACCCTCATTGAACGTTACCTAGGTGAAACTAGTGTCACGAGCAAATTACTCTGATTACCAAGTGTTTTTTGTTGTCCCTTGTATATAGGTGTTTTGCTTCAAGCATGTCTTTTTGTAATGCTCTGAGAATGTGTGTGTTGACTGTCCATTATTTGCTGATAAAGTCAGGACGTATTAAGTCATATAATGGTTTAATGTGTTGTGCAAAGTCTGGAATGTATGTTTTGCCAAAATGTAAAAATCCCAATAAAGACTGGAGCTTTTTGATGGTGTTTGGAGGTTGTAGTTGTGCGCATTTTTCCAAAAATTGGGGCGCAAGCTGTTGCCTTCATCTGACAATTCGTATCCCAAAAACAGGACACTACGGAAGGCTACTTTTGTTTTTTTAAAGTTAAATTTGTAGCTGAATTCGGCGAATCCTACAACAATGCGGGCTACACATCTTATATGTTGCATGAGGTCGTCGTCCGTAAGGTAGATATCATCCACGTATGGCAACGCCTTAGGGTCAATGTCATGTAAAATAGATGTAACACGAGCTGAGAACAGCCCTGGACTGTTCTTGTACCCTTGTGGGAGTCTGCAGAATTTTTTCTGAGAGCCTAAAATGCTGAAATTTGTTAAGTCCCTACTTTCAGATGCTATGTTTTAGCAGAAGAACCTGTTAGAAGTATCCAGGGTCATTTTGTATTTTTTGCATACTATATTGTTCATGAGTGCTGTGTGCATTTTGCATAGAAAAATGTGCGTATGTGACTTTTTAAATGTCTGTAGTCCAAGATTATTCTATATGAATGGTCAGGTTTAGCGACAGGGAACAATGAGTTGTTCATTGGTGATACACAGGGTTCAATCACGCCCTGGTACTCTTAATTGTTTGAGGATTTCCCTCACAGGTGCTTTAGCTTCATGTTTTATTGGATATTGGGGTTGAGGTTGAGGTTGGGATTTGACTGGTATTACGTGATAGGGGGAATCTTTATCACACCCTACGTGGTTGAGATATAACGCAGGTGACGACGCGGTCCCAAAAGATAGCGCCGATTGTGCGTTCATTGTCTCCCTCCAACTGTATTGTTATTTTATACACCCTGTTGGGTGTGAAGACACTTGTACAGGGATATACAGCACTTGCTGCACCTACGGAGGTGAAAGACATTATTACTTTTTGAATGGACTACAAATTCAACTTCATTTACCACAATGCTTTGGGTTCATACTTTGTTGCTGAAGTGTAGGCAGGGTGCTCCCTTTCTTTGAAACTGTCTTCTTGACAGCTACCTTGAGCCATAGCTAACGAACCTTGGGAGGCATCTGTGCGCCATGAGAGGTACTTAAACCTGAGAAGGCATTTGGCGGCATTTCAAGCATGCCCTTATACCATGCTGCTCCCTGCTGATGACGGCTAAACCCAGAAACACGTGTACAGGGATATACAGCAATTGCTGCACCTACGGAGGTGAAAGACTTTATTACTTTTTGAATGGACTACGAATTCGACTGCATTTACCATGATGCTTTGGGGACATACTTTGTTGCTGGAGTGTAAACAATGTGCTCCCTTTCTTCGAAACAACCAGTAATTCCACCATCAAATCTTCAAGCCACTTCACCTCGGCCACCACAGCCAGTTGTTCCAATGGCACCTCCATCTTGAAACACCAAATCTCAATCTCATCTCGCCAGACCTCGCACCAGCAGGTCTAGTTCGAGAACAAGGTCAGGATCACATTGTCATCAACACACAAGATTACTAAGACGATATCACTTGAGACAAAAACTTGATTCTTTACCCAATATAGATTTCAAGGTCTTATAACATAACCTTTGTACTTTCTGCAACTAACAAACTCACCTCGAGCAAGAATATCTGCGGTCAGCAATAACAAAACTTTTCTGGAGGTCCATATCAGAGGCAACAACAAATGAAACAATGACTTACCGACTACCACAACTGCTGTGTCTGTCAACTTCGAGAGAATGAACTAACAGTCTGTCTCCAGATCATTGTTTCCTCTAATCATAGGTCTCTTAGAACTGGCTATTGCATTATTCTTAACACCAGTATCTATTAATGCTGCACCATCTCGCCAACAGAAGAAACGCTGACCACTAGATCAAGATCCATTATTTCTTCACATGAATCCTACATTAGAGTTGGTCATTGTATCCACTGTCCGAAAACAGCATGCTACAGCTCCTTCTTCTACTATTCCTCCTGGCACGGAAAGTAAAAAGCTAGATTCCGTGGGCAAGAAAGTGTGTGGCACGTCTGCTGTTACGATGAAAGCTTCTAGTGCATCTGCTCTGTCTGGAAGATATCACAGGGCACTCTGGAATTCTATTCGGTAATTTATAGAAGACGTTCCCTAGAACAGATGACAGGGTTTTGAAAGGATTATCAGTGAGGCCTTTCAAAGTGCCCATCCCGCCGACCGATCGCTAATACACTGGGTGTTTGACCCCCACAGACACTGCGGAACACCGATTCTCGCCATCGGTCCCTGCCTGGGAGTCCTGGGCGGCGTTTACTGCAGGGTGCGCTGCCGCAGAGCCTTGCCAAGACGGAGGCCAGATAACACATCCCCCCTCATCACACCCAAACCAAGAGTGAATCACACTCATACTCAACCTGGGTGGCACGACGGGCTCAGGCAGCAACTGCCATCCCTCCAACGAAGTGGAGAATGAGCTTCGCCCCAATACCACGTGGCCAAGAAGTTGGGGGAGAGCGGAAAGAATGGCCGCACTAGATGCTGTTGGGCATCGACGACCCCATAGTAAAATTGGACCCCGCAGTTTCCCTGAACCTCTCCCCACCACTTGCAAGACAGGGGAGAAATTCACTGTCACCGGTACCATATTCGCTAGGGTTTTCGTGGCGGTGCTACAGCCATGGAAACCCTGGTGGAAAGGCGTCTCGTAATACCACTGGCGCTCTTCTATGGACCGCCAGGTCGGAGATGCTCCGGCTTAGCGTCTCCGAACGCCCTGGCGGTATGAGTGGAGATGTGGCACAGGCCAACCCACCACACTCATAATGTGGCGTCTTCACAGCCAGTCTGCTGGTGCTAAAACCACCCCATTTACCCTGGCAGTCATTAGACCACCAGGGTCATAGTGAGGCCCTGAGTGTTCAAAGACTTGCAGACAACCAGAGATTCTGGTCTGGCGAGGGGGGGGCTCAAAGAGAGCCAAGGGCGCCCAGACTTGTGACACGACCCAAGAAGTCTACCTTCTCTACATGGCCCACCAACCCGCTCAGACTGTTCCTGTTCTTGGATTCTATTACTTCTTATTACCAGTTCTTTGTTTTTGTTGTTTTAGATTCTTTGGGGTAGATCTTCCCTCTGCCATTATTGGCTACACACTTGCAGCATCTTTTGCCAGAACACACATTCTCCACATGCAGCCTAGAGACCGTCATTTAGTGGACCTGCTGCTCATGTATTGCACAGTGCCCCCTACCCTCGGAAGAATGTTTTCCACTGTTAAGGTCACGAGCCTCAATGTATGAGGCCTCAACAGACCCGTCAAGTGCAGGTCGATCCATTCCCTTTTGGAAAGCTCAGGAAACGGCATTTGCCTACTTCAAGAAACGCACCTTCACTCTAAAGACATACACTACATGCAGTCAAGATGGTTCCCTAGACAACATTGGTCTATGAGCAATCCGAAAAAGGGTGGAATGGCTATCCTGTTTTCCACTCGCTTCAGGGGGGGACATAATTTCCAAAGTAACCGAAATTAAGGGCAGATTCCGAGCACATAAGGTTCAGTGGCATCTTTACAGCTTACCTTAGCAAATATTTATGCCCCTAATGTACATTGGGAACCTTTCACCCTACAAGCGTTATCGTTCCTGCTACAAACCTCAGACCTCGCTGTCCTGGTGAGAGTGACTTTAATCTATTTCTGGACAATGATTTTGACAGATCAGCCCACCATTCTGATCAATGCAGAGCAATGTCAATCGAGGGCTTTGAATGGCTCGTAGACTGTGGCCTGACTGACATATGGAAGTCACAACACCCACATCTAGGGATTACTCACACTACTCAGTGCACACCAGACATATACTAGGATCGATTACTTCTTAGCCACACTTGCCATATTGACACTGATACAGGATTCAGATATCGTTCCACAATCACTTTCTGACCATGCCCCCCTCCATATGACGTTGTGCATCGATCAGGGATACCGGCTTACCCACACTGGCGTCTCCATGACTCCTTGCTGCAAACTCCTGCAAACCTAACTGCACTAAGACACTCAATACAAGATTACTTACAGACTAACTATACTGACCAAATCGCATGATCTTCCCTTTGGAACGTTTTAAAACGGGTTCTAAGGAAGGAACTGATAACCATCTTTGCCTCTGAAAAGCATATTCACAGTGAAAAAAGACAAGAACTTCAACGCAAGGTCTTGGAACTTGAGGCAATCCATAAACTCACTGGAGCACCCTGAGTTTGGAGGAAACTTTAACATGGCTGGAAACACTTAGGGGGTGATTCTGACCACGGCGGTCACCGCCCGCCACGCGGTTCCCGCCGAAAGACCGCTCCGCGGTCAAAAGACCGCAGCGGTCATTCTGGCTTTCCCACTGGTCTGGCGGGCGACCGGCGAAAGTCCGCCCGCCAGCCCAGCGGGAAACACCCTTCCCATGAGGACGCCGGCTCAGAATTGTGGGAAGGTGCGACGGGTGCAGTTGCACCCGTCGCGAATTTCAGTGTCTGCTATGCAGACACTGAAATTCTTTTTGGGGCCCTCTTACCGGGGCCCCTGCAGTGCCCATGCCATTGGCATGTGCACTGCAGGGGCCCCCAGGGGCCCCGCGGCACCCCCTACCGCCATCCTGTTCCCGGCGGGAGAACCGCCAGGAACTGGATGGCGGTAGGGGGTGTCAGAATCCCCATGGCGGCGGAGCGCGCTCCGCCGCCATGGAGGATTCTCAAGGGCAGCGGAAAGTCGGCGGGACACCGCCGACTTTCCGTTTCTGGCCGCGGCTGAACCGCCGCGGTCAGAATGCCCAGCGGTGCACCGCCAGCCTGTTGGCGGTGCTACCGCCGACCTCCGCCATGGCGGTAATTACCGCCAGGGTCAGAATGACCCCCTTAAAGTGCTTGGACCTAGACGGGCAGAGAAAGCATTGCTTTGACTGCGGCATAAATATTACTGGGGGGAACAAAAGTGGAAGACTTCTAGCCCACTGTCTACAGATCAAACGACATTTGGGTACTGTTCACACAATAAAACAGTCCCCTACTGTAGAAGTGCATTCAGATATCCAGATAGTAGAAGCCTTTAAGGCCTTTTACAAGGCCTTCTACACTGAGGACTCAGGAAGTGATCCCAACTCCCTACCATACCTCTCATCAGACCCCCTTACACAACTCCCTGCACACACAGTTGAAGCCCTCAATCAGCCCATTTGGACGGAGGAGGTGATATCGGCCATTGCTTGTCTGAAGACCCTGAAATCCCCAGGTCCAGACGGCTTCACTTCTCTGTTTTACAAAGTTTTTTATGCCACAAACTAGCCCGTTCTGACACAACTTTTTAATTCCTTTGCTTCCATGGGTACTATCACTAATTCAATGGTGGAGGCGTCCATAAGGGTTATCCCAAAAACCCGGCAAAGACCCCACTCTCTGTGGGTCCTACAGACCCATATCTCTCTTCAATATTGATGCTAATCTCTTTACTGGAGCGTTGCCGCACCACCCCAACCCCCACATGCCAGGGCTGACCCCCCCGACCAAGCTGAACTCATTCCAGGACAACAATGCGGAGATAACACCTGGCGCCTTCTCCATATCCTAAACAAAGCCTGGCGCTCCATTGAAGAAACCCTTTTATTGTCAATAGATGCAGAAAAAGCATTTGATGGCGTCAACTGGTCTTATTTGTTCTAGACACTGGAATGCTTTGGCTTTGGAGACTGTTTCCTCCGCTGGATCAGAAGTGTATACTGTACTCCTAATGGCACAATCTCAAGTCCTTTCAGCATAGGGAGGGGGTTCTGACAAGAATGTCCCTGTTCCCCCTTTTATTCTCCCTATACATGGAACCTCTGGCCCAGTCTCATCGCTCTCATCCATACATCTCGGGCTCAATGTTTGGCGGCAAGCAACACCTTTTCAGTCTGTACGCTAATGATGTGATCCTGGCTGTCTCTGACCCCCAGGTCTCACTTCCAACTCTGGTGCAGGAGATTCAGATCTTTAGCATATATTCCAGCTTTAAGATGAATATAGAGAAATCCCTATTCCTAAATCTTGTGGGAAGGTAGCCTCTTTCTAGCCTTGTTACCCCTACTTTTGACCTGTTTGTGAGTATATGTCAGGGTGTTTTTACTTTTGCACTGCGATCCTGCTAGACAGGACCCCAGTGCTAATAGTGGAAACCCTGTGTCGTCAGTGTGTTTGATATGTGTCACTGGGATCTTGCTTGCCAGGGCCCCAGTGCTCATATGTTTGTGGCCTGTATGTGTTCCCTGTGTGGTGCCTAACTGTATCACCGAGGCTCTGCTAACCAGAACCTCAGAGTTTATGCTCTCTCTGCTTTTAAAATTGTCACTGCAGGCTAGTGACTAATTTTACCAATTCTGATTGGCACACTGGAACGCCCCTATAATTCCCTAGTATATGGTACCTTGGTACCCAGGGTATTGGGGTTCCAGGAGATCCCTTGGGCTGCAGCATTTCTTTTGCCACCCATAGGGCGTTCAGACAATTCTTACACAGGACTGCCACAGCAGCCTGAGTAAAATAATGTCCACGTTATTTCACAGCCATTTTACACTGCACTTAAGTAACTTATAAGTCACCTGTATGTCTAACTTTCACTTAGTGAAGGTTAGGTGCAAAGTTACTTAGTGTGAGGGCACCTTGGCACAAGCCAAGGTGCCCCCACATTGTTCAGGGCATTTTCCCCGTACTTTGTGAGTGCGGGGACACCATTACATGCATGCAGTACATATAGGTCAATACCTATATGTAGCGTCACAATGGTAACTTCGAACATGGCCATGCAACATGTCTAGGATCATGGAATTATCACCCCAATACCATTCTGGTATTGGGGGAACAATTCCATGCATCCCCGGGGCTCCAGCATAGAGCCCGGGTACTGCCAAACTAACTTTCCGGAGTTTTCTCTGCAGCTACCGCTGCTGCCAACCCTCAGACAGGTTTCTGCCCCCCTGGGGCCTGGGCAGCCCAGTCCCAGGAAGGCAAAACAAAGGATTTCCTCTGAGAGAGGGTGTTACACCCTCTCCCTTTGGAAATAGGTGTGAAGGGCCTGAGAGGAGTAGCCTCTACTGGCCTCTGGAAATGCTTTGAAGGGCACAGATTGTGCCCTCCTTGCATAAGCCAGTCTACACCGGTTCAGGGATCCCCCCAGCCCACTCTCTGGCATGAAACTGGACAAAGGAAAGGGGAGTGACCACTCCCTTGAACAGTACCTCCCAAGGGGAGGTGCCCAGAGTTCCTCCAGTGTGTGCCAGACCTCTGCCATCTTGGATGCAGAGGTGTGAGGGCACAATGGACACCTCTGAGTGGCCAGTGCCAGCAGGTGACGTCAGAGACCCCTCCTGATAGGTGCTTACCTTTCTCTGTAGCCAATCCTCCTCTGGGGGCTATTTAGGGTCTCTCCTGTGGGTATCTCAGGAGATAACGGATGCAAGAGCTCACCAGAGTTCCTCTGCACTTCCCTCTTCGACTTCTGCCAAGAATCGACTGCTGACTGCTCCAGGACGTCTGCAAAACCGCAATAAAGTAGCAAGAAGACTACCAGCAACATTGTAGCGCCTCATTCGGCCGGCTTTCTCGACTGTTTCGTGGTGGTGCATGCTCTGTGGGCTGTCTGCCTTCACCCTGCACTGGAAGCCAAGAAGAAATCTCCTGTGGGTCGACAGAATCTTCCCCCTGCCAACGCAGGCACCAAACTTCTGCATCACCGATCCTCTGGGTCCCCTCTCATCTTGACGAGCATGGTCCCTGGAGCACAGGAGCTAGATCCAAGTGTCCCCGACAGTCCAGTGGCCCTTCTGTCCAAATTTGGTGGAGGTAAGTCCTTGCCTCCCCACGACAGACAGTAATTCTGTGTACTGCGTGAACTGCAGCTGCTAGGGCTTGTGTGCATTTTTGCAAGACTTCCTTTGCGCACAGCCTAGCCCAGGTTCCCAGCACTCTGTCTTGCATTGCCTAACTCGCTGAGTTGGACTCCGACTTCGCGGGACCCTCTTTTGTTGTTCTGAGTCGACTGTCGTGCTCAGATCTTATGAATGCCTGTTCAGGTGCTTCTGCGGGTGCTGCCTGCTTCTGCATGGGCTCTCTGTGTCGCTGAGGGCCCCCTCTGTCTCCTCCTCCAAAGGGCGACCTCCTGGTCCTTCCTGGGCCCTGGCAGCACCCAAAACCTTCAACTGCGACTCTTGCAGCTAGCTAGGCCTGTTTGCGGTCTTTCTACGTGGAAACAACTCTGTATCCTCCAGCACGCCGTGGGACATCTTCTGACCAAAGGAGAAGTTACTGGCACCTTCCGTTGTTGCAGAATCTTTGTCTTCTTCCACCCAGAGGCAGCCCTTTTGCACCTTCATCCGGGGTTTAGTGGGCTCCTGCCCCCCCTGGACACTTGCGTGACTCTTGGACTTGGTCCCCTTCCTTTGCAGGTCCTCAGGTCCAGGAATCCGTCTTCAGTGCTTTGCAGTCAGTTGTTGTCTTTGCAGAATCCCCTATCTCGACTTTACTCTCTTTCTGGGGTACTTTTCAGGGTCTTGGGGTGGGGTATCTTGGACACCCTTAGTGTTTTCTTACACTCCCAGCGACCCTCTACACACTACACTAGGCCTTGGGTCCATTCATGGTTCGCATTCCACTTTTGGAGTATATGGTTTGTGTTGCCCCCAGGTCTATTGTCTTCTATTGCATTCTATTGTGTTCTACAGTGTTTGCACTACTTTTCCAACTGTTTTACTTACCTGATTTTGGTTTGTGTGTATATTTTGTGTATATTACTTACCTCCTAAGAGAGTATATCCTCTGAGATACTTTTGGCATATTGTCACTAAAATAAAATATCTTTATTTTTAGCAACTCTGAGTATTGTGTTTCTTATGATACAGTGCTACAAGATATAAGTGGTATAGTAGGAGCGTTGCATGTCTCCTAGTTCAGCCTAGGCTGCTCTGCTATAGCTACCTCTATCAGCCTAAGCTGCTAGAACACTACTAATCTACTAATAAGGGATAACCCAATAGGTACCCACTAGAGCCAGGCCAGCCTCCTACAAATCTCTCCGCCTCTTCCCATACTGAAACAGCTCTCAGAGCACAATTCCCCTTTGAATGGGCTGCATCGCACATCCCCTCCTTGGGCATTTAAATGTCATGATCCCTGCAATATACCGCCTACCTTAACTACAACCACCTGGTCACCCATGTCAAAACTAAGATTGGACGTTGTGACTATCTTGGTTTGGACGGATAGCTGCTATTAACCTGACGGCTCTCCCACATATTTTATATATTTTTCAGGTTCTACCTCTAGAGCCTCCCAAATGCCCTACGTACATTACAAACCACTATCAACCGCTTCATCTGGAACGGTCGCAGACCTCGCTTCCATAAGAAAGTCTTATATCATTTGACTCAGGACTGTGGCCTAGCTGTCCCATCACTTTTCCGTAACAATCAAGTGTCACAGTTTCATTAGCTAGTCTAATGGAGCAAACCCCTCACCGAAAAGCATTAGTCATTAAAAGATCAAGCTGTAGCGGGCTCTCATATATGGAAAGAATTGTGGCTTCCCAAAAAACACTGAGCCTGGGGGCTGTATTCCTCCCTTGTGACGCAATCCATTTTTAAAAGCTGGGATGCTGTTGTGGTTAAGTGAGGGCTGACATCTTTCCCCTCCCCAATGACAGAGATCGTGCGGAATCCAGGGTTTACACCTGGGCTACAGCCACAGCGCTTTTGCCACTAGAGTAAGGGGGAGGGGGGCTGTAAGAGAATAGTGGCTGCGTTCGACGTGCAGGGAATTATCCCATTTGAATAGCTTGAAGCAGAATATGGTCTCACTGAGGTGGACCTGATCCCATATCTTCAGGTGAGACACTGGGTGCTGCACGCTTCCATCCGACCCCATAGAACTGCTGTTAACACCCTTCGAGAGATGGTTAATTCTTTAAAAAAATGATAGACTCTTGATCTCTGAACTCTACACTTTCCTTAGTGAAGAAGAAATCTGGCTCCGAATACTGGGACGGCAGAGATGGGAGGGGGAGCTGGGCAAGGCGCTCACCAACAGTAAATGGGAGGACATCTATTTTAGAGCCAGATATAACGCACATAATATCTCCAGTGCCAAGACAGCATTTAAAATAGGGTCTTATTGGTACCTGACTCTGGTGCACCTAGCCGTGTGGCTGAAAGGACTTTCTAAGGAATGTTGAAGGGGAGACTGGTACACCTACTGTGGCACTGTCCTAAATTAACACAATTTTGGAGTGAAGTGCTAGACGACATAGACAAGGCCTTTGCAATGTTGATCCCTCGCTTTCCAGCAGATACTTTGCTTGGCCTTCCTAGCCCCCTCATGTTTCTCTTACGCTCCCGCAGAAGCCGACACATGGCGCTATCACTAGGAGCTGCGCACCAAACATTATGGCCTTATGGGTTACAGCTACAGCCCTCCTGGCTGCATAATTTATGGCTCATCCTAGGGATGGAAAAGATGTCCCTTGCACTAGACCAGCGATTAGATCATTATGCTGCAGACTAGGCCCCCTTCATTCACATTCTAGCCACAGAATACAGTTAATTGCAATGCCCCAATTACATAAAACTGCTTAGGCTGTTCTCTCCTCCAACTTCATTAGGCCCTGAAGTTCTGCGAGGTCCAGAACGATAGCCTAGGCAACACTCACCCACACTATAATGTGTACACCCATGGGTACTAGACTTAAACTCTCCTGGTGGAGGGAAATAGAGGCAGGTGGGAGAGGGTATGAGGTTATTAGTTAATAAATGAGGTTGTAAACTTTGTGCGCTGCCGGCCTCTTGGTTGTGGATATAGAGCTGCGTGAAAGCGACCCTTAATAGACAGAATTGATCTATAAACCTCCCTTTTTCAAGGACCACCTTATTTAGTTCTCATGCTCATGATGAGTCATCAAGCTTGAAAATTGAGCTTTATACTCTTCCGGCAGTTGGGCTGGAGAAGAGGAAGGAATCTAGGAGACATTCATTGAGGCCCCATGACTGCTGATATTTCCATCAGAGGGTTCAAGTCCATCAATAGCCTTAGATATAACAACAACAGCTGCAACAGAGACTTCAACAACACGGGCACCAGTAAAGAGGCAAAGGAAGGCTATTCTATTTCTATTTCTTGATTTTCTGAAGTGTATTAAACATGTAGCCATCGAAGCGCTAGAAAGCAGGAGAGAACAGAATAAGGAACAGCTAATAAGCTACAGTGTAAAGAGCCAGGCTTTAAGTTGCTTGCGGAATTGTAAATACTAATTCAAACTTCCGATAGGGCTTAGGAGAGATTTCCAAAGCCTAGTCGCAGCAGCTGAAAAAGCCTGGCCACCACATCTACCACATCTAGCTTTATTACAACGCAGTACAGTTACCTTAAAAAGGCCTGTTGCTCTTAAGGGTCGGCTGAGAGTATACCACTTCAACACAGATTGTAGGTATCCGGACACCTAAGAATGGAGGGCTTTATAAGTTAGGCAGAGACCCTTAAAATATACTTGTTTCCTTATTAGTAGCCAGTGAAGATGTCTCAGACCCTTTCTGACTGAAGAATACAGGGAGTGCAGAATTATTAGCCAAGTTGTATTTTTGAGGATTAATTTTATTATTGAACAACAACCATGTTCTCAATGAACCCAAAAAACTCATTAATATCAAAACTGAATATTTTTGGAAGTAGTTTTTAGTTTGTTTTTAGTTTTAGCTATGTTAGGGGGATATCTGTGTGTGCAGGTGACTATCACTGTGCATAATTATTAGGCAACTTAACAAAAAAAAATATATACCCATTTCAATTATTTATCATTACCAGTGAAACCAATATAACATCTCAACATTCACAAATATACATTTCTGACATTCAAAAACAAAACAAAAACAAATCAGTGACCAATATAGCCACCTTTCTTTGCAAGGACACTAAAAAGCCTGCCATCCATGGATTATGTCAGTGTTTTGATCTGTTCACCATCAACATTGCGTGCAGCAGCAACCACAGCCTCCCAGACACTGTTCAGAGAGGTGTACTGTTTTCCCTCCTTGTAAATCTCACATTTGATGATGGACCACAGGTTCTCAATGGGGTTCAGATCAGTTGAACAAGGAGGCCATGTCATTAGATTTCCTTCTTTTATACCCTTTCTTGCCAGCCACGCTGTGGAGTACTTGGACGCGTGTGATGGAGCATTGTCCTGCATGAAAATCATGTTTTTCTTGAAGGATGCAGACTTCTTCCTGTACCACTGCTTGAAGAAGGTGTCTTCCAGGAACTGGCAGTAGGACTGGAAGTTGAGCTTGACTCCATCCTCAACCCGAAAAGGCCCCACAAGCTCATCATTGATGATACCAGCCCAAACCAGTACTCCACCTTGCTGGCGTCTGAGTCGGACTGGAGCTCTCTGCCCTTTACCAAACCAGCCACGGGCCCATCCATCTGGCCCATCAAGACTCACTCTCATTTCATCAGTCCATAAAACCTTAGAAAAATCAGTCTTGAGATATTTCTTGGCCCAGTCTTGACGTTTCAGCTTGTGTGTCTTGTTCAGTGGTGGTCGTCTTTCAGCCTTTCTTACCTTGGCCATGTCTCTGAGTATTGCACACCTTGTGCTTTTGGGCACTCCAGTGATGTTGCAGCTCTGAAATATGGCCAAACTGGTGGCAAGTGGCATCGTGGCAGCTGCACGCTTGACTTTTCTCAGTTCATGGGCAGTTATTTTGCGCCTTGGTTTTTCCACACGCTTCTTGCGACCCTGTTGACTATTTTGAATGAAACGCTTGATTGTTCGATGATCACGCTTCAGAAGCTTTGCAATTTTAAGAGTGTTGCATCCCTCTGCAAGATATCTCACTATTTTTGACTTTTCTGCGCCTGTCAAGTCCTTCTTTTGACCCATTTTGCCAAAGGAAAGGAAGTTGCCTAATAATTATGCACACCTGATATAGGGTGTTGATGTCATTAGACCACACCCCTTCTCATTACAGAGATGCACATCACCTAATATGCTTAATTGGTAGTAGGCTTTCGAGCCTATACAGCTTGGAGTAAGACAACATGCATAAAGAGGATGATGTGGTCAAAATACTCATTTGCCTAATAATTCTGCACTCCCTGTACTTGGGTAGTCAGGGGTGTGGGATTATATCTACTAGGACAAGTTGCTTCGTAAATCTACTTACCCAGTAAAAAAATCCACTTGTCCCTTTGGTCCACTTAAGGTTTGAATACTAGCAATTCCCTTATTTTGCCACCTTTCTGCAGATCTACATACTGCCTCTGGTAGTAGATGTGACTGATGTATCCTGGGTTGGAATTCCTTTTTGAGTCTTTGCAAACCTACTAACTTGCATTTTTAGGGGTTTTCACTGGCTCTTCGCTAATTTTTTCCCATACTGATAAGGTTGGACATTTACTCCTGACAAGGGCAGAAGTAAAATGTCTTCTGTGGTTGGGAAAAAATGGTGGGAGAGAAAATGAACTTGTAAAAGCTCAACAGATGTTTGCATTTTGCATGATAAAATCTACACATGCATATTTGCTTGTGCTAAAATGCAAATCATCAATATTTTGAGGAGAACAATTTCCTGGCCTGCTTCTATAAATTCTTGTGAATTAATTAAACCATTAAATCTGCACTAATGCAAGTACATATACCATGGGTGCTTTTTTGTGACTTTCTTTCAGAATTAGGCCCCTTATTGGGTTTGGTGTTAACCTAGTCCTTTTTTTGTTATTTAAATTCTGTCTCTTTCTTTATATATGGACCGGCTTCACTGAGTGACAGCATTCTGCTCTTTCATAAGGGGCATATCGGCACACAAAGTAGTTTTATTCAGGGATGTTGTGGTAATGTGTGCTTTTTGTGAGCAAAACAATATTTTTATTTTTGTCAATGTTTGTTATGATGGTGAGGGACGGATATCTCCCTCAGCTATAAAGTTGTACAAAATCCATGTCAAAACAAGATGCGCATTGACAAAACCAAAAGGCTGGCCACCAATGTTAGACCTTTTGGCTTTGCCAATGCTTATTTATTTTCCTTTTTCCATAATCCTGTTGAAACTTGTTATCATGATTTTCAATTATGAATATTTTTGGGAAATACTAGCTTGTATCAACACAGTTTTCTAGATGATGCTTCAAAGAAATAGTACCTAAAATTTCACAGTACCTTAGCAAAACATTTGTTTCTAGTTGCATTTTTTGTGAACAATTTATTTGAAAGCAAAGAATCATGAATCTTACTTTCAAAGTTCTGCAAATATTTGCGTCTAATCAGAGTTTATTATGGAAGCGCTATATATAGCCTCATATTGTTAAACTTTGCAGGTGTGCGTCTATACCTTTTTACACTGGGCCCACTGTCAGTAGTGCAGTCCGAGACTTACAACATTTCTTTAGAGCACTCACCCTAATAATAAGGGTTTTGTATTAATGAAGCATAAATATAAATTTAAACAGCATTAAAATATGGACACAAATGTTACCTTCACTGCAGAGAAGGCCTTTTCTGATCGATAATGTGGTACTGTAAATTGGCAGCAAAAGGGTTTGCCCTGCAGGGGGTTGGGCCTACTTGTCCTAAGGACAAAATAGACATGGAAACTTGTTGTACTTGACACCAAACAAATGCCCTGGGCATCGGGGTATAGGAATTCAACATCCCTGGAAGTCCTAGGACCAGTTGGGCAGCCGCTTCTGGATGAGCTGGATCGTATTAAAAAAGTATCAGTTGATGTTCAAGTACAATGCACTACAATAGTCCAATCTAATAAGAGTTAGGACCACTGGTACTTTAAGCTCTTCAGGTACGAAAGGTATAACTTTTTTCGAATCCTAACCATCCAGAAGCAGGCACTAGCTGTTCAATTAACATGAATATCAAAAGTCAAAGATTTATCAAACATCACCTCAGGTTCTTGGCCGCTGCAATTGGAGTAGGCAAAGTCCTGCAGGACTCAGACAACCATCAATCAGTCCAAATGGACCGATCCGCTGCTAATACCATGATTTCAGTTTTGTTCCCATTCATTTTCAGCCAATTCTAACTCATCCACCTGTTAACTTCCCTCATACAACTATGAAACCTGTCTGTAATCTCTTCCCAGTCATCCAAGATAGAAAAGATTATCTGGGTACCATCCTCATATGCAGAAACCTGGAACCCAAAAGAGCAAACCAGTTTTGCCAGAGGGGCGATGTACAGGTTAAAGAGGGTCAGACTGAGGGAAGATCCATGGGGGACTCCACAAGGAAGCTGAAACAGGGCCGCTCCGCAAATGACTATGATAGATCTATCGCCCAAAAAGGACTCCAAGAGGCCAAGTGCGGTGTCCCTCATTCCCACCTGGTGCAGCTGCTGCTCCGCAACTGAAGCGAGATGGTGTCAAAGGCTGCCGATAGATCCAATAACACCAGTATAGCAGCACCCCCCTGATCCACCTGTCTACATTTGACATCTGAAGTGGCAATAGGTGCAGATTTGGTACTACAATACTTCCTGAATCCCATTCTGTGAGGGTCCAGGAGACCATGGGGAAGAAGTTAGCTGGCCAATTCCTGATTCATGTGTTTTTCAAGGATTTTTGCAGGGGCAGGCATCAGTCGTAGATTTTTCAAATCACTAGGATCCCACTCTAGTTTCTTTTTCAGATGTATAAAAGTACATCCCAGAGGGAATACCCTGGTCTCAAATACCTCTGGAAAGATCATCTTGAGTGTCCCAGTTATAAGATCCAGGGCCATCTGTAACACCCTTGGCGGACAAGGGTCATCCGGGGAGCCAGAAATTATTCCAGAAAGATAGGTCTTATTCTTTTCTGCAGGCAAAGATGAAAACCTGGAAAAGACCGGTCCACTATCTTCCCCTCTAAATGGCAGAGTGCCAGAGTACCCAACTTAACAGACTCCATAGTAGAGGCTGGAAAATCTGTGAAGATCTTCAAGATTTTACCTTTAAAGAACCCAGCTATCTTATCGTAAAAAAAAACAAAAAAAATGTGAATTCTCAACTTTCTGAAACAGAGGGGGTGGCACCAAAGTGCGTACCACATTAAAGAGTTCTTTAGGGACATTGATGGCCAATCTGATCTTCTGTGAAAAAAACTCTATTTTAACATCTCTAATTGCTTTTTTATATTTTAACAATAATTCCCTAAGCTTGACTTTCTCTCCTAGTCCTGGATCCAATTTCCTTTTCTGTGCCTGCAGCTTACACTGTCTTTGGAACTTCTTGAGCTCCTCAGTGTACCAGGGGGCTGAAGATTTTCTCTTAAGTTTCGGTCTCTCCCTCCTCAGGGGAGCGACTTCCTGTACAGCTGCCCTAACTCAGTTATTATATTTCTCCACGGGTGACCCTTGACCCCTCAGTCCAACCTTCATATATTTATCTAGAGCACCTGCAAAATCCCTCCCTTCAATTTTGCCCACCTCCCCTCCGTCCAGGCCTATCCAGCGTCACCGCCTCATATCCTGGCAGAGTGGCTATTACAAAATCAGGGCAAGAATCCTCTTTAGCCCAGATATCTGTTACAAAAAGGCAATCCACATTCGCAGTTTCAATTAATTCACTGATTCAAAAGCTATGTTTAATTAAGGAGCGGAAATTCACTAGCCCACAGCTGAGGTTGCACTGAGACCCTGATGCCTTCCTGGCAGAACCTTTCCGGACTCCCTGAGAAGAGTCCATAGGAGGTGACCACTGTCAGGAAATATTTGTCCAGGCTACCAAACTAACTGCAGGTGGCAAATAATTAGGAGCATATTTGAGAGCCCTTAGCGCCACCCGAGCGTGGCTCTATGCCCTGTGCCCTACTTACAAGGTAAGGAATAGAATAGGGGTATAGCCTCTAAAACAGCAAGGCTAGGCCAATCAAACTACACAAAGTAGTTAACTTGGAAAAAAATATTATTTACAATGAGAAGGCAAAACCAATTACCTCTCCCTAGCATTACTACTTAACATTTATCCAGAACAATTTTAATTAAAAAACATTTACCGCACACATAAAAACAAATACAGAACTGAGCAATTACCTCATATATAAAAAATTGGCACTGCACAACCATAACTTACATCAAAAACATTTGACAATAATAAATTCAAAAACAAACAATAACACATCACATTGAAAAATCAAACTAAAATTCAGGTTCTGCACCAATTTGAAAAAGAGAGAACTCAGGGCCTAACTCATTCGCAAGATTTTGAGGCTTCTTCTTAAAGAACAAATAGCGCAGAGGCGCTAATTGCAAGTCTGTGGTAGCTCAAACAGGACTGATGTGCATTACAAGACACTACTTTCAATTCTCCCTGAAGGCCTAATGTTCTTTAATAGTGCTCACCCCTGCTCCCTAATGTCAACGCATTTCAAACTCACTGGATTCAAGGGTTCTCTTCAGGACACAGAACACCAAAACACAACTGGTCAGGAGTAACTGCCATCTTGTGAATGGCTTACCACCAAAGCAGGGGTCTCACGATTCGAGTAGAGGAAGAAACACTCCTCAACTTGCTGCACTGAAGTATAAATCACTTTAATTGCTTGTCCTTCTACTTGCTCACAATGCATTCAGACCGATGTTGCATTGTGAACAAGCAGAAGGACCTCTACTTGAACCGTGAGATGTGTTATTGTTTGTTCTTGAATTTGTATTATTGTCTACTGTTTCTTTTGTGTATTTATAAGGTGGCGTTAAGCCACTTTTTGTGGCTTAACGCCACCTTGAAAATATGGCCCCTTCACACACAGCACTTTGGGTGGACGGGCGTGCATTGGGTGTTGCTGTAGGTGTGCCACAGTAACACCCATCGTATTTTGATGTTGCCTCAGATTTATGCGTTTTCGGAAAATTGAGGCAGCGCCAAAAGTTGGGTGTTCCTGGGGCTTTGGGTTGGCACCTGTGGGCCCATTCCATGGTGTTTGACCATGGAAATAGATCCACAGGTCCCCTAAAGCCTGCTCTGACCAGGGCATTAAATAATGGCACTAAGCAGGCTTATTTAGGCCAGCCTCCCACCAGTGCACCTTTTTTGCAAGTGTGTTAATGAATTGAAGAAAGATAAGAATAACTTGTGTGTAAAAGCAATCTGTGAATGAAGTTGTGGAGAAGGTTGAAATGAAGATGGTGGTAAAAAAAATAGAGATGATTTCAAAGGGGCTTGCTTCAGATGAGGGAATCTTGCTCATAGAACTGATAAGGAGTGTGCTGCTGTGTTGGGTGTGGAAGAAAGGTCATTTTATAAAGTGCTGTAGGAGTAAAGGGAAAAGAGAACATAAAAAAGATGTAAAAAAAAGTAATGCATGAGACAATGTTTCAGGTAAAAAATGCTGGTAAGGAACGTCATCTTCCGGAGGACAGAGTGGTAATTGGGGTACAAGAAGTTTATGTGAAACTTGATTCATACACTCATTTGTCCATTATTTTGAAAGAAACATTTGTCAGATGTTTTAGGAACAAAGTTTTCAACTGCGAGGGTATGGTAGCACATTTATAAGGATGTTGGGGTATTATGAAGCATGTATAGAGCTGCAGGATAGATATTTGGTGGGTAAAATGTATGTGTCCACTACAGGTAGCAATTTAATTGGGTGACTTCACCAGAAATCCTAATGCCATTCCCCAAGTTCAAGTGCAAGTAATAGGAGATGCAAAAGGACATTTTGAAAGCACATTTTTTGCATGTTTTTAGAAAAGATTTGAGTAGTTGAAAGCAGTATTGATGCAAAATAGGACTGTGTAAAAATGTGCAACAGGTGGCATTGAAAGAAAGGTGAATACCATTAAGTAAACCCTCAGCTGACATACATTTGTGCATTGATTTGCATGCTTTGAACTGGGAAGTGATTGTAGACAAATATCCGCTTCCAAATATTGATGAAATGGTTGCGACGTTGGCTCGAGCTGTCTTTTATCACATTAGCTCTAACTACAGTGCATCATCAGATTCATTTTGAAGAAGAAGATTGGGATTTAACTGCATTAATAACATCTATAGGGGCATTCAGGTTTAAGAGAATGCAATTTGGTTGATTTTCGTATCTGCTGTCTGTCATAGAGTTATAATGATGTTTGATGATGTCAGTGGGGTGAGATGCTATTAAGATGATGTTTTAGTTTATACGGAGACTACAGTTGAACAGCATGTAAGGGTGAGATGTGTTTTGGAAAGATTGTATGAGGCAGGTTTGATGTTGAAGTTGGACAAAGGTAAAACTGGTGTGAAGGAGGTAGAATATATAGGTCACTCGATTATCAGGTGTTGGAATTTCACCAAAGAAGGAGCTGGTGGGCACAACAGCAAAGGTGAAAGAACCTGAGAACAAGGGAGAATCGATGTCATTTTTGGCCTGGTTGAGTACTATGGTAAATTCATCAGGAATTATGTGGGAAAGACATATAATTTGAGGAGGAATTTGTGTGGGGTGATTGTTGTCAGAGCAAATTTGTCAAATTGACGGAGGATTGGAAGGCCCCACCATGTTTACAGAAATTTGTACCAGAAGAAGATACTGTGTTTGTGAAGGATGCGAGTGGAAAAGGATTGGGGGTGGTACTGTTTCAGAGGTATGATAGTATGGAAAAACCCACCACATGTGCATCCATATGTCTGAGGGATTCAGAGAAAAAATATTCATGTAATAGAGAGGTGTTGGCCATTCATTGGGTGATGAATACATTCAGGAACTTGATTTGGGTTACAAATTTCAAAGTATATTCGGATCATAAACCGTCAAAAGAGGTGTCATGAAGAAAGGGTTTGATGTCCTTTCTGCAAGACTAAGGAGGCTGGTAATTTCATTGCAGGCTTATACTTCTGTTGTAGAGCACATTCCTAACATTCAGAATAACTCAGCAGACTGTTTATCAAGGTTGGTGGATGTAACTGATGTTGTGACAGATGAGGAAGAGTTTCAGGAGGAAGAGGGAACAGTATATGAGTTTACAAGTGAAGAGATAAGTTAGGATGATTGGAGAGTGGAGCTGGATGAAAATGAAGAATTGAAGAAGTGGTGGATTTGGTGAAGTCTGAGAAAATATGATTGTTGGATAAACCTTGGAGCATTGTGAGCAGTGAGTTGACTGTGGATAAAGGTTTCTTGCAAGGGACAAAGCTAGTTTCCCCAAAGGGCATATGGAGAGAGTATTGTTGTTGGCTCATGAAGGACATATAGGAATTGCTAAAATGAAAGATATGATTTGTGAACATTTTTGGTGACCATTGATAGATTTGGGGTTGAAAGTTTGATTAGAGTTTAGCTCCAGTGAGATGTAAAAAGTATTTCAAGGACTGTGGAATTATGCATAAAAAGTGTTCATTTTATCACCGAAAAACAATCGAATGGTGGAAAGGATGTACAAAACCCTGAAAGAGTTTATTTATTTGGCGATGGTGAATAATACGAATTGGAGGGACATGTTAAATGAACGTATCCCAACATATTGGATGGCGCTCCCCCCTTCCTATTTGACTTCAGGAAAAATCCCCATTTAAGGTAATTAAAGAAAGAACTCCATGTACAAGCGTGTGTCCGAGTTGGGCGCAATATAAGCGGTTGAAGGAAAGAGATTTGGAACAGTGGAGTAGAAATGAGCACTACAAACAGGATAAAAGGAAGATTGATTTTGTAAAAAGAAAGAGGGAGATTGATGTTGAAATAGTTTTGGTTGAGTGAGCTAACATGAAATCACCAAGTAGGATGTCAGGGGTGGTCAAAATTCACAAAAGCAATGAGGGTGATAAAAGTATTTATGTGTACTGTCAAAACTAGTGATGGGTGAATTTGGAATAAAAGCTCTGTAGTGAAGAACTGCCGTTCATTGGAGATGCAGATACAAAATGAAAGGGGTATGGGGAGGTTTTTGTAAGACGTGAATGGAGGATGTTGACCACAGACAAAGAAAGATGGTTTGTATTTGAAAAAAGAATTGTGAGAGAGGAAGACTCCTACGTATTTATCTAGTTTCGTTATATTGTTTATTGTGCAGTTAATAAAAACAATAACCACATACATACAAAAAATAGAATACATTGATAACAATAAATTGCATAGCGTGACAGCAAAGTTCAAGTTCATCTCTACAAGGCACTGTGTATATGTTTTTGGTATAATGTTTATGACTGCTCCCAACCTCCAATTCGTTGATCTACAAATGAAAATAGCCTCAATTAGTGACATCTGAGCCACATATCCCTCTCTGTATTAGGGTGCAATAGTGCTAGTGCTGAGCTTAACTAAAAGCAGGTCATTTTCCTCTGCAGTGGGCTAATTACATGTATTATAAAGAGTGCTTTGTTAAATTCCAGGGCAAAAACCATGATTAAAGTATTGAAGTATGAACCCATTACACAAACCTTGCCTAAGAATAGTTGGTTTTCCTCTGTAGAAGCTAATAAAGTATGTCCCAGAATGCCTTATTAAGTGCAGAAGGTTGCTAAAAAACTTACTGAGGGCCTGATTTAGATCTCAGCGGATGGAATACTCTGTCACAATCATGACGGATTTTCTGCCTGCCTTATTTCGATATCCATCGCATTTGTGACAGAGTATTCACCTCCACCAAGATCTAAATTAGGCCCTTAAAGTGTAAACCAACATCATGAAGATAAAAATGACTAAACGTCATGATTTGCCAGACTAAAAGGTGCTTTCTTACTTAAAATAGTAAAAGTGTGAACCAACTAAAAATAGCTTTTTGAAGCCCCTTGGGCTTAAGCTACTTGGGATAGCGGATGTTATTCTGTCTGTTTACTATTTTAGGGGATTTCAATTTTCATTTGGATGACTGACTTCATAGACTCTGCTAGGTTTCTGGAACTCATGACAGATTTTGGCTTTATACAGTTGGTGAATTAATCTGTTTATATTGCTGGACATACCAGAAGGAGGATAAAGGTCAGAGGCAGAGTAGTAACACCACTTTCAGGAGATGGAGGAAAATTTCCCATGACAACCTAGAAGTGACATTGAGTGAATCCCCAGAAAGGGGTTATAGTCTATTAGAACATACTGCAGAGAGTTTTCACATTTGGGTGGAGGCTGCCATTTATCAACTTGCTTCTCTTGTTTCTAGGTGAAAGACTGAGACCAGAACCAGAACTTCTTCTCCCTGGTTCCCAGAGGATTTGAAAGAGTTCAGATAGTTATGTAGGAGGCAGGAATGCAGGTAGAGGGGCAATCCTTCTATTGAAGAAAAAGATAAACATGAAGAACTGATGCACAGTTATAAATGTGGTTTCCTGTTAGACACATCCTTTTATTTCTCCATGATAATTAGGTCAGCCACCAATACCCCCATGGGGCTTTTTAAAGTAATTAAAAATATTTCCACTCCGCCATCTCAGCAAGCTGTTGAAAGTTGTCAAGACTTTTATAATAGCATGGCAGCCTATTTCAGGGACAAGTTTTTGTAAGCAATGAGGATTGCCTCCCTAATGAGACAGATGAGGAAGCTACTAACCCCACCTCTATGGCCACTCTGTCTGCTTTCACACCTATAAAATAGTAAAGAAGCTTCTCATGGATTTAAGATCAGGTTCTCTGGACGATACACCCCCTCCTAGAATCTTACAGATGGCACCGGATCAGATTGCTGCTTTTCTTGGAAAAGTTTAAAATCAAATTCTCCTTGCATGAATTTTCCCCAAATCCTGGAATGAGGCAATAGTGGCCCCCCCTTAAAAAAAAACGAGTGGTGAACCGGAGGATATAAGAAACTTACGCTCCATTTCTCTTATACCTGTGTCTGCTAAGATATTTGAAAAGAAACCTTAATCATGAATTGGTGGATTTCATCACCTCCCAGGATCTCTTTGATCCTTTGTAGAATGGGTTTCGAAGTGGGCATAGCACCGACTCTTCCCTGGTGGGGCCCACTGATAAAATCCATTGGCAGGCTGATCCAGTTGGGTGCGGCCATTTTGGAGCTGCTAGACCTCTCAGCATCATTTGGCACAGTGTCTCCCTCCCTCCTGGTTCATAGATTGTGCCAGGTAGGGTCGAGGGACACCACCATGGCCATGATGTAATCCTTTCTTACCAACAGGTCTTACACTGTGAGTTGTGGGCACTTTAGGGCTGACCCCTTTCGGCTACCTTCCGGATTTCAACAGGGCTCTTCTCTTAGCCCTACTTCGTTTAATCTGTATGTTGCCCTCTTAGCCAAGCTTTTCACGTCCTTTGGCTTCCAAGTACTGTCTTATGCTGATGATGCCCACATTATTGTCACAATATCTGATGACATACCTGAGGAAACTGAAAAACTCAAATGCTGTATGATTGATACCAGTAATTGAATGAAAGAGAATTGGCTAGAGCTGAATGCGGACAAGACGGAGATTCTGATCTCTGGAGAGAAAATGTCAGTATGGTTAGATTTGTGGTGGCCTGAGGTGTGCTGCCCCTTCCGGTTGCTGATGCTAAATATTACGAGTGATGATTGATACCTCCCTGTCCTTTGATATTTAGGCCAAAAGAGTTGAGAGCTCCTGTTTCTTTGTCATAAAAACTCTAAAGAAGGTATTCCCTCTTATACCAGCCAACTCAGAATCACAGTGGTGATCACGCTTATAACATCGTGCCTTGACTACCCCAATATCTTTTATTCAAAAATAAATAAAGCCACTCAACTTCAGTCTATTCAGTATGAGGTAGCTCATCTAGTACTGGACATTCCTAAATAACAGTCAACCAAAGAAGGTGCTTGACCTCTGTACTGGCTGCCAGTCATGAAGCGGGTAACCTTTAATGCCCTTTGTGTGGTCTACACTCCCCTTCACAGCCATGGGCCACTGTCTTTGGCAGCAGCCTTCCACTGGTACGCTCCCAACAGACAGTTGAGGTCTTCCTCACTTAGGAAGGTGGTAATTCCTAGGTTTTGTTAGGTTGGGGGTGCGCTCCTTTTAGGTCAACACCGCCAAGCTTTGGCCTACACTTCCTGCTCACATTGTGAGTCCAACCTCCCATGCTGCGTTTTGCAAGCAATAAATGTAGGAAAGTAACCTTTTTCTTGGCATGGTTACCCCCTTTTTCTGCCTGATGTCAGTGTGCTTAACTGTATTCACTGGGATCCTGCTAACCATGACCCTAGTGAATATGCTCTCTCTCCCTTAAATGTGGTTGTTGGCTACTGTAGGAAGTTGGCTCTGTATGCACTATTTCAAAGTAAGGAATAGTATGCACAGAGTCCAAGGGTTCCCCTTAGAGGTAAGATAGTGGCAAAAAGAGATAATTCTAATGCTCTATTTTGTGGTAGTGTGGTCGAGTAGTAGGCTTATCAACGGAGTAGTGTTAAGCATTTGTTGTACACACACAGGCAATAAATGAGGGACACACACTCAGAGACAATTCCAGGCCAATAGGTTTTTGTATAGAAAAATATATTTTCTTAGTTTATTTTAAGAACCACAGGTTCAAAATGTACAAGTAATACTTCAAAGGAAAGGTATTTCAGGTAGGTACTTTAGGAAATTTGAATTAGCAAAATAGCATATACAGTTTTCACATAAATGACATATAGCTATTTTAAAACTAGACTGTGCAATTTTCAACAGTTCCTGGGGGAGGTAAGTGTTTGTTAGTTTTTGCAGGTAAGTAAACCACCTATGGGGTTCAAGTTTGGGTCCAAGGTAGCCCACCGTTGGGGGTTCAGAGCAACCCCAAAGTTACCACACCAGCAGCTCAGGGCCGGTCAGGTGCAGAGGTCAAAGTGGTGCCCAAAACGCATAGGCTTCAATGGAGAAGGGGGTGCTCCGGTTCCAGTCTGCCAGCAGGTAAGTACCCACGTCTTCGGAGGGCAGACCAGGGGGGTTTTGTAGGGCACCGGGGGGGACACAAGTCAGCACAGAAAGTACCCCCTCAGCGGCACGGGGCGGCCGGGTGCAGTGTGCAAACAAGCGTCGGGTTCACAATAGAAATCAATGGGAGACCAAGGGGTCTCTTCAGCGATGCAGGCAGGCAAGGCGGGGGCTCCTCGGGGTAGCCACTATCTGGGCAAGGGAGAGGGCTACCTGGGGGTCGCTCCTGCACTGGAGGTCGGATCCTTCAGGTCCTGGGGGCTGTTGATGCAGTGCCTTTACCAGGTGTCGGGTCTTTGAAGCAGGCAGTCGCGGTCAGGGGGAGCCTCGGGATTCCCTCTGCAGGCGTCGCTGTGGGGGCTCAGGGGGGTCAACTCTGGCTACTCACGGTCTCGCAGTCGCTGGGGAGTCCTCCCTGAAGTGATTGTTCTCCACAAGTCGAGCCGGGGCATAGGGTGCAGAGTGCCAAGTCTCACGCTTCCGGCGGAAAACGCGTGTTGTTTCAAAGTTGCTCCTTTGTTGCAAAGTTGCAGTCTTTGGTGAACAGAGCCGCTGTCCTCTGGAGTTCTTGGTCCTTATAGACGCAGGGCAGTCCTCTGATGCTTCAGAGGTCGCTGGTCCCTGTGGAAAGCGTCGCTGGAGCAGTGTCTTTAGAAGTGGAGAGACAGGCCGGTAGAGCTGGGGCCAAATCAGTTGGTGTCTCCATCTTCTCTGCAGGATTTTTCAGCTCAGCAGTCCTCTTCTTCTTAGGTTGCAGGAATCTGAGTTCCTAGGTTCTGGGGAGCCCCTAAATACAGAATTTAGGGGGGTGTTTAGGTCTGGGAGGGCAGTAGCCAATGGCTACTGTCCTTGAGGGTAGCTACACCCTCTTTGTGCCTCCTCCCTGAGGGGAGGGAGGCACATTCCTATCCCTATGGGAGGAGTCCTCCATCTGCAAGATGGAGGATTTCTAAAAGTCAGAGTCACCTCAGCTCAGGATACGTTAGGGGCTATCCTGACTGCCAGTGACTCCTCCTTGTTTTTCTCATTATCTCCTCCGGCCTTGCCGCCAAAAGTGGGGCCGTGGCCGGAGGGGGCGGGTAACTCCACTAGCTGGAGTGCCCTGGGGTGTTGTAACAAAGGGGGCGAGCCTTAGAGGCTCACCGCCAGGTGTTACAGTTCCTGCAGGGGGAGGTGAGAAGCATCTCCACCCAGTACAGGCTTTGTTACTAGTCACAGAGTGACAAAGGCACTCTCCCCATGTGGCCAGCAACATGTCTGGTGTGTGGCAGGTTGCTAAAACCAGTCAGCCTACATGGGTAGTCGGTTAAGGTTCCAGGGGGCACCTCTAAGGTGCCCTCTGGGGTGTATGTTACAATAAAATGTACACTGCCATCAATGTGCATATATTGTCCTGAGAGGTTTGATACCAAACTTCACAGTTTTCAGTGTAGCCATTATGGTGCTGTGGAGTTCGTGCATGACAGACTCCCAGACCATATACTCTTATGGCTACCCTGCACTTACAATGTCTAAGGTTTTGCTTAGACACTGTAGGGGCATAGTGCTCATGCACTTATGCCCTCATCTATGGTATAGTGCACCCTGCCTTAGGGCTGTAAGGCCTGCTAGAGGGGTGACTTATCTATACCTGTAGGCAGTGTGAGGTTGGCATGGCACCCTGAGGGGAGTGCCATGTCGACTTAGTCTTTTTATCCCCACTAGCACACACAAGCTTGCAAGCAGTGTGTCTGTGCTGAGTGAGGGGTCCCCAGGGTGGCATAAGATATGCTGCAGCCCTTAGAGACCTTCCCTGGCATCAGGCCCCTGGTACCAGGGGTACCAGTTACAAGGGACTTACCTGGATGCCAGGGTGTGCCAATTGTGGAAACAAAAGTACAGGTTAGGGAAAGAACACTGGTGCTGGGGCCTGATTAGCAGGCCTCAGCACACTTTCAAATCAAAGCTTAGCATCAGCAAGGGCAAAAAGTCAGGGGGTAACCATGCCAAGGAGGCATTTCCTTACAGCTACTGTTCACCCACAATTGGCATACTGGTGACCCCTTATAAGTTCCTAAAATATGGTACATAGGTTCCCAGGGCATTGGGGTTCCATGGGATCCCTATGGGCTGCAGCATATACTTTGCCACCCAGAGGGAGTCCATGCAAAGTCTTCGGCAGGACTGCCATTGCAGCCTGCGGGAAAAGGTGAATGCACCCTTTCACTGCCATTTACACTGCACCAGGTCACTTATAAGTCACCCCTATAGCAGGCCCTTCAGCCTTGAGGGCAGCAAGCAGAGTACCTGTGTGTGAGGGCACCCCTGCACTAGCAGGTGTGCACCCACGACCTCCAGGACCATTATCCCGGACTTCGTGAGTGCAGGGACGCCATTTTACGCACGTACTGGACATAAGTCAACATCTATACCCAGCTACATAATGGTAACTGTGAACATAGGCATGTGTGGTATCAAACATGTTGGAGTTATACCCCAATGCTTTTGCAAGCATTGGTTGTATGATTCCATGCTCTCTGGGGGCTCCTTAGAGGACCCCCAGAATTGCTATTCCAGCCTTCTGAGGTTTTCCAGGCAGCTCCAGCTGTTGTCACCTCACAGACAGGTGTCTGCCCTCCTGTTGCTTGAAAAGTTCAAGCCCAGGAAGGCAGAACAGAGGATTTCCTTTCAGAGAGGGGTGTTACACATACTCCCTTTGGAAATCGGTGTTACAGGCTTGGGAGGGTTACCCTCCCCAGGCCACTGTAATTGCTTTCAAGGGCACATTTGGTACCCTCCTTGCATAAACCAGTCTACACTGGTTCAGGGACCCCCAATCCCTGCTCTGGTGCGAAACTGGAGAAAGGAAAGGGGAGTGACCACTCCCCTGTCCATCACCACCCCAGGAACGGTGCTCAGAGCTCCCCCAGAGGATGCCTGGGTTTTACCATCTTGGATTCCGAGTTGGCAGGGAACTCGGGGAGCATCTGAGTGACTAGTGCCAGCAGGTGACGTGAAAGGCCTTCCCTGATAGGTGCTTATCTGGTTAGGTGACCAATCCCCCTTTCAGGTCTATTTAGGGTCTCTCCTTTGGGTGGTTCCTCAGATTTGGATTGCAAGACTCCAGCAGGAATCCTCTGCACTCTCCACTTCGACTTCTCACTGAAGATACTGCATCTGGACCCTCCAGGAACTCTACAACCTGCAATAAAGAAGCAAGATGTCTTCTGCAACATTGTATCTCTGGCTCCTGCCAGCAACAGCACATGTTTCCCGGTTATACATCCTCTGAGGATAACCCGTATTCAGCCTGAACCAGAAGAGAGAAGGAATTTCCCTTGGGGTGAAGGAGTCACTCCCCTGCTTCAGCAGGCACAAACTGCAATCACGACCCGCTGCGTGGATCCCCTCTCCTGCTAAGCTGAGTGGATCCTGCATCACAGGAGGTGGACTGAAGTGGTCCAAATGGGCGTCACGTCCTACTGTCCAAATTTGGTGGAGGTAAGAGCTTGCCTCCCCACACAAGACAGTACCCCTGTGCACTGCATGTTTTGCAGCTGCCAAGGCTTGTTGGCATCCTTCCCCAAAGTCCTTTGTGCATCATGTTGCTACAGCCCCCAGCACTCTATCCTGCGACACACAGCTTACTGAATGGTTCTCCGGCAGTGTGGGAGCCTTTGTCGTCATCCTGTGTGGGCCTCTTTTGCACCTTCCTTGTCCCCGTACTGTGGGACTGCTGTGTGCGCTGCCTGGTCTTCTGTGGGCTCTCTGAGTTGCTGAGAGGCCCCTCTGACTCCCCCTCCTTGGGAGAGTCTACCTGGTCCTTCCTGGTACCACGCAGCACCATTTTCAGCTAGCCGTGAGCTTTGCATGTGCCAAGTCTTGTTGGCGGACTCCAGTGACGCAAACCAGACTGCAATCCTCCATCCGGTGCGGGACATCACCTGCATCCTTTAGGAACCCCGACTCTGTCTTCTTGGGTGCAGTACTGACTGTTCTTCTTCACCGGTGGTTCTTCTTTTGCATCTTCATCCAGGTTAGCAGGGGCTCCTGTTCTTCCCGGACTCTTCTGTGCTTTTTGGACTTGGTCCCCTTCTTTTACAGGTCCTCTGGTCCAGGAATCCACCGGTGGTGTCTCGCAGTCTCTTCTGATTCTTCCATAATCCTTCTTTTTGTTTCTGTGTGTGTTCTAGGAAGCGTACTGTGATTCATGTCTGCTTTCCTGGTCACTGAGGTGGGTTCTAGTACTTACCTTTGGGGTTTTCTAGCACCCCCTAGCCACCCTCTGCACTCTACACTTTCCCAGGTGGGGGACTGACTTTCAGATTCCATTATTTTAGTATATGGTTTGCTCTCCCCCTCGGCCTATTTCTAACTATTGTGATTTTCACTAATTGCACTGATTTCTAACCGTTTATATGCCTATTTCTGCAAACTAGTGTTTATAATTTGTGTATTGCTTACCTCCTAAGGGAATATAGTCTATATGGTATTTTTAGTATTAGTGTCAGCAAATAAAGTACCTTTATTTTTGTAACACTGAGGCCCTCATTATGACCCTGGCAGTCTTTTGACCGCCAGGGTAAAGGTGGTGGTTCCACCGCCATCAGGCTGGCGGTGAAGACTGCCACACTATGAGTCTGCCAACCCGCCACAACTCCACTTATGCTGGCAGAGCGGTCGGAGCCTCTGGGCCGGAGATGAGTAACTCCAACCCACCTTTCCACCAGGGTTTCCATGGTGGTAGCACCGCCACGAAAACCCTGGTGGAAATGATACCGGTTACAGGGAATTTCTTCCCTGCCACTGGTATACAACTCCCCCACCTCCCATGCAAGCACAATCTCCCCCACCATGCAGAGCCACCCCACCCCACCAACAAGTAGAGCGACCCCCACCCTGCCAACAAGTATGGCGACCCCCTCCCTGCATACATGCACATGAACACAGACCCCCACACTCACCACGCATACACTCATTCACCTACACTTACATACACGCATTCACTCACACACATTCATACTCGCATTCACCTCAGCACTCATACACACATTCAACCACACAGGCACACACCCATCCAAACATGCATCCAAACATGCTTACACACACGCAGACAAACATGCAAACACGCATTCACCACAACACACATACTCACACACACAGACACATATGCATACACACACTCACTTCTACATTCAGACATGCATACAACCATGCATTCACACATTCATGCACACATGCAGACAACACACACTCACACTCGCACACACAACAATCCCCCCCTTCCCAGTCGCATGATCAATTTATCTGGTCTGGGGAGGTGGACGCCCGGCAGGGAATGGGAAGGGGCTCTTCCACCGCCGGCAGCACCCTGCCATCAGGACCCAACAGGCTGTATTATTGCACATAATACGGCGGGTGGTGTCCTTCTGGCGGGGTGGGGCCGGTGATAGAACCGCTCCAGCACCAAATGTGGTGGGAATCCAGCAGTTTTCATAATATTGTGGGCAGAGGACCACCACTACTGGCGGTCTTCTGGTGCCTGTGGCTTTGGCGGTCTTCAAGTAAGGCCGCCAAAGACATAATGAGGGCCTGAGTGTTTTCTTTCATGTATGTTAGTAAGTGTGACTACAATGGTATTACATGAGCTCTGCATGTCTCCTAGAAAAGCCTTGGCTGCTCATCCACAGCTACCTCTAGAGAGCCTGGCTTATAGACTCTGATTACACTACACTAATAAGAGATACCTGACCTTGTATAAGCTGTAAGTACCATAGGTACCCACCACACACCATTCCAGCCTCCTACATTGGTGGTGCAGCGGTGGGATAAGTGCTTGCAATTGCCTTATCACTTTGTCACCTGGTGCTTTCCTGAGGAAAGACCACTCCAAACCTTGAGGTATACATAGTATCTAGTGCAGAAAACTAGTCTCTAAACTTATTTCTAAGAGACTAGGAGTTAGCTAGGTTAGGTACACCCTACACTATCCTAACAAACACCATGTCTACAGCTGGACATAGCTCTGAGGTCATAGAGGCTCCTTATGAGAACCTGACCTTCAAGGAATTGAAGGGGCTGTGTGCAGAGAAAAAGTCAGAAATGGGGAGGAACCATAACAAGAGTCTTCTCTTGGGCCTTCTCCTCCAGGATGACCAGGATCATGCTGGTAGCCCACTGACGTAGAGGAAGAAATTCTAGGCCTGCGGGAGGGTTCCTCAAAGGATCACAACATTCCTAGCAGACCAACTAGCATAGCTGGTAGTGGGAAGGGAAGTCACACTGGTAGGGCTCCTTTCACACCCAGAGGTCAAGTAGAGAGGGTCACCAAACCTAGTAATAGATCCACCTCTGTTCATTCTCACATCACTTCAGTATCTGAATGATCACACTGCACAACTCCAGGGGATGACTCTATAGGTAGAGCGCTCAAGAAACTGACACTGGAGGAGGCCAGGCTGAGGCAGCAGCAGCAACACTTAGCCCTAGATAGGGAGGCCTTGGCAGTGGAGAGAGAAAAACAGGGTTTGGGATTAGCACCCCATGGTGGCAGCAGCAGCTCAGATTTCAGGGATTACAGAGTCAGGGAGGACTCCTTGGATTGCAGAAACATGCACAAAATTGTTCCCCCATACAAGGGGATGATATTTACAAGTGGTTTGCTGCACTTGTCAGGGTCTGTAAAGTTCAGAGCACTCCTCAAAAGCAGTGGGCTGCTTTTCTCTGGTTGTCCTTCTCTGACAGGGGGAGGGATGGACTTCTCACTGTCAGAGAGGAGGATGCAGACAATTACAACATTCTGAAAACTGCACTCTTAGATAGTTTTGGTCTCACAACTGAGCAATATAGAATCAAGTTCAGGGAGACCAGAAAGGAGGCCTCACAAGATTGGCTTGACTTTGTGGACTGTTCTGTTAAAGTTTTAAAAGGCTGGTTACATGGCAGTAAAGTGTCTAACTATGAGGGCTTGTATAATCTATTACTGAGAGAGCATATTTTGAATAATTGTGTGTCAGACTTGTTGCACCAGTACTTGGTAGACTGAGATCTGACCTCTCCCCAAGAATTGGGAAAGAAGGCAAACAAATGGGTCAGAACAAGGGTGAGCAGAAAAGTTCATACAGGGGGTGACAAGTACAAGAAGAAGGATGGTAAGTCACATGACAAAGATGGAGACAAAGAAAAGAAAGAGTCTTCATTGGGCCCATAAACGTCTTCTGGGGGTGGGTGTAAATCCTCTTCATGCAACAATCAGAACAAAAAGCCTTGGTGCTAAATTTATAGAAACAAAGGCCATATGGCAGGAGACAGCTCCTGTCCTAAGAAAAGCACCAAACCTCCCACCACTACCACTCCCACTACTACAACTAGTACCCCTAGCTATAGAAGTGGTGGTGGGAAGACTAATGCTACCAATAATCAATCCAAGGTTGCAGCAGGGCTAACTCTGGGAAGTTTAGTAGGGGCTGGTTTAGTTAGGGAAACCACTGAGGCTGTTTTAGTCTCTGATGGTGGTATTGACCTTGCCACCCTTGTTGCTTGTTCCCTTAATTTGGATAAGTACAAGCAAGAACCCCTAATAAATGGTGTTGGTTGAGGCCTACTGGGACACAGGTGCCAGTGTCACCATGGTGACTGAAAAACTGGTGGCCCGTGAGCAACACCTACTTGGTCACCAGTACTAAGTGACTGAAGTCCACAACAATACTGTGAGCCACCCCACGGCAGTTATTGATCTCAGCTTGGGGGGGGGTTACTGGTAGTAAAAAAGTTGGAGTATCCACAGACCTACCTGTAGAGTGTCTACTAGGGAACGACTTGGAGACTTCAGCTTGGGCTTTTCTGGACATATCTTTGCTTTGACAAGGGCTCAGGCCAAGAAGCAAATAGAACAGGGAAACTTGGATCCTGAAACTATAGACTAAGAGCTTCTCAAAAAAGGGTAAAAAAGTATCCCCTATCCCTCCCTCCACTGATGATTCCCCCTTTGAGGAGGAGAAGTCTATTCCTTGAACAGAACCTACACCTGAATAACTTCAAGCTGACTCAGCTGAACTATTAGGTGCAGGGGTCCTATCAGGGAGGAGTTAAGTGTGGCTCAACAGACTTGTCCCACACTTGAGGGATTGAGACAGAAAGCTGTCAAACAGGAAGCAGGGGATGTCAGTGGCACCCACCAGGGTGAACTGGGAAAACAACCTTCTGTATTCGGAACCAAAACCTGGTGCCACCAGAATATTGGTCATCCCTCTGCAATACAGAGAGTTTTTCTTAACCTTAGCCCATGACATTCCCCTGCTGGTCACCTGGGGCAAAGCAACACTTGGGACCGACTGGTACCCTACTTTAACTGGCCCCATATGTCAGACAACACAAAGGAGTTTTGTCTCTCCTGTGTCACCTGTCAAGCCAGTGGCAAGGCAGGTGGCACTCCAAAGGCCCCCCGAATTCCACTTCCAGTGTTTGGGGTACCCTTGGAAAGGGTAGGGGTTGACATTGTTGGCCCCCTTGACCCTCCCACAGCTTCTGGAAACAGATTTTTTCTGGTGGTGGACCACCATGCCACCAGGTATCCAGAAGCTGTACCTCTTAGGACCACTACAGCTCATGCAGTGGCCAAGACCCTCCTGGGAATCTTTTCCAGGGTGGGTTTCCCAAAAGAGGTTGTATCAGACAGAGGTAGGAACTTCATGTCTGCATACTTAAAAGCAATGTGGGAAAGAGTGTGGTGTAACCTACAAATTCACCACACCTTACCATCCCCAAACAAATGGGTTGGTTGAGCGTTTTAACAAAACACTCAAAGGTATGATAATGGGACTCAATGAAAACCTCAGGAGGAGATGGGATGTGCTGTTACCATTCCTCCTCTTTGCCTACTGGGAGGTACCCCAAAAAGGAGTGGAATATAGCCCCTTTGAACGCCTCTTTGGTCACCCTGTTAGGGGTCCACTTGTTCTTGTGATGGAGGGTTGGGAGCAACTCCTGAAGCCCCCTAAACAAGACATAGTGGATTATGTACTTGGCCTCAGATCAAGGATGGCTGAGTACATGAAGAAGGCCAGTAAGAACCTTCAGGCAAGCCAAGAACTGCAAAAGCAATGGCATGACCAGAAGGCTGTCCTGACTGTGTACCAACCATGGCAGAAAGTGTGGGTCCTGGAGCCTGTGGAACCCTGAGCACTCCAAGACAAGTGGAGTGGACCACACATCATAGTGGAAAAGAAGGGTGAGGTACCTTAGTAGACCTTGGCACTCCAAGAAGTCCCCTCAGAGTACTTCATGTGAACTGCCTAACGCCCTACTATGACATGGCTGACTTAACCCTGCTCATGGCCACTGATGAGGGTCAGAAAGATGATAGTGACCCTCTCCCTGACCTCTTTTCAAATTCTGCAGCTGATGGCTCAGTTGAGGGGGCAGTCTTAGTAGATTGCCTTACTGGGTCTCAAAAGGAAGGCTGCAGAAATCTCCTGGGACAGTTCTCTGAACTGTTTTCCCTTACATCTGGTCAAACCACTTGGTGTGAACACACCATTAATACAGGGGACAGCCTACCTGTTGAGAGTAAAATCTACAGCCAATCTGATCATGTAAGGGACTGCATCAAAGCAGAAGTGCAGAAGATGGTTGACCTCAGAGTCATTGAGCACTCAGAGAGTCCCTGGACTAGCCCAGTGGTGCTGGTCCCAAAACCACACTCTCAAAATGGGACAAGAGAGATGAGATTTTGTGTTGACTGTAGAGGGCTCAATACAGTAACCAAAACTGATACTCATCCTATCCCCAGGGCAGATGAGCTCATAGATACACTGGCATCTGCCAAGTATCTTAACTCCTTTGACCTTACTGCTGGCTGTTGGCAGATTAAGGTGGTCATTATGAACACGACGGGAAACACAGCTGACTGCCGTGGCGACAGTGAACAGAAGACCGCCATTGGTGGCGAACAGAAACCTGCCATATAATGATGCTAAAAACAGAAACCTCCAAAAATTCTGCTACCTCCAGCCACCACCAGGGCCCTTGATGGCGGAAAGGCTGCACACCCAACCCCGCCACCACCAAGCACACAAATCCCCCGCCCTCCAAATAATGATGCACAAATCTCTGCGGCGGATAGTGGATGTCGAACGACCATTGGTGGTACAGACCACCGCAGCCAGCAAGTGGACCCAACAGCAAGAAATGCACACACAAGTTTAAAACCCACACACCTGACACACATCCACAACACTATAAAACACTTACATACACACCCCACAATCTTTTGCAATGCCATTAGCACAACAGATATTGACAACACTACACACATACACTGAACTCAACATTACACAAGACACACACCCAACCACACAACAGCACCATCACCAAAAATCCTACAACGCACCTCCCACAACACACACCATGGCACTCCCTAAGCGCCCCTGCTTTACAGATAGGGAAGCTAAGAACAATGGTGGACGAAATACTCAAGGTCGAGCCACAAATCTTCGGAGCACAGGTCCAGCACACACCCATCACCAAGAAGATGGAGTTATGGCAGACAATAGTGAACAAGGTCAACACAGTGGTAAACCATCCACGCACGAGGGATGACATCCGCAAGAGATGAAACGACCTGCGCGGGAAGGTAAGGTCGATGGCATCCAGGTACAACATTGCGGTCCAGAAGACTGGGGGAGGACCCCCACCTACAACCCCTGACTATACCGACTGGGAGGAGCAGGTACTGGCTATCCTGCACCCAGAGGGCCTCACTGGACTCACTGGAGAAATGGACTCAGGTAAGTCATCTACAATTACTTTATATCCACCGCACCTGCAATGCATGTACCACCCCACCCCTCCAACTACCACCAGGACCACATCCCCACCCAGGCCACAATCACTACATCCATTCACCCTGCATGCCCACAAACCCACCAACAGGCCCACATCCCTCCCCCTGTGCACAGCCACCTACCCATGCAAGGAATCACAGTGGTACAGCACCACCCACAATGCACTCCACATCCCATGCAAAATGTAATGGCAACCCCACAGTTGGTCCCTGTGTGGCCCAACAGGTGAATACACAGCACAAAATAGGGCAGAGCTGTGCATCCTCATTCGAATTATTACTTGTAACATACACGTCTATTCCAACCAAAAAAGGCACCACCACCCATGCCACCCTAACGGAAAGGCCAAGGAGTGCCAGCACCCCACATGGAGACAGAGGCCCCACTCAGGACACTGGAGAGGGAAGTGTGGACTATGAGGAATACCCTGGCCCATCACACAGTCTTGGACTGTCACCTTCCAGCAGCCCCATCCAGGAAACCACTGACACCCCTATCACCCAGCCACCAACATCAGCTCAGGCCAAACGACCCCACACCAGTGTCTCCAGGCCACAGACTGGCGGATCACAAGTACAGAGGCCAGAGTTACCACCTACTAACAGGCAGGATGATGATTGCCCCAGTGCAAGGGGGACTGCCAGACCTGTGCAGGGTACACAGGCACAGGGGGCTAGGCCCAGTGAGAGGGCATCAGTGGCCTAGGGGGGTAGGCCAAAGAATGGATGCTGCAGCCCAGGAGGTGATCTCAGAGGTCCTGGGAGCATACCGCCATACACAAGACAGAATGGGCCAGAACCTGGCTACCCTGGAGCAGAGTCAAAGGCTGCAGATAGCCCAACATCAAGAGACCATGGAGCAATGGAAACAACTTAATGCCACCATGGCCACTATTGCAGGGGGGCTGCAGCGCCACAAACTAACCCAGCCTGAGACCCCCAGAAACCTGGAAGCCCCTACCATTGCCCAGGACACAGACCAGCCCTCAACATCAGCAGCCGCAACTGGACTAGTGGCACTGGCAAAGGACACACAGGAAACCAGCACCCCTACCGGTGCAGCCCAGCACCAGACCCTCAAACGGTCCATCAGACCCAGATATGGCACAGGAACACCTGCCAAGACCAAGGCCCCCACTAAGAAGTGACTCTGATATGGACTGTCTCCCAAGTGTACCACTGTGCCACCATCCTCACCCGCCAATAACAACTTAACAACTTGCAAGGAACATATGGACGTATGCCTACTGCCACCAATAGCTGAGCCATGTACCTAGTATGGACATCCACCATTAGCCCACTCCCTATCACTGTACAGCACAGCAATGCATTTGTGACACCAAATAAAACACATTTACACCAATTCGTATGTCCCCTGTCATTATGTAGAATCAACTGTAAATGTGAATGCATGTGCCAGTCAATTCCATAATGAGACCTTTATTGCAGGAACGGTACCCCACGCACAACATTGTCTGGAGTGAACCAAAATGTACACCATGTATGTTTCCATGGCACCTGCCACCTAATCCTTCAGGTCACAGTGACTACAGACCCACATCACCAAAAACATAAGTCAGACAGAAATGATGCAGGGCAGACAACATCAGTCAACAGTACCCCATAGTCACTGAAAGTATAGTTGGATCAGCTGGTTCCTGGAGTGGACATCTTCCCACTCTTCATCCTCACTATCACTCTCATCCCCTCTCAGAGGTAGCAGGTCTGGATGTACAGCACCCTCCTCCTCTAGTACGGTGATAGCTCTCCTCACAGCCACCTAGTGCAGCATACAGCAGGCCACCACTTTTCTACACACCTTCTCAGGGCCATAGCACAGGGAACTCCCAGAGAGATGGAGGCAACTGAATCTAGCCTTCAGGAGACCAATAGTGCACTCAATCACCCTCCCAGTACGTCCATGGGCCTCATTATAATTCCTCTCTGCATCTGTCCTGGGATTTCTCACAGGTGTCAGGAGCCATTGCATGTTGGAGTAGCCAGAATCACCTGCAAAAGTGGTTGAAACAGGACTGTAGCAAACTGCCATTACTTGCAGACAGCCTGGCTGTCAGCTATGTACTGATCCAGTGTCACACACACTTACCTATTAGCCATCCTCTGTCCCCTTGTATTTGTTACATCATGTGTGGCACACTGCTGTTCCTCAGGACAAAGGAATCATGAACTGATCCTGGAAACATGGCATTGACATGTGAGATGTACTGGTCAGCAGTACACACCAATTGTATGTTCATTGAGTGGAAGTTCTTCCTGCTCCTGTACACTTGTCTATTTACTCTTGGGGGTTAAGGGCTATGTGGGTGCCATTGATTGCACCTATCACATGGGGAATGTTAGCAAAGGCATAAAAGTCAGACTTGATGGCAGGGAGTTCAGCCCTTTGGGGAAACTTGACATATGTCTGCAGGTGTTGTACAAATGCATCAACAAAGAGAGGGACTGGGAGGTTAATGGTCCAGTGTACGGTCTCCCTAATACCTAAATATACAAAAACAAGTGTACACTGTTCCAAAGACGAAGAAAACTAGGGGGACAATAATGTTCAGGAGCAAGAGCCCTCACACATCCAAGAGGATGTCATGCTTCATCATCGGGTAGCTCCTCGTCAGACCGGCGCTGCAATGTCTGACGGGCTCCCCGTATAGGGGGCTCTTTGCCGGAGATCTTTATAGGTGGCTGCCGTAGTAGAGGGCACTGCAAGACCTAGTATCACGGTCAGGCACTATTCATGGCAGGAGAGTGACTAATAAAATTAGTTCCCAGTCCTAATGGGGCACATACATTTAATAGATCGAAAGATAAGACTAGGACAAAGATTAAAAACATAAGGAAAGTGTAATGTGAGAAATAATGCTCAACCACTTTCTACCTAGTGTTAGAGCTGGGAAAATTATCGCAGGTCTCCTGGGACATGGTCAACATGTTTCGCGTACAGTGGTCTAACAAGATCCTATGACGCTTCTTGAGGACCAATTGATAACAAAACTTCTCCTGTCTATATTACAGAAAGTTTGCGCAATTGAAATCGTCAAACAAATACATGCAGTCACTTACATTGAAGTTCACGGTTTGTCAAAAAATATAACGGCCGCCCATGCCTTGTTATATGGGGAGCCCCTTGGGAAGTAGCATGCCGAAAGCGGTCACTATTAGTATGTGCCGGCAATCCACAGGGAAACCTACCCTGGCGTGCTGTCCCGTATTTATCCAGGAATTTGGACAGGATGAGGCTAAACATTGGCTGTGAGAAACCTGCACCCATGCCCACTGTCACCTGAAATTAGCCTGTAGCCAAAAAATGGAGTACAGAGAGCACTTGCACTTCAGTAGGGGTGGCACGCTGATTCCAATTAGCCAGTCTCAGGACAGGATCCAGTAATCCACATAGGTCATGGATTGCTGTACGATTGAGTCTGTAGGTGACAATGATGTGACGTTCCACCATGGTATCCAAATCAACAAGAGGTCTGTACACAGATGGGGCCCTCCCTCCCCACATGGGTCTGTACCTATGGGGAGGAGAGAACACATATGAGGGAACCTCATACACAGGCAAAACATGTTGTAAAAGAATAACTGCTGCACAATATGTAGGTTAGACAGACAAGCGATGGATGATGTACTACATTGGGGACATGTATTCAGTGATATCTCCAGACTGACTGATGTGAGGAACAGACACTCATGTGGGCAGGTGACTAAGGGCTGGGATTCATAGGGCCTGAATGGGCTCCTGACCATGAATTATTTACATGATGCTAGCAAAATGACAGCCTCCTGCCATCCAGATATGTAGGAGTGGAAGTGATCTCATTCCGCTGGCAGTTGTTGTCATGTCGTAAGGCGGTGTTCACCGCCGTGCACCCATTCATTGGTTAACATGGTTGTCAATGGGGAACCAAATGGCACGAGTCACAGGGGAAAGGGCCCCGGCCTTCACCACAGAGGGGCTGGAAACGCTGGTGGACGGAGTCCTACCCCTGTATGCCAAATTATATGGGCGACCAGAGGAACAGGTGAGTAGACAGTTGCCTTGCATGGATGTGTGTGATGGTGGCGGGTGCCTGTATGCATGTGTGGTCGATATGAAACTGCACAGGCATAGAATATGTGGCAAGTACTGTGAGTGAGGTGGTGAAATTATCTTGTGAAGTGTCCATCCCATAGGGGACTGTAAGGAAATGGCTCCCTGTTGCAGTTACCCCCCCACTTTTTGCCTGATACTGATGCTGACTTGACTGAGAAGTGTGCTGGGACCCTGCTAACCAGGCCCCAGCACCAGTGTTCTTTCACCTAAAATGTACCATTGTCTCCACAACTGGCACAACCCTGGCACCCAGGTAAGTCCCTTGTAACTGGTACCCCTGGTACCAAGGGCCCTGATGCCAGATAAGGTCTCTAAGGGCTGCAGCATGTCTTATGCCACCCTAGGGACCCCTCACTCAGCACAGACACACTGCTTGCCAGCTTGTGTGTGCTGGTGGGGAGAAAATGACTAAGTCGACATGGCACCCCCCTCAGGGAGCCATGCCAACCTCACACTGCCTGTAGCATAGGTCAGTCACCCCTCTAGCAGGCCTTACAGCCCTAAGGCAGGGTGCACTATACCACAGGTGAGGGCATAGGTGCATGAGCACTATGCCCCTACAGTGTCTAAGCAAAACCTTAGACATTGTAAGTGCAGGGTAGCCATAAGAGTATATGGTCTGGGAGTCTGTCAAAAACGAACTCCACAGCTCCATAATGGCTACACTGAATACTGGAAAGTTTGGTATCAAACTTCTCAGAATAATAAACCCACACTGATGCCAGTGTTGGATTTATTAAAAAATGCACACAGAGGGCATCTTAGAGATGCCCCTGTATTTTACCCAATTGTTCAGTGCATGACTGACTGGTCTGTGCCAGCCTGCTGCTGAGAGACAAGTTTCTGACCCCATGTAGTGAGGGCCTTTGTGCTCTCTGAGGACAGAAACAAAAGCCTGCTCTGGGTGGAGGTGCTTCACACCTCCCCCCTGCAGGAACTGTAACACCTAGCAGTGAGCCTCAAAGGCTCAGACTTCGTGTTACAATGCCCCAGGGCATTCCAGCTAGTGGAGATGCCCGCCCCCTGGACACAGCCCCCACTTTTGGTGGCAAGTCCAGGAGAGATAATGAGAAAAACAAGGAGGAGTCACTGGCCAGTCAGGACAGCCCCTAAGGTGTCCTGAGCTGAGGTGACTCTGACTTTTAGAAATCCTCCATCTTGCAGATGGAGGATCCCCCCAATAGGATTAGGGATGTGCACAAAGAGGGTGTAGCCACCCTCAGGGCTAGTAGCCATTGGCTACTAACCCCCCAGACCTAAACACACCCCTAAATTGAGTATTTAGGGGCTCCCCAGAACCTAGGAAACTAGATTCCTGCAACCTAAGAAGAAGACTGCTAAGCTGAAAAACCCTGCATAGAAGACGGAGACACCAACTGCTTTGACCCCAGCTCTACTGGCCTGTCGCCCCACTTCTAAAGACACCGCTCCAGCGACCCTCTCCCCAGGGACCAGCGACCTCTGAAGCTCAGAGGACTGCCCTGCATCTAGAAGGACCAAGAACTCCAGAGGACAGTGGCTCTGTTACCAAAGACTGCAACTTTGTAACAAAGGAGCAACTTTAAAACAACACCCGTTTCCCGCCGGAAGCGTGAGACTTGGCACTCTGCACCCGAGGCCCCCGGCTCGACTTGTGGAGAACAATCACTTCAGGGAGGACTCCCCGGCGACTGCGAGACCGTGAGTAGCCAGAGTTGACCCCCCTGAGCCCCCACAGCTACGCCTGCAGAGGGAATCCCGCGGCTCCCCCTGACCGCGACTGCCTGCTTCCAAGAACCCGACGCCTGGTAGGGACACTGCACCCGCAGCCCCGAGGACCTGAAGGATCCGACCTCCAGTCCAGGAGCGACCCCCAGGTGGCCCTTTCCCTTGCCCAGGTGATGGCTACCCCGAGGAGCCCCCCCCCTTGCCTGCCTGCATCGCTGAAGAGACCCCTTGGTCTCCCATTGATTCCTATTACAAACCCGACGCTTGTTTGCACACTGCACCCGGCCGCCCCGTGCCGCTGAGGGTGTACTTCCTGTGTGGACTTGTGTCACCCCCGGTGCCCTACAAAAACCCCCTCGTCTGCCCTCCGAAGACACGGGTACTTACCTGCTGGCAGACTGGAACCGGGGCACCCCCTTCTCTATTGAAGCCTATGCGTTTTGGGCACCACTTTGACCTCTGTACCTGACCGGCCCTGAGCTGCTGGTGTGGTAACTTTGGGGTTGCTCTGAACCCCCAACGGTGGGCTACCTTGGACCCAAACTTGAACCCCGTAGGTGGTTTACTTACCTACAAAAACTAACAAACTCTTACTGCCCCCAGGAACTGTTGAAAATTGCACTGTGTCTAGTTTTAAAATAGCTATATGTGATTTATGTGAAAACGGTATATGCTATTTTGCTAATTCAAAGTTCCTAAAGTACCTACCTGCAATACCTTTCATTTGAAGTATTACATGTAGATCTTGAACCTGTGGTTCTTAAAATAAACTAAGAAAAGATATGTTTCTATACAAAAACCTATTGGCCTGGAATTGTCTTTGAGTGTGTGTTCCTCATTTATTGCTTGTGTATGTACAACAAATGCTTAACACTACTCCTTTGATAAGCCTACTGCTCGACCACACTACCACAAAATAGAGCATTAGAATTATCTCTTTTTGCCACTATCTTACCTCTAAGGGGACTCTGTGCATACTATTCCTTACTTTGAAATAGTGCATACAGAGCCAACTTCCTACAGGGACATATAGTCAGCTGTATCATATGGACATATCCTGAACTCTGTTTTCTGTGTGTCCCATACAGGTCAGCGCCCATCAGGCCATCGCCAGGGAGGTGTGGACCCTGGGGGTCTACAACCAGTGAAGCACCCACTGCAGGAAGCAGTGGGAGGACCTGAGGCGCTGGCCCAGGAAGACCTGCAAGGCCCAGCTGGGGAAGGCCTCCCAATGAGGAAGGGGTGCCCTTTGGACCCTGACACCCCCTAATGTGCAGCATTCTGGCGGTGGCATATCCAGATTTGGATGGGCACTTGATCCTCTTTGATGGATGTTTGGGATGCTTTTGTATGTATGCTGTCTGGTGCCAGGAATTCTGACAGGTGACTACCAGCAGTCCTGCCCCCCCATGGGTACGGAGATGATTTGGGCAGGTTTAACAGTTCCTCAGGTCCTTGTGTCATGTGGGGAATTAGTTGTATGCTGGGGTAGTGGCCACTAGTCAGGGGCATAGTCATGACATTAGTTGTAGGTGCTGCGTGTAGGTGTGTAAGCTGGGTGGAAGTGTGTGTGCACCAAGTATGTACATCCATTCAGGTATTTCCAGATTTCACTCATGTTTTGTCTCCCCACCCCTGTGCTCTTGTGTTCTTTGTGTACATCAGGGGAGTGGGGATGCAGCAGCCCACAGTTCCAAGGAGGCAGAGTCTACCGACACGAAGGGGACCAGTGGGTTGGAGGGCGAGGGGAGTACCATGGGGGAGGCAACTATCACTGGCGGTAGTGACTCTGATACCTTCTCCGATGGGAGCTCCCTGGTGGTGGCGGACCCTAGTGGGCCCACCCATTCTGTGTCATCTTCCGCCACTCCCATACCATCACCGCCCTCCCAGTTGCGGCCCACCCAGTTGCCCGGGCCCGCTCACCCAGAAGGGTGGGCGTCTCCTTTGCCCCAGGCACCTCATCTCCTGCCCCAGTCAGCCATGCTGCCCTCACGAAGGAGGCTAGTGACCTCCTGAGGACCATCTCATTAGAGCAGACAACCATCGTGAATGCCATCCGGGGGCTAGCATCCCAGATGCAACATTGCAATGCCTACCTGGAAGGAATTCACAGTGCCATGTCTGGCCTACAGAGATCTTTTCAGGCTCTGGCCTCCTCTTTGACGGCAGCCAGTGTCCCTGGTCTTTCTGCCCCCCCTCCAACCACCTCTACCCCTTCCAACACCCCACTCCTTTCACCTATCCCAAACACATGTTCAGACAGCCATGCACACATCTCAAAACACAAGAAGCACACACGGAAACACAAGCACCACACTTCCCACCACAAGCTTACACCCAGCCAACATACAAAGGCACACATGACAACATCCACTTCCCCAGTGTGTCCACCTCTCCCGCCTCCCTGTCTGTCACCTCAACATGCACACCCACAAGCACTGCACCCTCATTCACTGTTGCTGGCCCAATCCTTGCAGTCACCACATCAGACATCCAGTCATGCACCCCAGACACCACACCTGCACTCACCAGAACAACATTGACTGTCACATGCAGCACACTTACCAGACCAACAGACACCCAGACAACATCCATTTACACTAGCAGCTTGTCTTGTCTCACTGTGTCAACCCCCCCTCCTCCCAAAACACTCAAACGTTCCCAGACACCCACCCAACATACATCCAACACACCTCAGCATACTGTACAGGCACCTGCATCCACGTCCAGCACACCTACACCAGTTACAAGCACTCTGGGGGTTATTCTAACTTTGGAGGAGGTGTTAATCCGTCCCAAAAGTGACGGAAAAGTGACGGATTTACCACCAGCCGTATTACGAGTCCATTATATCCTATGGAACTCGTAATACGGCTGGTGGTATATCCGTCACTTTACCGTCACTTTTGGGACGGATTAACACTCCTCCAAAGTTAGAATAACCCCCTCTGTCTACCTCCACTCCCACACCTTCCTCCATGTCCACCCAAACTGCGCCTAAAAAGCTTTTCCTGTCCATGTTGACCTATTCGAACCCAGTGGCCCACCCCGTCTTGTCCCTAAAGGTGCCCACCTCCTTGCCCTGTCCACTCCTTCCACGTCAAAGTATGCCCCAGTCCACCCTTCCCATTCCTGTGCCCCTTCCCCAGAGAGGAAGAAGCCCCGTGCTGGCCCAGGTCCACCTGCCACCCCCCGGTCCAAGCCCACTTCCCCACCTTCCAAGGGCAAACCCAAAGCCCTTCCACCTCCAAAACGTAAGCTCAAGCCCCCTTGTCCTGACTTAAGACCCCACCCCCGTCACCCCCTGCTCCTGTTCCCTGAGGTGCCTGGCTGCCCCATTGATTCCCCTTTATGATGGAGTACCAAGTGCACATGTGGGAGTCATGTTCAGGCCATTTGGGCCCTTCAGGCTGTTACACATGGTCTAGCTAATGGCCTTATTTGGACATTGCAATTTTCTTTATTTATTAAAGTTTGTGTGCCCAGTGTTGCTGTTGGCACAATTTGGAGACGTAGTTCATTGTTTCATTGTGGGGGGGTGGTGTGCACAGGTGTGTACTTTGGCCAGGTTGTGTTGGCCTTGTGTCAGGTAAGTACCTCTTGTTCTGGTGTGTATGGCTTGTGATGGTGTGAGAGTTGGGAGTGTGTTGCGGGGTGGGTGGGGTCGATGGGATGGTATGTAACTGTGCCCTTTGCTCCCTTGTTTACTAGGTTGCAGTATTTACTGTTGTTGTCTTCGTCGGTGGTCACGTCGTGGAGGTATCTTGCAAGGAGCAGGACTGGCATTATTTGCAACTCTCTCTCCATGTCTGCTTCGGCGTGTTGTGTGTGCTTCCGGTGAGTGATTCCTTTTATTTGGTTTGTGTCCGCCACTGTGGTTCCCGCCCCGGAACTGATGGCGGTCTTGTGCTTTATTATTTCTTGGGAGGTTGGGGCCTTTCCGTCAGCCTGTGGGCGGCCTCTTCAGTCGCTGTCGACACTCCTATGCTGGCGGTGTGTGGATTTCATGCTGGCTGTTTCTCGTGTGCTTCATTATTTGGCGGTCTGGACCTCCAACCTGTTGGCAGTAGTTACCGCCGGCGGTGCGGTGTTTACCGCCATGTTCATAATGAGGGCCTAAGTTGTCAGAAGATGCTACACCTAAAACTGCATTCTCTACCTTTGGAGGGCACTACCAATTTACAGTAATGCCCTTTGGTTTGAAGAATGCACCTGCCACTTTTCAGAGGCTGGTGAACACAGTCCTCCATGGTTTGGAAGTCTTCAGTGCAGCACATCTAGATGATATAGCTGTCTTTAGGTCCACATGGAATGATTACCTGGTCCACCTCTGGAAGGTTTTGGAGGCCCTGGAAAAGGCAGGCCTCACTATTAAGGCTTCAAAGTGCCAGATAGGGCAGGGTAAGGTGGTTTATCTAGAACACTTAGTAGGTGGAGAACAGATTTAGCCACTCCTGGGAAAATACAAGCCATTTTGGATTGGACTCCCCCTACCACACATACCCAGGTCAGAGCCTTCTTAGGTCTCACTGGGAATTAGAGGAGGTTCATTAAGAATTATGTCTCCATTGTTGACCCTCTTAATGACCTAACCTCCAAGAAGATGCCTATAAAGGTATTATAGACAGTTGGCTGTCAGAAAGCTTTTGAGGGGCTAAAGCAGGCCATGTGTGCTGTACCTGTCTTAAAAAGCCCAAACTACTCTGAGAAGTTCATAGTTCAGACTGATGCTTCAGAGGTAGGGGATGGGGCAGTTCTCTCACAACTTAATAAAGAAGGTCAGGATCAACGAGTAGCTTTTATCTGCAGAAGGTTGACCCCCAGAGAAAAGGGTTGGTCAGCCATAGAGGCATACAGGGGGAAGCCTTTGCTGTGGTCTGGGCCTTGAAGAGGTTGAGACCATACCTTCTTGGTGCTCACTTCATTGTTCAGACAGACCACAAACCTCCCTCATGGCATAAACAGATAAAGGAGAAAGACCCACATTGTTATGGTGGCCCATTTACCTACAGGGTATGGGTTTTGCAGTGGAATTTAGACCTGGGAGTAACCACTCCATTACAGATGGACTCTCCAGATATTTCCATTTACACAAGGAAGACTCATCTGGGCAAAGTTAGCCTTCTTGTCCATTTGGGGGGGAGGGTGTGTAGAAAAGTACCCTCTTTCTTGGCATGGTTACCCCCTTTTTCTGCCTGATGTCAATGTGTTTGACTGTATTCACTGGGATCCTGCTAACGAGGATGTAGGAGGCTAACCTGGTTTGTAGTTGGTACTCATGGTACTTACACCTTATACCAGGTCCAATTATCCCTTATTAGTGAAATGTAGGCAGTGTCTAGAAGCCAGGATCTCTAGACATAGCTGTAGCTGAGCAGTCAAGGCTTATCTAGGAGACATGCAAAGCTCATGCAATACCACTGTAGTCACACAGTTTTAACACATATGAAAGCAAATGTTCAGTGTTACAAAAATAAAGGTACTTTATTTTGGTGACACAAATACCAAAAATACCATAGAGGCTATACTCCCTTAGGAGGTAAGTAATATGGAAATTATATGCACAAGTATGCAGAAATGTGAATAAAAAACAGTTAGAAAACAGTGTGATTAGTGAAAATTACAATAGTTAGAAATGGGTCTGGGGGAGCACAAACCATAAATTAAGAAAGTGGAATGTGAATGTCGGTTTCCCCGCATAAGCAAGTGCAGTATGTAGAGGGTCGCTGGGAGTACTAGAAAACACCAAACGTAAGCACGAGAACCCACCCCAGGTCCCAGGAAAGCAGGAGTAAATCACAGTCACTTTTCCAGAACACACAGAAACACAAGCAAGGAGATTATGCAAGAACCAGAAGAGACTTGGCGACACCAACAGTGGATTCCTGGACCTGAAGGCCTGTGGAAGAAGGGGACCAAGTCCAAGAAGCACATAAGAGTCCAGGGAGAACAGGAGCCCCTGCTAACCCAGATTAAGGTGCAAAAGAAGAACCACTGGTGAAGAATTACTGCACCCAAGAAGACGGAGTCAGGTTCCTGGTTGGCCCCATGCCAGATGGAGGATTGCAGTCTGGTTTGCGTTGTTGGAGTCTGCCAGCAAGCCCTGAAACACACAAAGCTCGCAGTTTGTGGAAAATGGCGCTGCCTGGGACCAGGAGGGACCTGGTAGGGACTCTACCAAGAGGTGGAATCAGTGGTGGCTGTCAGTAACTCAGAGAGCCCACAGAAGACCAGGCAGCGCACAGAGGAGTCCCACAGCATGGGGACAAAGGTGGTGCAGAAGGAGTCCTACACAGCACTGCTGGCACTGGCCTCTTAGATGCTCCCAGAGTTCCCTGCCAACCTTGGAAGCAAGATGGCAGAACCCAGGGACCCTATGGAGGAGCTGTGAGCACCACTCCTGGGGTGGTGATGGACATGGGAGTGGTCCCTCCCCTTCCCATTGTCTGGTTTCGCACCAGAGCAGGGACTGTGGATGCCTGAACTGGTGTGGACTGGTTTGTGCATGGAGGGCATCAAATGTGGCCTCCCTCTCCCAAAGGAAATCCTTTGTTCTGGATTTGTAGGTTTGATATCAGATCAAGCAGCAGGAGGGCAGCAACCTGTCTGAGGAGTGGCAGCAGCTTGGACTGCCTGGGAAACCCTGAAAGACTGATGGTAACAATGCTAGAGGTCCTCTAAGGAGCACCCAGGGTGCATGGAATCACACATCCAATACTTGCAACAGTATGATTCCGACATGTTTGATACCAAACATGCCAGGTTCGGAGTTACCATTTTGTATCTAGACATAGGTAAAGACCTATATCCAGTACACACGTAAAATGGCGTCCCCACACTTACAAAGTCCAGGAAAAAGGGCCTGGAGTTTGTGGGGGCACCTCTGTTAGTGCAGGGGTGCCCTCACACACAGGTACCTGCACCCTGCCCTCTGGGCTGCGAGGGCGTACCATAGGGGTGACTTACAGTGACCTGGTACAGTGACCTGTAGTGAATGCTCAAAGGGCTATTATCAGTCAGGACTCATGAGCATGTGCCAGTTGTAGGATATAGCCATGGTCCCTGAAGTTAAGTAAGTGAGGCACAATTGGTCTGGCTTGTGATCTAGGCACCAAGGGCTGACCCTGAACCCTGTAAACTCTCTCCACAGAGAACAGACTTCCACAAACTACTGTGTTATCTAGAACCCCCACAAATCAGACATTGTTTAAGCAGAAGCACCCCTCAGCGTCCTCTACCAGCACCCAAAGGATCTCCACCTCCTTCTCCAGTCAGGCCAGCCTTTCCGCTTTATCCACCACTGTTGGATGAAGCTGGGCTGAAGTTGATTCCGCATCTGTGACCCTCTCAACCAGTTTGTTGTAGTTTGCCCTCAGAAGGCCCACGTCACTTACCACCACCTCAATTTTGTGCTACAGGGCTTCTTTTGTGTTCCGAATAGCTACTAAAATTGTGACCATGTGGGCCTCCAGGTCCATGCTAGCACCTGACTGCTCTCGGCCATCTGCTGCCCCCCCTTTCGCCAAAGCAGGGCCCTCCAGCTTAGTTTGCACCATCGCAAAGGACAGTCAGTCCAGGACCACACGCACCAACCAGTGTACCCACAAGCCACCAATAGTCCATGCAGCCAGCAACCGGTTCCTTGCCGGGCCCTACTCTCCAGACCATGTGAGTGGGGAGATGGGCCAACACAAAGTCACTAAGGCGGTCATTTAGAAAACCACCTACCACCGCTGGGACAGCCACCAAAATACTGCCACCGCGGCTATCATCCGTCCGTCAGATTATGATCACTGCCAGACTTCCTCCATAATAAGGGCGGAAATCTGGCAGTGATCAGACTGGCAAATGGTGGTAAGCTGATGTGCTACCATCAGCACCGCCACGGCAGTTGAACGCCGCCAGCCATATCATGACCTTTGATACGGCCCGTCTGTGTGTATGAATGGGTGTATGGATGAGTGTAAGTGAATGGGGGCTATGTGTAGGAATCGGAGGGGTGCTCAGGCCCTCATTACAACCCTGGCGGTTGGTGGTAAAGCAGCGGTAAGACCTACAACAGGCCGGCAGAAAACAATTGAATCATGACCATGGTGGAAACCGCCAACATAGACAGCCACTTTAACACTCCGACCGCCACGGCGGTACAAACAAACAGCATGGCGGTCACCGCCAACAGACACACCATTATGAGAGGCCAATCCGCCACCTTTTCCGGGGCGGATTCAACGCGAACAAAAACATGGCGGAAACAGGACTTGGAAGGGAAAACGCTCACCTCTACACACCCCAAGAGGGACCAGGACGCATGGAGCCAGAACTCCAAATTCTACCTGCCACTGTCTTCCTGCTCCTCTACCAGGAGCAAGACTGACGGCAGCGACCACCACGGTGAGTACTGCACCTATGACACAGGGGAGTGGGGAGGGAAAAGAGAGTGACACACACACACGCAACACACAACACCCCCACCCACACCCACAACAACATACACATAAATACATTTTGAAACATTACATTTACACTCCCCTACCCCCTCTGGAAGAACGCAAGGACAAAAGGAAATGATTTGAACGATTGTAATCAGGAAAAATCCATTAGTAAAAAATATATATGCACTATTAACAAATATGTACACCAAGATTTTAAGTCCATGTACTGCACCTACATAGTCCGTGGACCACTGGGTCAAAAATGCGTGGGCGAGGCCCACACTCAATACCCAATACAAACGGAGAGAACACTACAGGGGCATCAGATCGAAATAAAACAGGCACCTAAGGGGGAAGGGAAGGGGGGCACCTCAGCCGGATGAGTGCATAACGACAGCTCAACGAGGGGGCTCCATGCCCATTGATGTATCTTGGGGACTGCAAAGCCACAGTCTCTCAAGTCTCTCCAGTGGGTGGTTTGCCCATTGCTTTATCCTGGGGAGTGCAAAGCCACAGTCTCTCATGTCTCTTAAGTGGGTGGTTTGCCCACTACTTAATCCTGGGGAGTGCAAAGCCACAGTCTCTCAAGTCTTTCCAGTTAGTGGTTTGCCCACTGCTTCATCCTGGGGAGTGCAAAGCCACAGTCTCTCAAGTCTCTAAAGTGGGTGGCTTGCCCACTGCTTCATCCTAGGGAGTGCAAAGCCACAGTCTCTCAAGTCTCTCAAGTCTCTCAAGTCTCTCAAGTCTCTCAAGTCTCTCAAGTCTCTCAAGTGGGTGGTTTGCCCACTGCTTTATCCTGGGGAGGTCAAAGCCACAGTCTCTCAAGTGGATAACAGTCTCCACTGGTTCTGGAGGGGGCTTTGTGCCCAGAGTGCTTCATCCTGCCAAGACTGAGGTAGTGGATGCCTTTCTCCACTGGTTCTGGAGGGGGCTTTGTGCCCAGAATACTTCATCCTGCTAAGGACTGAGGTAGTGGATGCCTTTTTCCACTGGTTCTGGAGGGGGCTTTGTGCCCAGAGTGCTTCATCGTGCCAGGGATTGAGGTAGTGGATGTATCTCTCCACTGGTTCTGGAGGGGGCTTTGTGCCCAGAGTGCTTCGTCCTGCCAAGGACTGAGGTAGTGGATGTGATACTCCACTGGTTCTGGAGGGGGCCTTGTGCCCAGAGTGCTTCATCCTGCCAAGGACTGAGGTAGTGGATGTGATACTCCACTGACAGTGGACCAACATGGAAGCTGTCCAGGCCCCTGGAACTGACCACCAGCCACGTACAACTGACCACTGGGGATGGCAGCCATGGCTGCAGTGGTGCCACTGGCACTGGATGTAGCGTGGCCGCTGGCGGTGCTGGCGGCGGCCTTAGTATCGGCAGTGCTTGCGGCACCCATTGGGCAGCGGTGCTGGTGGGTGGCTCAGTGAGCGTGCTGCTGGCGGCGGTGTCCTGGGCAGCGGTGCTGGTGGGTGGCTCAGTGAGCGTGCTGCTGGCAGCGGTCTCCTGGGCAGTGGTGCTGGCGGTTTGCTCAGTGAGCGTGCTGCTGGCAGCGGTTTCCTGGGCAGCAGCGCTGGTGGGTGGCTCAGTGAGCGTGCTGCTAGCATTGGTCTCCTGGGCAGCGGTGCTGGTGGATGGCTCAGTGAGTGTGCTGCTGGCGGCGGTGTCCTGGGCTGCGGTGCTGGTGGGTGGCTCAGTGAGCGTGCTGCTGGCGGCACCACTGTTCCGGTGATGTGGTGGCTGAGGTGCTGGGTTGGGACCTGGAAAGGCAGGTCCTAGGGGATGGAATGGGTGGGGAAGGTATAGGGAAGAGGTCAAGGTTTGACAGGAAAAGTTTTTTAGACACACTGGGACGGGTAGATGGGGGGGGTTTGGGAGTGGAGGAAGAGGTAGTGGTTGTAGGAGGTGTTCGTTTGCTGACTTAGGGTGAAGGTGCATGGGCTGGAGGCTGTCGTGAGGTGGATGGCTGTTGGGTGGGTCTGTGACTGCGTTTGTGTAGTTTGGGAGGTGGGCTCACAGACACACTGGGAGAGGACACAGGGGATGTGTGAATGGCAGTGGGGTGGTGAGTGCACGTGAGCGGTGTGTGGTGATGGGTGTGCTGGTGATGGATGTAGTGGCTGAAGATGTAGTGCATGCAGGTGTGAGTGGAGATGTGACAGGGAGGGAGGAGGGAGAAGTGGAGGAGGGGGACACAGTGGAGGCAGTGGCTGTTGGTATGTCTGCATGGGTATGATGCTTGTGTGAGTGCCTGTGGGATGTGCGGTGCTTATGTTTGCCAGAGCTACCCTTGTGTGTTGAGGTGTGTGCATGCTGGTCTGATGGTGTGCTTGGGATAGGCTGAGGTACTGGGGATTGGGTCTGGGTGGAGGAAGTTGGAGGGGGAGGCTAGACACAGGGACAATGGCTGCCATCATTGCTGAGGCCAGAGTCTGAAAAGCTCGCTGTTGGGCTGCCTGACCAGAATGAAGGCCCCCAGGTATGCATTTGTCTGTTGCGACTGCCCCTCTACTCCCTGGATGGCATTCAGAATGGTGGACTGCCCAACAGTGAGGGATCTCAGGAGGTCAATGGCCTCTTCACTGAGGGCAGCAGGGCTGACTGGGGCAGGGGCTGAGGTGCCTGGGGCGGAGGAGATGCAAACCCTCCTGGGTGAGCGGCCATGGGACAAACGCTGAGGGGCTGCTGGGTGTGTGGTGCTGGTAGGGGGGGTGGCGGCTGTACCTGTAGATGCAGTGGGCACAGAGGGGCCCGCCACCGCAAGGGAGCTCCCATCAGAGGAGGAGTCGGTGTCGCTGGTCTCAGCTCCTGTCCTCGCCCTGGAGCTCCCCTCGCCCTCCGTCCCACTGGTGAATTCGGAGTCCGTAGTCTCGCCCTCCAGGGCCATGTGGGATGCAGCTCCCTCCTGCTCCAGTGGCACTGCTCCTTCGTGTGATGATGCAAATGCACACAAGAACAGGGAGACCACAAAAAGGGGGGGAAAGAAAGTAGAAAGATATTCAGTGCATGCAATACCACTACCGTTGGCGGACACTACAGACACAGCAGCCCTCTGCACTACGCCATGCACTTAGAGTCCTAATTAGTCACAGGGCCATGGGGTACAAGGCCTATGCCCAATTGCTGCACACATGGAAGTCACAGGAGCCTGACTAGGGGTAGATGGCTCTTAACACTGGTGGGGTGGGGTGCCACATAGCCTGCCTCGCGAAGGGACCTTGCCTGCAAAACTAGCCCTGGCCTAGGGTAACCCACTGCCCACCTCCCCCACCCAGACATCTCCCACGTGCGCTGAATCAGCAGAATGAGAGTGTACTCACCCCCTTGTGGCTGCAGTGATGCCCTCAAGCGCCCATCGAACTCCGGATACGCCACCGCCAGGATCCGGAACATCAGGGGGGTCATGGTGCGACAGGCACCGCTCCTACCTTGGGAGGCCATCTCCAGCTGGGCCTCCGCCGTCTTCTTGCTCCAGCGGCAAATGTCCTCCCATCTTTTACGTCAGTGGGTGCTCCGTCTGTGGTGGACCCCCAGGGTCTGGACTTCCTTGGCGATAGCACGCCAAATATCCTTCTTCTGGTGGGCTCTGACCTACAGGAATAGTACAGGGGAAAAGGAGAAAATGTAACCGTCCGGACCGTCAGAGTCATTGGCCTACGTTCCCACCCTTGCCCTGACGCACATACACTCACCGTCGTTTCATGCACGCCTCATTCCCCCCACCATCTCCCATCCACACCACTCCAAACAGGCATTGCCCATACAGCATGCTCACAGGGTACTCACCTGTTTGTCTGGAGGACCGTAGAGTAACGTGTACTGGGGAGGACCCCTTCCACTAGTTTGTCCAACTCCTCCGATGTGAAGGCAGGGGCCCTTTCCCCAGACACTGTAGCGATTGTCGCTTCCAGACTGAGGTCACAGCAGCACTTGCAGTGTAGGTCCTCTCCTGTCGAAGATCAGGTATCAAGTGAGAGAATAGACAGAAAATGGCGGTCACGTCCGCGGCGGTGTGTTCCGTCGCCGCCGGCGTACATCGTCATTGGCTCCTGGGTCCCATAGGGTCCAAAGTTAACCAATGCAGGATTGCGCCGCAGTCTTGGACCGCCTACCGCGACGTTGTACAATGCCAGTGCAGTTACCTCATATCCCATTGTCCCACCTTACAGGTCAGGGAACCGCCATTTCAGGGGGCCACACCGCATTAATTTTAAATGCGTCACACATACCTAGGCCTTGCATACACACTAAGACAGGCACATAGCGGATTGACAAATGTGTGCAATAAAGTTGTGTTTTCGTACCACAATGTTGGCTGACCCTCTGCTTGCTGTTCTCATCCATAGAGCATGTCCGCTGGGGCAGTTGAGGAGATGGCGGCATCCTCCGATGTACAGACCGCTGGTGGACCTGTCGACAATGGAAGAGTGACATGTAATAGTGACCTACAGACTTGATCGTGCCACAATCCAGGAACTGTGTGCCCAGTTGGAGCCAGACCTGATGTCAGCTATCCGCCATCCCAGAGGTATCCCCCCTCTAGTGCAGGTCCTGTCAGTACTCCATTTCCTGGCAAGTGGGTCTTTTCAAACTACAGTGGCCGTAGCATCAGGGATGTCCCAGCCTATGTTCTCCAACGTGTTGTCCGGAGTGTTGTCTGCCCTGCTGAAACAGATGCACAGCTACATCGTGTTCCCTCAGGTGGAGGATTTGCCTACAGTGAAAGGTGACTTCTATGCTCTGGGACATATCCCCAACATCATAGGTGCCATTGATGGGACACATGTGGCCTTGGTTCCCCCCCCACAGAAGTGAACAGGTGTACAGAAACCGAGTTATCATTCTATGAATGTGCAGAGGGTGTGTTTGGCTGACCAGTACATCTCCCATTTGAATGCCAAGTATCCTGGCTCAGTGCATGACGCTTACATTCTGAGGAATAGCAGCATCCCTTATGTGATGGGGCAACTCCAGAGGCACTGTGTGTGGCTATTAGGTGAGTACATGGACCCTTTACAGTGTGTATAGTTGTCTGGGTCTGGGGTTGTCCCTAAGGGTTAATGTGTGTCTAACAGTTGTCCCTCGACATTTGCAGGTGACTCTGGCTACCCCAACCTGTCATGGCTACTGACCCCAGTGAGGAATCCCAGGACAAGGGCAGAGGAACGCTACATTGAGGCACATGGGCGAACTAGGAGGGTTATAGAGAGGACCTTCGGCCTCCTGAAGGCCAGGTTCAGTTGTCTCCATACGACAGGTGGTTCCCTATACTACTCACCAAAGAAGGTGTGCCAGATCATCGTGGCCTGCTGTATGCTGCACAACCTGGCTTTGCGACGACAGGTGCCTTTTCTGCCAGAGGATGGTCATGAAGGAGGTGTTGTGGCAGCTGTGGAGCCTGTGGACAGTGAAGAAGATCAGGCAGAAGAAGAGAACATAGACAACAGAAACACCGTGATCCATCAATACTTCCAGTGAGACACAGGTAAGAAGACATCACTGCCTCCTACATGTGATACACTTGTTCTACCTCTCATTTGTCTGTCACTTTCACCCAGTGTATGGACCCTGATTTGTCACTTTCCCTTTTGAATTCACAGATGTAGGTCCCACTGTGTGACCTCTGCTATGTTTCCTCATGGACTAGAGCTGTGTGACATAGGTATGTTGACAATACAATGGACATTGCTATTTCCCTCAGTTATTGCAAATACTCATTGGTGAAAGCACAGACTGACTCCAGATTGTCCTGTGATTTAAGGGTGTTTATTTAAGTGCTAAATAGTGGAGGGTGTTGTAAAATGGTCAGGGATCATGGTGGAGGAATGTCCATGGCAGAGTACAGTCTATTAGTTTCACAGGTGCATTGTCCAAAGTGGCATAGGAAGTGGAGCTGGGGCAGTTTAGGGATAGACAGGGTGACAAAGTAGGACAGAAGGATGACAATCAGGGTGGTCTCATTTCTTGGCGGGGGACTTGGCATTGTTCTCTGTCTTTGTCCTGGATCTCAGGGACCACTTGCAGGGTGGTTCTCCATCTGCAGGGGGTAGGGTGCTGATGTCGTGGTCCTGTGGCGGTGCTTCCTGTCCACTAGCGCCCGCAGAGGTGGTGGGCAGTTAATCATCCAGGCTAGTGTCAGTGGCCCCTTGTTGTGCCACAGTGTCCCTCCTGGTGTTCACGAGTTCCTTCAGCACCCCTACAATGGTGCCCAGGGTGGTATTGATGGATTTGAGTTCCTCCCTGAACCCCAAGTACTGTTCCTCCTGCAGCCGCTGGGTCTCCTGAAACTTGTCCAGTATTGTTGCCATCGTCTCCTGGGAATGATAGTAGGCTCCCATGATGTTGAAGAGGGCCTCAAGGAGAGTGGGTTCCCTGGGCCTGTCCTCCCCCTGTCGCACAGCAGCCCTCCCAGTTCCCCTGTTTTCCTGGGCCTCTGTTCCCTGAACCGTGTGCCCACTACCACTGCCCCCAGGTCCCTGCTGTTCTAGGGGTGGTGGGATAGCCTGGGTTTCCTCTAGTGGTGGACACACTGCTGCTTGACGTGTCCTAGTGACAGAGGTATGGGCCCGCTGGGTGGATGCTGTGCTGATGTTTCCTGAGGGGGGAGGCTCTGTGGTGGCCTGTGCCAGTGTGAGGGGAACCAACTGTCCCAAGGACCCACATGGGCCGGGCTGGTCATCCAATTGGACAGAGCTGCTGTCATCACTGTGGGCCTCTTCTGTGGGTGGAGTGGACATGTCTGGAACCTCCTGTCCGGTGATGTTGGGTAGGGGTCCGGCAGGGGTGTAAAGGCATGATTATTGCATCTGTGTGTGCCATGGTGTGCAATGGGTGGGTGACCCTGTACCCCAGTGCTTCCATTCATGTGTAGGACCTTGTGTGCTAATTGTTTAGGGGTCTGTGGGGGTGTATGTAGTGGCCATGCATTGGTGATGGGTGTCCATGCTTTGTTGTTGCATGCAGGGCCTGGTGTTGGGATGTGTGCTTTGTGATAGTGGGACATCTGTGAGGAGTTGGAGTGTTGGGGGTGAGGGTGAGGGTGGGGGTATGTGAAAGCATGCAGGTAGGGTGGGGGATGTAATAGTTAAGATTTGACTTACCAGAGTCCCTTCCTGCTGCTACTCCTGCGAGGTCCTCAGGATGCAGTATAGCCAAGACCTGCTCCTCCCATGTTGTTAGTTGTGGTGGAGGAGGTGGGGGTCCACCGCCAGTCGTCTGAACCGTGATGTGGTGTCTTGGGACCACAGAACGCACCGTCCCACCCGTAGGTTGTTCCACCTCTTCCTGATGTCATCCTGTGTTCTTGGATGTTGTCCCACTGCATTGACCCTGTCCACGATTCTGCGCCATAGCTCCATCTTCCTAGCTATGGTGGTGTGCTGCACCTGTGATCCGAATAGCTGTGGCTCTACCCAAATGATTTCCTCCACCATGACCCTGAGCTCCTTCTCAGAAAATCTATGGTGTCTTTGCGGTGCCATGGGGTGGTGTGGGTGATGTGTGAGGTGGTGTGTGTTGTGATGTGTGGGGTGATGTGTAGGGGTGTGTGGTGTTTTGTGTATGGATGTTTATGTGTGATGGTGTTGTGTGCCTCTGTATGCTGGTGTTGTCTTTACTGTGCTGTCTCTCTGGCCTTCGTCAACATTTTTGGTAGTAAGGGTTTGTGGGTAATGTGGGTGTGTGTTTATATTGTATTGGGTGTGTGGGAGTGGTGTGTGTATGTGTATCAGGTGTGTGTATTTGTAATTGTCCAATGTGGTAGTGTTTTGTAGATGTGTGTGTATTTTGAGAGCGCAGCGGTGTGTACCGCCAATGGAATACCGCGGTTGAAAGACCGCCGCGTGGATTTGAGTGCTGTGATAGTGTGGGTGTTTTCCTGTTGGCGTGACGGTGGAGGTTTTTTTATCGCCAGTTTATCACTGACCTTTGGTGTGACGGACTTGTGTGGGTGTCTAGATTTTGGCGGATTCCGAGTTGTGGGTTGTAATAGCTGTGGCGGAATTCTGCGGCCGCGATGGTGTGTTGGAGGTCTTCTGCACGGCGGTAAGCGGGATTTACTGCCAATGTTGTAATGGGGGCCTTAGTTTGTATCTGGGGAGGTGGGGGGTGTATCTGTATGTCTGGTGGGTGGGGGATTAGTGTGTGTCTGGGGGCTGGGTTGATTATGGATCGAGGGGTTGGTGGGGGCGAGCCACCTACTGGTGACAGGGAAGGAATTCCGTGTCACCGGTAGGGCCTGCCGCCACAGTTTTCGTGGAAAAGATGGCAGTAGGCTGGCTCAGAATGCTAATGAAAGCATATGGAAAGAGATGTGAGAGTTCACTAAGGATTAAACAGATATCCAGAAATGTGTGGGATGCAGATCATAACTAATTTATTTTGAGGCAGGACCTTTACAGGTCCCACTTGAGGGGATTTAGGTGTTCACTTAGGTAGAAGATAGTAAATGTTACCAAAACTAAATGACTGTTATGGCCCAGAGCACTAACCGCACTTTCCCACATATGTTAACCCAGGGAATGAGGACTGCTCTACGAAAGAGGTACCAGAAACCTTCAAAGGGAGTAAATGCACAGAAGAGTCCTTTGGAGAAAATATAGTAAAAAAATATGTGTCCTACTGTCCAACTTTGGTGGAGGTAAGAGCTTACCTCCCCACGCGAGACAGTACCCTCTTGCACCGCGTGTTTTGTAGTTGCCAAGGCTTGTTGGCACCCTTCCACAAAGTTCTTCGTGCACCATGCAGCTCCAGCCCCCACCACACCATCCTGCGACGCACAGCTTCCTGAATGGTTCTCCGGCAGTGTGGGATCCTTTGTTGTAGTGCTGCCTGGGCCTCCTTTTGCACCTTCTTTGTCCCAGTGCTGTTGGGCTCCTGTGCGTGCTGCCTGGACTTCTGAGCGCTCTCTGAGTTGCTGAGAGCCTCCTCTGAATCCCCCTCCCGGACAGAGTCCACTAGGTCCCTCATGGTCCCGGGCATTGCCATTTTCCGCTAACAACGAGCTGTGCGTGTGCCAAGGCTTGTTTGTGGAATCCAGCAACGCAAACCAGACTGCAATCTTTCATCTGGCGTGGGACATCATCTGCAACAACCAGGAACCCGCATCCGTCTTTTTGGGTGCAGTACTGACTGTTGTTCTTCACCAGTGGTTCTTCTTTTGCCCCTTGAGCTGGGTTAGCAGGGGGTCCTGTTCTTCCTGGACTCTTCTGTGGTTCTTAGACTTGGTCCCCTTCTTCCACAGATCTTCAGGTCTGGGAATCCACCGTTGGTGTCTTACAGTCTCTTCTGGTTCTCGCATTATCTTCTTTGTCGTGTTCTTGTGTGTTGTAGGAAAGTTACTGTGATTTACTCCTGCTTTCCTGGGTTCTGGGGTGAGTTCTATTACTTACCTTTGGTGTTTTCTAATACTCCCATCGCCCCTCTACACACTACACTTGCCTAGGTAGGAAACCGACAATCGCATTCCACTTTCTTAGTAAATGGTTTGTGTTCCCACTTGGCTCCTTTCTAACTGTTGTGAGTTTCACTATTTGCACTGTTTTCTAACTGTTTTTAAACCTGATTTTGCATAGTGTATATAATTTGTGTATTACTTACCTTCTAAAGGATTGTAGTCTCTGTGGCATTTTTGGCATTTGTGTCACCAAAATAAAGTACCTTTATTTCTGATGGATACAAACTACCTGTGGATTCCTCACCTTATGAATTCATCCTTGCGCCAGCATCCGACGGAAATTCTTCTTCCTAGCTCTCCACGTCGGTGAGGACATCACAATTGCACGGCTCCACACAACTCTGTCTGACGTCACCATGCCAATAAGAGGTCCTCGTCAACGTTTTTCAAGCCTTGTAATGAATGTGCGATAGGATATAGATCACTGATCCACATGGGGACTGCCTTTGGTGTCTTAGCTCTGAGCACAATGTCGAAGGGTGTGGATCGTGCCAGAGCATGAACCTTAAGGCACTAAAAGAAAGAGAGGCCAAGCTTTTCTTAGCGAAGGCTAAGAAGAAGGGCCACAAGAGGGCTTCATCTCACACTTCTTCTAGGAGGCACAAGAAGCGGCATCGTCATGACTCATGGCGCCTTCATGATTCACAACGCCGATCGACACAGAGCCGATCGAGGTCGAGGTCTCCATCTGCTAGACGTTGAAGTAATTGGGAGGTGAACCCTACTGTGACTCCGCAGCCCCAGAGTCCAGAAGTATCTCCGACGCTGTCAGTTTATGAGGTGGCTCCTCATAGCCCTCAGTTTTCACCGGCGCCGCAAGAGCCTGATGTGCAGCAGCAGGATCAAGATCAGAGATATCCTGTCTTCCCGGCTCTGGGAGCGGATCTGGCAGCATTTTTAAATGCCATGTATGCTGTTTTCCAGACTATGGCCCCTGCTGGTGCACCGGCGGGTCCCACAGGACCATTAGCATTTTCACTGGGCTTCCCAGCTCCATATAAGATGAGACCATTTATGCCGTTTTGCCTGGTTGAGGGTGCCGGGTCGACGCTGATGATGTCTCCTCGAGGTATGGCGTCACCATCTAGATCCGTGGCGCCGTTGTCATCTCCGCATCAGCCGGCGCCAATACTATCCCCTGGCCAGCCGGCCCCATTACCTGCGTGCCAGCCGACTCCGAAGAAGGCACCATTGGAATCCGTGTCGGCGCCGGGTTCGAGTGATTCTCAGATCCATCCATCTTCTTCTGTGCCTGGTCGGGATTCGGAAGCAGTTGCTTCGGCATCAGTGGATTCTATGTTGACGTCGAGGTTAGAATCCTGCTTGAGATCTCGGAGGAAGGCATTGTGTCTACTTGAAGAAGAAGAATACCGGCAGTTAGAAGAGGGCGAGCTTATAGAGCCTTTGGATAAATACCAAGGATTGGGGTCAGCCAGTGGGCTGGATACTTCCCCGGAATGGGACATTTCATCGCCAGGGGACTTTATGGAGGAGGCAGCATCATTCCATTTGGTCATTAGAAAGGCAGCGGACTATTTAGACCTGCCTTCATCTGCAGCAGAGGTAAAGACACATCTGCTAACTGAGTTGCTGCATCCCTCTACATCCTCGGCTGATCCTTTGCTGCCCTTCAACGAGGCATTGTTGGAGCCTATTATGGACTTGTGGAGGAAACCAGTTTCGTCTCCGGCTGTGAATGGAGCTGTAGCAAGGAGGCATAGGGGAGCACCCGGGGATCCTGGGTTCCTATCACGTCATCCAATCCTGTAGACTTTAGTGGTTCAAGCGTCTTGCTCCACAAAGTCTGCTCCTGGTTCGTTCCCTGTAGCCCCGTCTGATAGAGAGTCCAAACGAATGGAACAGTCTTCAAAAAAGATCTTTTCGTTTTGCAGCATGGCGCTCAAGGCTGCAAACGCTACCTGTGTGCTGGGCAGGTATGTCCATGCCCTTATGGACTCAGCCAAGGCTATGGTCGGGGATCTGCCACAGGATGCACAGAGGCCTTTTGAAACACTCTTTTCGGACGCACAGGCTGTGGCGCAGCAGATTATACAATCTGGCCTTGATACAACAGACTCAGTTGCTGGGACGATGGGGACATCTGTTGCTACAAGGAGGCATGCTTAGCTGAGGTTCTCCGGATTCTCCTCGGATGTACAGACCACCTTACTAGACTTGCCCTTCGATGGTGAAAGGCTGTTTGGGAAGAAAGCAGACTCTGCCCTTGAACGTTTTAAGGAGAGCCAGGCTACAGCAAAGTCCTTAAGCTTACAGGCTACCCCTGCTGCCCCTTATAGGTCTTTTTGCAGGTCCAGAGGGTTTGGTTGTGGGGCGGTTTTTCGGAGGCCCCAGTACTCGGCCCAACAGCCTGCCAATCCATCTTATTGACCCTTTAGAGGCCATGGGAGGGCTAGAGCTAGAGGGGCAGCCCAGCAGCACCCTTCTTCATCATCCTCTTCCTCTGGTGGACATCAGCAGGGGAAGCAGCCCTAGATTTCCCCACTTTTTCGAACATGCCTCTCCTGTAGGGGGAAGGCTTCGTCTTTTTCTCCGTGAGTGGGGGTTGATAACAGCAGACTCCTGTTTGTTGAACATTGTGGAAAAAGGATATGCTGTCCCCTTTCAGGAGTTCCCTCCTCCCTTCCCCCGTCCCTCGTTTTGTTCAGAAGGCCATCTCCTGTTGTTGCAACAGGAGGTTATGGCCATGTTATCAAAGGGTGCGGTAGAGTTGGTTCCAGAGCAGGAAAGGGGTCAGGGTTGCTATTCAAGATATTTCCTGATCCCCAAGAAGGACGGTCACCTGAAACTGATCCTAGACCTGAGGATTTTGAATTGGTTCCTCAAGCAGGAGAAATTCAAAATGCTGACTCTAGAGCAGGTACTTGTGGCAGCAAACAAAGAGGATTGGATGGTGTCTGTCGACTTGCAGGACGCGTACTGTCATATCCATATACTCAAGTCGCACAGGAAGTATCTCCAGTTTGTGGTGGGGTTGCAACACTACCAGTTTGTGGTCCTTACGTTTGGGCTTACTTCAGCACCTCGGGTCTTCACAAAGGTGATGGCGGTGGTTGCAGCACATCTCAGGCGGAAGGGAATTGCGGTATTCCCCTACCTGGACGATTGGTTGGTCAAAACCAAGTCTCTAGAGCTGGTGCTGCATCACCTGCACGTGACAGACCAGTTGTTGTTCGATCTGGGGTTTTCGGTAAACATGCCCAAGTCTCACTTGGAGCCCTCTCAACGCCTCCTGTTCATAGGGGCAGTACTGGATACAACATTGTATCGGGCCTACCTTCCGCCTCAGCGTATTCGGGACATTCAGGCGCTGAGTCCAATGTTTCGAAATGGAGCGGTTGTTCCGGTCCTCAAGGTCTTACGCCTGCTTGGTCTGTTTGCTTCTTGCATTCTGTTGGTCACTCATGCACACTGGCATATGAGTGCTCTTCAGTGGTGCCTCCGCAGGCAGTGGTTTCAGCACAAAGGGGATCTCGAGGAGTCGATAAGGATCTCCAAGGACACTGCAGCGGATCTCCAATGGTGGGCAGTGGACGGCAATCTTTCCCAAGGAAGGCCATTCTCACTACCACCTCCAGTGGCCACAGTTGTTACAGATGCCTCCACTCTAGGGTGGGGTGCTCATCTGTGGGATCTAGAGATCAAGGGTCATTGGTCTCCGGTGGAACAGATGTTTCATATCAATCTCTTGGAACTGCGGGCGATACGTCTGGCTCTCAAGGCCTTTCTCCCTTCCCGGTCAGTCGGTTCAAGTCCTCACGGACAACACTACTGCGATGTGGTTCGTAAACAAGCAGGGAGGAGTAGGGTCGTACCTTCTCTGCAGGGAAGCTCTGCTGCTCTGGTCCTGGGTTCAGGACCATCAAATTTGCTTGATAGCAAATCATTTGGCCGGGGTTCTGAATGTACGTGCGGACAGTCTCAGTCGGCACTTCTTGGCCGATCACGAGTGGCGTCTCCATCCAGACCTTGTCCGGTACATCTTCGATATGAGGGGGTCTCTGCAGGTAGATCTATTCGTCACTCAGGAGAATGCACACTGCCCGTTGTTCTGCAGTCTCCAGTATCCGTTGCAAGGAGCGTTGGGGGGCGCGTTTCAAATACCCTGGGACGGCCAGTTGCTTTACGCGTTTCCCCCATACCCTTAATTCCTCGGGTCCTGAGGAAGATTCCCAAGACAGGGCCCAAGTCATCTTGGTGGCACTGGATTAGCCGAGAAGGGTGTGGTACACAGACCTTCTACAACTCTCAAAGTGCCCTCCGCTCCGTCTCCCGCTCAGGGCAGACCTCCTCTCGCAGTGGCAGAGGCAGGTTCTATACCCCCACCTCCAGAGCTTGCACCTTCATGCCTGGAGATTGAACGGGGCAACCTGAGTTCCTTTTCTCTCCCACCGGATATAGTGGATGTTATTCTATCATCCAGGCGACACTCCACTAAATCAATTTATGTCAGTAGGTGGGCTAAATTTGTTATTTGGTGTGGAGAGAAACAGAAAGATCCCTTGAAAGCCCACCTTTCCAATGTTTTGTTATTTGCTCTTGATTTAGCAAAGAAAGGCTTCTCAATGGCTACAGTTAAAGGTTTCTTGGCTGCTCTATCGGCTTTTCTTTGCTTCCCAGGCCAGCACTCTTTATTTAAATGTTCGATTGTAAATAGGTTTATTAAGGGCTTGCTGAATAAGTTTCCTCCTACACCCTTTCACATGCCTCAGTGGGATTTAAATCTTGTTTTAACATTTCGGATGGGTTCACCATTGGAGCCCATGCATTCATGTCCGTTAAGGTATTTGGTCCTTAAGACTGTCTTCCTTATTGCTATAAACTCTGCTAGGAGGGTTGGTGAGCTTCAAGCCCTTTCTGTAAAGCCCCCCTATACCTTGTTTTTCCCTGATAAAGTGGCACTGAAAACGAGGGCGGCTTTCCTGCCAAAAGTTGTCACTCCCTTTCATATAGGGCAAACTATTACCCTTCCTTCTTTCTACCCTCCTCCCCACCCCTCTAAAGAAGAAGGGAGACTCCATCGATTGGTCCCTAGAAGGGCTCTAAGTTTTTATATGGAGAGAACGAAAGACTTTCACCTGGAGGATCAGCTGTTCGTGGGGTATGTTGGTCAGCGGAAGGGCAGAGCAGTCCATAAAAGAACAATCTCCAGGTGGGTCATTCTTTGTATAAATGTTTGCTACTCACTGGCAAAGAAAGTTCCTCCTGAGGGTATCAGGGCCCACTCCACCAGGACTAAGTCGGCCACTTCGGCCCTGGCAAGGGGAGTCCCGGTGGTGGACATTTGTAAGGTGGCAGCTTGGGCGTCCCTCCATACCTTTGCAAAGGATTACTGCTTGGATGCTGAGGTTCGGAGAGACGGCCATTTTGCGCGATCTGTTTTACAGGATTTCTTGGTGTAATCAGGCGGACACCCACCTCCGAGAGCGGTACTGCTTTGGGACTCTATTCATTAGGTGAGGAATCCACAGGTAGTTACTTACCTTCGGTAACGCTTTCTCTGGTGGATACAATAGCTACCTGTGGATTCCTCACAGTCCCACCCGCCTCCCCGTTGCCTGTCTGATTGCACTAGGTTTTGTGGTTGTATAGATATATGTGTATATTGATATTTTGTTTCTGTATATATTAATGATGTTTTTTTTGATTATGTTGCATCATGAAGGTTTTATGCATATATGTATTTATTGGGGTTATTGTGGAAGTTGGTTCTCACCTGTTCGCCTCAAAGGCACGTAAAAAATGGGTGAAACTGACGTCAGCACGCCTGCGAGGACCTCTTATTGGCACAGTGACGTCAGCCGGAATCGCGTGGAGCCGTGCAATGGTGACCTCCTCGTCGACGTGGAGAGCTAGGAAGAAGACTTGCCGTCGGATGCTGGCGCAAGGATGAATTCATAAGGTGAGGAATCCACAGGTAGCTATTGTATCCATCAGAAAAAGCGTTACCGAAGGTAAGTAACTTGTTCTTTTGTAACACTGAGTATTTTCTTTCATGTGTGTGAGTACTGTATGACTGACTACAGTGGTATTTCATGAGCTTTGCATGTCTCCTAGATAAGGCTTGGCTGCTCAACTACAGCTACCCGTAGAGAGCCTGGCTTCTAAACACTGCCGACATTTCACTTATAAGGGATAACTGGACCTGATATAACGTATACGTACCATAGGTACCCACTACAAACCAGGCCAGCCTCATACATTGGTGGTCAGCGGTGAGATAAGTACTTGCAATTGCCTTATCACTCTGTCACCAGTGCTTTCCATGTGAAAGAATACTCTATACCTAGAGCTATACATATATACCTAGTACAGGGTTCTAGTCTCTTACTTTCATTTCCAAAAGCCTATAGGTTAGGTAGGTTAGGTTTTCCCTACACTACACTGACAGACACACACATCATGTCTGCTGCTGGGCCTAGCTCTGAGGTCATGGGTACTCCCTATGAGGGCATGACCTTCAACAAATTGAAGGGGCTTTGCACAGACAGAAAACTAGAGATGGTGAAGAACCCCAACAAGAATTTCCTGTTGAGCCTCCTTCTCCAGGATGACCAGGAGCATGCTGGCAGCCAGGAGGAGGACGAGGCAGAGGGGGATTCTGACTCCATAGAATCAGAGAATCACCCTTCAGATTCAGGGGAGGGCTCTTCCAAACATTTAGGGCCATATTTATACTTTTTGACGCAAAACTGCGCTATCGCAGTTTTGCGCCAAAAAGATTAGCGCCGGCTAACGCCATTCTGAAGCGCCATGCGGGCGCCGTATTTATTGAATGGCGTTAGCCGGCGCTAGCAGACCGGCGCTGCCTGGTGTGCGTGGAAAAAAAACACTTACACAAGGCAGCGCCGGCGTTGGGGAAAATGGCGTTAGGGCGTCTTAAAATGGGGCAAGTCAGGTAGAGGCAAAAAAATCGCCTCCACCCGATTTGCTCCATTTTTAACGACGCCCAGAAGCCATTTACATGACTCCTGTCTTAGTAAAGACAGGAGTCATGCCCCCTTGCCCAATGGCCATGCCCAGGGGACTTATGTCCCCTGGGCATGGTCATTGGGCATTGTGGCATGTAGGGGGGCACAAATCAGGCCCCCCTATGCCAATTTAAAAAAAAAAAAAAAAAAATTATACTTACCTGAACTTACCTGAATGTCCCTGGGATGGGTCCCTCCATCCTTGGGTGTCCTCCTGGGGTGGGCAAGGGTGGCAGGAGGGGTCCCTGGGGGCAGGGGAGGGCACCTCTGGGCTCATTTTGAGCCCACAGGTCCCTTAACGCCTGCCCTGACCCAGGCGTTAAAAAGAGGCGCAAATGCGGGGTTTTTTGCCCCGCCCACTCCCGGGCGTGATTTTTGCCCGGGAGTATAAATACGACGCATTTGCGTCGCAGTCATTTTTTTAGACGGGAACGCCTACCTTGCATCTCATTAACGCAAGGAAGGTGTTCACGCAAAAAAATGACGCTCATTCCTCATACTTTGGCGCTAGACGCGTCTAACGCCAAAGTATAAATATGGCGTTAGTTTTGCGCCGAATTTGCGTCGAAAAAAACGACGCAAATTCGGCGCAAACGGAGTATAAATATGCCCCTTAGTACCTAGCAGACACAATAGTGTAGCTGGTAGTGGGAGGGGTAGTCTCTCATGTAGGGATCCCTTCACACCCAGAGGTCAGGTCACAAAAGTTAGGGAAAGATCTACCTCTGCCCACTCCCACCACCTCAGTGTCTGGGGATCCCAGGAGATGACTCCATAGGTAGTGAGCTCAGGAAACTGAGATTGGAGGAGGCCAGGCTGAGGCTGCAGCAGCAACATCTAGCCCTAGATAGGGAGGCCTTGGCTGTGGAAAGGGAAAGGCAGGGGTTGGGGTTAGTACCTATCGTGGCAGCAGCAGCAATTTCAGGAGTTATGAAGTCAGGGAGGACACCATTGATTCCAGAAACGTGTACAAAATTGTTCCCCCAAACAAGGTATGGGATTACATTTACAAGTGGTTTGCTGCACTTGAGAGGGCCTGCAAAGTTCAGAGGGCCCCTCAAAGGCAGTGGGCTGCTATTCTGTGGTTGCCCTTTTCTGACAAGGGGAGGGATAGACTTCTCACTGTCAGAGAAGAAGACTCAGACAACCACGGTGTTCTTTAGACTGCACTCTTGGATGGTTTTGGTTTAAGCACTGAACAATACAGGATTAAGCTCAGATAATCCAGAAAAGAAGCATCTCAGGATTGGGTTGACTTTGTGGACTGTTCTGTTAAAGCTTTAGAAGGTTGGTTACATTGCAGCAAAGTGTCTGATTATGAGGGCTTTTATAATCTTCTTTTGAGAGAGCATATTTTGAAAAACTGTGTGTCTGACTTGTTGCACCTGTACTTGGTAGACTCAGATCTGTCATCTCCCCAAGAATTGGGAAAGAAGGCAGACAAATGGGTCAGAACAAGAGTGAGCAGAAAAGCTCATCGAAGGGGTGACAAGGACAAGAAGAAGGATGGTAAGTCTCATGACAAGGGTGGGCACAAATATAAAAACAAAGAGTCTTCATTAGGCCCACAAAACTCTTCTGGGGGTGGGTCTAAATCATCTCCACACCATTAGAACAAAAAACCTTGGTTCTATATATGTAGGAATAAAGGCCATAGGGCAGGAGATAGTGCTTGCCCTAAGAAAAGCACCAAGCCTCCCACCACCACAACCCCCACTGGTCCAACTAGTGCCCCTAGCAATAGCAGTGGTGGTAGGTAAAATAACACTACCAATAATCAATCCAAGGGTGTAGCAGGGCTCACGCTGGGAAGTTTAGTGGTGGTTGGTTTAGTTAGGGAAACCACTGAGGCTGTTTTAGTCTCTGATAGTGGAATTGACCGTGCCACCTTTATTACTTGTCCCCTTAATATGGATAAGTGCAAGCAACAACCCCTAATAAATGGTGTTCAGGTTGAGGCCTAAAGGGACACAAGTGCCAGTGTCACAATGGTGACTGAAAAACTGGTGGCCCCTGAGCAACACCTACTTGGTCATCAGTACCAAGTGACAGATGCCCATAACAACACCGTAAGCCACCCCATGGCTGATGTTGATCTCAACTGGGGGGGAGAGGGTTACTGGTCCTAAAATAATTGTGGAATCCACAGACCCACCTGTGGAATGTCTACTAGGGAACAACTTGGAGACTTCAGCTTGGGCTGAAGTGGAGTTGGAGGCCCATGCTGTCATGCTGGGTATTCCTGGGCATATCTTTGCTTTGACAAGGGTTCAGGCCAAAAAGCAAAGAGGAAAGGGAAACTTGGATCCTGAAACTATGGACCAAGAGATTTTCAAAAGTTGGGGTTGATAGGGTAAACAGTTATCCACTATCCCTCTCTCCACTGATAATTCGCCCTTTGAGGAGGAAGAGTCAACTCCCTGGACAGGTCCTACACCTGATGAGCTGCAAGCTGAAACAGCTGAGCTTTTAGGTGCCAGGGAGGAGATAAGTGTGGCAGAGCACACCTATCCCACACTTGAGGGTTTAAGAAAGCAAGCTGTCAAACAAGAGGCAGGGGATATCAATGTCACCCAGAGGGTGTACTGGAAAAACAATCTCTTGTATATTGAGGCAAGGGACCCAAAACCTGGTGCCACCAGGAGACTGGTCATTCCCTTGCTGTCCAGAGAATTTATGTTGACCTTAGCTCATGATATTCCCCTTGCTGGACATCTGGGGCAAAGTAAGTCCTGGGACAGACCAGTCCCTCACTTTCACTAGGCTCGCATGTCAGAGGACACAAAGGAGTTTTGTCGCTCCTGTGTCACTTGCCAAGCCAGTTGCAAGACTGGTGGCATCCCACAGGCCCTCTTGATCCCACTGCCAGCGGTTGGGGTGCCCTTTGAGAGGGTAGGTGTTGACATTGTTTCCTCACTTGACCCTCCTACAGTTTCTGGTTATAGATTCATTTTATTGGTGGTGGTCCATGTCATTAGATATTCAGAAGCTATACCTCTGAGGACAACTACAGCTCCTGCAGTGGCCAAAGCCCTACTGGGAATATTTTCCATGGTGGGTTTTTCAAAAGAGGTGGTGTCAGACAGAGGTAGCAACTTTATGTCTGCATACCTAAAAGAAATGTAGAAAGAGTGGGGGGTAACTTAAAATTTCACCACACCTTACCATCACCAGACAAATGGGTTGGTTGAGCATTTTAATAAAACACTCAAAGGCATGATTATAGGACTCTGAAAAACGCAGGAGGAGATGGGATGTCCTGTTACCATGCCTCCTTTTTGCCTGCAGGTAGATACCCCAGAAAGGAGTGGCCTACAGCCCCTTTGAACTCCTCTTTGGTCACCCTGTTAGTGGTCCATTAGCTCTTGTGAAAGAAGAGTCGGAGCAACCCTGGAAGCCCCCTAAACAAGATATAGTGGCCTAAGGTCTAGAATGGCTGAGTACATGAAAAAGGGTACTAATATCCTTCAGGGAAGCCAATAATTGGAAAAGCAATGGCATGACCAGAAGGCTGTCCTGACAGTGTACCAACAAGGACAGAAGGTATGGGTCCTGGAACCTGTGGCACCCAGAGCACTCCAAGATAAATGGAGAAGACCACACACCATAGTGGAGAAGAAGGGAGAGGTCACTTATTTAGTTGACCTAGGCACTCCTAGAAGTCCTCTTAGAGTACTTCATGTGACCGGCCTGAAGCCCTACAATGACAGGGCTGACTCAACCCTGCTCATGGCCACTGATGAGGGACAGGAAGAAGAGAGTGACCCTCTCCCTGATCTCTTCTCCAACACTGCAGCTGATGGCTCAGTGGATAGAGTTGTCCTAAGAGACTGCCTTACGGAGTCTAAGAATGAGGACTGCAGGACCTCTTAGGTCAGTTTTCTGAACTCTTTTCTCTGACACCTGGTCAGACTACATGGTGTGAGCACACCATTGATATAGGGGATGGTTTACCTGTCAAGAGTAAGATTGGCCTGGCCATGTCAGAGATTGAATTAAAGCTGAGGTTCAGAAAATGCATGACTTAGGAGTGATTGAGCACTCTGACAGCCCCTGGGCCAGCCCAGTGGTGCTTATACCCAAACCTCACTATCGGAATGGAAATGGTAGATGGAGTTCTTTTATATTACAGAGGCCTCAACACAGTCACAAAGACTGATGCTCTCCATATAACCAGAGGCAGATGAGCAGGGAATCTGCCAACTATCTAAGCACTTTTGATTTGACTGCAGGGTATTGGCAGATCAAACTATCAGAAGATGCTAAACCAAAGACAGCTTTCTCAACCATTGAAGGGCATTATCAATTTACTGTTAAGCCCTTTGTTTTGAAGAATGCACCTGCCACTTTTCAGAGGTTGGTGAACACAGTCCTCCAAGGTCTGGAAGCTTTCAGTGCAGCACATCTTAATGATATTGCTGTCTTTAGCTCCACCTGGGATGACCATCTGGTCCACCTTTGGAAAGTTTTGGAGGCTCTGCAAAAGGCAGGCCTCACTATCAAAGCCTCAAAGTGCCAGATAGGGCAGGGGAAGGTGGTTTATCTGGGATACGAAGTAGGTGGAGAACAGATTGAACCACTGCAGGGGAAGATCCAGACTATTTTAGACTGTGCTCCCCCTACACCACCGACCCAGGTCAGAGCCTTTCTTGGCCTCACTGAGTATTAAATGAGGTTCATTAAGAACTATGGCTCCATTGTTGCCCCTCTTAATGACCTCACCTCAAAGAAGATGCCTAAAAAGATGTTATGGACAGCTAGCTGTAAGAAAGCTTTTGAGGAGCTAAAGCAGGCCATGTGCACTGAACCTGTTTTAAAAAGCCCAAACTACTTTAAGAAGCTCATAGTTCAGACAGATGCTTCAGGTTTAGGGGTTGGGGCAGTTTTATCACAACTCAATATAGAGGGCCAGGATCAACCAGTAGCTTTTATCTGCAGAAGGTTGACCCCTAGAGAAAAGTGTTGGCCACCCATAGAGAGGGAGGCCTTTGCAGTGATCTGGGCCTTGAAGAAGTTGAGATCATACCTCTTTGGGGCTCACCTCATTGTTCAGACAGACCACAAACCTTTCTTATGGCTAAAGCAAATGAAAGGAGAAAACCCTAAATTGTTGAAGTGTTCCATTTCCCTACAGGGGATGAACTTTACAGTGGAACGTAGACCTAGGAGTAGCCACTCCAATGCAGATGGACTCTCCAGACATTTCCACTTAGACAATGAAGACTCATCTGGCCAAGGTGAGCGTTATTGTCCCTCATTTGGGGGGGGGGGGGTTGTGTAGGAAAGTACCTTCTTTTCACCATGGTTACCCTAATTTTCTGCTGGATATCAGTGTGCTTGACTGTGTTCACTGGGTTCCTGCTAACCAGGAACCCAGTGATTATGCCCTCTTGCCTTTACATTTTGATGTTGCATACTGTTAACTCAGTATTTCACCTGCAATTGTCATACTGATGCCCCTTATAGATCCCTAGTATATGGTACCTAGGTACCCAGGGCATTGGAGTTCTAGGGGATCCCTATGGGGTGCAGCATTTCCTTTGCCACCCATAGGGAGCCCATGCAACGGCTTCTGCAGGACTGCCATTACAGCCTGTGTGAAAGGGTGCATGCACCCTTTCACTGCCATTTACACTGCACCAAGTCACCCCTATAGCAGGCCTTCCAGCACTGAAGGCAGGGTGCAGAGTACCTGTGTGTGAGGGCCCCCCTGCACTAGCAGAGGTGCCCCTACGACCTCCAGGAACGTTTTTCCTGACTTTGTGAGTGCAGGGATGCCATTTTACGCGTGTACTGGACTTTGTTCACTTCCTATGTCCAGCTACATAATGGTAACTCCGAACACAGGCATGTTTGATATCAAACATGTTGGAATCATACCCAAGGCTTTTTCAAGCATTGGTTGTATGATTCCATGCACCCTGGGGGCTCCTGCGGGGACCCCTAGTATTGCCATTCCAGCCTTCTGAGGTCTTCCAGGCAGTCCCAGCTGCTGACCCCTCCCAGCCAGGTTTCTGCACTCCTGTTGCTTGAGCAGCTCAAGCCCAGGAAGGCAGAACAAAGGATTTCCTTTGGGAGAGGAGGGTTACACGCTCTCCCTTTGGAAATAGGTGTTACAGGCTTGGGAGGGTGGTTTGAAGGCCACATTTGGTGCCCTCCTTGGATAATTCAGTCTACACCAGTTGAAGGACCCCGGGGAAACTGGGCAAAGGAAATGGGAGTGACCACTCCCCTGTCCATCACCACCCCAGGGGTGGTGCTCAGAGCTCCTCCAGAGGGTTCCTTTTGTTTTGCCATCTTGGATTTCAAGTTGGCAGGGAGTGCTGGGAGCGTCTGAGCAGCCAGTGCCACCAGGTGACATCAGAGCCCTCCCCTGACAGGTGCTTACCTGTTTAGGTGACCAATCCCCCTTTAAGGGCTACTTAGGGTCTCTCCTTTGTGTGGTTCTTCAGATTCACATTACAAGACTACAGCAAGAATCCTCTGTATCCTTTACTTCACCTTCTCACCGACAAAACTGCATCTGGACCCTCCAGGAACTCCAGAAACTGCAACAAAGAAGCAAAGGCGACTTCTGCAACATTTTATCTTCAACTCCTGCCAGCAAGTGCAACTGTTTCCCGGCCGTGCATCCTGAGAGGACAGCCTATCTTCAGCCTGCACCAGAAGAACGAAGGAATCTCCCTTGGAGTGAAGGAGTCACTCCCCTGCTTCAGCAGGAACCTCTCTGCATCAATGATGGGCGGCATGGATCCCCTCTCCTGATGAGTTGCGTGGATCCAGCATCACGGGTTGTGGACTAAAGTGGTCCCGATGGTCCTGAAGTCCTACTGTTGAACTTTGGTGGAGGTAAGAGCTTGCCTCTCCTCGCAAGACAGTACCCTTTGATCCGCATGTTTTGCAGTTGCCAAGGCTTGTTGGCATCCTTCAACGAAGTTTTTTGTGCACCATACAGCTCTGGCCCCCAGCACACTATCCTGCGATGCACAGCTTCCTGAGTGGTTGTCTGGCGGCGTGGGATCCTTTGTTGTAGTACTGCAATGGCCTCCTTTTGCACATTCTTTGTCCCCGTGCTGTGGGACTCCTGTGTGCGCTGCCTGGTCTTCTGAGGGCTCTCTGAGTTACTGAGAGCTCCCTTTGACTCCCCTTCTTGGGTAGGGTTCACCAGGTCCCTCCTGGTCCCAGGCAGCACCATTTACGCTAACCACAAGCCTTGCTTGTACCAAAGCTTGTTGGTGGAATCCAGCAACTCAAATCAGACTGCAATCTTCCATCAGGCATGGGACATCATCTGCACCAACCAGGAACCTGCATCCCTCTTCTTGGGTGCAGTACTGATTGTTGTTCTTCATGGTGGTTCTTCTTTTGCACCTTCATCTGGGTTAGCAGGGGCTCCTGTTCTCCCTGGACTCTTCTGTGCTTCTTGGACTTGGTCCCCTTCTTCCACAGGTCTTCAGGTTTGGGAATCAACTGTTGGTGTCTTGCAGTCTCTTCGGGTTCTTGCATGATCTTCTTTCTCGTGTTCTTGCGTCTTCTAGGAAAGTTACTGTAATTTACTCCTGCTTTCCTGCGCTCTGGGGTAAGTTCTATTACTCACTTTTGGTGTTTTCCAATACTCCCAGCGCCTCTCTACACACTACACTTGCTTAGGTGCGAAACCGACATACACAGTCTCCTACACTCTGTGAGTACAATTGCTTAGCATTACCCTTTGATAAGCCTACCTGCTCGACCACACAACCACAAAATAGAGCATTAGTCCTATCTACTTTTGCCTCTGTAAACCAATTGGGATCTACTGGATTCTCTGCACAGGTTACTTGATTTTAGTGCACTATATAGAAAGCCAGATTGGTGGAACAGTGGTGGGGTCTGCAGCTTTGCATTTGCTGATGCCACTTGGTCAATAAGTGGCTACACGAGTCAATCCAATAATTGCCTTTAGTTAAATTGCATTTTTGAATTGGGTGTTTTTCCAAATTCTTAAAAGTATTGGTAGGGCACTGGATAACAGTAAAATTTCTAAAAACATACTTCAATTACCTCAGAGGACAGAGTTGTGGAGCTCAGTATCACCCCTTACCTTCAGCTTTCCCACTAGCAGTTAAGGACCCCCTGTAAAGGGTATAAAATTAAAACCGGGTCAGAACCTACCAATGCCAAACTCCAGGAGCTACTGGCAGAGTATGAGCAGGCACATCCTATGGATGAGGCCACCGACCCTGTAAAGAAAAAACACAATGAGGAACCCCAATAGCACATATAGAATACAAAAATATCTAATTCACAAAAACTTGGTTGCAACAATCAGTCCATGATGTAACCTGTAGATTTTCAAGTCACTCAGTGCAGATAATTTGATCAGTTCAAAATTTATTACGAATAGGATGTCATAAGAGTAATCAGCAATCCAAATGAATTTGTGCTTCCAATTTTCCAGCCAACACGTGTTTCGTCTTTGGGAGTGTTTTACAATCCCTCTACGACTTCTTCAGGGCTAGAAATCACAAATAACACATACGAGTTAAGACCAATATGCTCAATCGTCAAATACACATTAGGATGTGCCAAAGCCCCAAGGGAGGTAAATAAGAAAGACACCCACACACTGTGAAGAACCACAACACTCAATAAAAGTGAAAAACCTATCACAACCAATGCACCAATGCCCACAAACATAAAGTGAGTGGGAAAACTTATACACACGATATACGTGATCAATCATCATAACACTCCATTAAAAACACCACTAAGTTACCAATAGTGCTCAGTCACTTACTAAAATCACCAAAATTGTGGCTCAACATAATACCTTATAGATCCAGTAATGATTGAGAATAAATGATAATATCAGTTAATCATGCAACCGAAATGTTGCTGTGTAGATAATCTCCGAATGGAAGTTCAAACCACTGTTAATAAAGAACAGGTGTCACTCAAGAATAAAGTTTCAAAATATATACACATCACAGCACCAGTTCGTCAAATTATTACAGCAAAATTCATAACATCCCTAACCAATACTAATTGAAGCTCCAACTCGAAATACGTGCATTCTAATAAAATTCGTTGGAGAGAGACTCGGTTCTCAACCAACTAATGCAGTTATCCCATGCACTCACCAATTGTAATCTTGTAAAAAGTCCACGTATTCAAAGAGCGGCGCCTCCGTGTCAGGGTGCCTCGCGAGTGCGCTAGTAACGCGCATGTGAACTCCGGAAGTTAAAGTACACTTCCGGGTTCATCCCTTCCGAATTCGGAGCAACTATAATAGATAACGGACACACGCTGCCCGGTAATGATTATACGTCTCAACCGCACATTAACCCTTTATGCCACTAGCTTTACCACAAAATAATCAGTAACCATGTCATACGAAGGTGTGCCAAAGATGCCCCCTATTTCACCACACCGCAAAAATTATCTAAGTTGTCAAAAATGGATAAAAATATTTAAATCAATAACCAATATACACCACTATACACTTTTATTTAGTGCAATAGGGCAAACCTACCACCCATAAGGATGATCAACCCGACTTTAAGTAGATATAAATATATCAATTGTCCAAAATTTCCACATCTGAGATTAAATTGTAACGTACACAATATTACCCAACTGTCCTATTAATGCACAGCATAGGGAGGAAGATCATACAAATAGTAAAAAAGTCTAAAGGATTAGGAGTACAATTCTGACGTTTGAGAATTTTGGCATAAAACTTGTATAAACCGATGGAGCTTAACATCATTAAATAAAGATATACCACAGCACAACAATTAGTAATACAAATGCAAAATTCATGTATTTGATACAATTAATGAAAAGCATAATAAAACACATTGAAGTCAGGAATTAGTCCCCCCAAAAAACTTCAAATTCTCTATCAGTGTTCAACCCTGATTCCACAGCTCTTAATCTCAAAATCCAAAGTGCCTCTTGTCTACGTAAACGTAATTCTCTATTCCCACCCCTAGGGTCACGGGGGATATGCTCTAGTCCAAAAAATTCAAAGCTTTTATAAGTTGATTGTGCTACACAGGAAACCATATGTGCCACCAAGGGATATCTCAGATCACCATTTTTGAGTGCCCGCATATGTTCTCCTATTCTTATTCTAAGTGGTCGTATAGTACTTCCCACATATATTCTAGAGCACTTGCAGCGTATTATATACACAACAAAATTAGAATTACAATCCATGGTATAACATATCGAATATGATTTACCCTCATGGGAATATTCCTTAAGCTTATTACAAGCCCAGCGACACACTCCACACGAACCACATTTGAAAAAGCCCACTTCTCTCTTGGATAACCAAGTTATCTTGGGGGAGCTAGTAGTATAACTAGGACTTAACATAGTTCTAAGGGTTTTGCCTTTACGAAACGATGTCACTACTGTTCCAGAAACTATATCCTTGAGTGATGTATCCTGTGACAGTAAATTCCAATGTTTAACAATAATTTTTTTCAAAATCAAAGAAGCCTCATTATGATCAATTATATATTTCACCTTATGTCTAGATAGAAATGCAACATTAAAACTTAAAGAACAGAAAAAGACTGATTTGGCATCCGATGTGGTAAGGCTCATAATTGATCATAATGAGGCTTCTTTGATTTTGAATGAGGCAGATGCAAGGTCCTAAGACTTCATGAAGGATACCCTGATTGAGGGCTTTGGGCTGACAATACAATACAGGATCAAATTCAGGGAAATTCGAAAAACCCAGAGTCATTCCTGGGTTGATTTTGTGGACTTTTCAGTGAAGAAACTAAGTGGTTGGTTAGAAGTTAACAATGTGCATGATTTTGAAGTTTTTTAAAATTTAGTAATGAAAGAGCATCTGTTGAGTAATTGTGTGCAGGAAAAGCTATATCAGTACCTCGAAGACCTAGGTCTACTTTTTCCTTTAGAATTGGGGAAGAAGGTGGACCAGTGGGTCAAAACAAGGGTTACCAAAACTTCCACTGTTGGAGCAGACCATAAAAGGGGGCGAAAAAGCCCCCCAAGGAAAAAGGGTAACCAGAACAAGGACAAAAACAAGGAGTCTTCTGAAGGCCTCCCCAACACCTGCACAGGAGTGTAGGCCTCGAGACGCTTCCCAGCCCAAGGGTGGGTACCAGGGTTAACATTGGGGCCCCAGAAAGGCTTTGTGCCATACTTGCAAAACTAATGGACACCAAACTGGAGAACTTAACTTTGCAAACAAAAAGAATACCTCCAGTGCACCTGCAATAAATGCAATGGTAAGTCTCCAGGTGGGATTCCAAGTAGGCCCTGACCATGCCAGTGATCCTACTGAGGCAATTTTAGTCTCAGAGGGTGGGGTTCATGTAGCTGACCTGGCTGTCTGACTCAGTAATCTGGAGACATACAGACAACAGCCTCATATAAATGGGATTGAAGTTGAAGCACTGAGAGACACTGGTGCCAGTGTTACCATGGTGACTGAGCGGCTAGTGTCCTCAGAACAGTATCTGACTGGTGAGACAAACACAGTCCTCAACGCTGATAATCAGGCTGAGGTACATCCCATGGCGATGGTATCCTTAGAATGGGGAAGGGTTACTGGCCAGAAGAAGGTGGTGGTATCTTTTGCTATACCTGTGGAAATGATCTGGGGACCTCAGCATGGGCTGAGGTAGAAAGAAAAACCCATGCAGCTATGCTTGGTATCCCTGAATGGGTCTGTGTAAAAAACAGAGCACAAAGCAAGGCTGTGGGTGACAATGTGGAGTTGGAGTCTGGAATAACGGCCCAACCTACCAAGAAGAAAGGCAAAAAGTCTGGGAGGGCAGCTGCTGGCCTAGCAGTTTGGGCTGGACTGTTCCCATGGGGAACAGGGTCAAGACTGATTTGCATATAGCTGGGTCCAAACTGGAATAGCATGGTAAGCAAAATAACAGCTGGATTAAACCCAGATCTGTGCCTCGGGGTGAATGTGTGATTCATTTTACATACCGTCCATAATCTGTTCTTTTTACCTTCGTCTCCCCAAGTGGGAAAGGTATGCCCAGATGTGGGTCCTGTGCTTGCTATGCCACCAGAGTCAAGCTAACCTGGCTAATGAGGAGTGATACCCCTAAACATGTCTCAGGATGCTTGTTTCTGGTCCAGGGAGGACCTGGCTGGCAGTTTGGGATGGACTGTTCCCATGGGGAACAGGATCCCGGCTGATTTGCATATGGCTGAGTCCAAACTGGAATGGCATGGCAAGCAAAACACAGATGTATTAAACCCAGATCTGTGACTGGGGGTGAATGTTTCATTTGTTCCACATTCTGTCCATAATCTGTTTTTTTGCCTCAATCAGACACCAGCATTGGTTCCCTCTCCTCAGGGAGAAGACCTGAAAACCTAAGAGGGAACTGAGCCTCAGGAGCTTGGGCCTTACAAGGCACTCTATGGAACATCTGTGCTAGGGACAGAGGACCTGTTCAACTCTTGAAGGCCTGAGACAGCAAGCTGCTGATGAGAAAAAGGCAGATATCAGCGGCCCCCAGAAGAACTATTGAGAGGAGGGACTCATTCACACTGAGGCCAGAGACCCAAACCTGGTGCCACTAGGAGAATGGTAGTGCCTCAGTAGTTCAGAGACTTTCTTCTCACTTTGGCCCATGATATCCCCTTAACTGCGGGTCTTGGCCAGGCACAAACATGGAGTAGGTTGGTGAACCACTTCTACTAGTTAGGTATGTTCCATAAGGTGAAGGAATTTTGTAACTCCTGTGCCATCTGTCAAGCCATAGGCAGACAGATGGACACTCAAAGGCCCTCTTAATTCCACTTCCAGGGGTTGGGGTTCCTTTTGAAAGGGTAGGGATTGACATTGATGGTCCCCTTGACCCTCCAACAGCATTATGGAACAGATTTATACTGGTTTTAGTGGATCATGCATCCAGGCACCCTGAAGCAATTCCCCTGAGGACTACTACTGCCCCTGCAGTAGCTAGGATCCTTATTAGTGTATACACTAGAGTGGGATTTCCAAAGGACGTAGTGTCAGACAGAGGTACTAACACATGTCTGGATCCCTAAAACACACGTGTGGTGTGACATATAAGTGCAGTACCCCATATCACCCCCTAACCAATGGCCTTGTTGAGAGATTCAATAAGAAATTTAAATATATGGTGGACTCACTGAAAAACTCAGAAGGGTATGGGATGTCTTACTTCCATGCCTGCTTTTTGCTTACATGGAATTGCCACAGAAGGGAGTAGGTTTTTCCCCTTTGAGCTTCTGTTTGGGCATCCTGTAATAGGGCCCCTCTGTCTTGTAAAGGGGCGATGGGAGAGACCTCGCAGACAGCCTAAACAAGACATTGTGGATTTTGTGCTTGGCCTTCGTTCCAGGATTGCTGAGTACATGGAAAAAGCTTCCAAAAATCTTGAGGCCAGCCAAGAGCTTCAGAAGTTGGTATCACCAAACAGCTGCACTGGTGGAGTTCCAACCAGGGCAGAAGGTAAGGGGTTTGGAGCCTGTGGCTCCTCTGGCCCTCCAATGGAAGTGGAGTGGACCCTATCTCTTCCTAGAAAGAAGCAGGAAGGCCACCTACCTGGTGGACATTGGCTCTTGCTGTAGCCCCCAAAGGGTGATCCATATAAACTGCCTGAAAGCCCATCGTGACATAGCTGAGATGAGCATGCTCATAGTCACTGATGAGGGACAGGAAGCAGAGAGTGAATCTCTTCCTGATCTCCTCTCCAGCAATCCAAAAGATGGCTCAGTTGAGGGAGTGGTCTTTTCAGACTCCATCATTGGCCAACAGCAGGCTGATTGTAAGCAGGTCTTACAACACCTTTCCGATCTCTTCTCCTTGATCCTTGGTCAGACTACCTGGTGCACACATGATGTGGGCATGGGGGATAGCTTGCTTGTCAAAAATAACATTTACAGACAGTCTGACCTTGTCAAAGAAAACATCAAAGAGCAGCCCAGCAAGATGCTCGAATTGAAAGTCATTGAGCCCTCTGAAATTCCCTGGGTCAGCGCAGTGGTTTTAGTCCCCAAACCTCATTCCATGGTGGAAAGAAAGAAATGAGGTTTTGTGTGTACTATAAGGGTCTCAATGCTGTGACGAAAACTGATGCTCATCCCATTCCTAGGGCTAATGAGCTAATTGACGGATTAGGGGAAGCCAAATATCTCAGTACTTTTGAAATCACACATCAGCATACTGGCAGAGAGGTCTGACCCCTGAAGCAAAAGACAAAACTGCATTCTCCACTCATGAGGGGCATTATCAATTCACTGTTATGCCCTTTGGACTAAAGAATGCCCCTGCCACCTTCCAAAGGTTGGAGAACAAAGTCCTGGCTTGATTAGAAGACTTTAGTTGAGCACATCTTTATGATATTGCTGTCTTTAGCTCTACCTGGCAGGATCACCTGATGCACCTGAGAAAGGTCCTTGAGGCTCTGAAAAAAGACAGGCCTTACTATCAAGTCTACCAAGTGCCAGATAGGGAAGGGCCAGGCTGTATACTTGGGTCACCTTGTAGGTGGAGGCCAGGTTCAACCACTGCAAGCCAAGATCCAGACAATTCTGGACTGCGTAGCTTCACAACCCAGACTCAAGTCAGAGCATTCCTTAGCTTTATTTGGTATCGCAGGAGGTTTGTGAAGGGGTGTTGTGAAGTTATCTTAGCAGCTTATTATGGTCATGTTATTTTAGTCATATGCCTGCAGCTTGTGTCCTTTAGCCTAGTAACAATTCATGTATTCATTTTTATATTCTGAGCAGAAGTTCTCTTCTGTCATGATGTTTTCTTTTCCTTTATCTTGCATACCTTTAGCACATAAACTGTTTTTATTCTTTTTATTCTGACATTCTCATTTTGTGCTCTGCTCAAGCCTATCCCCATATGTTGCTGGCACAAAGTAGAACACAGCAATCTCTGCCACTTCACGGACACATGAGTTTTTTACGTTAGGGCAGTTTTCCTAGAACATGAGCTGTTTCACTACAAAACATCTCTGTGCCCCCTATACATTAATGGGAGAGTTCCAGCCAGAAAATTGTCACTGCATGCTGTCATGCTATCATTTCATTGCAGCTGTCTGCTGAGACTTGATGTCTTTTCCAACCACATGGGAGAGGAGTTTCAGTAGACCAACAAGCCTCTTTGCTACTACCAAATTCAGGTACGGGGATGGTGTCTTCCTTGGGATCCTGAAGGGCGGAATAGGGCTCAGACTGTTGTGCTCTAATATAGTACTTCAGTAGAATTCCAACACCTAGCATTCTGACATTTTGGTGGGATTTTTCTTATGTTTCACTTTCTTTGTCACCGCATTATTATTAACATGTTTTATCATCCTAATCATTGCAGTACATGCCATTTTATCTAGAACACAATTGATTCAATAAAATGTATTGAGCCAATCTCTGCTTCCGAATGTCTTTGCATGTGTGAGACAAATGTGACTGAGAGAAAAGCATGAGATCTGTTCCACTACGATGTACCCTGAGAAGTCTGAATGTCATGCGCATGGCTGCCACAAATCACTGCCACTTCCAGGTGCTTTTGAGGTACTGTTAGCTGGTCGAAAGGGTTAGGCAACAGTTGTAACAAGGTGTGGAATTGGACTCAGTTCCCTACAACCTGATGGTGCTGCTGCCTGAATCCAGCAGTCTCATTAATATAATGAGAGCCAACATGTCATGGCGCCACCAGCGTTTGGTCAGGCACTGAATTACGATCTTCCTGAATACCTCTGTCTCACTACGTGCTAAAGGCACCCCAATACTATATAAGGAGATGTCCGTGGTATTGGGGATTTCCTCCTCATCTAGATAGGTATCACGCTTTTTAGACTGAAGTCTGTTCAAGCTAGAACCTTATCCCCTTCCTGGCCGTGGATGTAATGGTTACATCCTCGGACATGGTTGCTCTGTGCCAATGACGTAACAATTACGTCCTGGCACTGACCAATGGGGGGAGGCAGGGGTGGCAGCGGAAGCGCTTTCGCTGCCACCGGATCCTCTCACCTGCTCATCTAATGACATTGGCTCTCACGGAGTATTGCCATCTTTTGTGGCCGCCCAACGCACTATAAGCTGTTTGCTTCCAGCGCATCAAAGGAGAACTAAGGTAAATTTCTCCTGCGGCAGGGGGGGGCGGTTTCTGAAAGAGACATCAGTTGAAAGAAAAGGCTTTTCCTTTCCCTTGATATGTCTTTTGAGCCTTCCTGCTGCACGACCGCATAGCGATTGTGCAGCAGGAATGCCCACTAGACACCAGGGATTTATTTTTTTTTTATTTCAAATAAGGGGAGTGGCCCCTTAGGCAAGGGTTGCTCCCCAGGGGGGCATATTACTTTAGGCCATTTCTGCCCCCCTTTGGAGTAGATCGGCATATTTTTATTAGGCCCATCTGCTCCCAAGGGGGGCAGAATCCACTTAGGCACCAGGGATTGTTGTGTGTGTGTGTTTTGTTTAGGGGAGCGGCCCCTTGAGCATGGGCATCTCCCCTTAGGGGGACATTCATTTTGGCCCTTTCTGCCCCCTTTGGGGGCAAAGCAATCTATTTACATTATGCCCATCTGCCCCCAAGAGAGGCAGAAACCACTAGCACCAGGGATTATTGTGTGGGTGCATGTTTTTTGCTTGGGGCGATGGCCCCTTGGACAAGTGTTGCTTCCCCATTGGGGAACATTCATTTTGGCCGGTTCTGCCCCCTTTCGGGGCAAATCTATTTATAATAGGCCCATCTGCCCCCAAGAGAGGCAGAAACCACTAGGCACCAGGCGTTGTTGTGTGTGTGTGTGTGTTTTGTTTAGGGGAGCGGCCCCCTGAGCAAAGTCCCTCCCCCTAGTGGGACATTAAATCCGGTCCTTCCTGACCCCTTTGGGGGCAAATCAATCTATTTATAATAGGCCCATCTACCCCCAAGAGAGGTAGAAACCGCTAGGCACCAGGGATTATTGTGTGGGTGCATGTTTTTTTCTTGGGGGGGTGGCCTCTTGGATAAGGGTCGCTCCCCCATGGGAGCACATTACTTTTGGGGATAGCTGCCCCCCTTAGGGGCAGATCAGCCTATTTATGTAAGGCTCCTCCCCCAAGGGAGCAGAAACCACTAGGAACCAGGGATTATGTTGTTTGTGTGTGTTTTGTTTGGGGGCCGGTCCCTTTGGCAAGGGGCTCTCCCCTTTGGGGGATATAAATTGTGTCTGAAAGCACAAAAATAGTAAAAATGGGGTATGTCCCAGTAAAATGCCAAAACTGTGTTGAACATTTAGGTTTTCTGATTCAAGTCTGCCTGTTCCTGAAATCTGGGAAGATTGTGATTTTAGCACTACAAACCCTTTGTTGATGCCATTTGCAGACAAGAAACAGATGCTTTCTTCTACAGCACCTTTTCCCCATTTTTCCCCAAAACCTAAGTGTTTGCTGTAATTTGGCTAATTTCTTGGTCTTTTTTGGGGGCAGCCCACAAACTCTGGGTACCATTAGAATCCTCAGGATGTTGGAAAAAAGAACACAAAGTTGGTGTGGATACCTTATGTGGCCGAAAAGTTATGGTGACCTAAGCACTAACTACCCCAAATAGCCAAAAAAAGGCTTGCCACAGCAGGGGGAAAAGGCCTGGCCGTGAAGGGGTTAAAAGGAATAATCCCCAATTGGTGTCCTTATTTCTGAACAGGTACATTTAGCATGGCATTGGGTGGTAATTTCAGTAAACATACAACCTCCTATCACTAAGCATTTATTAGATAATGGCCTTACAGCCCAGGGGGTGCTGTTACATTTGTGGTTGAGGCTCATCCAGCTTACAGAACAGAAATGTTCTACTCTTGAGTCTATTTTCCAGCAGTTGATGTGAACACTAGTACATGTCATCATGATACACATGCTAATGCACCTGCACAATACCGACCATACGTATACATAGAGGTACCTCTATCTTTTCAAGACCACCAGAACTAGCTTGATGGCGCCTTACCACATACAAGACTTCATGTTAGGCTATGTCCTCTGCGCAATGACGGTCCAACCTGGTCTTTATTGGCCACATACACACCACATCCTGATCCATGTAACATGGCAGTAGCTGAGGTTCACCACTTATACATTGAGCTTGTAGCAATATATAGACTCTTAGTACAGTTTGTTATGCATACATTAAATACTAACCCAGCATGTGCTTCTCCATCACAACTGTGCACAGTAACACCAGGTATTAACCCTGCAACAATGACTATGATCATGGGTAAAGTTCCCGCCAAACGTGAAGAAATTCCGTTTTGGTTTGCTCAAAAAATAAAAGCACTGAAAGCTGTGTTTCCCCACATGGGACCTCAAGATAAACACAGAATTCTCACTATGTGCTTGCCATTTGGGATGGTTCCCACAGTGGATAAATGCATCACTTGGGGCATGGTATTTGCCACGCTCTACGCTCCGGCACACGGTACATCAACACTTGCCAATCTTCTGGGAGTGTTAAAACAGATTCAACATGAACACGGGGCTGCCCCGGCTCTAGGTTTCAGGATGCAATTAATGGGCAATTTTGCCACAGTGTCCTCAATAATATTAAGTAACCTTAAAGGGGAAGCAGTAGCACTAGCAGGGCACATGTGGCTCCATGATGTCCCTGCACAGGATCAAGAATGCGAGCTGCCAAAAACTATAGCCGAAAGCTATTCAAGTATAGATGGGGACAGTTTGGGAGCCAGACCTAGTAAACCACAACTAAAGGGTAAATCCAATAAGGATTCTACCAAGCAAGCAGCTGGAGGTTCTAAAAAATGCTGGGAAAAACAAAAGCAAACATTTAAAAAGGATAGGAGATAATCTCCACATTTGGAGACCCCTGATGTAGGAAAGTACCATCTTCCTTGGCATGTTACCTCCCTTTTTACCTGTATGTCAGTATGTTTTTGCCTGTCTCACTGGGATATTGCTGGTCAGGACCCCAGTGCTCATAGTTTATGGCCTAATGCGTTTGTCTGTATAGTGCTTGACTGTGTCACTGAGGCTCTGCTAATCAGAACCTCAGTGCTCATGCTCTCTCTGCTTTTAAATTTGTCACTGTAGGCTAGTGACTTCATTTACCAATTCCAATTGGCACACTGGACCCCCCTTATAAGTCCCTAGTGTATGGTACCTAGGTACCCAGGGCATTGGGGTTCCAGGAGATTCATATGAGCTGCAGCATTTCATTTGACACCCATAGGGAGCTCAGACATTGCAGCCTGCGTGAAATAACGCACATGTTATTTCACAGGCATTTTCACTGCACTTAAGTAACTTATAAGTCACCTATATGTCTAACCTTCACTTGCTGAAGGTTAGGTGCAAATTTACTAAGTGTGAGGGCAGCCTTGCACTTACACGCGTGCACTACATATAGGTCAATACCTATATGTAGCTCCACAATAGTAACTCTGAATATGGCCATGTAACATGTCTAAGATCATGGAATTGTCCCCCATTCCAAATCTGGTATTGGGGAGCCGATTCCTTGCATACTGGGGGCTCCACCATGGACCCCCAGGACTGCCAAACCAGCTCTCTGAGGTTTGCACTACAGCTACAGCTGCGGCCACCTCACAGACAGGGTTCTGCCCTCCTGGGGTCTGAGCAGCTCAGTCCCAGGAAGGCAGAACAAAGCATTTCCTCTGAGAGCATGCTGTTACACCCTCTCCCTTTGGAAATAGGTGTTGCAGGCTGGGGAGGCGTAGCCTCCCCTAGCCTCTGAAAATGCTTTGAAGGGCACAGATGGTGCCCTCCTTGCATAAGCCATTCAACACCAGTTGAGGGACCCCATGTCCCCTGCTCTTGCGTGAAACTGGACAAAGGAAAGGGGAGTGACCACTTCCCTGTCCATCATCTTCTAGGGGTGTTGCCCAGAGCTCCTCCAGTGTGTTCCAGACTTCAGCCATCTTGCTTTCCAAGGTGTGGGGGCACTCTGGAGGGCTCTGGGTGGCCAGTGCCAGCAGGTGACGTCAGAGACCCCTCCTGATAGGTCCTTACCTGATAAGGTAGCCAATCCCCCTCTCAGGGCTATTTAGGGTCTCTCCTGTGGGTTCTCTTCAGATTCTACTTGCAGGTTTCCAGCAGAAATCCTCTGCAACTACTGCTTCACCCACTGACCTCGGATCAATCGCAGCCTGCTCCAGGAACCGCTGTAACAGCAACAAAGTATCCTCAAGAGATACTTTTCTTCTGCAACTTCAGCTTCAGCCAACAACTGTTACAGTTTCTACAGTGTGCACGCTCTGAGGACTCCCTGTCTTCACCCTGCACCAGAAGGACCAAAGAAATCTCCTGTGGGGTGACGGAGTCACTCCCCTGCTCACGAAGGCACCTTCCAAGTCGACGACCGGTACTCCTGGACTCCTCTCACTCCGACTAGTGTGCTCCTAGTAACACAGAGGGTAGACCCCGTCGACACAGACTGTCCTGAGGTCCTACTGTCCCAATTTGGAGGAGGTAAGACCTTGCCTTCCCTGAGAGCGACAGTACCCCTGTGCACCACATCTTCTTCACCTCCTGAGGCCTCTGTGCACTATTTGCAAAATTCCTTCATGCACAACCTGGCCCAGGTCCCCAGCACTCCATCCTGCGACGCTCAACTCGCTGAGTTGTTCTCCGGCGGCGTGGGACCTTCCTTTGTTGTGCTGCACCAACTGCGTTTTGCACCTCCTTTGTCCTCGTGTCCTGGGACTCCCGTGGGTGCTGTCTGGCATCCTGAGGGCTCTCTAAAGTGCTGAGAGCCCCCTCTTCCACCTCACACAGAGTTGAGGCCCACAGGTCCCTCCTCGGTCCAGCCAGTGCCATTTTGACGCAAAATGCACATTTGTCATAACCAAGGCTTGTTTGTGACTTCCAACACGAAATTACATCTGCATCCATCTTCACGTCATGGGACATCTTCTGCATCATGCAGGAACCCACCGGCATCTTCTTAGGGTGCATTCCTGCAGTCTTCGTCCTACCGGGGACTCTTCTTTTGCACCCTCTTCTGGGTTGGCAGGGGCTCCTGTCCTTCCTGGAACTTCTTTCGACTTCTGGACTTGGTCCCCTTCTTTTGCAGGTTTTCAGGTCCCGGAATCCAGCAGTTGTTGTTTGCAGACTTGGTTAGTTATTGCAATAATCCATATCATGAGATGTAGTGTGTCCTAAGGAAACTTGCAGTACTTTACTCCTGCCTTTCTGGGCTCTGGGGTGGGGTAATTTACTTACCTTTATTGTATTCTTACTTTCCCAGCAATTCTGCACACACTACACTTGTCTAGGAGGGAATTTATGATTCGGATTCCACTTTCTTAGTATATGGTTTGTGTTTCCCCTAGACCTATTTTCTCCCATTGCATTCTATAGCATTTCCTATTGTTTGCACTATCCTATGTCTAATTACTTACCTTATTTTTGGTGTCTAGTGTATATATTGTGTATAATACTTACCTCCAGAAGGAGTATTGTCTCTAAGATATTTTTTGGCCTTGTGTCATCCAAATAAATACCTTTATTTTTGGTAACACTGAGAATTGTCTTTACTTGTGCATCAGTACTGTGTAGCTATAAGTGGTATTGTAGGAGCTTTGCATGTCTCCTAGTTCAGCCTAAGCTGCTCTGCTATAGCGACCTCTATCACCCTAAGCTGCTAGAACACTACTAATGCACTAATAAGGGATAACTGGACCCACTACAAACCAGGCCAGCCTCCTACACCTGAGAAACACTATAACTTGTGAAATAGGGATAATATAAAAACTGCCGATAGATATCAATATACTGATTCATGCCAATCTCTTTCCTTTCAGGACTCACCGGATAAATGCAGTGAGAGAGTTGGATGATCAGAACAACGAACAGAGTACGTGAAACTGAAAAAAGATTCACAATGCTCAGCTGAAGTTTCAATTAAAAAACAAGAGAAATTTCCACAACAAAAACCCCAATTCAAAAAGAAGAAGGTGGCAGCTATTTCTGCACTAAATGCAATGCGAGATGAGAGTTTTATTGAAGCACAGGAACTGGGCACTGGCTCTGCTAGACAGCGCAGCAGAAGTCACAATAGTTTGCCGGAATCTTCAAGAGCATCTGGAGGTGAAAGCAACTGACAACACAATAGAAGTCGAGACTGCGGACATGCGCGTCTCCCCTCATAATAAGCTATAAAAATGAAAATAAAACTATAGGGAGAAACGTTGAGCACACAATTGACTTATATCTTGAAAAAGGTTAACTGGCATTTATAACATTTTGTTGGCCGAAAAAGATTGGCATCCAGATTATGTCCGTGAAGTCCAGCGGAGGGGAAAGAAATTATTTAGCCTTCTTTCTCGCCCCTAGTTTCTATAGACTTAGTAGAGTCATACTTGTTTCATCGGGCATTAGCACAGGCCCCCACGCTGTATCACAATCATGTTGGGTGGAATAAAGATTCTCCTTGTCACAATACCATTTAGTTCCCAACCACAGCCTCAAGCTCAATATCGAATTAAGCAGGAGGCTAAAGGTCTTGTGAGAGAGATTCTCGCACAGCTAGAGTACCAATCTGCCATGTGTCTAATCAATGAACAATTCTCTATTTTCCGTTGCAAAACTCAACCATCCCTATAGAATAGTGTTAAATTACAGGCAGGCATTTAAACAGTAATACACCACACTTGCTATCCAAAATGCACATAGCACAGCACTTATTAACCATATAGGCCCTCATTACAACCCTGGCGGTTGGTGTTAAAGTAGTGGTAATACCACCAACAGGCCGCCGGTAATTACTGCCAAATTATGACCATGGCAGTGTTAGACAGCCAATGTACCACACCGACCACCAGGGTGGAAACAACAGCCACCACGGCGGTAGCCGCCTACAGCCAGACGGAAGTCAATGTTCCGCCCACCATATTACAACAACACAATCCTCCACCTTTTCCAGGGTGGTACCAACGACATCAAAAGTCTTGCAGAAACACTGCACAGAAGTGAAAGGACTTACCATTGGAGACACAGGGAACAACCACGCCGCCATGGAGCCCGAGCTGCATGTCTTCCCCATGATTGTCTATGTGCTGCTCTACCACTAACATCAACGCCGGCAAAGACGACGACGGTGAGTACAGCTGCCTAGCACACAAGTACAGCTGCCTAGCACACAAGGGAGGGAGAGAGGAAAAAGAGAGTGACACACACAAGCAACACCCCCCCAACACCATACACATAATCAGCTGCATCACAAAAACATTTGTACCCTGTACCTCGGATGAATAATGCAAGGACAAAACGATTTTGAGAAAGTGAATGTAATGAGAGAAACACACCAAGATAAATAAGTGAGGCAAGACAAGAGACATACACATATGTACACAAAAAGGGACATAGCCCAGTCCACAATCTATGAAGTCCACAGGGTGTCTGTTGGTAAATAGGCAGGCACCTCAGGGGGACAGGGGATGGGGGGCACCTCAGCCGGGCGATGGAACAACACCACTGGTTCTGGAGGGGGCAACATGCCCTGTGCTTGGCCCTGGGGAGTGCAAGGCCACAGTCTCACGAGTGGGTGACGTGCCCAGTGGTTCTGGAGGGGGCATTGTGCCCTGTGCTCTTGATCCTGGGGAGGTTGGGGTAGGTGGGTGTCTTACCCACTGGTTCTGGATAATCCTGGGAGGCTGGGGTAGGTGGGTGTCTTACCCACTGGTTGTGGGGGGGGCATCGTGCCCTGTGCTCTTGATCCTAGAAGTCAGGGGTAGGTGGGTGTCTTACCCATTGGTTCTGGAGGGGGCATCATGCCGTGTGCTCTCCATCCTGGAAAGGTCACAGTCTCTCAGGTGGGTGTCATACCCAAAGGATTTGCAGGAGGCAGGCCGCACAGCAGCCCATGGAGGCAAGATTACATAGCATCTGCCGGCGGTGACGGCTGCTCAATGGTGGTGGTGCTGCTGCTGGTGGGGGGAGGCTCCTGCCCATCCCCTGCAACCTCGGACAGCTGCTCACTGGAGGTGGTGGTGCTGCTGGGGGGGAGAGGCTCCTGCCCATCCCCTGCAGTCTCGGACGGCTGCTCACTAGAGGTGGTGATGCTGCTGGGGGGGGAGGTTCCTGCCCATTCCTTGCAACCTCAGACGGCTGCACAACCATGGTTGGTGGTGGGGGCTCCATCACAGTTCCTGCCCCAGGCCCTTTGCTCTTCCTGCTGGTGCAGGCTCCTTTCCCTTCTTGGCAGCAGCTTAGGCAGGCTCCTTTCCCTTCTTGGCAGCAACATGGAGAGGCTCCTTCACCCTCAGGACATGTGCCCTGGATCCTTTTCCATCACAAGAGGATGTGGTGACGAATGGGCCCGTGGCCTTGGTGGCTGAGGTACTTGGCTGGGTTCTTCCCATCCTGGCCAGACGTGCAGGACGGGGGGAGGGGTAGGGAAGAGGTCAATGGTGGATAGGAACAGTTTTTTAGGGACACTGGGGTGGGAAGAGGGAGAAGGTTTCGGAGTGGAGGAAGAGGGAGTGGTTGTTGGAGGTGTCTGTCTGCTGATTGTGGGTTCAGGTGCATGGGCTGGATACTGTTGTGAGGTGGATGGCTGTTGGGTGTCTGAGTGCTTGCGTTTGTGTACCTTAAATGGGGGGGCAGACACAGTGGGAGAGGACACAGGAGACGTGTGCATGGCTGTTGTGGAGGTGTCTGCCAGTGAGGTGTGTGTTCTGCTTGGTGTGGTGGTGATGCCGGTAGTGGATGATGATGTAGTGCATGCAGGTGTGAGTGTAGATGGAACTGGGAGGCGAGGAGGAGGAGGAGGAGGAGACAGTGGAAATAGTGGATGTTGGTATGTCTGCATCTGGATGATGTTTGTGTGAGTGCCTGTGGGATGAAGTGTGGTGCTTGTGTTTGCCTGAACCACTCTTGTGTGTTGTCTTGTGTGCATGCTTGTCTGCCTGTGTGCTTGGGATGGGTTAGGGTTGAGGAGAATGGGACTGGGAAGTGGAAGTTGGAGGGTGGATGATAGAAACAGGGACAATGGCTGCCATCAGAGAGGAGACCAGAGCCTGAATCGATCTCTGTTGGGCCGCCAATCCAGTGTGAATGCCCTCCAGAAATGTATTAGTCTGTTGCATCTGGGCTGCCAGCCCCTGGCTGGCATTCACAATGGTTGACTGCCCTACAGAGATGGATCTCAGGAGGTCAATAGCTCCTCACTCAGGGCAGCTGAGCTCACTGGGGCAGGGCCTGAGGTGCCTGGGGCAAAAGAGATGCCCACCCTCCTGGGTGAGCAGGCACGGGAAAGTCAGTGAGGGGCTGCTGGGAGGGCAGTGCTGGTACGGGGGTGGCAGCTGTACCTGTAGCTGGGATGGTCACAGAGGTGTCCGCCACCACCAGGGAGCTTCCATTGGGAGGAGGTATCTGTGTCTGAACTGTCCCCTCCAGTCTTCGCCGTTGTGCTCCCCTCGCCCTCTGCCCCACTGGTGCCCTCAGCGTCGGTGGACTCTTCCTCCTGGGTCCTGTGGGATGCAGTTCCCTCCGTTGCCGGTGCCTCTGCTCCTCTGCCAGATGATGCTAATGCAAATAAGGACAGGATGACAAAACAATAATGGGGGGGAGAGACAAAGATACACTTGGTCAATGGCTGCACCAACACCACCGTTGGTGTACACAGCACGGTCACACACAGGGAACAGGCCAATGCAATATGCCATAGCACTACCAGAGAAAAAGTTAGCTTCCAAGGCATGGTTTAGGGGCATACACTGCCAAATGCAGCATACCTGGGACTCATGCAGCCCTGACCAGTAGTGGATGCTTACAAGCTAGGTAGCAGGATTATCCCCTCCCCAGGATGCAATGTCAGGCCTGGCATAGAGGCATCACTCTAACAGGTGGATCCCTGTGCTACTCACCAAAGAAGGTCTGCCAGATTATAGTGGCATGCTGCATGGTGCACAACCTTGCCTAGGGGACCTACGCTGCAATGTCAGGCCTGGCATAGGGGCACCACTGACACACAACCCCCACCCGGACACCACCCTACCATGCGTAAGTTGTAATGATGGGCACCAGCTCTGGATAGGCCACCGCCAGTATGCAGGCCATCAGAGGGTTCAGAGTTCGACAGGCACCCCTTCCTCGTTGGGAGGCCATCCCCAGCTGGCACCCGCCCAGCGTCTCAGGTCCTCCCACCGTTTGCGACAGTGGGTGCTCTGCCTGCCATAGACCCCAAGGGTTCGCATGTCCTTTTCTGCATGAGGAAGAGGCTGGAGATGCCCGTGTGGCAGCAGTGGACCCTGTGGACAGTGAGGATGAGGAGGATGAGGATGAGGATGAGGACAACAGAACATCAGTAATCAGACAGTAACTCCAATGACACACAGGTAAGACAGTTTAACTTCACATTTCACTGAATGTTTTTGGATTTTTTGGGGCACTGGCATGCTGTTATTTCCCAGTTCTATGCCCACTTACTGTACCCTTTAGCAATTCATTTTACAGATGTTGGTGACCTCACATATGCTCCTGGTGTGATCACTGCAGCCAGCTACAGGCCATACACCTATGCTCATTTTCTATATAGTTGAATTGCAATGTCTGTACCTGTTGAAATGAATACATACTTTAAAAATTTGACATACTCCAAAATTCTTTTTTTTCCAAGGGTGTTTATTGAAGTGCAAAAAAGTTGGAGGGGCAAGTATAATGGGATGGGGTGATGATGGAGGAAAGTCCAGGGTATAGTTCTATTCTGTTTGTAGCATAGGTGCATTGTCCAAGGGGACATAGGAAGGGGAGCAATGGCAGTTCAAGGTGGACAGGGTGACAGAGTGGGACAGAAGGGTGACAATCAGGAGAGTCTAATTTCCTGGTGGGGGTCTTGGCAAGTGTCTCTGGCTTCTGTCTGGATTGCAGGGAACGTTTGCGGGGTGGTTCACCTTCTGCAGGGGGAGGGGTGCTGGTGGCCTGTTGGTCCTGTGGCGGGGCCTCCTGGCCACTAGCGGCAGCGGAGGTGGAAGGCTGTTCAGATATCTGGCTAGTGACAGTGGCCCACTGGTGTGAGACTGCCTCCCTCATAATGTTGGAGATGTCTGCCAGCACCCCTCCATTGGAGACCAGGGTGTTGTTAATGGCCTGCAAGTCCTCCCTGATCCCCTAGTACTGTCCCTCCTGCAGCCGCCTGTTCTCCTGCACGTTGTCCAGGATCTAGCCCATCGTTTCCTGGGAATGTTGATATGCTCCCAGGATCTCTGCAAGTGCCTCCTGGAGAGTCGGTTCCCTGGGCCTGTCGTTTCCCTGGCGCACAGCAGTCCTCCCAGTTTCCCTGTTGGCCTGCGCCCTGAACCGTGTGCCCACTGCCACTGACCCCAGGTTTCTGACTGTCTTGGGTATGAGGGGTGGCCTGAGGTCCCTGTAGTGGTGGACACACTGCTGATTGACGTGTCCTGGGACAGAGGTGTGGGTACGCTGGGTGGGTGCTGTGGTGGTGTTTCCTGATGAGGGAGGCTCTGTGGTGGTGGGTGACTTGGCCTGGGTAACCGGCTGTCCAGAGGTCCTGATGGGCCAGGCTGGTCATCCAGATGACCAGATTTGATGTCATCACTGTGGGCCTCTTCTGTGGTGGGACCGGAGATTGCTGGCACCTCCTCTCCACTGACATTGGCTGGGGTACCTGTGGGGATGTAAATGCTGTGTTATTGTTTCTGTGTTTGACATATTGTGCATCCGTGGCTTGCCCTCTTTGGTTGTATTTGCCCTGTCAGGTTTCACTTGTGTAAGTTGGTATATGGTGGGTTAGCTGATTCTCTCTAGTGTGCATGCTTTAGTGATAGGGTCCATGCAGGTCTGTGAGTGGTGTCCTTGCATTGGTATGGCATGCAGGCCTTGGCATTGGGATAAATGAGATGTGATGGTGGGGTGTGTGTGAAGTGGTGGAGTGATAGGAGTGAGGGTGAGGGTGGGGGTATGTACAGAGTTGACTTACCAGAGTTAAGTCCTCCTCCTATTCCGGCCAGGCCTTCAGGATGCATGATGGCCAAGACTTGCTCCTCCCATGTTGTTAGTTGTTAGTTGTAGGGGAGGAGGTGGGGGTCCACGGTCAGTCTTCTGTACAGCGAGTTGGTGTCTTGCTGCAATGGAACGTACCTTCCCCCATAGGTCATTCTACCTCTTCCTGATGTCATCCCTTGTTCTTGGGTGGTGTCCCACGGGATTGACCCTGTCCATGATTCACTGCCATAGCTCCATCTTCTTAGCTATTGATATCTGCTGCACCTGTGCTCCAAATAGCTGTGGCTCTACCCTGATGATTTCCTCCACCATGACCCTTAGCTCACCTTCCTCTGTGAATCGGGGCTGTCTTTGTGGTGCTATGGTGTAGGAAAGTACCATCTTGACTGGCATGTTACCCCCATTTTTCACATGCATATAAGTTTGTTTTTGCCTGCCTCACTGGGATTCTGCTAGCCAGGACCCCAGTGCTCATAGTTTGTGGCCTGAATATGTGTATCTGTGTAGTGACTAACTGTGTCACTGAGGCTCTGCTAGCCAGAACCTCAGTGCTTATTCTTTCTCTGCCTTTAAAATTGTCACTATAGGCTAGTGACCATTTTCACCAATTCTAATTGGCACACTGGAACACCCTTATAATTCCCTAGTATATGGTACCTAGGTACCCAGGGTATTGGGGTTCCAGGCGATCCCTATGGGCTTCAGCATTTCTTTTGCCACGCATAGGGAGCGCAGACAAATCTTACACAGGAATGCCACTGCAGCCTGAGTGAAATAATGCACACGTTATTTCACAGCCATTTTTCACTGCACTTAAGTAACTTATAAGTCACCTATATGTCTAGCCTTCACTTAGTGAAGGTTAGGTACAAAGTTACTAAGTGTGAGGGCACCCTGGCACTAGCCAAGGTGCCCCCACATAGTTCAGGGTAATTTCCCCGGACTTTGTGATTGCGGGGACACCATTACACACGTGCACTACATATAGGTCAATACCTATATGTAGCCTCACAATGGTAACTCCGAATATGGCCATGTAACATGTCTAAGATCATGGAATTGCCCCCCCATGCCAAATCCAGTATTGGGGTGCCAATCCCATGCATCCCCCGGGCTCCACCATGGACCCCGGGTACTGCCAAACCAGCTCTCTGGAGTTTTCTCTGCAGCTACTGGTGCTGCCAACCCACAGGCTTCTGCACTCCTGGGGTCTGGGCAGCCCAGTCCCAGGAAGGCAGAACAAAGAATTTCCTCTGAGAGAGGGTGTTACACCCTCTCCCTTTGGAAATAGGTGTTAAGGACTGGGTAGGAATAGCCTCCCCCAGCCTCTGGAAATGCTTTGATGGGCACAGATAGTGCTCTCCTTGCATAAGCCAGTCTACACCGGTTCAGAGAACCCCCAGTTCCTGCTCTGGGGTGAAACTGGACAAAGGAAAGGAGAGTGACCACTCCCCTGTCCATCACCACCCCTGGGGTGGTGCCCTGAGCTCCTCCGGTGTGTCCCAGACCTATGCCATCTTGAATCCAGAGGTGTGAGGGCACAATGGAGGCCTCTGAGTGGCCAGTGCCAGCAGGTGACACCAGAGACCCCTCCTGATAGGTACTTACCTGACTAGGTGCCCAATCCTCCTCTGAGGGCTATTTAGGGTCTCTCCAGTGGGCTTTGCCTCAGATAGTGACGTGCAAGAATTCACCAGAGTTCCTCTGCATCTCCCTCTTTGACTTCTGCCAAGGATCGACCGCTGACTGCTTCAGGACGCCTGCAAAACTGCAACAAAGTAGCAAGAAGACTACCAGCAACATTGTTGTGCTTAATCCTGCTGGCTTTCTCAACTGTTTCCTGGTGGTGCATGCTCTGGGGGCTGTCTGCCTTCACCCTGCATTGGAAGCCAATAAGAAATCTCCCGTGGGTCAACGGAATCTTCCCCCAGCTCCAGCAGACACCAAACTTCAGCATCACTGGTACTCTGGGACCCCTCTCATCCTGACGTGCGTGGCCCCTGGAACACAGGTGGTGGACCCAACTGACCTAGACTGTTCAGTGGTCCAACTGTCCAAATTTGGAGGAGGTAAGTCCTTGCCTTCCCTCTCAAGACAGTAATCCTGTGTACTGCATGAACTGCAGCTGCTAGGGCTTCTTTTCACGTTTGCAAGGAATCCTTCGCGCACAGCAACTTGCTGAGTGGACCACCGGCTTCGTGGGACCCTCTATTGTAGTGTTGAGAACACCGCCATACTCAGTTTTCTTGAACACGTCTTCAAGTATTTCTGTGGGTGCTGCCTTCTTGTGCGTGGGCTCTCTGTGTTGCTGAGGGCCCCTCTGTCTCCCCTTCCAAGTGGCGACCTCCTGGTCCTTCCTGGGCCCGGGCAGCACCCTTTGTCTTCAACTGCGACCTTTGCAGCTAGCAAGGCTTGTTTGCGGTATTTCCCCAAAGAAATAACACTGCATCCTCCAGCACTCTGTGGGACATCTTCTGCACAAAGGAGAAGTTCCTGGCATTTTACGTTGTTGCAGAATCTTCAGCTACTTCCATCCGGAGGCAACCATTTTGCACCTTCATCCAGGGTTTAGTGGGCTCCTGCCCCCCCAGACACTGTTGTGACTCTTGGACTTAGTCCCCTTCCTTTACAGGTCCTCAGGTCCAAGAATCCGTCTTCAGTGCTTTGCAGTCTGTTGTGGTCTTTGCAGAATCTCCTATCAAGGCTTTAGTGTGGTTCTGGGGAAGTAGTATCACTTTACTCCTACTTTTCAGGGCCCCTGGGTGGGGTATCTTGGACACCCGTAGTGTTTTCTTACACTCCCAGCAACCCTCTACACACTACACTAGGCCAGGGGTCCATAAGTGGTTCGCATTCCACTTTCTTAGTGTATGGTTTGTGTTTTGCCCTAGGCCTATTGCATCCTATTGTATTCTACAGTGTTTGCACTACTTTTCTAACTGTTTATTTACCTGATTTTGGTTTGCGTGTATATTTTGTGTATTTTACTTACCTCCTAATGGAGTATATCCTCTGAGATATTTTTGGCACATTTTCACTAAAATAAAGTTCCTTTTTTTTTAGTAACTCTGAGTAATATGTTTCTTATGATATAGTACCTATAGGATATAAGTGGTACAGTAGGAGCTTTGCCTGTCTCCTAGTTCAGCCTAAGCTGCTCTGCTATAGCTACCTCTATCAGCCTAAGCTGCTAGAACACTACTAATCTACTAATAAGGGATAACTGGACCTGGCACAAGGTGTAAGTACCATCAGGTACCCACTATAAGCCAGGCCAGCCTCCTACACATGGGTGTTGTGTGAGGTGTGTAGGTGAGGGTGTGTAGGGTGATGTTTTGGGGTGTGTCTTGTGGGGTGTGTGACTGGTGTATGGGTGTAAGCAGTGTGTGTCTCTGGTTTTGGCTGTGGTCTTGGTGTCTGTATCGTGCCAATGGTTTGTATTCGTAAAGGGTTGTGGGTAATGTGGGTGTGCATTTTATAGTAATGTTGGTGTGGTGTGTGTATGGTTTTCAGATGTGTGTTGTTTGAACTGTCAAATGTGGTATTGTTTTGTATGTGTTTGTGTATTTTGAGCGCTGCGGTATGTACCGCCAATGGTTTACCGCCATTGAATGTCCGCTGTGGTGATTCATGGGACATAATGTGGTGGGCGTAGTTCTGTTGGTGTAACGGTATGGGTTTTGTACCGCCACTTTATCACTGACCTTTGGGCTGGCAGATTTGTGTATGTGGCTGAATAGTGACGGATTGGTGTATGTGTATCATAATATGGTGAAAGGATATCCGCCGCAGTGGCGTTAAGTTGGTGGCAGTCAGCGTGGCAGTAAGTAGGATTTAACACCAATCTCATAATGAGGGCCATATTGGATATTTCCAACTGCTTCCGCCAAAATATAGCAGCTGAAAGCAGGGATTTAATAGCATTTAGCACCTCAGGCTCGGAGAAACAATTCTGTGGGCTCCCTCATGGGTATAAAAACAGTCCTGGGCTGTTTTCAGCATGTGTAACATCCATTTTACACAACATTGACCCTAAAGCGTTGTCCTATGTTGATGACATCTACCTAATGGATGATGGTCTTATCCACCACCTTAAACAGGTGGCCACATTATTGTGGGTTTTGCTGAATTCGGCTGCAATTTCAATTTTAAGAAAACAAAAATTGCCTTTCTCAGTGTCCTATTTTTGGGGTACGAGTTATTGGTTAAAGGCAAGAGCCTAGCGCCCCACTTTCTAGAAAAGTGCACACAATTGCAACCACCAAATACCATAAAAAAGCTCCAGTCCATATTGGGCTTTCTAAACTTTGTCAGAATTTATATTCCAGCTTATGCACAACGCATTAAAACCATTATATGATTTGAGACACCCCGACTTTTCAACCAAATTTTGGACAGTCTAACACACACGCATTCTCAGAGCATTACAACAAGACATGCTTGTAGCAAAACACTTACACATACAGGACAACAAAACACATATGGTCATCAGAGTAATTGCTGGTGCCATCGGTTTTACCTATGTAAGATTTAATGAGGGTGAAACCGTCCCTATTGCATACAAATCACACTTGTACTCCACAGCTGAACATCACATTGCTCCCACAAAATTTTTTTGACTGCTGTTCTGATGGCTGTGATTAAAGGGAAACTTCTGCTTCAGGGGAAACTAATAATTGTCATCTCACTGATTCCAGCTCTTGAGGCTGTCAAAAAGGCTAGTGTTACTAACAAAAAGCATTACTTCAATGTTGGATCCAATGGGCAATGTCTCCGACTGCCACTGATGTTAACTACATTTTTGATCCAATATTACAAACTCAAGAATTCCTTCAATTTGACATGGAATAACCAATACTGGCAAAACTTTGACAATTGATCAATATCAAACAATCATTTACACTGATGGCTCAGCCCCACCATCCATAGGCACTAAACACCAAAATTCTGCCGCGTGCACGGCCATGAGTGGCTACATGAAGAATGGTGAATTACATCCACAAAGTACTTTCAAGCAGACCTTAAGGGACTGCACTGCACAACTAGCAGAGCTCAAGGCACTGGTGATGGCACTTGTAGGAAGCTGGCTCCGTATATACTATATCAAAATGATATAGAGTATGCACAGAGTCCAGGGGTTTCCCAGAGGCTTAACAGAGGCTAAAGTAGATAATACTAATGCTCTCTTTTGTGGTAGTGTGGTCGAGCACTGAGGCTTATCAGAGAGTAGTGCAAAGCATTGGTTGTACACACACAGACAATAGAAGAAGAACACACTCAGGGCCTGATTCTAACTTTGGAGGACGGTGTTAAACCGTCCCAAAAGTGGCGGATATACCACCTACCGTATTACGAGTTCCATAGGATATAATGGACTCGTAATACGGTAGGTGGTATATCCGCCACTTTTGGGACGGTTTAACACCGTCCTCCAAAGTTAGAATCAGGCCCTCAATGACTTAACTCAAGACCAATTTTATTTATATAGCAAAAATATATTTTTGTTACTTTCTTTCTAGAATCATAACATTTACATTGCAGGTAAGTGCATGTGTAAGTAAGTATTCAACATATGTATCCATGTAACTTTGTTTAGAATTGGCAAGTTATACGGTTTTCAATACATTAGCAAAATACTGTTTTAAAAGTTGACACAGTGCAATATTTGAAGATAGTTCTGGATGGAAAAAAAGTTAGTACAGGTTTGAGGTAAGTACATGACTTACAGTTCCAGTCTCCGGGGGCTAGGAATTCCACAGGTTGGGGTTCAAGTTAACCCCAAACACCCACCACCAGCAACACAGGGCCAGCCAGGTGCAGGGGTCAAAGAGGAGGCAAATTTAACATGGGCTCTTATGGTGACTGGGGGCACTTGGAATCAGGCCTGCTTGCAGGTAAGTACCCGTGTGTTCAGAGGGCAGACCTGGGGAGCTTTAGAGGAGAACTGGGGGGGTCACAGGTTAGCACCAAACAGACACTCTTAGCGGTGCAGGGGCGGCCGGGTGCAGGGTGCAGACACAGCGTCGGGCTCCCAATGCTTTTCAAAAGGGGGACACGGGGATCACGTAGAGGCTGCAGGCTGGGTCCAGACTGTTGGTTCTGGAAAATTACAGGCTGGACAAGGAGGAGGGCCACCTGCTGAGCATTGCTGTGCCAAAAGTCAGGTTCCCCATGGCCAGGGGGCTGCGGGTTCAGAGTACCTTTTGACGACGGGTATCTCCGCCCTGTGCTGTCACAGCCAGGGGGGCCCTCAGGATTCACACTGCAGGCATCGTCATGGTAAACAGGAAAGGTCAGCCCAGGGTGGGCACTTGCTTGGAATTGCCTGGGGACCACCTCTAGTCAGTTGGGCCACCTTGACATAGGTCGTGGGCGTCGGGTGCAGAGTGGTTAGGGCTCGCGGATCATGGGAGTCTCTGGAGTCCTTGGATGGAGTTGCTTTTTGCACAGGGCCGCTGTCCATGGTAGTTCTTGGTCCTCTGCGATGCAGGCCGTCCTCTGGAGGCTTTACAGAGGTTGCTGGGCCTGCAGGATGAGTCACTTGAAGCTGAAGACAGGCTGGTAGGGCTGGGGCCAAGTCAGTTTGCGTCTTCCGTCTTCTCTGCTGGGGTTTCAGCTTAGCAGTCCTTCTTCTTTCTTCTTTTTCTTGTAAGGTCGCCTGGAGAGCTAGGTTCAGGGGAGCCCTTAATTCCTGGATTTAGAGACGTTACAGGGGTCAGATGGCAGTAGCCAATGGCTACTGACCCTGAGGTTGGCTACACCCTTCTTGTGTCCACACCTTTTGAGGAGGGGGACACAGACCTAACTCTATTGGTCCCGGTCATCCAAACTTAGACAGAGGATTTTGCAAGGGAGGATCACCTCAGCTCTGGACACCTTAGGGGTGGTCCCAGCTGATGTGGTCACTCCTTTTTGTTTTTCCTAAGTTTCCCGCCCCACTTGCCACCAAAAGTGGGGCTTTGTCCGGGGACAGGCATTTCCACTAGCTGGTGTGGGGCACTGTAATAGGAGGCCTGAGCCCTTGAGGCTTACCGCCAGGTTTTACAACTCCTGTAGGGGGGAGGTGTGAAGCACCTCCACCCAGGATAGGCTTTGTTCTGGCCACCGAGAGCACAAAGGCTCTCACCCCCATATGGTCATAAACTAGTCTGGTAGTGGCAGGCTGGCACAGACTGGTCAGTCCTGCACTAGCAGTTTGGCTAACATACAGGGGGCATCTCTAAGATGCTCTCTAAGTGCATTTTTCAATAACTCCAACACTGGCATCAGTATGGGTTTATTGTGCTGATAAATTTGATACCAAACTTCCCAGTATTCAGTGAAGCCATTACAGAGCTGTGGGTAACCTCCTCCTAATTAAATAATAGGATGGTCATGGCCATCATCATTGGTTTGGGACAGGACTGCTCCCATCCCATGTTCAGAGGCATATATCTGCACAATGAACTGCCTAGAATAATCTGAAGCTTTGAGAAGTGGTGCTGAGCACATTGCCTCCTTCAGGGGGTCAAAGGCCTTTTGACAGTCAAGAGTGCAGTTTACCTTTTTGGGCAACTTCTTTGAGGTCAGTTCTGTGAGGGGAGTCACAATCGATCCATACCCCTTCACAAACTTCCTGTAGTAACCAGTGAAGCCAAGGAATGCCCTAACTTGAGTCTGGGTTTTTGGAGCTTTCCAATCCAGAATTATCTTGATCTTGAGCTGTAAGGGTTGCACTTGGCATCCAACTACAAGGTGACCCAAGTATACAACATTGTCCTGCCCTTTTTGGCATTTTGATGCTGATTGCAAGACCTGCATAACCTTCCCTAGGTGGATCAGGTGATCCTGCCAGGAGGAGCTAAAGACAGCAATATCATCTAAATATGCTGCACTAAAGGACTCCAAGCCAGCAAAGACTTGATTAACCAACCTTTGGAACGTGGCAGGGGGATTCTTTAGGCCAAAGGGCATAAGAGTAAACTGATAATCCCCCTCAGAGGTAGAGAATAGTGTCTTCTCTTTTGCTCCAGGTGCCATCCGAATCTGCCAGTACCCTGCAGTTAAGTCAAAAGTACTAAGGAATTTGGCTGCACCTAACTTGTCAATCAGTTCATCTGCTCTTGGTATAGGGTGAGCATCTGTCTTAGTGACGGAGGTGAGACCCCTATAGTATACACAGAACCTCACCTCTCTCTTGCCATCTTTAGAATGAGGTTTGGGGACTGTGAACGGGCGGCCACGATCAAGCCGCCAGACGAAGCAACCTAAGACGTGTCGGGAAACCCCGACACGTCAGATCCGCGTTCAGCCGTTCCCATAGACACGGCCTCAGCCTCCTGGGGGCGTTTCCCTGTTTCTAGGGAAACGCTCAACGCTTTCCAGGCCGCCGGCCGAGAAAAGGAGGAAGTGTACATTCAGGACGATGAGCGCGAAGAAGGAGAGACGGAGACCAGTGACCGCGCAGAGGAGAAGATCGGGACGAAGCCGGGAGACGGATCCACAAACAACGGAGAGGAGAAGGAGAGATCACCTCACAGAGTACCGGAGTCGAGGAACCCAGAAGCCAGCCACGGCCCCGGAGGGTCGTGGCTTACAAAGGTACGGTCCTTACTAGGGAGAACAGACCGGAAAGGGGAAACCACACGGGGAAAGGGAACTGGGAGGAGAGAGAGGGAGGAGGAGGGAGGAGGAAGGAAGGGGAGACTCCCTAACTAAGGAAGGAGCCTGACTGTCCCCTCGGGTCTGGGAGCACAGTGTGTCTAAAACAAAATACACCACCACGTTTTTGTATAGTGCACAGGTGTCTCTGCACTCCACCTCTATACCCCACTTGCCCTTCCCCTCTTCCTACCTGAAAGATAAACCCCAGGAAATAGCCAATTTACTTACCTTAGGTTTTCTCATGTTTTCTTGCCGGTCTTCTCCCGGGAGCCGCTCGCGTTTCCAGAGAACATTGACCTGAAGAACGAGAAGACGAAGAACGACAAGATTAAGGAAGAGAAGAACTCTAAACGATAGACTTTATAGATACTTACCAACTGTGAAAACAAATAGAAAAGAAATAAGAGATAAGAAAAGACACTAGAACAATAAATCTCTATTTACTCACCATATTACGCCGTTTCCAGTCTGGTTTATACCGTCTAGCCTGTCACAGTGGTGTCAGAAGTGGGATTTTAATCCCCTTTAAGAGGCTAACAAACGGTATAGACGATGAGTGAAGCTCCTACTTTGGAGGACATGATTAAGCAGCTGGCCGAAGGCCAACGCCATTTACAGTTGGTGTGGGAAGCTCACCAACATGAAGCCAAAGAGGATAGGGAGGCCTTGCAGTCGGCCTTAAAAAGTCAAGCCACTATCCTGGCGAACAATCAACTTGTACATGAAACCGCAATGAAGAAATTAACCGAGACAATAGCCTCCAGTAAAGTGCACCCGAATGTCCCCAGTTCGGTCTTACAAAAATATCAGGAGGGGGAAGACCCGGACTCATTCTTTACTAATTTTGAAAGGGTAGCTTCCTCTGCTCAGTGGCCGGAAGACAGATGGGGACAATACATCGCTCCTCTACTCACAGGATTTATGCAGACAGCTTACCAGGCGGCTAATCCCGGTGGAACCACCACCTATCAGGACATAAAAAGGAGCATTTTGGAACGGATGGGTCACGATACTGAGTACTATAGAGTAAAATTTCGGAAAGTAAAATGGGGATACAATGAGGACACCCGCACCTTCTACTTTAGGGTCCAGGATCTGGCACTAAAGTGGCTGGGGCCGATAGGAACTAGCAGAGAGGAGGTAATAAAAACGATCATCCTCGAACAATACCTGGAGACCCTCCCTTCCAGTACTAAAAACTGGATAAGGCAGCATCCTAAGGTAGATACAGACCTAGCCATAGACTTGGCGTGTGCCTATCACAGGTCCACCGAGGTGAGAGCACTACAACCTCGACCCAACGTTAAAGCACTCCCTGCTCCATCAAAACCCCTCCCACGATTTCCTTTAGAAGAATCCTTCCAACGTAGACATGGGGAGGCCCCTCCTATGCAAGGACCTCAATGTTTTAACTGTGGAGAATGGGGACATATAGCTCGGGCATGTCCCAGGAAAACTGAGGGGGTTGAGCCTATGGAGATAGGGGTAACCCGACGCAGAGTCCTGTGTACAGGAGGGGGAGACACCAAATTTAAACAGATCATAAACATCAATGGGTGCCCTCTCTCTGCCCTTATAGATTCAGGCTGTAGTCAATCTGTTATTCGACAAGATCTGGTAGAGCTGGTGGACTAAAACACCAACAGATGGGTTACCATCTGCTGTATACACGGCGACAAGGAACAATACCCTCTTAGCACCGTAGAGATAGAGTGGGATACGCACCGAGACTTGCTCCCCATGGGAATAATGGACCAACTGATCGAAGAATGTATTATAGGTACTGACTACATACATTTTCAACAACTCCTCAATGGGGTCCAGACCCGGAGGGAGAAACCCGAATGGTTGAACGAGGCACCCTTCTGTGATAGTATCATTGAGTGTCCCCCATACCGCAGGAAACTCTCCCGTCGGGAAAAAAGAGACGAGAGATTCAAGTTTAGGTCAGGCCAAGACAATAATCTCCCCATAAGAGTTATAGCAGAGACTTGTAGCGCTCCTATCAGTTTCCGTCAACGTCAGAGAGAAGACCCTACTCTCACTCATGCCTGGACAGACGCAAAAACTGAAGAAACCGATGAGGTGGGTCCCCATTTTCTGGTACAAAGAAACCTTCTATATAGAGTAAGCACTACACGGGCAGGAGAACGCAAGCATCAATTAGTAGTCCCAGAATCTTATAGGGATCAAGTACTCTTCCTAGCACATAATCAGCCAGGAGGGGGTCATTTCGGCAGGGAAAAAACGGAGGAATATCTCCTCAGGAAGTTCTACTGGCCAGGTGTTTTTGCCCACATTAGAAAATATTGCTTGCAATGTCCCAGATGTCAACTCACCGAACCAGGTCGACCCCGGAAAGCACCCCTCCTACCCCTTCCCATCATTGACATTCCATTTAGCAGGGTGGGGATGGATTTGATCGGACCCCTACTTCCCTCCTCTAAGGGCCACACCTATATCTTGGTTATCGTAGACTATGCTACCCGATACCCCGAGGCCCTTCCCCTTTCAAGCATAACCACTAAAACAGTAGCACAGGCCATGATAACGGTATTCACTCGGACCGGGTTTCCCCGCGAGATACTCACTGACCAGGTTACGCCATTCATGTCCAACCTCATGAAACAAATATGTAAGGTATTAGGAATTACACAAATCAAAACTGCAGTTTATCATCCCCAGACAGACGGACTAGTAGAGCGCTATAACAGGACCATTAAGTCACTGCTAAAAAAATTGGTCGATGAGACAGGGAGGGATTGGGACCTGAAATTGCCTTTAGCTCTTTACGCCATTAGAACCCACGAACAGGCTTCAATGGGCCACAGCCCATTTGAACTGGTGTTTGGCAGGCAACCCCGTTCTCTGTTGGATATGGCCGTTGAAACCTGGGAAGAAGAGGAGGAAGAAGAGGGGCGACCACTGTTAGAATATGTCCAAAAACTAAAAACACACTTACAGGAACTATGGGAAGATGTACGACAACATCTGGAAAAGGCACAAGAGACTCAAAAGCATTATTATGATAAAGGAAGTAAGTTGCGTACATTTCTCTCGAACGATCAAGTCCTGATCATGCAGCCCACGTCGGAACAGAAATTATTGGCTAGATGGCAAGGGCCCTATAAGGTGATTAGGGCAGTCTCCCCTGTCACCTATCTCATAGAACTCAGTGTCAACCCTAGGAAAACCCAAATTTATCACGTGAACCTCCTAAAAAAATGGGAACCCGTAGATGAGGGACATGACACCGTCGAGATAGGTTGTTTTATATCCCCTTGCAAACAATTAGACATCGAATTGTTTCCCGTTGATACACCACAACAGGAGACAAGGCCCTGTATTAACGCTTCTCTGACAACGTCAGAGAAGCGTCAGTTGCATGCTCTGTTACACCAATATCCCCAGGTCTTCTCAGACATACCTGGAAGAACATCCTTGATTTCTCACCAAATCAGAACACCTCCAGGACAAACTATCCGACTACGACCTTATCGTGTCCCCGAGGCAAGGAAACACCTCATAGAGGAGGAAATAAGCAAAATGTTAACCTTAGGGGTAATTGAACCTTCTGTTAGTCCTTGGTGCTCTCCTGTAGTCCTGGTTCCAAAACCCGACGGATTGGTCCGGTTTTGTATTGACTTCCGAAAACTCAACTCGATATCCTTATTTGACACTTACCCTATTCCCTGGGTGGATGATGTCCTGGAGAAGATAGGTAAAGCTAAATATATGTCTACACTGGACCTCACTAAAGGTTATTGGCAGATTCCCCTTTTCCCCGAAGACAAAGAAAAAACAGCCTTCTCTACTCAATCTGGCCTTTATCAATTTACGGTGCTACCCTTTGGTCTCCATGGAGCCCCGGCCACATTTCAGAGATTAATGGATCGACTACTGAAACCCTTCCATACCTTTTCCGCTACTTATCTAGACGATGTCGTTATTTTTAGCGACACCTGGGTAGACCATCTAGACCATCTACACCAAATCCTGGCTGCTCTGGCAGAGGCAAGATTGACTGCTAATCCTAAGAAGTGTATATTAGGGAAAACGGACATATCGTACTTAGGCTATACGATAGGCAACGGTACGCTACAACCCCAAACTGCAAAGGTTGAAGCCATTAGTAACGCCCCCACCCCAAAAACTAAAAAAGATCTGCGTTCCTTCCTTGGTTTAGTGGGCTACTATCGTAGATTCATACCAGCATATTCCACTATCGCAGCCCCCCTTACAGATCTGTTATCTAAACGTCATCCTAACAAGTTGGCGCCTTTTACAAGGGTGCAGAGGACTAGTTTTGACCATCTACGATCCATTCTTACATCGGAACCTGTTTTACAATGCCCTGATTTCTCTAAGCCCTTCCATCTGTATACAGATGCTTCTAATGTAGGCCTTGGGGTGGTGCTGGCCCAACCTGATTCTGAGGGTAGAGATCACCCGATTGTTTTTATTAGTAGGAAACTGCTTCCCCGGGAGTGTCATTACCCGATCATCGAGAAAGAGTGTTTGGCCATTAAATGGGCGATAGAGAACCTGCAGTATTACCTTTTAGGTAGACCTTTTATTCTATGTACAGATCACGCTCCTCTTACTTGGCTAGCCTCTCACAAGGATTCCAATTCCAGGATCTTACGCTGGTTCCTTGAGATACAGCCTTTTTCCTTCCAGGTCCGCCACATTCCGGGGTCTCATCAAGGCCCTGCGGATTACTTATCGCGGTTTCCCACCTCTTCCACGATCCTCGAACAGGATCGCTCTTGGGATGGGGTGTGTGAACGGGCGGCCACGATCAAGCCGCCAGACGAAGCAACCTACGACGTGTCGGGAAACCCCGACACGTCAGATCCGCGTTCAGCTGTTCCCATAGACACGGCCTCAGCGTCCTGGGGGCGTTTCCCTGTTTCTAGGGAAACGCTCAACGCTTTCCGGGCCGCCGGCCGAGAAAAGGAGGAAGTGTACATTCAGGACGATGAGCGGGAAGAAGGAGAGACGGAGACCAGTGACCGCGCAGAGGAGAAGATCGGGACGAAGCCGGGAGACGGATCCACAAACAACGGAGAGGAGAAGGAGAGATCACCTCACAGAGTACCGGAGTCGAGGAGCCCAGAAGCCAGCCACGGCCCCGGAGGGTCGTGGCTTACAAAGGTACGGTCCTTACTAGGGAGAACAGACCGGAAAGGGGAAACCACACGGGGAAAGGGAACTGGGAGGAGAGAGAGGGAGGAGGAGGGAGGAGGAAGGAAGGGGAGACTCCCTAACTAAGGAAGGAGCCTGACTGTCCCCTCGGGTCTGGGAGCACAGTGTGTCTAAAACAAAATACACCACCACGTTTTTGTATAGTGCACGGGTGTCTCTGCACTCCACCTCTATACCCCACTTGCCCTTCCCCTCTTCCTACCTGAAAGATAAACCCCAGGAAATAGCCAATTTACTTACCTTAGGTTTTCTCATGTTTTCTTGCCGGTCTTCTCCCGGGAGCCGCTCGCGTTTCCAGAGAACGTTGACCTGAAGAACGAGAAGACGAAGAACGACAAGATTAAGGAAGAGAAGAACTCTAAACGATAGACTTTATAGATACTTACCAACTGTGAAAACAAATAGAAAAGAAATAAGAGATAAGAAAAGACACTAGAACAATAAATCTCTATTTACTCACCATATTACGCCGTTTCCAGTCTGGTTTATACTGTCTAGCCTGTCACAGGGACCAAGACCACTGGGCTAGCCCATGGACTGTCAGAGGGCTCAATAACCCCTAAATCCAACATCTTGTGGACTTCCACTTTGATGCTCTCTTTGACTTGGTCAGACTAGCTATATATTTTGGTTTTGACAGGCAAGCTGTCTCCTGTGTCCGCATCATGGGTACACAGGGGAGTCTGACCAGGGGTCAAAGAGAAGAGCCCAGCATACTGCTTTAGGACTTGCCTACAGTCAGCTTGCTGTTGGGCAGTGAGTGTGTCTGAATAGACACCTCCATCAACTAACCCATTCATAGGGTCATTAGGTTACCTCACTCTTTTTCTCTAGGATAGGGTAAGGGCCACTCCATCTCTCCTGTAGTTCCCTGGATGCCACAGGCTCCAGACCTCATACCTGCTGCCCTGGTTTAAAATTCTACCATTGCAGCCTTTTGGTCATACCACTGCTTTTGGAGCTGTTGGTTGGCCTCAAGGTTTATTGGATGCCCTTTCCATTGTATTAAGCCATCCTGGAGTGGAGGCCAAGCACATAGTCCACCATAGTGAGGTCTCTTCCAGACTTCTTTTACAAGTGCCAGTGGTCCCCTTACAGGGTGGCCAAACAGAAGTTCAAAGGGGAAAACCCTACTCCCTTCTGAGGCACCTCTCTGTAAGCGAAAAGCAGGCATGACAGGAGGATATCCCATCTCCTTTTAGGTTTTTCAGGAAGCCTCATGATCATGCCCTTCAATGTCTTATTGATCTCTCAACAAGCCCATTTGTTTGTGGGTTGTATGGTGTGGTGAATTTGTAAGTCACCCCACATTCATTCCACATGTGTTTCTGGTAAGCTAACATGAGGTTTGTACCTCTGTCAGAAACCACCTCCTTAGGAAATACTACTATGGTAAAAATACCAATCAGAGCCTTGGCTATTGCAGGAGCTGTAGTAGACCTAATGGGAATTGCTTCAGGGTATCTGGTAGCATGATCCATTACTATCAGTATGTATTGGTTCCCTGAGGCTGGGGGTGGCTCAAGTAGACCCACAATGTCCACACCAACCCTTTCAAAGGGAACCTCCACCACAGTAAGTTGAATGAGGGTGGGCTTTGGGTGGCCACCTGCCTTACCACTGGTTTGGCAGGTGTAGCAAAGTACCCTCTTTCTTAGCATGGTTACCCCCTTTTTCTGCCTGATGCCAGTGTGTTTGCCTGTGTTTACTGGGATCCTGCTAACCAGCTAACCAGGACCCCAGTGATTATGCTCTCTCTCCCAAAACTCTCTATTTCATCCATAATTGGCACACTGGTGTCCCATTATAAGTCCTTAGTATTTGGTACCTAGGTACCCAGGGCATTGGGATTCCAGGTGATCCCTATGGGCTGCAGCATATACTTTGCCACCCATGAGGAGCCCAAGCAAAGGGTTCTGCAGGACTGCCATTGCAGCCTGCGGGAAAAGGTGCAAGCACCCTTTCACTGCCACTTTTCACTGCACCAGGTCACTTATAAGTTACCCCTCTGGCAGGCCTTCTGGCCCAGAGGGCAGGGTGCAAAGTACCTGTGTGTGAGAGCACCCCTGCACTAGCAGAGGTGCCCCCACAAACTCCAGATCCATTTTCGCAGACTTCATGAGTGCAGGGATGCCACTTTACACGTGTACTGGACATAGGTCGATACCTATGTCCAGCTACATAATGGTAACTCCAAACATAGGTGTGTTTGGTATCATACGTGTTGGAATCATACCCCAATACCTTTGCAAGCATTGGTTGTATGATTCCATGCACTCTGGGGGCTCCTGAGAGGACACCCAATGTTGCCATTACAGCCTTCTGAGGGTTTCCAGGCAGCCAAGCTGCTGCCACCATCTAGACAGGTTTCTGCCCTCCTGTTGTTTGAGAAGCTCAAGCCCATGAAGGCATAACAAATAATTTCCTTTGGGAGAGGGTTGCTACACCCTCTCCCTTTCGAAATAGGTGTTACAGGCTGGGGAGGGGTAGCCTCCCCATGTCACTGGCAATGCTTTGAAGGGCACATTTGGTGCCCTCCTTGCATAAACCAGTCTACACCAGTTCAGGGACCCCAGTCCCTGCCCTGGCATGAAACTGGACAAAGGAAAGGGGAGTAACCACTCCCCTGTCCATCACAACCCCGAGGGGGGGTGCTCAGAGCACCTCCAGAGGGTCCCTCTGTTTTGTCATCTTGGATTCAAGGTTGGCTGGGAACTCTGGGAGCATCTGAGTGGCCAATGCCATCCGGTGATGTCAGAGCCCCCTCATGGTAGGTGGTCACCCAGTTAGGTGACCAATCCCCCTTTTAGGGCTATTTAGGGTCTCTCTCTTGGGTGGTTCCTGAGATTCGGATTACAAGACTCCAGCAGAAATCCTCTGCATCCTCCACTTTGACTTCTGACTGAAGAAACTGCATCTGGATGCTCCGGGACCCGACAAGCTGCAACAAAAAAGCAAGAGTCCTCCTGTAACATTGTATCTCCGGCACCTTCCAGCAACTGCAACATTTCCCTGGTTGTGCATCCTCTGAGGACAGCCCATCTTCAGCCTGCCTCAGAAGAAAGAAGGAATCAACATTGGGGTGAAGGTGTCACTCCCATGCTTCTGCAGGCACTAACTGCAATGACAACCGGCTGTGTGTATCCCCTCTCCTGCTGAGTGGCATGGATCCTGCTTCACGGGTGGTGGACTGAAGTGGTCCAGACGGTCCTCTGTTCTAGCTGTTTAACTTAGGTGGAGGTAAGCCGTTGCCTGCCCAAGCAGGACAATACCCCCGTCCACTGCATCCTTTGCAACTGCCAAGGCTTGTTGGGATCTTTTCCACAAGATCTTCAGGCATCCTGAAGCTCTACTCCCCGCACTCCATCCTGCGATGCACATCTCCCTGAGTGATTCTCCGGCGGCGTGGGAGCCTTTTTCATAGTGCTGTGTGGGCCTCTTCTGCAACTTTCATATCCCCGTCCTGTGGGACTCCTGTGGGTGCTGTCTGGTTTTCTGTGGGCTCTCTGTGTGGCTGAGGGCCCCCTCTGACTCCCCATCCTGGGTAGAGTCCACCTAGTCGTTCCTGGTTTTGCATGTGCCAAGGCTTGCTGGCGGAGTCCAAAGATGGAAACCGGACTGCAATCCTCCTTCCGGCGTGGGACATCACCTGCATCAGCCAGGAACTTGACTTCGTCTTCTGGGGTGCATTGCTGACTCTCCTTCTTCACCGCCGACTCAATTCTTGCACCTTCAGTCGGTGGGTAGGGGCTCCTGCCCTTCCTGGACTGCGCTGTGCTTCCTGGACTTGGTCCCATTCTTCCACAGGTCTTCTTGTCCAGGAATCCACTATTGGTGTGTTGCAGTCTCTTCTGGGTTTTGCATTATTCTTTTTATCTTCTCTGTGTGTGTTCTGGGGAATTTACAGTGATTTATTCCTGCTTTCCTGGTCACTGGGGTGGGCTGAGGTACTTACCTTTGGGCTTGGTGGGGGACTGACTTTCGCATTACATTTTTTAGTATATGGCTTGTGCTCCCCCAGAGCCATTTCTCTCTATTGTGATTTTCACTAATTGCACTGTTTTCTAACAGTTTTTGTGCCTATTTCTGCATAGTAGTGTATATTCTTTGTGTATTACTTACCTCCTAAGGGAGTATAGCCGGTATGGTATTTTTGGTATTTGTGTTACCAAAATAAATTACCTTTATTTTTGTAACACTGAGGCCCTCATTACGACCCTGACGGCCGGTGCTAGTATGGCGTACTACCGCCAACAGACTGGCGGTACTTACCACCATACTATGACACTGGCGGTATGGCTTCAGCCATACCGCCATTGTACCACACAGACCACCACGACGGTAACAGCCGCCGGGCTGGAGATATATATTTCCAGCCCAGCGGCTGTCACTGTACCGCCGGCGGTATCATGAGCCCGCATACCGCCATGGTTTTCATAGGTTTTTCACCGCCATAAAAACCATTGCGGTAGGCACAATCAGTGCCAGAGAATTCCTTCCCTGGCACTGATAGGGGTCTCCCCCGCCCCTTCTCCCTCCCAGAGTTCTCCCACACCCTCCCCCGACATATACACACACACACACACACATGCATACACACACGCATACCCACATTCACCCACACATGCATACATTCATACACACACACAGCAACACTCACTAACATACATCCAGACACACGCAATCACACAACACAACATACACGCACACTCACACCCATTCCTGCACACTTGCATTACACATGCCTGACGCCCGCATGCACGCATATAAACACAGTCACACACCCCCAGACACACACACACACACAACACCCCCCACACCCCTCCACTGTTGGAGCACCCACTTACCTGCTTGCAGGGGGTCCTCTGGCAGGAGACAGGACGAGGCACTGCTGCCAGTAGCAGCATCCACCAGCGGAACACCGCCAGGCCGCATTATGGATCATAATGCGGACGGCGGTGCTTTTCTGCCATGGCGCTGCTGCTAGCAGCAGCGCCACCTCACCGCTGTCCGTCACCACCTTACCTTACCGCTGTCCGCCGTCATGACCCTCGCCGGAATTCCGCCAGCCTTCTGGCGGAATTCCGGCGAGGGTCATAATGGCATGGACTGTCGGTAGCCACATTGACGGTATGTTGGCGGCGTTGCAGTAGGTGGAATTTACCGCCAGGGTCTTAATGACCCCCTGAGTGTTTTCTTTCATGTGTACTAACTGTGTGACTACAGTGATATTGCATGTTCTTTGCATGTCTCCTAGATAAGCTGTGGCTGCTAATCCACAGCTACCTCTAGAAAGCCTGGCTTCTAGACACTGCCCACACTACACTAATAAGGGATACCTGGACCTGGTATAAGGTGTAAGTACCAAAGGTACCCACCACACACCAGGTCAGCCTCCTAAATTGGCGGTGAAGCGGTGGGATAAGTACTTGCAATTGCCTGATCACTCTGTCACCTGGTGCTTTTCACAGGAAAGACCACTCTTTACCTAAAGGTATATATAGTACCTAGTGCAGAAAGCTAGTCTCTAAAGTTCAGGTTAGCTAGGGTATAGGCATAGCCCTTGCTCTAAACTTCTTTCTGAGAGACTAGGAGTTAGGTAGGTTAGGTACACCCTACACTGTCCTAACACACACCATGTCAGCAGCTGGACATAGCTCTGATGTCATGGACTCTCCCTATGAGAACCTGACCTTCAAGGAATTGAAGGGGCTGTGTGCAGAGATTGAGTTGGAAATGGGGAGGAACCCTAATAAGAGTCTGCTCTTGGCCCTCCTCCTCCAGGATGACCAGGATCAAGCTGGTAGCCAGGAGGAGGAGGAAGTCGACCCTAACCCCACTGAGGTAGAAAATGATATTCTAGATCTGAGGGAGGGTTCCTCAAAGGATCACCATTCCTAGTAGACCAACTAGCATAGCTCGTAGTGGGAAGGGAGGTCATACTGGTAGGGCTCCTTTCACACCCAGAGGGTATGTAGAAAGGCTCACAAAACCTAGGAATAGATCCACCTTTGCTCACTCTCACATCACTTCAGTGTCTTAAGGATCCCACTGCACAACTCCAGGGGATGGCTTTATACATAGAGAGCCCAGGAAACTGAGACTAGAGGAGGCCAGGCTGAGGCTGCAGCACTAACAGCTAGCCCTAGATAGGGAGGCCTTTGTAGTGGAGAGAGAGAGACAGGGGTTGGGGTTAGCTGCCCATGGTGGCAGCAGCAACTCAGGTTTCAGGGATTACAGAGTCGGGGAGGACTCCTTGGATTCTAGAAACCTACACAAAATTGTTCTCCCATACAAGGTGGGGGATGATATCTACAAGTAGTTTGCTGCACTTGAGAGGGCCTGTAAAGATCATAGGGCCACTCAAAGGCAGTGGGCTGCTATTCTCTGATTGTCCTTCTCTGACGAGGGGCGGAATAGACTTTTCACTGTCAGAGAAGAGTATGCAGACAACTACGCAATTCTAAAAACTGCACTCTTTGATAGTTTTGGTCTCAACACTAAACAATACAGAATTAAGTTCAGGGAAACCATGCCCGAGGCCTCACAAGATTGGCCTGACTTTGTGGACTGTTCTGTGAAAGCTTTAGAAGGCTGGTTACCTGGCAGCAAAGTGTCTGACTATGAGGGTTTGTATAGTCTGTTACTGAGAGAGAATATTTTGAATAATTGTGTGTCTGATTTGTTGCACCAATACTTGGTAGACTCAGATCTGACCTTTCCCCAAGAATTGGGAAAGAAGGAAGACAAATGGGTCAGAACTAAGGTGAGCAGATGAGCAGAAAAGCTTATATAGGGGGTGACCAAGACAAGAAGAAGGAAAGTGGTAAGTCACATGACAAAGGTGGGGATAAAGATAAGAAAGAGTCTTCATCAGGCTCACAAATTTCTTCTGTGGATAGGTCTAAATCCTCTTCCCAAAACAATTAGAACAGCTTTGGTGCAATAGCAGTGTGGTGGGAAGACCAGTACTTCCAATAGTCAATCCGAGGGTGTAGCTGGGCTCACTCTTGGAAGTATAGTGGCGGCTAGTTCAGTTAGGGAAAACACTGAGGCTGTTTTAGTCTCTGATGGTGGCATTGACCGTGCCACCTTTGTTGCTTGTCCCCTTAATATGGATAAGTACAAGCAACAGCCCCTAATAAATGGTGTACAGGTTGAGGCCTACAGGGACACAGGTGCCACTGTCACCATGGTGACTGAAACACTGGTGTCCCCTGAGCAACACCTACTTGGTCATCAGTATTAAGTGACTGACGCCCACAACAATACCTTGAGCCACCCATGGCAGTTTTTGATCTCAGCTGGGGAAAATGGGGCTTTCTGCTCCTAAACAAGTTGTAGTGTCTCCAGACCTTCCTGTGGAATGTCTGCTAGGGAACGACTTGGAGGCTTCCGCTTGGGCTGAATTAGAGTTGGAGGTCCATGCAGCCATGCTGGACATTCCTGGGCATATCTTTGCTTTGACTAGGGCTCAGGCCAAGAAGCGAAAAGAACAGGGGAACTTAGATCCTGAAAATATGGACCAAGAGCTTCCCAAAAGTAGGGTTATGAAGTGTAAGAAATTATCCTCTATCCCTCCCTGCACTGATGATTCCCCCCTTGAGGAGGAGGAATCTACTCCTTGGACAGAACCTACACCTGAAGAACTTCCAGCTGACACAGCTGAACTCTTAGGTGCAGGGGGGCCTGCCAGGGAGGAGTTAAGTGTGGCTCAACACACTTGTCCCTCGCTTGAGGGTTTAAGATAGCAAGCTGTCAAACAGGAAGCAGGCGATGTCAGTGGTTCCCACAGGGTGTACTAGAAAAATAACCTCCTGTATTCAGAACCAAGGGAACCCAAACCTAGTGCCACCAGAAGACTGGTAATCCCTCAGCAATACAGAGAGTTTTTGTTGACTTTAGCCCATGAAATTCTCCTTGCTGGTCACCTGGGGCAAAGCAAAACCTGGGAAAGACTAGTCCCTCACTTTCACTGGCCCCATATGTCAGAAGACACATAAGGAGTTTTGTTGCTCCTGTGTCACCTGTCAAGCTAGTGGCAAGACAGGTGGCACCACAAAGGCCCCCTTAATTTCACTTCCAGCTGTTGGGGTACCCTTTGAAAGTGTAGGGGTTGACATTGTTGGCCCCTAGACCCTCCCACAGCTTCTGGAAACATGTTTATTCAGGTGGTGGTGGACCATGCCACCAGGTATCCAGAAGCCAAAGCTCTTCGAACCAATACAGCTCCTGCAGTGGCCAAGGCCCTCCTGGGAATCTTTTCCAGGGTGGGTTTCCCAAAAGAGGCTGCATCAGACAGAGGTAGTAACTTCATGTCTCCATACTTGAAAGCAATGTGGAAAGGGTATGGTGTAACCTATAAATTCACCGCACCTTACCATTCCTACACAAATGGGTTGGTTGAGCAGTTTAACAAAACACTCAAAGGCATGATTATGGGACTCTCTGAAAAACTCAGGAGGAGATGGGATGTCCTGTTACCATGCGTCCTCTTTGCCAACAGGGAGGTACCCTCAAAAGGCAGTGGGCCACAGCCCCTTTGAACTCCTCTTTGGTCACCTTGTTAGGGGTCCACTTGTGAAGGAGTGTTGGGAACAACCCCTAAAGCCCCCTAAACAAGATATAGTGGATTATGTACTTGGCCTCAGACTAAGGATGGCTAAGTACATGAAAAAGGCCAGTAAGAACCTTCAGACAAGCAAAGAATTGCCAAAGCAATGGCATGACCAGAAGACTGTCCTCACTGTATACCAATCAGGACAGAAAGTGTAGGTCCTAGAGCCTGTGGCACCCAGAGCACTCCAAGACAAGTGGAGTGGACCACACATCATAGTGGAGAAAAGGGTAAGGTCACCTATTTAGTAGACCTTTGCACTCCAAGAAGTGCCCTCAAGGTGCTTCATGTGAACCGCCTAAAGCCCTACTATGACAGGGCTGGCTTAACCCTGCTCATGGCCACTGATGAGGGACAGGAAGAAGAGTGTGGCCTTCTCCCTGATCTCTTCTTCAATTCTGCAGCTGATGGCTCAGTTGAGGGGGTAGTCTTAGCAGATTGCCTTTCTACGTCCCATAAAGAAGACTGCAGAAATCTCTTGGGGCAGTTCTCAGAGCTGTTTCCCATTACACCTGGACAAACCCCATGGTGTGAACATACCATTGATACAGGGGACAGCCTACCTGTAAAGATTAAAATCTTCAGGGCCCGCATCAAAGCAGAGGTGCAAAAGATGCTGGACCTAGGAGTCATTGAGGATTCTGGACCTAGGAGTCATTGAGCACTCGGATAGCCCCTAGGCTAACCCATTGGTTCTGGGCCCAAAACCCCACTATCAGAAAGGGAAAAGAGAGATGAGATTTTGACCCTCATTATGACTCTGGCGGTGAGTGATAAAGTAGGTATTACCACCAACAGGCTGGCGGTAAGTACCACCAAATTATGAACATGGTGGTGATAACTCCCCTAGACAGCCAATGTACCACACCAGCCGCCAGGGCGGAAACAACACTCACCACGGCGAAAGCTGGCAACAAAAGACAAAGTACTGCCTACCATATTTTGACCCTGCATTCCGCCACCTTTTCCGGGGTGGTACCAACGCCATCAAAAGCGTGGTGGAAACACATCACAGAAGAGAAAGGACTCACCATCGGAGAAACAGGGAAGAACAACGCTGCCATGGAACCCGAACTGCAAGTTTTCTCGATGATCTTCTACGTTATGCTCCACCTGAACACAAACGCCGACAAAGAAGATGACAGCGAGTACAGCCGCCTAGCACACGAGGGAGGGAAGGAGGAAAACAAGAGTGACACACACACACACGACACACACCATCCTCACACACACCATGCACACAACCAGCTGCACACGAAAAACAATTTGTCCATGAAAAACTGCAGAATAATGCAAGGACAACAGGAATGGATGAAAGTGATTGTAATCAAATCAACACCAAAAATCTCACACCCACCAGTCGCTCCAACTCCGAAAAAGTGAAGGCTGGGGCCCTTTACTCAGTCACACGGGCCATGGTAGGTTCCAGACACAGGTCACAGCAGCACACGTAGTGTAGGTGTTCTCCTGCTGAAGGTTAGGAAACAAGTGAGTAATTAAATAGAAAATGGCAGTCACGTCCGCAGCAGTGTACACCGTCACCGCTGGCATAGATCCCTATTGGCCACTGTACTCCATAGAGCCCCATATTATCTAATGAAGAATTGCACAGTGGTGAAAGACCGCCTTCCGCCACGATGCCCAATGTCGACGGAGTTATCTCACTTCTACCTGTCCCTACATACAGGACAGGCGGTCGCCATTTCGGTGGGGGGGGGAACAGGCATATCAACAATTACTGTGTCACAGTTTCGAATGGCACACACTTTGCCATTAACACTATCCCAATACATAAGTGCACCATGTGGACTGCAGTTGTGGTTTTGTTGTTCCAAATGTGACAGCATACTCACTCTTGTGTCCCTTAGATATCTACCGCTGAGGATGAATAGGAGGTGAAGACATACCCCTGTGTACAGACCCCTGGTGTCTGTGAGGTGGCAGCAGCTGTAGCTGCAGTGCAAGCTTCAGAGAGCTGGTTTGGCAGCACTGGGGGTCCATAATGGAGCCCCCAGGATGCATGGAATTGGCTCTCCAATACCAGATTTAGAATGGGGGACAATTCCATGATCTTAGACACCTTACGTGGCCATATTCGGAGTTACCATTGTGAAGCTACATATAGGTATTGACCTATATGTAGTGCACGCGTGTAGTGGTGTCCCTGCACTCACAAAGTCCGGGGAAATTGCCCTGAACTATGTGGGGGCACCTTGGCTAGTGCCAGGGTGCCCTCACACTTAGTAACTTTGCACCTAACCTTCACTGAGTGAGGGGTGAACATATAGGTGACTTATAAGTTACTTAAGTTCAGTGTAAAATGGCTGTGAAATAACGTGTGCGTTATTTCACTCAGGCTGCAGTGGCAGTCCTGAGCAAGATTTGTCTGTGCTCCCTATGGGTGGCAAAAGAAATGCTGCAGCCCATAGGGATCTCCTGGAACCCCAATACCCTGGGTACCTAGGTACCATATACTAGGGAATTATAAGGGTGTTCGAGTGTGCCAATTAGAATTGGTGAAAATAGTGACAATTTTAAAGCCAGAGAGAGCATAAGCACTGAGGTTCTGGTTAACAGAGCCTCAGTGACACAGTTAGTCACTACACATATAAACACATTCAGCCCACAAACTATGAGCATTGGGGTCCTGGCTTGCAGGATCCCAGTGAGACAGGCAAAAACAAACTTACAGACATGTGAAAAATGGGGGTAACATGCCAGGCAAGATGGTACTTTCCTACAATTACCACCCTAAGGGGTGGTGCCCAGAGAGCCTCCAGTGTGTCCCAGACTTCATCCATCTTGCTTTGCAAGGTGTGGGGGCACTCTGAGTGGCCAGTGCCAGAAGGTGACGTCAGAGACCCCTCCTAATAAATCCTTACCTGATAAGGTAGCCAATCCCCCTCTCAGGGCTATTTAGGGTCTCCCCTGTGGGTTCTCTTCAGATTCTACTTGCAAGTTTCCAGCAGAAATCCTCTGCAACTGCTACTTCATCCTCTGACCTCGGATCAACTGCAGCCTGCTCCAGGAACCGCTGTTACAGCAACAAAGTATCCACATGGGACACTTTTCTTCTGCAACTTCTGCCCCAGCCAGCAACTGCAACAGTTTCCACAGTGTGCATGCTCTGAGGACTCCTTGTCTGTCACGGTTTCGGGCGGGTCTGATCAGGACTCTGGTTGGGACACCCCTTGAGGTCACCGAATATCCTACAAAGGTAGTGTGCTGGGGCAGAAGAGCAGCTAAAGGCATACACGGAAAGGACAGCTATGAACAGGCACAGGAAAGTAAAAGCAGAGCAACCCTTGTGTGAACAAACAGGAAACAGATTACTAATGGACAAACACGCTGGGGTTGTACACAGAGTAAGGCGCAGAACCTCGCACAGTGACAGGGAATGTCAATGCCTCTGTGCAGTTTGCTCTTACAGATAGTCACCCTGCCAGCCCCATAGAAAGGAGGCAGCAGAAGTGATTCTGTCTCTGGACCCTAGAGCACAGACAAGGAAAGTACTTACATACACAAGACACGCTCTTGTGTGTCCAGCTGGAAACACAGTGGCGATTCCTGAGAAAACAGCAATAGCACACTGTCACTGTTAGGCACGAAAGACAACGTATAACACTGGACAAGGATGGGGGCTGGAATTGCCTCCTTGAACCCAGGAGCCAACCCCAGTACAAAGGAGGACACTTATACACTGGTGAAGACTGATAGAACACTTACCATACACAAATAACCAAGAAGAAACAGAAACAGAAGGGAACAAACTAAGAGGCAGAGGCAAGAACTAGGAACAGGCTCAGGCTGAAGCAAAGGCGGGACTAGGACTTGAAAACAGGGCGCAAACGTCTGGCTGGGACAAACAGAGACAGAACTGGGAAACTGAGAGCAGGCTCTGGCTGGAACAGGCAAGGACAGGGCTGGAATACAGGGAGTAGGAAAAGAGCTGTAAACAGGACTGGGAAACAGAGAGAAGGTTCAGGCTGAAACCAGGCAGGAGCAGGTCAGAGAAACAGGGAGCAAGCTCTGGAAGAAACAAACAGGTACAAGGCTAAGAGATAGGGAGCAGACTCTGGCTGGAACAATCAGGAGCAGGGCAGAGAAACAGGAAACAGGATCAAGCTAAAACAGAACAGAAACAAAACTGGAACACCATCCGACAAAGGGTCCGTAACACAAAGGAATCAAACTCCAATGCACGAGGGGGATCTTGAGGAAATGGCTGCTTATAAGCAGTTCCAAGCTGGGCTGCACAGGAGAGGTCTCAGGTTTGTGTAGTTTCAGAAACTTCCAAGTCCTGGAGGAGAGGATCCAGTGAAAAGGAGCAACTGGGCTTCTCCCATAGAAAGCAATGGGAAACAGAATACGGGCTTTCCTGACTACCAGGCTGTGCATTATGGGATTTGCAGTCCCAGGAAGCAAATGTAGTACTACACAGGTGTACCATGGAGAAAAGAGAAACAAACAGGAGTCAGCAAGGGACTCTAGATAAGTGTTTAAGGTGATTCCCAGGCTTCCGACAGTCCCCTTACAGCACCCCCTAGAAATGGGATGACAGAGTCGTAACAGTCTTCACCCTGAACCAGAAGAACCAACGAAATCTCCCGTGGGGTGACGGAGTCACTCCCCTGCTCACCTTGAATTCTTCTAAGTTGACGACTGGTTCTCTTGGACTCCTCTCACAGCGACGAGCGTGCTCCTTGGAACACAGAGGGTGGACCCCATCGACACAGACTGTCCTGAGGTCCTGCTGTCGCAATTTGGAGGAGGTAAGACCATGCCTTCCCCCAGAACGGCAGTACCCCTGTGCACCACATCTTCTTCACCTCCTGAGGTCTCTGTGCACTATTTGCAAAATTCCTTTGTGCACAGTCTGGCCCAGGTGCCCAGCACTCTATCCTGCGACGCTCAACTCACTGAGTTTTTCTCCGGCGGCGTGGGACCTTCCTGTGTAGTGCTGCACCAACCACATTTTGCACCTTCTTTGTCCACGTGTCTTGGGACTCCCCTGGGTGCTATCTGGTGCCCCAAGGGCTCTCTGAAGTGCTGAGAGCCCCCTCTTCCTCCTCACAGAGAATTGAGGCCCCCAGGTAACTCCTGGGTCCAGATAGTGCCTAGTTGATGCACAACGTGACTTTGCCGGAACCAAGGCTTGTTGTAGGAATCCAGTGCCAAAACTCACCTGCATCCACCTTCATGACGTGGGTCATCCGTTGCATCACACAGGAACTCGCTGGCATCTTCCTAGGGTGCATTTCTGCAGTCTTCATCAAACCAGGGACTCTTCTTTTGCACCCTCTTCTGGGTTGGCAGGGGATTCTGTCCATCCTGGAACTTCTTTCGACTTCTGGACTTGGTCTTCTTCTTTTGCAGGTCTTTTAGGTCCAGGAATCCAATGTTTATTGTTTGCAGACTTGGTTGGTTCTTGCAACAATTCCAATCATGAGGTGTAGTGTGTCCTAAGGAAACTTGCAGTTTTTTCCTCCTGCTTTTCTGGGCTCTGGGTTGGGGTAATTTACTTACCTTTACTGTATTCTTACTCTCTCAGCGATTCTGCACACACTACACTTGTCTAGGGGGGAATTCGTGATTCGCATTCCACTTTCTTAATATATGGTTTGTGTTGCCCCTAGACCTATATTCTCTTATTGCATTCTATAGCATTTCCTATTGTTTGCACTATCATATGTCTAATTACTTACCTTATTTTGGTATCTAGTGCATATATTGTGTATAATACTTACCTCCAGAAGGAGTATTGCCTCTAAGATATTTTTGGTACTGTGTCACTCAAATAAACGACCTTTGTTTTTGGTAACATTGAGTATTGTCTTTACTTGTGTATAAGTACTGTGTAACTATAAGTGGTATTGCATGAGCTTTGCATGTTTCCTAGTTCAGCCTAAGCTGCTCTGCCGTAGCTACATCTATCAGCCTAAGCTGCTAGAACACTACTACTTCACTGAAAAGGGATGACTGGACCTGGTATAAGGTGTACGTACCCAAGGTACCCACTACAAACCAGGCCAGCCTCCTACATTGGTGGTGCAGCAGTGGGATAAGTACTTGCAACTGCTTTACCACTTTGGTACTGGTGCTTTTCACAAGAAAAGCTTGCTCCAATACTTAGAGCATACATAATATATACCTAGAAGTAATTTTCTAACTTCTAAAAAGTTCTTTAAACTTTGCAAAAGTTTTTACAAACTTCTGAAAAGTTTTTACAAACTTCTGAAAAGTTTTTACAAACTTCTGAAAAGTTTTCTTCTTTTCTCTAAAAAGTTAGATCTTTATTCTACTAACTTTTTACTCACTTTCTTAATTTTGTTCTCTTTCAATATGTCTTCTGTAGAAGCTACCCCTAGAGTTGTCAAGACTGACTATCAGAATCTAAACTTTAAATGTTTGAGGGGTCTCTGTATTGAAAGAAGTTTAGGCATTGGGAAGAACCCCAATAAGGAATTACTCTTAAATCTTCTCCTCCAAGATGACCAGGGACTCAGCACTGGTCCAGATCAGACAGGGGAAGAGGTACAGGATGATCCCAACCAGGAAAGGCTCAGAGGAGCAAAATGGCAATCCTGGGGAGGATCCTTCCACAGATGTATCTGTTAACAAGCCCCTTAGTACAACTGGGAGTGGGAAGGGTTCACATAATAGTAGGGCTCCCTTCACCCCTAGAGGCCAGGTCACTAGGGTGGCCCCTGTTAGAGATAGATCTGCCTCTGCACATTCCAATGTTACCTCTGTTTCAGAGGCATCCTACACATCTAACCCTGAGGACCGGTCCCTAGATAGGGAACTCAGAAAGTTGAGGTTAGAGGAAGCCAGACTGAGGCTAATGCAACAACAGTTGGCCTTAAACAGGGAATCCCTGACTGTGGAAAAGGAAAGGCAGGGTTTGGGGTTAGTTCTCCATGGTGGCAGCAGCAGTTTCAGAAATTCAAATGTTAGGGAACCTTCATTTGACTCTAGGAATATGTATAAGGATGGTGATGACATCTATAAGTGGTTTGCTGCACTTGAGAGGGCCTGTAAAGTTCAGAGGGTCGCTCATGTACAGTGGGCTGCTATCCAGTGGCTATCCTTCTCTGGAAAGGGGAGAGATAGACTCCTTATTGTCAAGAGACAATGATGCAGATAATTACCAAATTCTTAAAATTGCACTCTTGGATGGTCTGGGTTTAACCACTGAGCAATAAAGGATAAAGTTCAGAGATACCAGAAAGGAGTCATCACAGGATTGGACAGACTTTGTAGACTGTTCTGTGAAGGCCCTAGAAGGTTGGTTAAATGGCAGTAAGGTGACTGACTATGAAAGCCTATATAACTTGATTTTGAGAGAGCATATTTTAAATAATTGTGTGTCTCACTTGTTGCATCAGTATCTTGTGGACTCGGATCTGACCTCTCCACAAATGGGTCAGAACAGGGGTGAGCAGAAAAGCTCATACAGGCAGGGGGTGACAAGGACAGCAAGAAGGATGGTAAGTGTTAGAAATGGGGTCTTTGGTTGACAGTCAGGTTACCCCCTGTTCAAGCAAGGACCCTCACTCTAGTCAGGGTAAAAGAGAATCACCCTCAGCTAACCCCTGCTTACCCCCTTGGTAGCTTGGCAGAGCAGTAGGCTTAACCTCAGAGCGTTAGGTGTAAAGTATTTGTACCAACACACACAGTAACTTAATGAAAACACTACAAAATGACACAACACTGTTTTAGAAAAATAGGAAATATTTATCTAAACAAAACAAGACCAAATTGACAAAAATCCGACATACACAAGTCAAGTTACGAATATTTTTTAGATTAAACTCAAAAATAGCGCTTAGAAACAAAAATGCTTCAATGAGACGTTAACACGGCGTCGTGACGGAGTCGTTCCCAACAAGCCGAGACCAGCGGCGCCGGACACGGAGTCGTGTAGACCCCCAAGTACAGTACCTTTGGTGAAGAATGGAAACAAGCTGATGCGCGAAGTCGGAGATCGCGGCGTCTGTGCGAAACGTTGAATCCGTGCACTTTGAGCGGCGCCGGTCACGACGTGGTGCGGCGACTTCCACGGACTTCAGCGGGGCTGCTGCGGCGTCGGGCCTGCGAAGAGCGTTGCGTTCCAGTGAAGGTCACGGCGTCAGGCGGCGTTACCGGATTCAGCAGCGGCGTCGGTCCGGAGTCGTCCAAAGTCGATTTCCTTGGGTTTCCACCAGCTTTCCTTTCAAGGGCCCAGGGACTGGATAGGGCACCACTTGTCAGAGCAGGAGTCTCTCCAGAGGCTCCAGGTGCTGGCAGAGAGAAGTCTTTGCTGTCCCTGAGACTTCAAACAACAGGAGGCAAGTTCTGAATCAAGCCCTTGGAGATTTCTTCACAAGATGGAAGGCACACAAAGTCCAGTCTTTGCCCTCTTACTCTGGCAGAAGCAGCACTGCAGGAAAGCTCCACAAAGCACAGTCACAGGCAGGGCAGCACTTCTTCCTCAGCTATCAGCTCTTCTCCAGGCAGAGGTTCCTCTTGGTTCCAGAAGTGTTTCTAAAGTCTGTAGATTTGGGCGCCCTTCTTATACCCATTTTAGTCTTTGAAGTCACCTTTCTTCAATGGGGACTCACACCTACTTGTGAAATCATGCCTTGCCCAGGCAAGGCATCAGACACACAGCAGGGGGTTGGAGCCGGCATTGTCAGAGGCAGGCACAGTCCTTTCAGATGAGAGTGACCACTCCACCCCTCCCTCCTAGCAGAGATGGCTAATCAGGAAATGCAGGTTACACCCCACCCCCCTTTGTGTCAATGTCTAGTGCGAGGTGAAAAACAACCCAACTGTCAAACTGACCCAGACAGGGAATCCACAAACAAGGCAGAGTCACAGAATGGTTTAAGCAAGAAAATGCTCACTTTCTAAAAGTGGCATTTTCAAACGCACAATCTTAAAATCAACTTTACTAAAAGATGTATTTTTTAATTGTGAGTTCAGGGACCCCAAACTCCACATGTCCATCTACTCTCTAGGGGAATCTACACTTTAATCATATTTAAAGGTAGCCTCCATATTATCCTATGAGAGAGACAGGCCTTGCAACAGTGAAAAACTAAATTGGCAGTATTTCACTGTCAGGACATATAAACCACATTACTATGTCAAAGACCGCCAGGGCGGAGGACCGCGGGAGCACCGCCGACAGGCCGGCGGTGCTCCAATGGGGATTCCGACCGCGGCGGTAAAGCCGCGGTCGGACCACACCGCCAGTGTACCGCCGCCCCATTGAATCCTCCAAGGCGGCGCAGCTTGCTGCGCCGCCGAGGGGATTCCGACCCCCCCTACCGCCATCCAGATCCCGGCGGTCCGACCGCCGGGAACCGGATGGCGGTAGGGGGGGTCGCGGGGCCCCTGGGGGCCCCTGCAGTGCCCATGCCACTGGCATGGGCATTGCAGGGGCCCCCGTAAGAGGGCCCCTAAATGTATTTCACTGTCTGCTGCGCAGACAGTGAAATACGCGACGGGTGCAACTGCACCCGTCGCACAGCTTCCACTCCGCCGGCTCGATTCCGAGCCGGCTTTATCGTGGAAGCCTCTTTCCCGCTGGGCTGGCGGGCGGCCTGAAGGCGACCGCCCGCCAGCCCAGCGGAAAAGTCAGAATTACCGCCGCGGTCTTTCGACCGCGGAACGGTAACCTGACGGCGGGACTTTGGCGGGCGGCCTCCGCCGCCCGCCAAGGTCAGAATGAGGGCCTATAGGTCCTACCTTATCCATACACTGCACCCTGCCCTTTGGGCTACCTAGGGCCTACCTTAGGGGTGCCTTACATGTAAGAAAAGGGAAGGTTTAGGCCTGGCAAGTGGGTACACTTGCCAATTCGAATTTACAGTGTAAAAATACACACACAGACACTGCAGTGGCAGGTCTGAGACATGATTACAGAGCTACTTATGTGGGTGGCACAACCAGTGCTGCAGGCCCACTAGTAGCATTTGATTTACAGGCCCTGGCACCTCTAGTGCACCTTACTAGGGACTTACTAGTAAATCAAATATGCCAATCATGGATAAACCAATTATATACAATTTACACGGAGAGCATATGCACTTTAGCACTGGTTAGCAGTGGTAAAGTGCTCAGAGTTAAAAAACCAACAGCAACAGGTCAGAAAAAAAATAGGAGGCAGGAGGCAAAAAGACTGGGGATGACCCTGCATAAGCAAAAGTCCAACAGTAAGTAACATGACAATGGTGGGGCCAAAGATATAAAATCATCAGAGTCTTCATCAGGCCCACAAAAATCCTCTGGGGGTGGTGGGTTCAAATCCTCTTCTCACAAAGATAAGAAACCTTGGTGTTATATGTGTAAAGCCAAAGGCCATTGGGCAACTGATCCCCATTGTCCAAAATGAGACACTAAGGGCCTCATTATGACCCTGGCGGGCGGCGGAGGCCGCCCGCCAGGATCCCGCCCTCCATTATACCGCTCCGCGGTCAGAAGACCGCGGAGGGTATTATGAGTTTTTCCCTGGGCTGGCGGGCGGTCTCCAAAAGACCGCCCGCCAGCCCAGGGAAAAACTCCCTTCCCACGAGGATGCCGGCTCGTAATCGAGCCGGGGGAGTGGGAAGGTGCGACGGGTGCAGTGGCACCCGTCGCGTATTTCAGTGTCTGCAAGGCAGACACTGAAATACTTTGCGGGGCCCTCTTACGGGGGCCCCTGCCGTGCCCATGCCATTGGCATGGGCACGGCAGGGGCCCCCAGGGGCCCCGCGACCGCCCCTACCGCCATCCTGTTCATGGCGGCTTTCCCGCCATGAACAGGATGGCGGTAGGGGGGGTCAGAATCCCCTCGGCGGCGCAGCGAGCTGCGCCGCCTTGGAGGATTCTAAGGTCAGTGGAAAACCGGCGGGAGACCGCCGGTTTTCCCGTTCTGACCGCGGCCAAAGCGCCGCGGTCAGAATGACCAAGGGAGCACCGCCGGCCTGTCGGCGGTGCTCCCGCCCCCGTTGGCCCTGGCGGTAGAGAACCGCCAGGGTCAGAATGAGGGCCTAAGCCTCCCACCACCACAACCCCAACTGCAACCACTACTGCCCCTAATAATAACAGTGGTGGTGGGAAGAGCACTACTAATAGGCAATCAAAGGGTGTAGCTGGGCTCACCATTGGTAATGTAGTTGGGGTAGGTCTAGTTAGGGAGATCACTGAGGCTGTTTTAGTCTCTGATGGTAGCCACTTTAGTTGCTTGTCCCCTTAATATGGCAAGCAGCTACCCCTGATTAATGGTGTGAGGCCTACAGGGACACAGGTGCCAGTGTCACAATGGTGATAGACAAACTGGTTGCCCCTGAGCAGCACCTACTTGGTCACCAGTACCAAGTGACAGACGCCCATAGCAACACTGTTAGCCACCCCATGGCAGTTTTGAATCTCAACTGGGGGGGTTACTGGTCCAAAGAAAGTTGTGGTAGCCTCTGATTTACCTGCAGAATGTCTGCTAGGCAATGATTTGGAGACTTCAGCTTGAGCTGAAGTGGAGTTTGAGGCCCATGCAACAATGCTGGACATTCCTGGGCATATCTTTGCTCTTACCAGGGCTCAGGCCAAGAAGCAAAGATAACAGGGAACCTTGGATCCTGGAATAATGGACCAAGTGCTCCCAAAAACTAGGGGTAAGAAGGGCAAACCGTTGTCCACTATCCCTCCCTCCACAGATGATTCTCCTTTGGAGGAAGAAGAATTCTCTCCCTGTACAGAACTTACACCAGAGGAGATAGAAGCTGATACAATGGGTGCAGGGGGGCTGCCAGTTAAGAGCAGAGTGTGGCACAGCAAACCTGTCCTACATTGGAGGGTCTCAGACAGCAAGCTGTCAAGCATCAAAATGGGGATGTCAATGACAGCCACAGAGTTTACTTGGAGAATAATCTCCTCTATACTGAAGCAAGGGACTCTAAACCTGGTCATCCCCCTTCAGTACAGGGAATTCCTCCTAACTCTTGCTCATGACATTCCCTGGGCTGGGCATTTAGGCCCGAGTAAAACATGGAACAGACATTTTCATTGGGCCCACATGTCAGAAGACACAAAGGGGTTTTGTCACTAATGTGTCACCTGCCAAGCCAGTGGCAAGTCTAGTGGCCCCCCAAAGACCCCCTTGATCCCACTGCCAGTGGTTGGGGTGCCCTTTCAAAGGATAGGGGTTGATATTGTTGGCCCCCTTGACCTTCCAACAGCTTCTGGCAATAGATTCTTCCTTGTGGTGGTGGACCATGCCACAAGGTATCCAGAAACTATCCCCTTAAAGGACCTCTATAGCACCTGCAGTGACAAAAGCTCTCCTGGAAATCTTTTCCAGGATGGGATTCCCTAAGGAGGTCGTATCAGACAGAGGTAGTAACTTAATGTCTGCATACCTCAAAGCAATGTGGAAGGAGTGTGGTGTTACCTACAAGTTCTCCACCCCTTATCATCCACAAACGAATGGATTGGTTGAGAGGTTTAATAAAACTCTCAAAGGCATGATCATGGGACTCTGAAAAACTCAGAAGGAGATGGGATGTCCTCTTGCCATGCCTCATTTTCGCCTACAGGGAGGTACCCCAGAAAGGAGTGGGCTACAGCCCCTTTGAGCTCCTATTTGAATACCCTGTTAGGGGTCCCCTTGCTCTTGTTAAGGAGGGTTGGGAACAACTTTTAAATCCTCCAAAGCAAGACATTGTGGATTATGTAATTGGCCTGAGAAGAAGAATGGCTGAGTACATGAAAAAGACCAGAAAAACCTTCAGGTTAGCCAAGAGCTACAAACGCAATGGCATGACCTGAAGGCTGTCCTGACAGAGTACCATCCAGGACAGAAGGTGTGGGTATTAGAGCCTGTGGCCCCAAGAGCACTCCAGGACAAATGGAGTGGACTCCATATCATTGTACAAAAGAAAGGTGAGGTCACCTATCTGGTCGACCTGGGCACTGCCAGGAGCCCCCTTAGAGTGCTTCATGTCAACCGCCTGAAACCTTACTATGACAGGGCTGACTTAACCCTTCTAATGGCTATAGATGAGAGGCAGGAGGAAGAGAGTGATCCTCTCCCTGACCAACAATGAAGCTGATGGCTTAGTGGAAGGAGTGGTGTAGGAAAGTACCATCTTGCATGGCATGTTACCCCCATATTTCACTGTATATATGTTGTTTTAGTTGTATGTGTCACTGGGACCCTGCCAGTCAGGGCCCCAGTGCTCATAAGTGTGCCCTGTATGTGTTCCCTGTGTGATGACTAACTGTCTCACTGAGGCTCTGCTAACCAGAACCTCAGTGGTTCTGCTCTCTCTTTGCTTTCGAAATTGTCACTAACAGGCTAGTGACCAATTTCACCAATTCACATTGGCATACTGGAACACCCTTATAATTCCCTAGTATATGGTACTAAGGTACCCAGGGTATTGGAGTTTTAGGAGATCCCTATGGGCTGCAGCATTTCTTTTGCCACCCATAGGGAGCTCTGACAATTCTTACACAGGCCTGCCACTGCAGCCTGAGTGAAATAACATCCACGTTATTTCACAGCCATTCACCACTGCACTCAAGTAACTTATAAGTCACCTATATGTCTAACCTTTACCTGGTAAAGGTTGGGTGCTAAGTTACTTAGTGTGTGGGCACCCTGGCACTAGCCAAGGTGCCCCCACATCGTTCAGGGCACATTCCCCGGACTTTGTGAGTGCGGGGACACCATTACACGTGTGCACTATACAGAGGTCACTACCTATGTATAGCGTCACAATGGTAACTCCGAACATGGCCATGTAACATGTCTAAGATCATGGAATTGTCACCCCAATGTCATTCTGGCATTGGGGAGACAATTCCATGATCCCCTGAGTCTCTAGCACAGACCCGGGTACTGCCAAACTGCCTTTCCCGGGTTTCACTGCAGCTGCTGCCAACCCCTCAGACAGGTTTCTGCCCTCCTGGGGTCCAGCCAGGCTTGGCCCAGGAAGGCAGAACAAAGGACTTCCTCAGAGAGAGGGTGTTACACCCTCTCCCTTTGGAAAAAGGTGTCAGGGCTGGGGAGGAGTAGCCTCCCCAGCCTCTGGAAATGCTTTGATGGGCACAGATGGTGCCCATCTCTGCATAAGCCAGTCTACACCGGTTCAGGGATCCCCCAGCCCTGCTCTAGCGTGAAACTGGACAAAGGAAAGGGGAGTGACCACTCCCCTGACCTGCACCTCCCAGGGGAGGTGCCCAGAGCTCCTCCAGTGTGCTCCAGACCTCTGCCATCTTGGAAACAGAGGTGCTGCTGGCACACTGGACTGCTCTGAGTGGCCAGTGCCAGCAGGTGACGTCAGAGACCCCTTCTGATAGGCTCTTACCTGTGTTGCTAGCCTATCCTCCTTCCTAGGTAGCCAACCCTCCTTTTCTGGCTATTTAGGGTCTCTGCTTTGGGGAATTCTTTAGATAACGAATGCAAGAGCTCATCAGAGTTCCTCTGCATCACTTTCTTCACCTTCTGCCAAGGAATCGACCGCTGACTGCTCTGGCCGCCTGCAAAACCGCAAAAACAAAGTAGCAAAGACGACTACTGCAACCTTGTATCGCTGATCCGGCCGCCTTCTCGACTGTTTGCCTGGTGGTGCATGCTGTGGGGGTAGTCTGCCTCCTCTCTGCACTAGAAGCTCCGAAGAAATCTCCCGTGGGTCGACGGAATCTTCCCCCTGCTCCCGCAGGCACCAAAAGACTGCATCACCGGTCCTCTGGGTCCCTTCTCAGCACGACAAGCGTGGTCCCTGGAACTCAGCAACTCTGTCCAAGTGACTCCCACAGTCCAGTGACTCTTCAGTCCAAGTTTGGTGGAGGTAAGTCCTTGCCTCACCACGCTAGACTGCATTGCTGGGTACCGCGTGATTTGCAGCTGCTCCGGCTCCTGTGCACTCTTCCAGGATTTCCTTTGTGCACAGCCAAGCCTGGGCCCCCGACACTCTAACCTGCAGTGCACAACCTCTTGAGTTGTCCTCTGGCGTCGTGGGATCTTCTTTTGTGACTTCAGGTGAGCTCCGGTTCACTCCTCTTCGTAGTGCCTGTTCCGGCACTTCTGTGGATGCTGCCTGCTCCTGAGAGGGCTCCTTGACTTGCTGGGTGCCCCTCTGTCTCCTCACGCAATTGGCGACATCCTGGTCCCTCCTGGGCCACAGCAGCATCCAAAAACCCTAACCGCAACACTTGCAGCTAGCAAGGCTTGTTTCCGGTCTTTCTGTGTGGGAACACATCTGCAAGCTTCTTCACGACGTGGGACATTCATCCTCCAAAGGGGAAGTTCCTAGTCCTCTTCGTTCTTGCAGAATCCACAGCTTCTACCATCCGGTGGCAGCTTCTTTGCACCCTCAGCTGGCATTTCCTGGGCATCTGCCCAATCTCGACTTTTTTCGCGACTCTTGGACTTGGTCCCCTTGTTCCACAGGTACTCTCGTCCAGAAATCCATCGTTGTTGCATTGCTGGTGTTGGTCTTCCTTGCAGAATTCCCCTATCACGACTTCTGTGCTCTCTGGGGAACTTAGGTGCACTTTACACCTACTTTTCAGGGTCTTGGGGTGGGCTATTTTTCTAACCCTCACTGTTTTCTTACAGTCCCAGCGACCCTCTACAAGCTCACATAGGATTGGGGTCCATTCTTGGTTCGCATTCCACTTTTGGAGTACATGGTTTGTGTTGCCCCTATACCTATGTGCTCTCATTGCAATCTATTGTGACTGTACATTGCTTCCATTGCTTTCTATTGCTATTAGTGCATATTTTTGGTATTGTGTACATATATCTTGTGTATATTTGCTATCCTCATACTGAGGGTACTCACTGAGATACTTTCGGCATAGTGTCATAAAAATAAAGTACCTTTATTTTTAGTATATCTGTGTATTGTGTTTTCTTATGATATTGTGCATATGACACCAGTGGTATAGTGGGAGCTTTGCATGTCTCCTAGTTCAGCCTAAGCTGCTCTGCTAAGCTACCCTTTTCTATCAGCCTAAGCTGCTAGACACCTCTTCTACACTAATAAGGGATAACTGGACCTGGTGCAGAGTGTAAGTACCCCTTGGTACCACTACAAACCAGGCCAGCCTCCTACATTGGTTGTGCAGCGATGTGATAAGTACTTGCAACTACTTACCACTTTGTCATTTTGTACTTTTCATAAGAGAGAAATATACAAAACAAGTTCAGTGTATGTACACCTAACCAAAAAGTTTTGCTTTTCTTCTCTTACTCTATTGCTAAGTGCTGAAAAGTACCTCTAAACTTTCAAAAAGTTTCTTAAAAAGTTGAAAAAGTTTTTTCTGTTTCCTTAAAAAGTTCTTCTCTCTTTTTCTGTCCCTTAAACCTTTTTCTATCATGTCTGGTACAGGTCAAACTCTTGATCTGGCCAGCACTGCTTATGACTACCTTAGCTGGAAAGGTGCAAGGAGTCTCTGCATTGATAGAGGTTTAGGGGTTGGGAAGAATCCCTCTAGAGAATTGTTGGTTAATATGCTCATTGAAAATGATATGGCCTTAGGTGGCACATCAGGTGAGAAATTAGCAGATGGTTCACACTCTGATTCTGGGGTAGCCCCAGTAAGAATATTAGATAGTATTCTTCCCAACCTGCCTCTTAGCAGGCCACCTAGCATGGCTGGTACTAATGTGAGCTCTCATCACAGTAGGAGTTTCACTCCTGCAGGCCAGGTTGTTAGAGTGCCAACTATTAGGGACAGGTCTCCCTCTGTTCATTCACACCATTCTTTTGTGTCTAAGCATGCCCAACCCACCCACCCTGATGACAGAATGTTAGAAAGGGAGCTCAATAGATTGAGAGTGGAAGAGTCCAGGATGAAGCTTAAACAGCAACAGCTGGCTATAGACAGGGAAACTTTAGACTTAGAAAAAGAAAGGCAGAGGTTGGGGTTAGGACCCCATGGTGGCAGCATCAGTATTACAGATAGTAATCCTGTAAAAGAGCATGATTCTAGGAATCTGCACAAGATAGTTCCCCCTTATAAGGAGGGGGATGACATTAACAAGTGGCCTGCTGCACTTGAGAGGGCCTGTGTTGTACAAGGGGTCCCTCAAAGGCAGTGGGCTGCTATCCTATGGCTATCTTTCAGTGGAAAGGGTAGGGATAGACTCCTTACTGTGAAGGAAAGTGATGCCAATAATTTGACAGTTTTAAAGAATGCACTCCTAGATGGTTATGGCTTAACCACTGAACAGTACAGGATCAAGTTCAGAGAAACCAAAAAGGAGTCTTCACAAGACTGAGTAAACTTTGTTAACCATTCAGTGAAGGCCTTGGAGGGGTGGTTACATGGTAGTAACGTTTCTGACTATGAAAGCCTGTATAACTTAATCCTGAGAGAGCATATTGTTAATAACTGTGTGTCCGATTTGTTACACCAATATCTAGTGGACTCAGATCTGACCTCTCCCCAAGAATTGGGAAAGAAGGCAGACAAATGGGTCTGAACAAGAGTGAACAGAAAAGTTCATACAGGGGGTGACAAGGATGGCAAGAAGAAGGACGGTAAGTCTTCAGACAAGGGTGGGGACAAATCTAAAAATGAGTCTTCATCAGGCCCACAAAAACACTCTGGTGGGGGTGGTGGGTCCACATCCTCTTCTAATCAAGTAAAGAAACCATGGTGCTATTTATGTAAAGTAAAACGCAATTGGACAACTGATGCCAGTTGTCCAAAGAAAAGCACCAAGCCTCCCACTACCACAACCCCTGCTGCTACACCTAGTGCCCCTAGTAATAGCAGTGGTGGTGGGAGCAAACCTACTATTAGCCAATCCAAGGGAGTAGCTGGGCTCACTTTTGGTAATTTAGTTGGGGTTGGTCTTGTTAGGGAGACCACAGAGGCTGTGTAGGTCTCTGAAGGTGCCATTGATTTGGCCACCTTGGTTGCTTGTCCCCTTAATATGGATAAGTACAAGCAACTTCCCCTAATAAATGGTGTTGAGGTTCAGGCCTACAGGGACACAGGTGCCAGTGTTACCATGGTAATAGAGAAACTGGTCCACCCTAAACAACACCTACTTGGTCACCAGTACCAAGTGACTGATGCTCATAACAACACTCTTAGCCACCCCATGGCTGTTGTGAATCTCAACTGGGGGGGGGGTTGTGGTTGCCTCAGATTTACCTGTAGACTGTCTACTAGGGAACGATTTAGAGACATCAGCTTGGGCAGAAGTGGAGTTGGAGGCTCATGCAGCAATGCTGAGCATTCCTGGGCATATTTTTGCTTTAACAAGGGCTCAGGCCCAAAAGGAAGAAGAATTTCTCCCCCTGTGCAGAAGGAGCCAGAGGAGCTGGAAGCAGACACTGCTGAGCTTTTGGGTGGAGGGGGGCCTGCCAGGGAGGAGCTGAGTGTGGCACAGCAGACCTGTCCCACACTAGAGGGTCTAAGACAGCAAGCTGTCAAACAGCAAAATGGGGATGTCAATGACTCTCACAGAGTTTACTGGGAGGACAACATCTTGTATACAGAGGCAAGGGACCCAAAACCTGGAGCTGCCAGGAGATTGGTTATTCCCCTGCAATACAGAGAGTTCCTCCGAACTCTAGCCCACGACATTCCCTTGGCTGGACATTTAGGGCAGATTAAAACATGGGACAGGCTTGTTCCCTTGTTTCATTGGCCTAGAATGTCAGAGGACACAAAGGAATTTTGTAAGTCCTGTGTCACCTGTCAAGCCAGTGGCAAACCAGGTGGCACCCCAAAGGCTCCCCTTATTCCACTACCTGTGGTTGGGGTTCCCTTTGAAAGGGTAGGGGTTGACATAGATGGCCCCCTTGACCCTCCTTCTGCTTCAGGCAATAGGTTTATATTGGTGGTAGTGGACCATGCCACCAGATATCCTGAAGCAATTCCTCTAAGGACCACTACAGCTCCTGCAGTGGCAAAGGCCCTCCTGGGAATCTTTTCTAGGGTGGGTTTCCCAAAAGAGGTGGTATCAGACAGGGGTAGCAACTTTATGTCTGCATACTTAAAGGCCATGTGGAAGGAATGTGGTGCAACATACAAATTCACCACACCTTATCATCCACAAACAAATGGACTGGTTGAGAGATTTAACAAAACTCTCAAAGGAATGATAATGGGACTCCCTGAAAAACTCAGGAGGAGATGGGATGTCCTGTTACCTTGCTTCCTTTTTGCTTACAGGGAGGTACCCCAAAAAGGAGTGGGCTTCAGCCCCTTTGAACTCCTATTTGGACACCCTGTAAGAGGTCCTCTAACACTTGTAAAGGAGGGTTGGGAACAACCTTTAAAAGCTCCTAAGCAAGACATAGTGGACTATGTACTTGGCCTAAGATCCAGAATGGCTGAGTATATGAAAAAGGCCAGTAAAAACCTTCAGGCCAGCCAAGAGCTCCAAAAGCAATAGCATGACCAGAAGGCTGTTCTGATTCAGTACCAACCAGGGCAGAAAGTGTGGGTCTTGGAGCCTGTGGCCCCAAGAGCACTCCAAGACAAATGGAGTGGACCCCACATTATTGTTGAAAAGAATGGAGAAGTCACCTACTTGGTTGACTTAGGCACTGCCAGGAGTCCCCTTAGGGTGCTCCATGTCAATCGCCTGAAACCCTACTATGACAGGGCTGATCTCACCCTGCTCATGGCAACAGATGAAGGACAGGAAGAAGAGAGTGACCCTCTCCCTGATCTCTTCTCTTCCACAGAACAAGATGCTCTAGTGGAAGGTGTAGTTTTGGCAGATTGTCTTACTGCTGAGCAGAAAGACCACTGCATAAATCTCCTGGGTCAGTTTTCTCAACTCTTTTCTACTGTGCCAGGCACCACCTCTTGGTGTGAGCACACTATAGATACTGGAGACAGCTTGCCTGTCAAAAGTAAGATCTATAGGCAGCCTGACCATGTCAGAGACTGCATAAAACAAGAAGTTCAAAAAATGCTTGAACTGGGAGTGGTTGAGCACTCTGAAAGTCCGTGGGCCTCTCCTGTGGTACTTGTACCAAAACCTCATTCCAAAGATGGGAAAAGAGAAATTAGATTTTGTGTGGATTACAGAGGTCTCAACCAGGTAACTAAAACTGATGCTCACCCTATACCCAGGGCAGATGAGCTCATAGATACACTGGCATCTGCCAAGTATCTAAGCACCTTTGATTTGACTGCAGGGTATTGGCAGATCAAGTTATCAGAGGATGCTAAAGCAAAAACTGCATTTTCAACTATTGGAGGGCACTACAATTCACAGTAATGCCCTTTGGTTTGAAAAATGCACCTGCCACTTTTCAGAGGTTGGTGAATACAGCCCTGCAAGGGTTGGAGGCTTTTAGTGCAGCATATCTAGATGATATAGCTGTATTTAGCTCCACCTGGGATGATCACCTGGTCCATCTGTGGAAAGTTTTGGAGGCCCTGCAAAAGGCAGGCCTCACTATCAAGGCTTCAAAGTGCCAGATAGGGCAGGGGAAAGTGGTTTATTTGGGACACCTTGTAGGTGGAGAACAGATTGCACCACTTCAGGGGAAAATCCAAACTATCATAGATTGGGTTCCCCCTACAACTCAGACCCAGGTGAGAGCCTTCTTAGGCCTCACTGGGTATTACAGGAGGTTCATAAAGAACTATGGCTCTATAGCAGCCCCTCTTAATGACCTCACTTCAAAGAAAATGCCTAAAAAGGTATTGTGGACAGCTAACTGTCAGAAAGCTTTTGAGGAGCTGAAACAGGCCATGTGCTCTGCACCTGTCCTAAAAAGCCCATGTTACTCCAAGAAATTCATTGTTCAAACTGATGCATCTGAATTAGGGGTAGGGGCAGTCTTATCACAACTCAATTCTGAGGGCCAGGATCAACTTGTTGCTTTTATCAGCAGGAGGTTGGCCCCTAGAGAAAAGCGTTGGTCTGCCATAGAGCGGGAGGCCTGTGCTGTGGTCTGGGCACTGAAGAAGTTGAGGCCATACCTGTTTGGCACTCACTTCATTGTTCAGACAGACCACAAACCTCTACTTTGGCTAAAACAAATAAAAAGTGAAAACCCTAAATTGTTGAGGTGGTCCATATCTCTACAGGGGATGGACTATACAGTGGAACATAGACCTGGGAGTACCCACTCCAATGCAGATGGACTCTCCAGATATTTCCACTTAGACAATGAAGACTCATCAGGTCATGGCTAGTCTTATTGTCCTTCGTTTGGGGGGGGTTGTGTAGGAAAGTACCATCTTGCCTGGCATGTTACCCCCATATTTCACTGTATATATGTTGTTTTAGTTGTATGTGTCACTGGGACCCTGCCAGCCAGGGCCCCAGTGCTCATACGTGTGCCCTGTATGTGTTCCCTGTATGATGACTAACTGTCTTACTGAGGCTCTGCTAACCAGAACCTCAGTGGTTATGCTCTCTCTTTGCTTTCCAAATTGTCACTAACAGGCTAGTGACCAATTTCACCAATTCACATTGGCATACTGGAACACCCTTATAATTCCCTAGTATATGGTACTAAGGTACCCAAGGTATTGGGCTTCCAGGAGATCCCTATGGGCTGAAGCATTTCTTTTGCCACCCATAGGGAGCTCTGACAATTCTTACACAGGCCTGCCACTGCAGCCTGAGTGAAATAATGTCCACGTTATTTCACAGCCATTTGCCACTGCACTTAAGTAACTTATAAGTCACCTATATGTCTAGCCTTTACCTGGTAAAGGTTGGGTGCTAAGTTACTTAGTGTGTGGGCACCCTGGCACTAGCCAAGGTGCCCCCACATCGTTCAGGGCAAATTCCCCAGACTTTGTGAGTGCGGGGACACCATTACACGCATGCACTATACATAGGTCACTACCTATGTATAGCGTCACAATGGTAACTCCGAACATGGTCATGTAACATATCTAAGATCATGGAATTGTCACCCCAATGACATTCTGGCATTGGGGAGACAATTCCTTGATCCCCCGAGTCTCTAGCACAGACCCGGGTACTGCCAAACTGCCTTTACGGGGGTTTCACTGCAGCTGCTGCCAACCCCTCAGACAGGTTTCTGCCCTCCTGGGGTCCAGCCAGGCTTGGCCGAGGAAGGCAGAACAAAGGACTTCCTCAGAGAGAGGGTGTTACACCCTCTCCCTTTGGAAAAAGGTGTCAGGGCTGGGGAGGAGTAGCCTCCCCAGCCTCTGGAAATGCTTTGATGGGCACAGATGGTGCCCATCTCTGCATAAGCCAGTCTACACCAGTTCAGGGATCCCCCAGCCCTGCTCTGGCGCAAAACTGGACAAAGGAAAGGGGAGTGACCTCTCCCCTGACCTGCACCTCCCAGGGGAGGTGCCCAGAGCTCCTCCAGTGTGCTCCAGACCTCTGCCATCTTGGAAACAGAGGTGCTGCTGGCACTGGACTGCTCTGAGTGGCCAGTGCCAGCAGGTGACGTCAGAGACCCCTTCTGAGAGGCTCTTACCTGTGTTGCTAGCCTATCCTCCTTCCTAGGTAGCCAAACCTCCTTTTCTGGCTATTTAGGGTCTCTGCTTTGGGGAATTCTTTAGATAACGAATGCAAGAGCTCATCAGAGTTCCTCTGCATCACTCTCTTCACCTTCTGCCAAGGAATCGACCGCTGACTGCTCTGGCCGCCTGCAAAACCGCAAAAACAAAGTAGCAAAGACGACTACTGCAGCCTTGTATCACTGCTCCGGCCGCCTTCTCGACTGTTTTCCTGGTGGTGCATGCTGTGGGGGTAGTCTGCCTCCTCTCTGCACTAGAAGCTCCGAAGAAATCTCCCGTGGGTCGACGGAATCTTCCCCCTGCAACCGCAGGCACTAAAAGACTGCATCACCGGTCCTCTGGGTCCCCTCTCAGCACGACGCGCGTGGTCCCTGGAACTCAGCAACTCTGTCCAAGTGACTCTCACAGTCCAGTGACTCTTCAGTCCAAGTTTGGTGGAGGTAAGTCCTTGCCTCACCACGCTAGACTGCATTGCTGGGTACCGCGTGATTTGCACCTGATCCGGCTCCTGTGCACTCTTCCAGGATTTCCTTTGTGCACAGCCAAACCTGGGTCCCCGACACTCTAACCTGCAGTGCATAACCTCCTGAGTTGTCCTCCGGCGTCGTGGGATCTTCTTTTGTGACTTTGGGTGAGCCCCGGTTCACTCCTCTTCGTAGTGCCTGTTCTGACACTTCTGCGGGTGCTGCCTGCTCCTGAGAAGGCTCTTTGTCTTGCTGGGCGCCCCCTCTGTCTCCTCACGCAATAGGCGACATCCTGGTCCCTCCTGGGCCAAAGCAGCATCCAAAAACCCTAACCGCGACACTTGCAGCTAGCAAGGCTTGTTTCTGTTCTTTCTGCGTGGGAACACCTCTGCAAGCTTCTTCACGACGTGGGACATCCATCCTCCAAAGGGGAAGTTCCTAGTCCTCTTCGTTCTTCCACAGCTTCTACCATCCGGTGGCAGCTTCTTTGCACCCTCAGCTGGCATTTCCTGGGCATCTGCCCAATCTCGACTTTGTTGCGACTCTTGGACTTGGTCCCCTTGTTCCACAGGTACTCTCGTCCGGAAATCCATCGTTGTTGCATTGCTGGTGTTGGTCTTCCTTGCAGAATTCCCCTATCACGACTTCTGTGCTCTCTAAGGAACTTAGGTGCACTTTACACCTACCTTTCAGGGTCTTGGGGTGGGCTATTTTTCTAACCCTCACTGTTCTCTTACAGTCCCAGTGACCCTCTACAAGCTCATATAGGTTTGGGGTCCATTCGTGGTTCGCATTCCACTTTTGGAGTATATGGTTTGTGTTGCCCCCATACCTATGTGCTCCAATTGCAATCTACTGTAATTCTACACTGTTTGCATTACTTTTCTTGCTATTACTTACCTAATGTTGGTTTGTGTACATATATCTTGTGTATATATCTTATCCTCATGCTGAGGGTACTCACTGAGATACTTTTGGCATATTGTCGTAAAAATAAAGTACCTTTATTTTTAGTACTTCTGTGTATTGTGTTTTCTTATGATATTGTGCATATGACACCAGTGGTATAGTAGGAGCTTTACATGTCTCCTAGTTCAGCCTAAGCTCCTTTGCCATAGCTACCTTCTATCAGTCTAAGCTGCTGGAAACACCTCTTCTACACTAATAAGGGATAACTGGACCTGGCACAAGGTGTAAGTACCTCTGGTACCCATTACAAGCCAGGACAGCCTCCTACATTGGTTGTGCAGCGGTGGGATAAGTACTTGTAACTACTTACCACTTTGTCATTGTGTACTTTTCATAAGAGAATAATATACAAAACAGTTAAGTGTATGTACACCTAACCAAAAAGTTTTGCTTTTCTCCTCTTAAACTTTTTACAAAGTGCTGAAAAGTATTCTAAAACTTCTAAAAGTTTCCAAAAAGTTTTAAAAGGTTTTTTCTCTGTTCTTTAAAAAGTTCGGAAACTTTTTCTTCCTTCTCACTATTTCTAAACCTTTTACTATCATGTCTGTAGAAGACTCTACTCTGAAAATGGTCAAGACTACTTATGACAATTTAAATTATTAGAGCCTAAGGAGTTTCTGCTTAGATAGAGGTTTAGTGATAGGAAAGAACCCTACAAAAGAGTTTCTATATAACATGCTTATTGTGAATGATGAGTCCCAAGCAGGCACATCAAATGAGAGGTTAATAGAAGGTTCCCATTCTGACTCAGGGGATCTCCTTGAGGGAGATGGGGAGGCTTCTGAACCAGATCTGCCCCCCAGTAGGACACCCAGCAATGTTGGTAGTAATGGAGGTTCCCATCACAGTAGAGGAGTCTTTATTCCTGGAGGCCAAGTTGCTAGGGTTCAGTCAGTTATGGACAGATCTCCCTCTGTTGTTTCCAATTACTCTTCTGCGGCCAAGCATTCCCAACCCACCCACCCTGAGGATAACTTGTTAAAAAAAGATCTCAGAAAGTTGAGGGTTGAAGAGACCAGGCTGAAGCTTGAACAGCAACAGCTGGCCTTAGATGGGGAATCCCTAGACCTGGAGAAGGAAAGACAGAGATTGGGGTTTGGACCCCATGGTGGCAGCAGCAGTATTCCTCATAGTAATCCTGTTACAGAGCATGATTCCAGGAATCTGCACAAGATAGTCCCACCTTACAAGGAGGGGTATGACATCAACAAGTGGTTTGCTGCACTTGAGAGGGCCTGTATGGGTCGGTCAAGGGGTCCCTCAAAGGCAGTGGGCTGCTATATTGTGGCTATCTTTCACTGGAAAGGGTAGGGATAGACTCCTTACTGTTAGAGAAAGTGATGCTAACAATTTTTCAGTTTTGAAGGATGCACTCTTGGATGGATTTGGCTTAACCACTGAACAATACAGGATTAATTTCAGAGACCCCATAAAAGAGTCCTCACAAGACTGGACAGACTTTGTAGACTATTCAGTGAAGGCCTTGGAAGGGTGGTTACATGGCAGTAGAATTTCTGACTATGAAAGCCTGTTTAATCTTATTCTGAGAGAGCATATTCTGAATAACTGTGTGTCTGACTTGTTACACCAATATCTAGTGGACTCAGATCTGACCTCTCCCCAAGAATTGGGAAAGAAGGCAGACAAATGGGTCAGAACAAGAGTGAATAGAAAAGTTCATACAGGGGGTGACAAGGATGGCAAGTAGAAGGATGGAAAGTCTTCTGACACGGGTGGGGACAAAAGTAAAACTGAGTCTTCATCAGGCCCACAAAAATCCTCTGGTGGGGGTGGTGGGTCCAAATCCTCTTCCAATAATCAACCGAAAAAGCCTTGGTGTTATTTGTGTAAAGTCAAAGGCCATTGGACAACTGATGCCAGTTGGCCAAAGAAAAACACCAAACCTCCCACTGTCACAACCTCTACTGCAGATTCTAGTGCAATAGTAATAGCAGTGGTAGTGGGAGCAAACCTACTAATAGCCAATCCAAGGGAGTATATGGGTTCACTTTTGGTAATTTAGTTGGGGTTGGTCTTGTTAGGGAGACCACAGAGGCTATGTTAGTCTCTGAAGGTGCCATTGATTTGGCCACCTTGGTTGCTTGTCCCCTTAATATGGATAAGTACAAGCAACTTCCCCTAATAAATGGTGTTGAGGTTCAGGCCTCAGGGGACACAGGTGCCAGTGTTACCATGGTGAGAGAGAAACTGGTGCACCCTGAACAACACCTACTTGGTCAGCAGTACCAAGTGGCAGATGCTCATAACAACACTCCTAGCCACCCCATGGCTTTTGTGAATCTCAACTGGGGGGGTGATTGGTCCAAAGAAAATTGTGGTTGCCTCAGATGTACCTGTAGACTGTCTACTAGGAAATTATTTAGAGATATCAGCTTGGGCAGAAGTGGAGTTGGAGGCTCATGCAGCAATGCTGGGCATTCCTGGGCATATTTTTGCTTTGACAAGGGCTCAGGCCAAAAAGCAAAAAGGACACGGTAACTTGGATGCTGGAACAATGGACCAAGTGCTCTCTAAAGGTAGGGGTAGCAAGGGTAAATCCCTACCCACTATCCCTCCCTCTACAGATGATTCTCCTTCTGAGGAAGAATAATTTCCTCCCTGTGCAGAACCTTCACCAGATGAGCTGGCAGCAGATACTGCTGAGCTTTTGGGTGGAGGGGGGCCTGCCAGGGAAGAGCTGAGTGTGGCACAGCAAACCTGTCCCACATTAGAGGGTCTGAGACAGCAAGCTGTCAAGCAGCAAAATGGGGATGTCAGTGACTCACATACAGTTTACTGGGAGGGCAACCTCTTGTACACCGAGGCAAGGGACCCAAAACCTGGAGCCGCCAGGAGATTGGACATTCCCCTGCAGTACAGAGAGTTCCTCCTAACTCTTGCACATGACATTCCCTTGGCTGGGCATTTGGGCCAGATCAAAACATGGGAAAGGCTTGTCCCCCTGTTTCACTGGCCTAGGATGTCAGAGGACACTAAAAGATTTTGCAAGTCTTGTGTGGACTGCCAAGCCAGTGGCAAGACTGGTGGCACACCAAAGGCTCCCCTTATTCCACTACCTGTGGTTGGGCTCCCCTTAGAAAGGGTAGGGGTTGACATAGTTGGCCCCCTTAACCCTCCTACTGCTTCAGGCAATAGGTTTATCTTGGTGGTTGTGGACCATGCCACAAGATATCCTGAAGCAATTCCTCTAAGGACCACTACAGCTCCTGCACTGCAAAGGCCATCCTGGGAATCTTTTCCAGGGTGGGTTTCCCTAAAGAGGTTGTATCAGACAGGGGTAGCAACTTTATGTCTGCATACTTGAAAGCTATTTGGAAGGAATGTGGTGTAACCTACAAATTCACGACTCCTTATCATCCACAGACTAATGGACTGGTAGAGAGGTTTAATAAAACTTTCAAAGGTATGATAATGGGACTCCCTGAAAAACTCAGGAGGAGATGGGATGTCCTGTTACCTTGCCTCCTTTTTGCTTACAGGGAGGTACCCCAGAAAGGAGTGGGCTTCAGCCCCTTTGAACTCCTCTTTGGACACCCTGTAAGAGGTCCACTAACACTTGTGAAGGAGGGTTGGGAACAACCTTTAAAAACTCCCAAACAGAACATAGTGGACTATGTACTTGGCATAAGATCCAGAATGGCTGAGTACATGAAAAAGGCCAGTAAAAACCTTCAGGCCAGCCAAGCAATGGCATGACCAGAAGGCTGTTCTGATCCAGTACCAACCAGGACAGAAGGTGTGGGTATTGGAGCCTGTGGCCCCAAGAGCACTCCAGGACAAATGGAGTGGACCCCATCTAATTGTTGAGAAAAAGGGTGAGGTTACCTATCTGGTAGACCTGGGCACTGCCAGGAGTCCCCTTAGAGTGCTTCATGTCAACTGCCTAAAATCCTACTATGACAGGGCTGATCTCACCCTGCTCATGGCAACAGATGAGGGACAGGAAGAAGAGAGTGACCCTCTCCCTGATCTCTTTTCCACCACTGAAAATTATGCTTTAGTGGAGTGCGTAGTTTTGGCAGACTGTCTGACTGCAGAACTGAAAGACAACTGCATAAATCTCCTTGGGCAATTTTCTGAACTCTTTTCAACTGTGCCAGGCACCACATCTTGGTGTGAGCACACAATTGACACTGGAGACAGCTTGCCTGTCAAAAGGAAAATCTATAGGCAGCCTGACCATGTCAGGAACTGCATAACACAAGAGGTTCAGAAAATGCTTGATCTAGGAGTGGTTGAACCTTCTGAAAGCCCATGGGAGAGTCCTGTGGTGCTTGTACCAAAGCCTCACTCAAAAGATGGAAAAAGGGAGATGAGGTTTTGTGTAGACTACAGAGGTCCCAATCATGCAACAAAAACTGATGCTCACCCTATACCCAGGGAAATGAGCTTAAAGATACACTGGCATCTGCCAAGTATCTAAGCACCTTTGATTTGACTGCAGGGTATTGGCAGATCAAATTGGCTGAGGATGCTAAACCTAAAACTGCATTTTCAACTATAGGAGGGTACTACCAATTTACAGTGATGCCCTTTAGGTTGAAAAATGCACCTGTCACTTTTCAGAGATTGGTGAACACAGTCCTGCAAGGGTTGGAGGCGTTGAGTGCCGCATAGCTAGATGATATGGCTGTCTTTAGATCCACCTGGGATGAGCACCTGGTCCACCTTTGGCAAGTTTTGGAGGCCCTGCAAAAGGCAGGCCTCACTATCAAGGCCTCAAAGTGCCAGATAGGGCAGGGAAAGATGGTTTATCTGGGTCACCTGGTAGGTGGAGAACAGATTACACCACTTCAGGGGAAAATCCAAACAATCATGGATTGGGTTCCCCCTACAACACAGACCCAGGTGAGAGCCTTTTTAGGCCTCACTGGGTATTACAGGAGATTCATTAAAAACTATGGCTCCATAGCAGCCCCTCTTAATGATCTCACTAGTAAGATGCCTAAAAAGGTATTGTGGACAGCTAGCTGTCAGAAAGCTTTTGAGGAGCTCAAACAGGCCATGTGCTCTGCACCTGTCCTAAAGAGCCCATGTTATTCCAAGAAATTCATTGTTCAAACTGATGCATCTGAATTAGGGATAGGGGCAGTATTATCACAAGTGAATTCTGAGTGCCAGGATCAACCAGTTGCTTTTATCAGCAGAAGGTTGACCCCTAGAGAAAAGCGTTGGTCTACCATAGAGAGGAAGGCCTTTGCTGTGGTCTGGGTACTGAAAACGTTGAGGCCATACCTGTTTGGCACTCACTTTATTGTTCAGACAGACCACAAACCTCTGCTTTGGCTAAAACAAATGAAAGGTGAAAACCCTAAATTGTTGAGGTGGTTCATATCTCTATAGGGAATGGACTATACAGTGGAACATAGACCTGGGAGTCTACAGACTTCTGCCAAGGATCGACCGTTGACTGCTCCAGGACGCCTGCAAAACCGCAATAGAGTAGCAAGAAGACTACCAGCAACATTGTAGCACCTCATCCTGCCAGCTTTCTCGACTGTTTCCTGGGGGTGCATGCTCTGAGGGCTGTCTGCCTTCACCCTGTACTTTCCTACACAACCCCCCTCAAACGAGAGACAATAAGGCTAACCTTGCCCAGATGAGTCTCCATTGTCTAAGTGAAAATATCTGGAGAGTCCATCTGCATTGGAGTGGGTACACCCAGGTCTATGTTCCACTGTATAGTCCATTCCCTGTAGGGATATGGACCACCTCAACAATTTAGGGTTTTCACCTTTCATTTGTTTTAGCCAAAGTAGAGATTGGTGGTCTGTCTGAACAATAAAGTGAGTACCAAACCGGTATGGTCTCAACTTTTTCAGTGCCCAGACCACAGCAAAGGCCTCCCCCTCTATGGCAGACCAATGCTTTTCTCTAGGGGTCAACCTCCTGCTGATAAAAGCAACAGGTTGATCCTGGCCCTCAGTATTAAGCTGTGATAGCACTGCCCCAACCCCCAATTCAGAAGCATCAGTCTGTACTATGAACTTTTTGTAGTAACACAGGCTTTTTAGGACAGGTGCAGAGCACATGGCCTGTTTGAGCTCCTCAAAAGCTTTTTGACAGCTAGCTGTCCCCATTACCTTTTTAGGCATCTTCTTACTGTTGAGGTCATTAAGAGGAGCTGCAATGGAGGCATAATTCTTAATAAACCTCCTATAGTACCCTGTGAGGCCTAAAAAGGCTCTCGCCTGGGTTTGAGTTGTAGGGGGAGCCCATTCCATAATGGTCTGGATCATCTCCTGCAGCGGTGCAATCTGTTCCCCACCTACCAGGTGGCCCAGATAAAACACTTTCCCCTCCCCTATCTGGCATTTTGAGGCCTTTATAGTGAGGCCTGCCTTTTGCAGGGCCTCCAAAACATTCCACAGGTGGACCAGGTGATCATCCCATGTGGAGCTAAAGACAGCTATATCATCCAGATATGCTGCACAAAAAGCTTCCAACCCTTGCAGGACTGTGTTCACAAACCTTTGAAAAGTGGCAGGTGCATTCAAAGGGCATCACAGTGAATTGATAGTGCCCTTCAATGGTTGAGAATGCAGTTTTAGGGTTTGCATCTTCTGATAGCTTAATCTGCCAATACCCTGCAGTTAAGTCAAAAGTGCTCAGATACTTGGCAGAAGCCAGTGTATCAATCAGCTCATCTGCCCTGGGTATAGGGTGAGCATATGTTTTGGTTACTTGGTTGACCCCTCTACAGTCAACACAAAACCTCATCTCTCTTTTTCCATCCTTACTGTGAGGTTTAGGAACAAGCACCACTAGGCTAGCCCATGTGCTTTCTGAAGGCTCAATCACTCCTAAGTCTAACATTTTGTGAGCGCCTTGTTTAATGTAGTCCCTGACATGGTCAGGCTGCCTATAAATCTTACTTTTGACAGGTAAACTGTCTCCAGTGTTGATTGTATGCTCACACAAAGTAGTGGTACCTGGTATCAGTGAGAAGAGTTCAGAAAACTGACTTAAAAGATGTATACAGTTGTCTTTCTGCTCAGCAGTAAGATAATCTGCAAGTACTACTCCCTCCACTAAGCCATCAGCTTCAGTGGTGGAGCAGAGATCAGGGAGAGGGTCAATCTCTTCTTCCTGTCCCTCATCAGTTGCCATGAGCAGGGTGAGATCAGCCCATTCATAGTAGGGTTTTAGGCGGCTGACATGGAGTACCCTAAAGGGAATCCTGGCAGGGCCCAGGTCTACCAAGCAGGTAAACTCACACTTTTTTTCAACAATTAGATGGAGTCCACTCTATTTGTCCTGGAGTGCTCTTGGGGCCACGGGCTCTAATACCCACACCTTCTGTCCTGGGTGATATTGAGTCAGGACAGCCTTCTGATCATGCCATTGCTTTGCAGCTCCTGGCTGGCCTGAAGGTTTTCACTGGCCTTTTTCATGTACTAAGCCATTCTTGATCTTAGGCCAAGTACATAATCCACAATGTCCTGTGTAGGAGCTTTTAAAGGTTGTTCCCAACCCTCCTTAACAAGTGCAAGGGGACCTCTCACAGGGTGCCCAAAGAGGAGTTCAAAGGGGCTAAAGCCCACTCCTTTTTGGGGTATCTCCCTGTAAGCAAAAAGGAGGCAAGGTAACTGGACATCCCATCTCCTTCTGAGTTTTTCAGGGAGTCCCATTATCATACCTTTGAGAGTTTTATTAAACCTCTCAACCAGACCATTTGTTTGTGGATGATAAGGAGTGGTGAACTTGTATGTTACAGCACACTCCTTCCACATTGCTTTGAGGTATGCAGAAATTAAGTTACTACCTCTGTCTGACACCACTTCCTTAGGGAAGCCTACTCTGGAGAAGATCCCCAGGAGTGCCTTTGCTACTGCAGCAGCTGTAGTGGTCCTTAAGGGGATGGCTTCAGGGTACCTAGTGGCATGGTCCACTACCACCAGGATAAACCTATTGCCTGAAGCTGTTGGACGGTCAAGGGGGCCAACTATGTCAACCCCTACCCTTTCAAAGGGCACCCCAAACACTGGGAGTGGAATTAAGGGTGCCTTTGGAGTGCCACCAGTCTTGCCACTGGCTTGGCAGGTCACACAAGAGCGACAAAACTCTTTGGTGTCCTCTGACATATGAGGCCAGTGAAACAGGAACAAGCCTGTCCCAAGTTTTACTTTGCCCCAAATGCCCAGCTAAGGGAATGTCATGTGCCAAGGTAAGAATAAACTCTCTGTATTGCAAGGCAATGACCAATCTCCTGGCAGCTCCAGGTTTAAGATCCCTTGACTCAGTATACAGGAGGTTGTCTTCCCAATGTCACGTAGGGTATCATTATCTTAATGAGACTACTGGATTTTGAGCAACAAGATCGTCCACAATGTGGGGGACTGAGTCTGACCCACGGTGGATGACACTTGCCACTCCAAATCCGGGCTTTGCTCCGGCTAACTAGCAGTGCCTCATCTCTCCCAAATGGTAGAGATGATTGGGCAGCCGAGCGCATGATATTTCTATACTTCTTAGGGAAGTTGTGGTCACTCAGGTCACAACCGGTTCTCTCATACACAGTACAGTCTCATATATAAATGACATTAAAGGCAGTGTAAGTTTTAAAGATTGCTTTAATAAAACGACTGTATTTTGGATAGCAAAGTATGAGCTGCAATAACCAGAACTACACAACAAAGTAATATTAAAATAGTAACGATGAGAGTGAAGCACAAGAATAAGGCTATCATAGTGCAGCTAGATTATTCTCTCTCTAAGTTATATTTCGAGCACAGCATGTTAAGCTTAAAGCCTGCCTTTCAGGTTCCCCCGGGAGAACATCAACCCTCATACCTGAGCAGAGGCCTGTAATCTGCATCAACATCTGCAACGGGCATTCAGCATACAGTTGTGGTTCCCTGGCTGGAATCTCCCTCTTGACGTGCACTAGGACTAGAAAGTGTTTTTATAACTAACACGCAGATGTTCTAAGAAAGTGTCCCTACGTAAGGATGTGTATTTTCTACAAATGCTGAAGACTAAGGGGCATATTTATACTCTGTTTGCGCCGGATTTGCGTCGTTTTTTTTTACGCAAATCCGACGCAAAACTAACTCCATATTTATACTTTAGCGTTAGACGCGTCGAGCGTCAAAGTTCATGGAGTTTGCGTAATTTTTTTGCGTGGACACCTTCCTTGCGTTAATGATATGCAAGGGAGGCGTTCCCTACAAAAAAATGACTCCGAGGCCTGTGCGTCGTATTTATACTCCCGGGTAAAAATGACGCCCGGGAGTGGGCGGGTAAAAAAAAAAGACGTCTACCCTCGTTAGCGTCATTTTTTAACGCCTGCTCAGGGCAGGCGTTAAGGGACCTGTGGGCTCGGAAGGAGCCCAGAGGTGCCCTCCCATGCCCCCAGGGACACCCCCTGCCACCCTTGCCCACCCCAGGAGGACACCCAAGGATGGAGGGACCCATCCCAGGAAACTTAAGGTAAGTTGAGGTAGGTATTTTTTTTTTTTTTTTTTGGGTGGCATAGGGGGGCCTGATTTGTGCCCCCCTACATGCCACTATGCCCAATGACCATGCCCAGGGGACATAAGTCCCCTGGGCATGGCCATTGGGCAAGGGGGCATGACTCCTGTCTTTTCTAAGACAGGAGTCATTTCTATGGGGGTTGGGAGTGAAAACAAAATGACGCAAATCGGGTTGAGGTGAAAAATTTGCCTCAGCCTGACTTGCCCCATTTTTTCACGCTCAAACTCCACTTTCCCCTACGCCAGCGCTGCCTGGTGTAAGTCATTTTTTTTGACGCACACCACTCCGCAGCGCCGGCTAACGCCGGCTAACGTCATTGAATAAATACGGCGCCCGCATGGCGCGTTGGAATGGCGTTAGCCGGCGTTAAATTTTTTGACGCACAACTGCGTTGGCGCAGTTGTGCGTCGAAAAGTATAAATATGGGCCTAAACTTCTACCACGTTTACGGCAATGTACCAGACTGTAGCCTTGACTGAAGCACAGGGGATCAAGAATGCATTATTTGAGAACGCAGTGCTGAACTAAGCTAAACAGTGTGATAGAAGAAATTAAATCAAGACCATAAAAACTGGTTATTATAAAATAACAGTGCGAAGCTGAATAAAATATATCTAGGGCAAAGTGCACAGCGGCCTAGTATGTTAAACTAACGTGCATGGAGCTATACTTAAAATGGCTACACAACACCCTCCCCTTGTCGGTAGAAAGTGGTTCAAGCCAAAGCTAAAATGCCCTAACCTAAAATATATTTAAAACCCTACTTAATTTTGATAAGTTAAGAGTTCACAAAAGCATATTACTTGACAATTTATAAGTGAGCATGCGGCTTAGTGCTGAATTATAAGAAAAAATGTCAATTTAAAACTGTTCCAAATCAAGCACTAGTCATGGAATGAAGGAGATCATCCACTTCTGCAGATGACAAAACCGGTAAATCCTCGCCAAAAACGACTAAGGAGCAGGTGTGTTCCATAGCCCCAGTATCAACCAAGGCGGCATCCCGTGCAGTGCCCATTAACAAGTCAATGTTAACTTCCTCCAGGAAGGGTGGCTTGTAATCAGCTTCTCTCAACAAACGCAGCCGCAGTGCGCATGTCTGGTAATGAACACTCAACGAGAACATCACCAGATCAGCATCAATCACTGAGGGGGGCATTGCTGTGAAAGACAAAGTTCTAGTGCATGTTCAAAAGTGCACCAACGGCACCGAAACATGGGCTGCACACAATCCAAAACCGGTCTGAATGACAGAGACCAGTCACACCCCAAATGTTCCAGGAGTATTGCTCCAAAATGCTGCATCATGCGTTCACGACACAGCTGCGCTGATGGGAGTGCCTTCATTTGTCCTTGTTGCGGCGGGACAGCCATTGTGGGAAAACAACAGCAACAGCAAAATGCCGGCTAATAAAGCCAAACTTATTGGAAATCCCCCAAAAATGCTTCTGAAAATTGAGTGAATAGCCGAAGGTATCAAACCGAATATAGAGGAAAAGGTGTGAGTGAAACCAATACCAACAGCTTTGAGAAAATGTGCTAATCCAGCTGTGCTGGACGCATTACATATACGTCCCACGAGTTCACCAAAGTGTCTCTGACATTTTTTATTTAACATGGACCTTGCCACTTGAAGCGCGTAGGTCTCGTGTGCAGATGTAAGGGCCACATGCTTCTGAAACAATAAAGCCTTGAGTCTACTCAACTTGTCAAAATTCACCTTGGAAGTAGCAAAATGAGGCCAGATATCAGCTACCTCCCTTAATTTAGTGAGGGGAAACAACACGTTCCCACAGCATGTAACGACCTTAGAGACCGAAACAACGTAAACTATTCCAGCCCGCGGGCCACAACAGTCTTCACTATTGAGAAGGACGTAGCTGCCATTTGAAAGCACCTGGAACGTGCGTTTAATCAAGGGGACTGGAACTCCCTTCAGAAAGCAAGCCAAGTTTGCAACCGAGACATTACACGCCCCATGCAGGGACAGTTGCTTACAAATCATGGAATGGCTGACTGAAGTCTCGCATTCACTACCGCTAAGAAAGACCTCTTTCATGCCATTGAGGCATTTGTACAAGAAGGGAAGCTCCCACACCTCATGGATGTAACTATCTCCAAACTTTTCATATCTGCCTACCGGAACGTGTTTCAAACAAGAAGTGAATTGTAATGTTGAAAAAGGCAGATTAATAACCCTGAGTATTAACCACTCTGCCAAAGGAATCTCGGCCACTGTAAAAGGCAGTCTTTCTATCTTTTCAGTGTTAAGCATGACATAAGTCGCTTCTTTCTTAGGCATTAGTTGTTGTTGCCGCGTCAAATTAAAGGAAAAAAATATTTCCCTGGCACTGATGTCCTGCCACGGAACCCGACCCGCTTTCAATGTCTGAAGTGTCCAACCCAACTGCATAATGGACCTGGTCTGACTCTGTCCATGATATAAAGAAGACATATCAGATCGTATAATGTCTATAGCAGAAGAAATAATGTTGTTAATGGCATATATCCGGTTGGACATGGTTTGAATCGCATTATCCACAACAGATAATGCCTTTTTCAAATTTTCCTGGCCTATTTGCCTTAACCGGGCTGCAACCTCTTGTTGGGAAAGTTTCCATATTTCATTGTATACTTCATACAAGAAACGCTTCCTACGTGGTATCTTGGGGCCTGACAAGAAATCTTGTAAGTCAGTGTTGTTAGACAAGAGATTGAGGTGTGTTTTAACAGCATCAAGTGAGGACGATTTTAGCCACTGTTGGCAAAATTTTCCTACACTAAGGGGGTCATTTGGACCTCAGCAGTCTTTTGTCAAGATCGCCGAGGGACCGCCGTGCTGAAGACCGCCAGTGGTGGCGGTTTTCCGCTCTGCGTATTATGACTGTTGGGAGCCCTCCGTCCTTTTTCGGTCGGAGAGCCGCCAACAGCCATACTGGCAGTCGGCGGGGAAGTGGAGGTTGCTCCACCTCCACCGCCACGTCAACAAAACACCGCCCACCGAATCACGTCCTATGATTCAGCAGTGTGGCGGTGTTCTGTTGACGGTGTGGTGTCGGCAGAGCAGCCCCCATGGATCCCGTCCCCTCCCGGAGGATCAACAGACCAGGTGAGTGGATCATCCGATAGGGGAGGGGGGTGGGGTTCGGTGTTGTGTGTTGTGTGCGTGCATGGGGGTGTGCGTGTGTGTATGTAGAGGGGGTGTGTGAGTGCGTGTATGCTTGCGGGGGTGTTGTGTGTTTGGGAATGAGTGCGTGTATGTCTGTAGGTATGTCTGTATGGATGTGGGCGTGTATGTTTGAATGAGGATGTGCGTGTCTGTGTGTGTGGCTGTTGGCATGAATGTCAGTGTGTGTGCGTGTATGTGTGTTGGTGGTGCCTGCGTGCGTGTCAGGTGTGAATGAGTGATGTGATGTTGGGGGTAGGGGTGGGGAGGGGGGGTCCTGCCACCTTTGGGGGGTGGCAGGGGTGGTGGGGGGTGTAGGGGAGGGAGTCGGGGTAGGGGTGGGGTGTGGGAGAGACCCCTATCAGTGCCAGGGAAGGAATTCCCTGGCACTGATAGTGCTTACCGCCATGGATTTCATGGCGGTTCAGCCGGGTCCAAATACTGCCAGCGGTATAGTGACGACTGCCGGGCTGGAGACCCAGGTCTCCAGCCCAGCGGTCGTCTCCGCCCTGGCGGCCGGAAAAGAGAAGAGACGGATGACCATGGCGGTAACCACCATGGTCATAATTGCAAAAATTTGACCGCCAGCCTGTTGGCGGTCTTACCGCCGCTTCTCCGCCTTCCGCCAGGGTCGTAATGACCCCCATATGTTGTAATTATGTCAGCATGTTCTGGTGATATATAGCGAGGGTCTGGCCTACTCGTCCGGAAACCCCCTGAGTAGGTGACAAAACATTGATGACACCCGTTGGTATCTATGGGCCACAATAACCACCCGCCTGGACGTGTCAGTGAAGCATTAAACGTACCATTCTGGACCCCACTCATTAAGCTCGTGTGTGGTTGCATTTGTGTATTTTTGCCAGGTGTCAAATTTTGCAGGGGCAGGTATACTGGGCATATTTAATTCTCTGATTGTTGCTAAGCCTAAACAACTTGTTTGTTGTACTGTTTCATTAAAAAAGATAATTTGAACAGGGATGAGACATGCTCTAAACAATCTTTCTGTACCCTTAGTCTGCCAATTTTCTGTTCCCCAAACACTTTTCAAATCAATATATTTGCACCAATATTCATAACCTTCTATTGATAACTGGGAAACAAAGGATTCATATATATATAACTTTAGTAGGAGTTACTTTAAAATAATATGACTCAGCATTTTTTGGACGATGCCCAGAAAAATACGCAAACTTTTTAGTATACGTTTTTGAACTCCCTTGTGGTGGAGTTGGACAATGTTCCCATTGCGTGTAATTAAATATCATCTTGGGACTACTCGCTTTATGTATGAAGTGGTGCCCATAATATGCCCATAATAATTATAGCAAAACATATCACCATAATTTTCTTTAAGCTGGTAAACATCTTCGTTTTCATAGACAGTATAATATTGCAATTCTGTCATCATAGAATCAACTGTTTTCACATCTCAATCATCTGACACAATGCCTGGTATGACTATATCATTCATAGATAATTTTAACACATACGGTATTTGGATAATTTCAGTGGGACCATATATATCAAACATTACTTTGTCCCACACAATCCCATCAGGAATTGGCACTGCAGAAATGATCACAAAAGACAAGTCTCTTCGAATCTTATGTGATGAAAAATGTGGTTTCAAAACCTCCTCCACCTGTTCAACCGCTGATCTCTCGAGAAGAAAATGACCATGTATCAGCAAGAAAAAGGTAATAACAAAACCAATCCAAAGCAGAAAGGCTAGGACAGTCAAAGAAAGCCATACATAGTTCAATGGAAAAACTAAATATGGGGGGTCATTACAACATTGGCGGTAAAAGCCGCTTACCGCCGTGCAGAAGACCGCTGAAACACCGCCGCGGAATTCCGCCACATCTATTATGACACACATCTCGGAATCCGCCGAAATTCAGACACCCACACAAGTCCGCCACACCAAAGGTCAGTGATAAACTGGCGAAAACAAAACCTCCACCGTCACGCCAACAGAAACACGCCCATGCTATCACGACCCACGAATCCACGCGGCGGTCTTTCAACTGCGGTATTCCATTGGCGGTACACACCACCGCGCTCAAAATATACACACATCTTCAAAACACTGCCACATTGGACAATTCGAAATACACACACCTGATACACATACAAACACCACACCCACACAATCAATACTATATAAAACACACACCCACATCACCCACAAACCCCTATGACCCAAAATCAGAGACGAAGGTGACAGACAGAGAGCACAGCAATAGAGAACCCCACCACACAGAGGCACACAACACCATCACCCATACAACATTCCACGCACAAAACACCACACACCACTACACATCACCACACTCATCACCACATACACCCCCCCACACATCACCTACACCACCCCATGGCACGCCAAAGACACCCCAGGTTTTCCGAGGAGGAGCTCAGGGTTATGGTGGAGGAAATCATCCGGGTAGAGCCACAGCTATTTGGATCACAGGTGCAGCACACCTCCATAGCCAGGAAGATGGAGCTATGGCGCAGAATCGTGGACAGGGTGAACGCTGTGGGACAGCATCCAAGAAATTGGGAGGACATCAGGAAGAAGTGGAACGACCTACACAGGAAGGTGTGTTCTGTGGTCTCCAGGCACAACATCGCGATTCAGCGGACTGGCGGCGGACCCCCACCTCCTCCCCCACAACTAACATCATGGGAGAAGCAGGTCTTGATCATCATGCATCCAGAGGGCCTCGGAGGAGTTGGTGGAGGAATGGACACTGGTAAGTCAAATCTTAACTATCATATCCCCCACCCTACCTGCATGCTATCACACACCCCCACCCTCAACCCCTCCCCTATCACTCCAACTCCTCACTAATGTACTAATAACACAAACCACCCATCCCAACAACAAGCCCTGCATGACACAACTAAGCATGGTCACCCCTCACTAAAGGATGCTCACTGCACATACCCATAACACCCCCCCCCCAACCATCATCACACAAGCCCCCACACAGGAATGCTTGCACTGGGGTACACGCACACCCACCCATTGCACACCATGACACACACACATGCAATAATCATGCTCTTATACCCCTGCAGGACCACTACGGAACGTCACCAGACAGGAGGGTCCAGACATCTCCACTCCACCCACAGAAGAGGCCCACAGTGACAACAGCAGCTCTGCCCAACTGGATCCTGATGACCAGCCCGGACCATCGTGGGCCTCGGGACAGTCGGTTCCCCTTGCAGAGGCACAGCCCAACACTGACCTTCCACCCTCTGGTAACACCAGCACAGCACCCACCCAGCGGGCCCATACCTCCGTACCCAGGACACGTCAATCAGCTGTGTGTCCACCACTACAGGGAACCCAGGATAATCCACCACCCCAACAACAACGGGGACCTGGGGGCAGTGGTAGTGGGCACACGGTCCAGGGGACGGAGGAACAGGAACACAGGGGAACTGGGAGGGCTGCTGTGTGACAGGGGGCGGGCAGGCCAAGGGAACCCACTCTCCACGAGGCCCTCTCCTCCATCATGGGAGCATACCACCACTCCCAGGAGACGATGGCTACGGTCCTGGCCAAGTTTCAGGAGACCCAGCTCATGCAGGACGAACAGTATTTGGGGTTCAGGGAGGAGCTCAGAACCATCAGCTCCGCCCTGGGCACCATTGTAGGGGTGTTGAAGGACATACAAAAGACCATGAGGGACACCGTGGCACTCCAAGGGGCCCCTGACACTAGCCTGGACGATAAACTGCCCACCACCTCCGCTAGTGGACGGGACGCCCCGCCACAGGACCACCACGCCAGTACCCCACCCCCTGCAGACGAAGAACCACCCCGCAAGCGATCCCTGAGATCCAGGAACAGGACAGAGCAAGATGGCAAGACCCCCGCCAGGAAATGAGACCACCCTAATTGTCCTCCCACTGTCCCACTTTGTTACCCTGTCCAGATTGGAACTGCCCCAGCTCCACTTCCTATGTCGATATGGGCAAAGCACCTGTGAGACGAATAGACTCGACTCTGCCATTGACATTCCTCCACCATCACCATTTAACCACCCCCTCCATTTTTGAGCACTTAAATAAACACCCTTGAAGCACAAAACAATCTGGAGTCAGTCTGTCATTTTGAAAATGTAACGCATTCAAAACTGCAACGCATTCAAAACACCTCAGCCCGCCTCATCCTCGACGTACCCCGCAACAGCCACATCTCCGCACACCTGAGACACCTGCATTGGCTCCCAGTCAGCAAAAGGATCACCTTCCGACTTCTCACCCACGCACACAAAGCCCTCCACGACAAGGGACCGGAATACCTCAACAGACGGCTCAACTTCTACGTCCCCACCCGCCCCCTCCGCTCCTCTGGCCTCGCACTCGCCGCCGTCCCTCGCATCCGACGCTCTACGGCGGGTGGGAGATCTTTCTCCTTCCTGGCGGCCAAGACCTGGAACTCCCTCCCCACCAGCCTCAGGACCACCCAGGACCACTCCGCTTTCCGGAGACTCCTAAAGACCTGGCTGTTCGAGCAGCGATAACCACCCCCTTTGTCCCTAGCGCCTTGAGACCCGCACGGGTGAGTAGCGCGCTTTATAAATGCTAATGATTTGATTTGATTTATTAGCTATGACTATGACAAAATCCGTTCGAAATTTTAATGTCAACATACCCATGTCACACAGCACAAGTCCATGAAGGAAGCAAGCAGAGGACACACGTTGGTAACCACACCTGTGAAACCGTAATAGAAATGTACAACTCAGTTACCCAATACTGATTCAAATTGACAGACAGGATAGAGGTAGAAGTGTGAAAGTGAATATAATAGTAAACAAATGTTCTCACCTGTGTGTCACTGGAAATATTGCTGTATGACTGACTCCCTGTTGTCAATGTCTTCTTCCTCAGCTTCCTCCTCATTACTGTCCACAGGCTCCACAGCTGCCACAACACCGTCATCTGGACCATGCTCCTGCAGAAAAGACACCTGGCGTCGCAAAGCAAGATTATGAAGCATCGAGCAGGCGATGATGATCTGGCACACCTTCTTTGGTGAGTAGAATAGGGAACCACCTGTCATATGTAGGCATCTGAACCTGGTCTTCAGGAGGCCGAAGGTGCGTTCAATCACCCTCCTAGTCCGCCCATGGGCCTCATTGTAGCGTTCCTCTGCCCTGGTCCTGGGATTCCTCACTGGGGTCAGTAGACATGACAGGTTGGGGTAACCAGAGTCCCCTAATAGCCACACCCGGTGCCTCTGGAGTTGACCCATCAAATAAGGGATGCTGCTATTCCGCAGGATGTAGGCTTCATGCACTGAGCCAGGGAACATTGCATTTACCTGGGAGATGTACTGGTCTGCCAAACATACCATCTGTACATTCATGGAATGATAACTCTTCCGGTTCCTGTATACCTGTTCACTCCTGCGGGGGGGACCAGAGCTACATGGGTCCCATCAATAGCACCTATGATGTTGGGGATATGTCCAAGGGCATTGAAGTCACCTTTAACAGTAGCCAAATCCTCCACCTGAGGGAAAACGATGTAGCTCCTCATTAGTTTCAGCAGGGCAGACAACACTCTGGACAACACGTTGGAAAACATAGGCTGGGACATCCCTGATGTCATGGCCACTGTTGTTTGAAATGACCCACTTGCTAGGAAATGGAGCACTGACAGCACCTGTACTTCAGGGGGGATTCCTATGGGATGGCGGATTGGCGACATCAGGTCTGGCTCCAACTGAGTACACAGTTCCTGGATTGTGGCACGATCAAACCTGTAGGTGATGATCAAATGTCACTCCTCCATTGTTAACAGGTCCACCAGCGGTCGGTACACCGGAGGATTCCGCCATCTCCTGAAATGTCCCAGCTGACGGTGCCTAAGAAGGATAACAGCGACCACAGAGTCAACAAAATCTCAGGTATGTACCCACAGCTACACAGAACACGACACCAAATACAAAACTCTTCCTGAATGTGTGTTGAGTGTAGGCCTAGGTATGTGTGACGCAGTAGTAAATGAAGCCATGTGGGCCCCTGAAATAGCGGCTGCCTGACCTCTAAACTGGGACAATGGGATGTGAGGTAACTGCGCTGGCGTTGTACACCGTCGCAGTGGGTGGTCGTAGACCGCGGCGCAATGCTGCATTGGTTAACATTGGACCCTATGGGTCCCAGTAGCCAATGATGAAGAGCGCCGGCGGTAATGATACGCACCGCCGCGGACGTCCCCGCTGCGGACGTGACCGCCATTTTCTATCTTTTCTATCACTCGATACCTGATCTTCGACAGGAGAGGACCTACACTGCAAGTGCTGCTGTGACCTCGGTCTGGAAGAGACAATGGCTGCTGCGTCTGGGGAAAGGGCCCCTGCCTTCACTGCTCAGGAGTTGGAGAAGCTCGTGGACGGGGTCCTCCCCCAGTACACGCTACTCTACGGTCCTCCAGACCAACAGGTAACTACACAGGGAGCACGTTGTAGGGCTATGCCTGGGTGGAGAGGGCTGGTTGTAAGATGGAAGGGGGCAGGATTCTGTGAGCATGTAGGACTGTGAATGCATGTGCCACATGGCAAGGGTAGGGATGTGGGCCACTCACTTCGACGGTGCAGTTGGTAATGACTTCTCTTCTTCCCCTGTACATGTCATGTAGGTCAGCGCCCACCAGAAGAAGGACATTTGGCGTGCCATCGCCAAGGACGTCCGGACCCTGGGGATCCACCAGAGACGGGGCACCCACTGCCGGCAAAGTTGGGAGGACATTCGCCGCTGGAGCAAGAAGACGGCGGAGGCTCAGCTGGGGATGGCCTCCCAATGTGGGAGGGGTGTCTGTCGAACCATGACCCCCCTGATGTTCCGAATACTGGCGGTGGCCTACCCTGAGTTGGATGGGCGCTTGAGGGCATCACAGCAGACACAAGGGGGTGAGTACACTCTCATTCTGCAGACTTTGCGCACAGTGGAGGGGTCTGGGTGGGGGAGGAGGGCTGTGGGTTTCCCTAGGCCAGGGCGAGTTCCGTAGGCTGGCCCCTCCCTAATGCAGGCCATGTGCCACTCCACCCCACCTCTGTAGAGTGCCAAGTACAGGTAGACATGCCCCTGTGTCATCTATGTGGGCAGATGACACCCATAGCAATGTAGGCCAAATCCCAGGAATTACATCTGTAGAGGCCAAAAGCACGGCGTAGTGCAGGGGGCAGCTGTGTCTGTATTGTCTGCCAAAGGTAGCGGTACGCCATGCACTCAACCTGTCTTTCTTCTGTCGTCGTCCCCCCCGCCTTTTTGTGCTCTCCCTGTTCTTTTGTGCATCAGCATCATCAGGCGGAGGTACAGTGGCACCGGAGCACGAGGGAGCTGCATCCCACATGGCCATGGAGGGCCACACCACGGACTCTGAATACACCAGTGGGACGGAGAGCGAGGGGAGCTTCACGTCGGTCACCGGATCAGCAAACAGCGACACGGACTCGTCCTCCGATGGGAGCTCCCTTGAGCCCCCCACTTCTACAGGTACAGCCGCCACCCCCCCTACCAGCACCGCCCTCCCAGCAGCCCCTCAGCCTTCGCTCCGTGCCCGCTCACCCAGGAGGGTGGGCATCACCTTCGCCCCAGGCACCTCAGCCCGTGCCCCAGTCACCCCTGCTGCCCTCAGTGAGGAGGCCATTGACCTCCTTAGGTCACTCACTGTTGGGCAGTCGACCATTGTGAATGCCATCCAGGGTGTAGAAAGGGAGTTGCAACACACTAATGCATTCCTGGAGGGCATTCATTCTGGTCAGGCTGCCCATCATCGAACCATGCAATCTCTGGCCTCAGCACTGATGGCAGCCATTGTCCCTGTGTCTAGCCTCCCCCCTCCAACTTCCTCCACCCAGACTCATCCCCTGTACCCGAGCCTATCCCAAGCACACCATCAGACAAGCATGCACACACCTCAACACACAAAAGTAGCTCAGGCAAACATAGGCACCACACAACCCACAGGCACTCACACAAGCATCACCCACATACAGACACAACAACATCCACTGCTCCACTGTATCCCCCTCCTCGTCGTTTCCCTCATCCCTCCCAGTGTCGTCTACACTCTCACCTGCATGCACTACATCTACAGGCACTAGGACTCGCACCAGAACACCCAGCACCACACCCCGCTCACCTGCACTCACCACCCCCACTACCATTTACACGTCCCCTGTGTCCACTCACAGTGTGTCTGTGACACCCCCTCTCAAAGTACACAAACGCGGGCACCCACACACCCAACATCCATCCACCTCACGACAGCCTCCAGTACCTGCACCTGCACCCAAATCACCTAAAGTTACACGTCCTACAACCACCTCCTCTTCCTCCACTCCCAGACCCCCTCCAGCTACCCATCCCAGTCTTCGTCAGAAACTTTTCCTGAGCAATGTTGACCTCTGGGCCAATACCCCCACCCCTCCAATTCATAGGTCCCGTAGTAGCACCTCAGCCAAAAAAAGTCCAGTACCAGTGGTGCGTGTTAGGGGTCTGTGGAATGCACCGGCCACCAGGGCAGGCAGTGTGACACGGAGCCAAAGCACTGCCAGTCCACCCCCTGTAAAGCACCTTAAGTTGGACAGTGCCAGATGGGAGGGGGTGAAGACTCCTGCCGGAAAAACTGCTCACAGGGGTCCCGGGGGGAGTGCCGAGTCAGCTGTGACTCCTCCCAAGGTGGTGAAGGGGCAGAAGAAGTCTCCAAAGTCTGGTAGGAGTAGCACGGCGGGGAGGCCGCCATCCTCCCCGCGGGCCAGGACGCCACTGCCAGCACTATCGTCACTGGTCCGGAGACCACCGCCAGAGTCAGCGCCCTGGAGGGCACCAGTATCATCACTGGTCCGGAGACCACCGCCAGCATCAGTGCCCTGGAGGGCACCAGTATCGTCACTGGTCCGGAGACCACCGCCAGAGTCAGCGCCCTGGAGGGCACCAGTATCGTCACTGGTCCGGAGACCACCGCCAGCGTCAGTGCCCTGGAGGGCCCCGGCAGCCACAGCCCCGTGGGCACTGAGGGACCATCATGCCACACACCAATGCACAGGTTAGAGACAACAAAGTCAAGCACCACTGAACAGGGCAAAGCACCGCTGAACAGGGCAAAGACCGCCATGGCAAAGCACCGCTGAACAGGGAAAAGACCGCCATGGCAAAGCACCGCTGAACAGGTCAGAGGCAGCAAAGTCAAGCACCACTGTACAGGGCAAAGACCGCCATTGCAAAGCACCGCTGAACAGGTCAGGGACAGCAAAGTCAAGCACCGCTGTACAGGGCAAAGACTGCCATGGCAAAGCACCGATGAACAGGTCAGAGACAGCAAAGTCAAGCACCGCTGAACAGGGCAAAGACCGCCATGGAAAAGCACCGCTGAACAGGTCAGAGACAGCAAAGTCAAGCACCGCTGAACAGGGCAAAGACCGCCATGGCACAGCACAGCTGAACAGGTCAGAGACAGCAAAGTCAAGCACCGCTGAACAGGGCAAAGACCGCCATGGCAAAGCACCGCTGAACAGGTCAGACAGCAAAGTCAAGCACCGCTGAACAGGGCAAAGACCGCCATGGCAAAGCATCGTTAGCCCATGTGCAGCTGGGACAGTGACGGAACTGGGACCGTCACGGGGAGCGTGGTGCACTCTGGCCACCAGTCCCCCTCCAGAACCAGTGGAGACATGCATCCACTACCTCAGTCCTTGGCAGGATGAAGCACTCTGGGCACCAGTCCCCCTCCAGAACCAGTGGAGACATGCATCCACTACCTCAGTCCTGCACAGGATGAAGCACTCTGGGCACCAGTCCCCCTCCAGAACCAGTGGAGACATGCATCCACTACCTCTGTCCTGCACAGGATGAAGCACTCTGGGTGCCAGTTCCCCTCCAGAACCAGTGGAGACATGCATCCACTAACTAAGTCCTTGGCAGGATGAAGCACTCTGGGCACCAGTCCCCCTCCAGAACCAGTGGAGACATGCATCCACTACCTCAGACCTGCACAGGATGAAGCACTCTGGGCACCAGTCCCCCTCCAGAACCAGTGGAGACATGCATCCACTACCTCTGCCCTGCACAGGATGAAGCACTCTGGGCACCAGTCCCCCTCCAGAACCAGTGGAGACATGCATCCACTACCTCAGTCCTTGGCAGGATGAAGCACTCTGGGCACCAGTCCCCCTCCAGAACCAGTGGAGACATGCATCCACTACCTCTGTCCTGCACAGGATGAAGCACTCTGGGCACCAGTCCCCCTCCAGAACCAGTGGAGAATGTTATCGACTTGAGAGACTGTGGCTTTGCATTCCCCAGGATATAACAGTGGGCAAACCGCCCACTGTAGAGACTTGAGAGACTGTGGCTTTGCACTCCCCAGGATGGTACAGTGGGCAAGCCACCCACTGTAGAGACTTGAGAGACTGTGGCTTTGCACTCCCCAGGATGTAACAGTGGGCAACCCACCCACTGTAGAGACTTGAGAGACTGTGGCTTTGCACACCCCAGGATGTAACAGTAAGCAACCCACCCACTGTAGAGACTTGAGAGACTGTGGCTTTGCACTCCCCAGGATGGTACAGTGGGCAAACCACCCACTGTTAGAGACTTGAGAGACTGTGGCTTTGCACTCCCCAGGATACATCAATGGGCATGGAGCCCCGTCGTGGATCTGGCGTGGTGCTGTAATCCGGCTGAGGTACCCCCCCTTCCCTTCCCCCTCAGGTGCCTGTTGTATTTCTATCTGATGCCCCTGCAGTGTTCTCTCCGTTTGTGGACAGGTATCTAGTGTGGGCGTAGCCCATGCTTTGTGGGCCCAGTGGTCCACGGACATTGATATTTGCATACCTGCACTACTAATCGTAATGTATAAATTCTGTATATATATCTGTAAATATTTGGTTACCGTATTTTGATACATTACAATGGTTGAACTGATTTCCTTTAGTCTTTTCATTCTTCCGGGGGGTTTGTGGGTTGTTACTGTGATGTTTGGAAATGCATTGGTGTGTGTGTGTTGTAATGTGCGAGGGTCGGGGTGGGGGTGTTGTGTGTGTGTCCCCCTGACTTTTGCCTCCCCCTCCCAATGTTGTAGGTGCAGTACTCACCGCTGTCTTCGGCGCCGCCATTGCTGATGTTCGTGGACGAGCAGGAAGACAAGGGCAGGGAGTATTTGTAGTTCCGGCTCCATGGTGGCCTCCTTCCTCGTGGAGTGTGTTAAGGTGAGCGTTTTCCCATTGCAAAAGCTGTTTCCGCCGTGTTTTTATCCACGGTGAATCCGCCCCGGAAAAGGTGGCGGATTGGTGGGTTGTGATATTATGGGCGGTATATTGTCTTCCGCCTTTCCGTTGGCGGTGACCGCCGCGCTGCTTGTCTGTACCGCCATGGCGGTCGGAGTGTTGAAGTGGCTGTCTATGTTGGAGGTTTCCGCCATGGTCATAATTCCCTTTTTTTTTCGCCGGCCTGTTTGCGGTATTACCGCAGCTTTAACACCGTCCGCCAGGGTTGTAATGAACACCTATGTGTCTTTAAGCCAATCTTTTAGCTTACGTGCACCTGACACCTAGCTGTTGAAGAGGCAAACGAGTCCGATGGACTGTTGCTGAAGTCGGCAAAGTAACCAGAGGCAGTTTGTGCAAATGGCATAGCTGTGGTCAATGGTGGAGTTGGAGTTTCCTGGGGTGGTACACTATAGACAGCACCATCTGTCTGGCTAGTAGTCGTGGTGACTTGATCAAACGTTTCTAAATTGCTTGCTGTTAGTGGAACTAATGCAAGATCATCATCCACCCTCCCCAAGCTCGGAGAGGTGTCAGTGTTGGTATAAACAACTTGAAGCGGAACTTCTTCTCCAGTAGTGAGAGGGATTCGGGAACTACTGGATGTTCCTCTTGGTCGGCTGTGCAGAATCGGCCACATGTTGTAGTTTGACATTGTCAATTGAAAGAAAACGATTTTCTTTGGCACCTGGCAACGGTGGTAGTATAACAGTTCTGGTACCGTGTATCCCCAGTAGAGGGACTGGTGCACGATAAGAAGGGCCTGCGACCTTTTCACGTACAAGATCCCCAACCCTGGGAATCCAGCCAGTAGATATTACAGGCACATCCTTAATGCCTGTGGAGGCAGCACTTTTAGAAGAGTTATCCTCACGGAACTGCTGTAATTCCTGTAAAACAGTGACACAATCATTTATGTCAAAAGGTGTTTCTGCTGCCTCCACGCCAGGACCATCAAGATCCGGAACAAACATTTGTGTTCCGAACAGGCACTCATAAGAAGTACGACCCTCAAGGCACCTTCTAGGCAGGTTATTTAGTGCTCTCTGAACTCCATACAGGTGGGATAGCCAACTACGACTCGTACCTAAGACTCTGGCTGTTAAGGATTGCTTTAAATCGCGGTTTAATTGCTCCACGACACTATTTCCTTCGTAGTGAAATGGAGACGAGTACTGGAGTTGGACCCCCAACGAAGCCATGGTGTCCCTGAATTCCCTTGAGGCAAAGCTGGGCCCTGGTCCGAATGGAAGACCGCAACTGCATATGTACCGATAAAGACTCGCAAATCTTTAATAACAGTCTGAGCATCAGCCGAGCGTTGTGGCCACACCCACACAAATCTGGAGCATGAATCAACAGCGACTAATATGTATTTGTATGCACTATCAGGTGTTAATGGACCGCAATGGTCCAAGTACACACATTGTAATGGCCTATTGGAAATTGAGAGGGGTGTCTGTGGCTGGCGCTTGGCCGTGGAAACTTTAACTTGTTGACAGATGTCACAACAAAGGACATACTGCTTAGTCTCTTTATAAAGACCGGGCCACCAATAACGGGCCTGAAAGAGTGAAATTGTAGCCGCCATACCAGCATGTGCAGATGCCACCCCCTCATGCGCTGCTTTAATCAATTGTGATCTTACATCTTTATTGGGGATGTCGCGTACGCCTACGCCTGGAATTTTAACTTCAGCGTTCAGCATACCTCCCATCAAATATTGAAATTTATTAGGAAATCCTTTAGGATGAGGGGTACCATCAACTGTAGCTTTTATGGCAGCCATAATGTCTGTGTCTGGTTTGGTACTCAAACGAGTCACTGCAGCTACAGTGGCAACTGCCACTGCTGACTTTGCGGCTTCATCAGCCTATGTATTTCCAGCAACGTGTATCCCAACGCGCTGGTGTCCAAGTGTATGCTCAACATGGACCTTCTGTAGCATCTTTTTCAGGTCTGCTACCTTCCCCCACAGGAGTCTGTGTTTTATGGTGTTGCCTTTGGAATCTCTGAACCCATTCTGACGCCAGTAATGCAGATATTCATTAAAGGACTGGACACAGTAATATGAATCACAAACAATCAGTGTGAACTGTGCCAGATCCGTATGTTTTAGTGCCATCAGCAGAGCTTTTAGCTCAGCCAATTGTGCTGTACAATCCCCTAAGGTCTGTGTATAGGTATGTTGGGGACAGAATTTCCCCCCCTCCATATAGCCGCTTACGACTGCGCAAATAGCAGAGTATTGATGTTTAGTTCCAACCGCTGGTTGTGCAGAGCCATCGGTGTACATGACTCTATGATATTAATCAATAGGCAAGGTATTCGCTAGGACTGGATATTCTACTTCATATTGTAGGAATTCTTGAGTTTGTAATTTTAGATCGAAAATGTAGTCTAAATCAGTGGCTGTTAGAGACGTAGCCCATTGTATCCAACGTGGATGAAGTGCTTTTGCGTTCGGAACGCTAGCTTTTGTAACCGCCTCTAGGGATGGAATTGGAGAAACAACAATGATGCGTTTCCCTTGGGCAAGAGGTTTTTCTTTAATAACAGCCATCTGTACAGCAGTGATAATTTTCTCTGTGGTTGCAAAACGTTGTTCAGCAGCTGAATACAAATGTGATTTGTATGCTATTGGGACTGTCTCACCTTCATTAAATGTCACATAGGTTAAACCGATGGCCCCAGCTATTACCCAGATGACCAAATGTGTTTTGTTGTCCCTTGTGTGTAAATGTTTTGCTGCTAGCATGTCTGTCTGCAAATCTCGAAGGGTGAGTGTATGTTCAACTGTCCACTATTTGCTTGAAAAATCGTGACGTATTAAGTCATATAAAGGTTTTATGCGCATTGCATAATCAGGAATGTATGTTCTGCCAAAATGTAGAAAACCCAACAACTATTTACGTTTTTTAATCGTATTTGGTGGTTGTAATTGTGCAAATTTTTCTAAAAATTGTGGCGCTAGGCTCTTCCCTTCACTCGACAGCTCATATCCCAGGAACAGGATGCTGAGGAAGGCAATTTTTGATTTTTTAAAGTCAAATTTGTAGCCAAATTCGGCAAACCCTACAACAATGCAGGCTACCCGTCTTAAATGTTGTAGTAACTCGTCATCCGTGAGATATATATTATCCACATATGAAAATGCTTCAGGGTCTATCTCGTGTAAAATAGCAGTCACAAGACCCTAATGCGCTAAAGCTTGTTAAGTCCCTGCTTTCAGGTGCTATATTCTGGCAGAAGAATCCATTTGAGATGTCTTAAGTTGTTTTGTATTTTTTTCACACTATGTTGCTCATTAGTGCAGTGCTATGTGAGGTTTGTATAGCATATGTACGTGTATGTCCGTTTAAATGTCTGTAGTCCAAGACTATTATGTATGAATGGTCCGGCTTGGCTACAGGAAATAAAGGGTTATTCATCGGTGAGACACAGGGTTCAATCACACCCTGGTATTCTAATTGTGCAAGTATCTCTCTCACCGGTGCCCTTGCTTCATGTTTTATGGGATACAGCGGTTGTGGCAGAGGTTCATTTTTAAGGGGAATAACATGGTAGGGAGAGTCCCTATCCCACCCCACGTGATTTCTATATAACGCGGGTGCCTGTGCTAGAGCCCATTCTATAGAATAGGACTCTGCGAGTTCCTCCGGAACAAGGGGCGAGAAAGAAGGTTTAATGACCTCTTCTCCATAAGGGCAGGTGCGGACAAAGACAGACGGCCAATCTTTTCAGTCAACAAGATTTTGTACACTTTAACTACACAGTCCCAAAAGATTGCGTGTATCGTGCATTCAATGTCTCCTTCTAATTGTAGTGTTATTTTGTATACCCTATCAGGTTCGGAGACACTCATGTCCGCTGTTTCTACTTGTATAAAGTCATCAGTTGCTTTCACCTCCAGATGCTCTAGGAGATTCCGGCGAACTATTGTGACCTCTGCCACGCTACCTAGCAGTGCTAGAGCCCAAGTCTTGTTCTTCAAGAGAACCCTCTTCCTCAGTGGCATGTCAAACTGAGACTGCTGCCACTTTTTTCTTTTTAAATTGTTGTTTTTGCTGTACAGGTTTCTCTTCCTTTTTAACAGAAACCTCCGAAGAGCGTTGTGATTCCTCTCTCGGTTTCACATACAATGTTCTTCGCTCTGATCACCCACCTCTCTCATTTCTTTTTTCCGATGAGTCCTGAAAGGAACGAGATTGGCGTGTATCAGTATATAGATATCTATCAGGCATTTTTATATTTTCTCTATTCCTGAGATTATACCTATTCTGTGGGGTCTCCGTCTGTGGAGAGTCTCCCCTTTGTTTTTTAGGGGTTTGTTGCTTTTTATCCCATTGTTTCTTATTACCCTCAGGTTGTTGTTTAGTATTGTCTTTATTAATTTTACCCTGAAATGGAGGTTTTTGTGGTCTAGCCCCAAGGCTATCTCGACGATACTCGAATATGTTTCTACTATTATTTGAGGCAGCTCTCGTTCCTGATCTTGTTGCGGAACGTCATGGACCCGCATGCACACTGCAAGTGCAAATGCTTCCCCTTTAAGATTATTTAAGATTATTGAAGAAACTGTGGCAAAATTGCCCATCAGTTGCATTCCCAAATACAGGGCCGGGGCAGCCCCGTATTCATCTTGGATTTGTTTAAGCACTTTCGGTAGGTTGGCAAGTGTCGGTGTACGGTGTGCAGTTGTATAAAGCGCGGCAAATACTGTGCCCCTGGTATTACAGTGTTCAACTGTAGGGACCATCCCAAAGGGCAAGAACATAGTTAATATCCTATGTTTATCCTGAGGTCCCGTATGAGGAAACACTGCTTCCAGCTTATTGTTTTTTTGAGCCAGCCAAAATGGAGTCTCCTCTCGTTTGGCCGGTACTTTACTGTAGGAAGTTGGCTCTGTATGTACTATTTCAAAGTAAGAAATAGCATGCACAGAGTCCAAGGGTTCCCCTTAGAGGTAAGATAGTGGCAAAAAGAGATCATTCTAATGCTCTATTTTGTGGTAGTGTGGTCGAGCAGTAGGCTTATCAGAGGGTAGTGTTAAGTATTTGTTGTACACACACAGGCAATAAATGAGGAACACACACTCAAAGACAATTCCAGGCCAATGGGTTTTTATATAGAAAATTATATTTTCTTAGTTTATTTTAAGAACCACAGGTTCAAGATTTACAAACAATACTTTAAATGAAAGGTATTTTGCTTAGGAACTTTAGGAACTTTGAATTAGCAAAATAGCATATACAGTTTTCACACAAATGGCAATAAGCTATTTTAAAACTGGACACAATGCAATTTTCAACAGTTCCTGGGGAGGTAAGTGTTTGTTAGTTTTGCAGGTAAGTAAACCACCTACAGGGTTCAAAGTTGGGTCCAAGGTAGCCCACCGTTGGGGGTTCAGGGCAACCCCAAAGTTACGACACCAGCAGCTCAGAGCCGGTCAGGTGCAGAGGTCAAAGTGGTGCCCAAAACACATAGGCTTCAATGGAGAAGGGGGTGCCCCGGTTCCAGTCTGCCAGCAGGTAAGTACCCGCGTCTTTGGAGGGCAGACCAGGGGGGTTTTGTAGGGCACCGGGGGGACACAAGTCAGCACAAAAAGTACACCCTCAGCGGCACGGGGGTGGCTGGGTGCAGAGTGCAAACAGGCGTCGGGTTTGCAAAGTAGTTCAATGGGAGACCCAGGGGTCTCTTCAGCGAAGCAGGCAGGCAAGAGGGGGGGGCTCCTTGGGGTAGCCACCACCTGGGCAAGGGAGAGGGCCACCTTGGGGTCGCTCCTGCACTGGAGGTCGGATCCTTCAGGTCCTGGGGGCTGCGGGTGCAGTGTCTTTACCAGGCGTCTGGTTCTTAGAAGCAGGCAGTCGCGGTCAGGGGGAGCCTCTGGGTGTCCTCTGCAGGCGTTGCTGTGAGGGCTCAGGGGGGTCAACTCTGGCTACTCACGGGCTCGCAGTTGCCATGGAGTCCTCCCCATAGTGTTGGTCCTCCACAAGTCGAGCCAGGGGCGTCGGGTGCAAAGTCTCACGCTTCCAGCTGGAAATGTGTGTTCTTTAAAAGTTGCTTCTTTGTTGCAAAGATGTTTCTTCTTTGGAGCAGAGCCGCTGTCCTCAGGAGTTCTTGGTCCTTTTAGATGCAGGGTAGTCCTCTGAGGCTTCAGAGGTCGCTGGACCCTGTGGAACGTGTCGCTGTTGCAGTTTTTCTTGAAGTGGGGAGACAGGCCGGTAGAGCTGGGGCCAAAGCAGTTGGTGTCTCCGTCTTCTCTGCAGGGCTTTCAGGTCAGCAGTCCTTCTTCGTCTTAGGTTGCAGGAATCTATTTTCCTAGGTTCTGGGAGCCCCTAAATACTCGATTTAGGGGTGTGTTTAGGTCTGGGGGTTAGTAGCCAATGGCTACTAGCCCTGAGGGTGGCTACACCCTCTTTGTGCCTCCTCCCTGAGGGGAGGGGGGCACATCCCTAATCCTATTGGGGGAATCCTCCATCTGCAAGATGGAGGATTTCTAAAAGTCAGAGGTGGTCATTACAACATTGGCGGTAAAAGGCGCCTACCGCCGTGCAGAAGACCGCCAATACACCGCAGCTGCCGTGGTATACCGCCACAGCTATCATGACACACATCTCGGAATCTGCCGAAATTCAGACACCCACACAACACCGCCACACCAAAGGTCAGAGATAAACTGGCGGAAACAAATCCTCCACCCCAACAGAAACACGCCCATGCTATTACAACCCACGAATCCACGCGGCGGTCATTCAACCGCGGTATTCTATTGGCAGAACACACACCGCCGAGCTCAAAATACACACACATCTCCAAAACACCGCCACATTGGACAAATCAAAATACACACACCTGACACACATACAAACACCACTCCCACACACCCAACACAATATAAAACACACACCCACATCACCCACAAACCCCTACGACTAAAAAGTATTGATGAAGGCCAGAGAGAGAGCACAACAATTGACAACCCCATTACACAGAGGCACACAACACCATCACCCACACAACATCCACGCACAAAACACCACACACCACTAAACATCACCACACTCTTCACCACATACACCACCCCACACATCACCCACACCACCCCATGGCACGCCAAAGACACCCCCGCTTCTCCGAGGAGGAGCTCAGGGTCATGGTGGAGGAAATCGTACGGGTAGAGCCACAGATATTTGGCTCACAGGTACAGCACACATCAATAGCCAGGAAGATGGAGTTATGGCGCAGAATAGTGGACAGGGTCAACGCCGTGGGACAGCACCCAAGAAATAGGGAGGACATCAGGAAGAGGTGGAACGACCTACGGGGGAAGGTGCGTTCAACGGTCTCCAGGCACAACATCGCGGTTCAGTGGACTGGCGGCGGACCCCCACCTCCTCCCCCACAACTAACAACATGGGAGGAGCAAGTCTTGACCATCTTGCATCCTGAGGGCCTCGGAGGAGTCGGTGGAGGATGGGACACTGGTAAGTCAAATCTTAACTAACATATCCCCCACCCTACCTGCATGCTAACACAAACCCCCTCCCTCACCCCCCCCTCTATCACTACAACTCCTCACTAATGTACCCATGACACTAACCACCCATCCCAACACCAAGCCCTGCATGACACAACTAAGCATGGACACCCCTCACTAAAGCATGCCCACTGCACAGACCCAGAACACCCCCCCAACCATCATCACACAAACGCACACACAGGAATGCTTGCACTGGGGTACACAAACACCCACCCATTGCACACCATTACACACACACATGCAATAATCATGCTCTTATCCCCCTGCAGGAAGCCGAAGGACCGTCACCACACCAGAGGGTCCAGACAACCCCACTCCACCCCCAGAAGAGGCCCACAGTGACGAGAGCAGCTCTGCCCTACTGGATCTTGATGACCAGCCCGGACCATCGTGGGCCTCGGGACAGTCGGTTCCCCTTGCACAGGCACAGCCCAACACTGACCTTCCACGCTCTGGTAACACCAGCACAGCACCCACCCAGCGGGCCCAAACCTCCCTACCCAGGACAGGTCAATCAGCGGTGTGTCCACCTCTACAGGGCACCCAGGGTAACCCACCACCCCAACAACAACAGGGACCTGGGGGCAGTGGTAGTGGGCACACGTTCCAGGGGACGGAGGCACAGGAACACAGGGGAACTGGGAGGGCTGCTGTGCGACAGGGGGAGGACAGGCCAAGGGAACCAACTCTCAACGAGGCCCTCTCCTCCATCATGGGAGCATACCACCACTCCCAGGAGACGATGGCGACGGTCCTGGACAAGTTGCAGGAGACCCTGTGCCTGCAGGAGGAGCAGTATTTGGGGTTCAGGGAGGAGCTCAGGACCATCGGCTCCGCCCTGGGCACCATTGTTGGGGTGCTGAAGGACATACAGCAGACCTTGAGGGACACCGTGGCACTCCAAGGGGCCCCTGACACTAGCCAGGACGATGAACTGCCCACCACCTCCGCTGGCGCTAGTGGACAGGATGCCCCGCCACAGGACCACCACACCAGCACCCCACCCCCTGCAGACGGACAACCACCACGCAAGCGGTCCCTGAGATCCAGGAACAGGACAGAGCAAGATGGCAAGACCCCCGCCAGGAAATGAGACCACCCAGATTGTCCTCCCACTGTCCCACCTTGTTACCCTGTCCATATTCGAACTGCCCCAGCTCCACTTCCTATGCCCAGATGGGCAGTGCACCTCTGAGACAAATAGACTGGACTTTGCATTGGACATTCCTCCTCCATCACCGCTCACCATTTTACAAACCCCCTCCATTTTTGAGCACTTAAATAAACACCCTTGAAACACAAAACAATCTGGAGTCAGTCTATGATTTGGTAATTTGTATTATCATTGACAGTGTCTTAATTGCTTTACCATTGTAAGGCTAACATACCTATGTCACACATCACAAGCCCTTGAAGGATGCAAGCAGTTGACACGTAGGTAACCAAACCTGCGAAACCGTAATGGAAGGGTACAACTCAGTTACCAAATAATGATTTAAATCGAGGAACAGGATAGCGGTAGACGTGTGAAAGTTAAAGTAATGTTAAACCAGAAAATGTTCTCACCTGTGTCTCACTGGAAATATTGCTGTATGACTGACTCCCTGTTGTCGTTGTCTTCTTCATCAGCGTCATCCTCATCACTGTCCACAGGCTCCACAGACTCCACAGCTGCTACAACACCATCATCGGGACCATCCTCCTGCAGAAAAGGCACCTGGCGTCGCAAAGCCAAATTATGGAGCATGGAGCAGGCGATGATGATGTCGCACACCTTCTTCGGTGAGTAGAATAGGGATCCACCTGTCATATGTAGGCACCTGAACCTGGCCTTCAGGAGGCCAAAGGTGCGTTTAATCACCCTCCTAGTCCGCCCATGGGCCTCATTGTAGCGTTCCTCTGCCCTGGTCCTGGGATTCCTCACTGGGGTCAATAGCCAGGAAAGGTTGGGGTAACCAGAGTCCCCCAATAGCCATACACGGTACCTCTGGAGTTGACCCATCATATCAGGGATGCTGCTATTCCGCAGGATGTAGGCGTCATGCACTGAGCCAGGGAACATAGCATTTACCTGAGAGATGTACTGGTCTGCCAAACAGACCATCTGGACATTCATCGAATGATAACTCTTCCTGTTCCTGTACACCTGTACACCTGTTCACTCCTGTGGGGGGGGGGCCAGAGCTACATGGGTCCCATCAATGGCACCTATGACGTTGGGGATATGTCCAAGGGCATAGAAGTCACCTTTAACTGTAGGAAAATCCTCCACCTGAGGGAAAATGATGTATCTCCTTACGTGTTTCAGCAGGGCAGACAACACTCTGGACAAGACGTTGGAAAACATAGGCTGGGACATCCCTGATGCAATGGCCACAGTAGTCTGAAAAGACCCACTTGCAAGGAAATGGAGCACTGACAGCACCTGCACGTCAGGGTGGATTCCAGTCGGATGGCGGATCGGTGACATCAGGTCTAGCTCCAACTGGGTACATAGTTCCTGGATAGTGGCACGGTCAAACCGGTAGGTGACGATGACATGTCTCTCTTCCATTGTCAACAGGTCCACCAGCGGTCCGTACACCAGAGGATTCTGCCATCTTCTCATATGTCCCAGCTGACGGTGTCTATGAAGAACCAGTCATTATTCCTCCAGGTATGTACCCACTGTTACACTCAAGACTACACCAGACACAAAATCCTTCCTGTATGTGTGTTGAGTGTAGGCCTAGCTATGTGTGACACAGTAGTAAATGAAGCCATGTGGGCCCCTGAAATGGCGGCTGCCTGACCTCTAAACTGGGACAATGGGATTGTGGGGTAACTGCGCTGGCATTGCACATCGTCGCGGTAGGCGGTCGTAGACCGCGGCGCAATGCTGCATTGGTTAACATTGGACCCTATGGATCCCAGGAGCCAATGAACAGGTGCGCCGGCAGTGATGATGCCGCGGACGTCACCGCCATTTTTTTATCTGTTCAATCACTAGATACCTGATCTTCGACAGGAGAGGACCTACACTGCAAGTGCTGCTGTGACCTCGGTCTGGAAGTGACGATGGCTGCTGCATCTGGGGAAAGGGCCCCTGCCTTCACTGCACAGGAGTTGGAGAAACTTGTGGATGGGGTCCTCCCCCAGTACACGCTACTCTACGGTCCTCCAGACCAACAGGTTAGTACACAGGGAGCACGTTGTATGGGCTAGGCCTGGGTGGAGAGGGCTGGGTGGAAGAGGGAAGGGGGCAGAGTTCATAGAACATTAATGCATGGGAATGAATGGGCCACATGGCCAGAGTAGGGAGGGGGCCACTCACATTGACGGTGCAGTTGTTAATGACTGTTCCACTTCCCTTGTGCATGTCATGTAGGTCAGCGCCCACCAGAAGAGGGACATCTGGCGTGCCATAGCCAAGGAGGCCCGGACCCTGGGGGCCCACCAGAGACGGGGCACCCACTGCCGTAAGAGATGGGAGGACATTCGCTGCTGCAGCAAGAAGACGGCGGAGGCTCAGCTGGGGATGGCCTCCCAACGTGGGAGGGGTGCCCGTCGCACCATGACCCCCCTGATGTTCCGGATCCTGGCGGTGGCCTACCCGGAGTTGGATGGGCTCTTGAGGACATCACAGCAGACACAAGAGGGTGAGTACAACCTCATTTTGTGTACTTTGCGTGCAGTGGAGGTGTCTGGGTGGAGGAGGTGGGCTGTGGGTGTCCCTAGGCCAGGGCGAGTTAGGTAGGCAAGGACCCTCCGTAATGTAGGCCATGTGGCACTCTACCCCACCTCTGCAGAGTGGCAAGTCGAGATATAGTAACCCCTGTGGCATCCATGTGCGCAGATGTCCACCATTGCCATGTAGGCCATATCCCAGAAATTGCGTGTGCAGAGTACAGGAGCATGGCGTAGTGCAGGGGGCTGCTGCGTCTGTCTTGTCCGCCAACGGTAGCGGTATGCCATGCACTAAAACTTTCTTCTGTCTCCCCCACCCTTTTCCTGCTCTCCCTGTCCTTTTGTACATCAGCATCAACAGGCGGAGGTACAGTGGCACCGGAGCACGAGGGAGCTGCATCCCACATGGCCATGGAGGGCCACACCACGGACTCTGAATGCACCAGTGGGACGGAGGGCGAGGGGAGCTTCACGTCGGCCACCGGATCACCAAGCAGCGACACAGACTCGTTCACCGATGGGGGCTCCCTTGTGGTCGCGGCACCATCTGTGCTCCCCACCTCTACAGGTACAGCCGCCACCTCCCCTACCAGCACCGCCCTCCTAGCAGCCTCTCAGCGTTCGCCCCGTGCCCACTCACCCAGGGGGGTGGGCATCACCTTCGCCCCAGGCACTTCGGGCCCTGCCCCAGTCACCCCTGCTGCCCTCAGTGAGGAGGCCATTGACCTCCTCAGGTCACTCACTGTTGGGCAGTCTACCATTGTGAATGCCATCCAGGGTGTAGATTGAGAGTTGCAACACGGTAATGCATTCCTGGAGGGCATTCATTCTGGTCAGGCTGTCCTTCAGCGAACCCTGCAATCTCTGGCCTCAGCACTGTTGGCAGCCATTGTCCCTGTCTCTAGCCTCCCCCCTCCAACTTCCTCTACCCAGACCCAATCCCCTGTACCCCAGCCCATCCCAAGCACACCTACAGACCAGCATGCACACAAGTCAACACCCAAAAGTAGCTCAAGCAAACATAGGCACCACACATCCCACAGGCACTCACACAAGCATCACAGCCATACAGACACAGCAACATCCACTGTCTCCACTGTGTCCCCCTCCTCCTCTTCTCCCTCCTCCCTCCCAGTCTCATCTACACACACACCTGCATGCACCACATCTACAGGCACCAGGAATCGCACCAGGACACCCAGCACCACAAGCCGCTCACCTGCACTCACCACCTCCACTGCCATTTACACGTCCCCTGTGTCCTCTCCCAGTGTGTCTGTGACACCCCCTCCCAAAGTACACAAACGCCCGCAATCACTCACCCAACATCCATCCACCTCACAACAGCCTCCAGTACCTGCACCTGCACCCAAAACAGCTAAAGTGACACCTCCTACAACCACCTCCTCGTCCTCCACTCCCAGACCCCCTCCAGCTACCCATCCCAGTGTTCGTCAAAAACTGTCCCTCTGTAAAACTGACCTTTTTGCCCCCACCCCCCCTCCAATTCATCAGTCCCGTCGTAGTGCCTCAGCCAAAAAGCCTCCAATACCAGTGGTGCGTGTTCAAGGCTTGTGGAGTGCACCGGCCACTAGGGCAGGCAGTAGGACCCGGAGCCAAGGCACTGGCAGCCCACCCCCTGTAAAGGCTCTAAAATTGGAGAGTGGACGACGGGACCGTGTTAAGACTCCTGGTGGAACAACAACTGACATGGGTTCCAAGGGGATTGGAGTGTCAGCTGTGACTCCACCAAAGGTGGGGAAGGGCCAGAGGAAGTCTGCCCAGCCTGTTGTGAGTGTCACGGCGGAGAAGTGCGCCATCATTTCCGGCGGTCGAGACACAACCGCCAGCACCGTCATCACTGGTCCAGAGACCACCGCCAGAGTCATTGCCCAGGAGGGCACAAGTATCGTCACTGGTCAGGAGACCACCGCCGGAGTCACAGCTCAGGAGGGCACAAGTATCGTCACTGGTAAGGAGACCACCACCGGAGTCACAGCCCAGGAGGGCACAAGTATCGTCACTGGTCGGGAGACCACCGCCGGAGACACAGCCCAGGAGGCACAAGTATCGTCACTGGTCGGGAGACCACCGCCGAAGTCACAGCCCAGGATGGCACAAGTATCGTCACTGGTCAGGAGACCATCGCCGGAGTCGCAGCCCAGGAGGGCACAAGTATCGTCACTGGTCAGGAGACCACCGCCGGAGTCACAGCCCAGGAGGGCCCAAGTATCGTCACTGGTCAGGAGACCACCGCCAGAGTCACAGCCCAGGAGGGCCCCGGCTGCCACAGCCCCGCTGGGCAATGATGGAACGTCATGCCACACACCAATGCCCAGTGTAGAGAACATCATGCCATACACCAATGCCCAGTGTAGAGAACGTCATGCCACACACCAATGCCCAGTGTAGAGAACGTCATGCCACACACCAATGTCCGTATCAGAACCGCCATGTCAAAGCACTGCTGAACAGGGCCAAGACCGCCATGTCAAAGCACCGCTGAACAGGGCCAAGACCGCCATGTCAAAGCACCGCTGAACAGGGCCAAGACCGCCATGGTGACGCACAGCTGAACAGGGCCAAGACCGCCATGGAAAAGCACCGCTGAACAGGGCCAAGACCGCCATGGTGAAGACCGCTGAACAGGGCAAAGACTGCCATGTCAAAGCACCGCTGAACATGGCCAAGACCGCCATGCCAAAGCACAGCTGAACAGGGCCAAGACCACCATGGCAAAGCACCGCTGAACAGGGCCAAGACCGCCATGGTGAAGACCGCTGAACAGGGCAAAGACTGCCATGTCAAAGCACCGCTGAACAGGGCCAAGACCGCCATGGCAAAGCACTGCTGAACAGGGCCAAGACCGCCATGGTGAAGACCGCTGAACAGGGCAAGCACCGGGTAGGAATGAATAGACCGCCACATCAGGCATCCTTATCCCATGTGCAGCTGGGACAGTGACAGAACTGGAACTTTCACGGGGAGACTCATCCAGTCTGGGCACCAGCCCCCCCCCCCCAGTACCAGTAGAGAGCTGCATCTACTTGAGAGACTGTGGCTTTGCACTCCCCAGGATGGTCCAGTGGGCAAGCCACCCACTGTAGAGACTTGAGAGACTGTGGCTTTGTAGTCCCCAGGATGGCACAGTGGGCTACCCACCCACTTGTGAGACTTGAGAGACTGTGGCTTTGCACTCCCCAGGATACATCAATGGGCATGGAGACCCGTCGTGGATCTGGCTTTGCATTCATCCGGCTGAGGTGCCCCCCCTTCCCTTCCCCCTGAGGTGCCCGTAGTATTTCTATCTGATGCCCCGGCAGTGTTCTCTCCGATTGTGGTCAGGTATTGTTTGTGGGCCTCGCCCATGCATTTTTGGACTGTTGGTGCACGGACATTGTTGTGTACATATCTGCACTACTTCTCGTATTGTATATATAATTATGAGTGATTTTAAAACATATATCAGTATATTTTTGTATGACATGTATATTGGCACATTACAATGTTTGACAGAATTGCGCTTTGTCTTTGCATTCTTCCGGGGGGATTGTGGGTTGTTACTGTGATTTTTGTGAATGCATTGGTGTGTATTTGTGATATGCGAGGGTGGGGGTGTTTGGTGGGTGTCCCCCTAACTTTTGCCTCCCCCATCCCCTGTGTCGTAGGTGCAGTACTCACCCGTGTCTTCGGTGCCTACGTAGCTGTTGGTCGTAGAGGAGATGAAAGACAAGGGCAGGGAGTATTTGTAATTCCGGCTCCATAGTGTCCTCCTTCCTCGTGGGATGTGTTCAGGTGAGCGTTTTCCCATAGCAAAAGCTGTTTCCGCCGTGTTTTTATCCACGGTGAATCCGCCCCGGAAAAGGTGGCGGATTGGTGGGTTGTAATAGTGTGGGCGGTACATCGTCTGCCGCCTGTCTGTTGGGGCCGACCACCGCGCTGCTTGTCTGTACCGCCGTGGCGGGCGGTGTGTTAAAGTGGCTGTCTATGTTGGCGGTTTCCGCCACGGTCATAATTCCCTTTTTTTGTCCGCTGACCTGTTTGCGGTATTACCGCAGCTTTAACACCGTCCGCCAGGGTTGTAATGACCCCCAGAGTCACCTCAGCTCAGGACACCTTAGGGGCTGTCCTGACTGGCCAGTGACTCCTCCTTGTTTTTCTCATTATCTCCTCCGGCCTTGCCGCCAAAAGTGGGGTTGTGGCCGGAGGGGGCAGGCAACTCCACTAGCTGGAGTGCCCTGGGGTGCTGTAACAAAGGGGGTGAGCCTTTGAGGCTCACCGCCAGGTGGTACAGTTCCTGCGGGGGGAGGTGAGAAGCACCTCCACCCAGTGCAGGCTTTGTTACTAGCCACAGTGTGACAATGGCACTCTCCCCATGTGGCCAGCAACATGTCTGGTGTGTGGCAGGCTGCTAAAACTAGTCAGCCCACCCTGGAAGTCGGGTATGGTTTCAGGGGGCATCTCTAAGATGCCCTCTGGGGTGTATTTTACAATAAAATGTACACTGGCATCAGTGTGCATTTATTGTGCTGAGAAGTTTGATACCAAACTTCCCAGTTTTCAGTGTAGCCATTATGGTGCTGTGGAGTTCGTGCATGACAGACTCCCAGACCATATACCCTGCACTTACAATGTCTAAGGTTTGTTTAGACACTGTAGGGGCATAGTGCTCATGAACCTATGCCCTCACCTATGGTATAGTGCACCCTGCCTTAGTGCTGTAAGGCCTGCTATAGGGGTGACTTATCTATGCCATCGGCAGTGTGAGGTTGGCATGGCACCCTGAGGGGAGTGCCATGTCAACTTAGTCATTTTCTCACCACTAGCACACACAAGCTGGCAAGCAGTGTGTCTGTGCTGAGTGAGGGGTCCCCAGGGTGGCATAAGACATGCTGCAGCCCTTAGAGACCTTCCCTGGCATCAGGGGCCTTGGTACCAGGGGTACCAGTTACAGGGGACTTACCTGGATGCCAGGGTGTGCCAATTGTGGAAACTATAGTACAGGTTAGGGAAAGAACACTGGTGCTGGAGCCTGGTTAGCAGGCCTCAGCACACTTTCAAATCATAACTTGGCATCAGCAAAAAGGCAAAAAGTCAGGGGGTAACCATGCCAAGGAGGCATTTCCTTACATTTACCCATAATCGAATGTACAGTCACTGGATTTATACCTGGTGTCACTGCATGTGGTTGTGCTGGAGCAGCATGTGCTGGGTTTATATTTAAAGTTTGCATCACAAAATGAACTAATCATCTATATATTTCTATTAATTCAATATATAAGCGTTGAACCTCAGCTACTGCTAAATTCGCAACCGCAGGATGTGATGTATATGTGGCCAGTAAAGGCCAGGTAGGACCGTCATTACTTAGTGGACCTAACCTTACTGGTAATATTGTATGGGGTAGGGCGCCATCAAGCCAATTATTATGTTCTTGATAAGATAGAGGTATCTCTAAATATGTGTACGCCCTGAATTGTCCAGGCGTGTTCACAACTGTATATGTATGAAATGTATTTGTGTTCCCATCGACTGCTAGAAATATGACCCAAGAATAAAAAAGCTCTGTTCTATAGGCAGCGTGGGCGTCAACCACAAACGTGACTGGACCTCCCTAGGCCGTGAGGCCATGTGCTAGTAAGTGTGTTGTGAGAGGTTGTCTCATGTTAACAGCTATTTGTACAACCTGGGGATTCGCCATCATAGAAGCACTAAGAGTTCAGAGAAGGCACACCAAGATGGGGTTTTTCCTTTTAAAGTTCAAGCTTGAACAACCGCCAGCTGAAAATAGGATTACCTATACGGCTGTGGTGGAAATCCTCAGTACCACGGACGTCTCCGTATACGGAATTGAGGGGTCATTATTATATAAAATGAGACTGAGAGGTTCCGGTGGACCCGAAAATTGGAGCCTGACCAAACGTTGGGCGCCATGTCACGTAGGCTCTCATTATCTTAATGAGACTACTGGATTTTGAGCAGCAAGATCGTCCACGATGTGGGGGACTGAGTATGACCCAGGGTGGATGACACTTGCCACTCCAAATCCGGGATTTGCTCCGGCTAACTAGCAGTGGCTCATGATGATTTGGCAGCTGAGCGCATGACATTTCTGTACTTCTCAGGGAAGTCGTGGTCACTCAGGTCACAACCGGTTTTCTCATACACAGTACAGTCTCATATATAAATGACAATATAGGCAGTGTAAGTTTTAAAGATTGGTTTAATAAAACAACTGCATTTTGGATAGCAAAGTAAGAGCTGCAATAACCAGAACTACACAACACAGTAATATTAAAATAGTAACGATGAGAGTGAAGCACAAGAATAAGGCTATCATAGTGCTGCTAGATTATTCTCTTTCTAAGTTATATTTCGAGCACAGCATGTTCAGCTCTAAGCCTGCCTTTCAGGTTTCCCCGGGAGGACATCAACCCTCATACCTGAGCAAAGGCCTGTAATCTGCATCAACATCTGCAACGGGGCATTCAGCATACACTTGTGGTTCCCTGGCTGAAATATCCCTCTTGACGTGCACTAGGACTAGAAAGTGTTTTTATAACTAACACGCAGATGTTCTAAGAAAATGTCCCTACGTAAGGATGTGTATTTTCTACAAATGCTGGAGACTAAACTTCTACCACGTTTACCAGCAATGTACCAGACTGTAGCCTTGACTGAAGCACAGGGTGATCATGAATGCATTATTTAAGAACACAGTGCTGAACTAAGCTAAACAGTGTGATAGAAGAAATTAAAACAAGACCATAAAAAATGGTTATTATAAAATAACAGTGCGAAGCTGAATAAAATATATCTAGGGCAAAGTGCACAGCGGCCTAGTATGTTAAACTAACGTGCATGGAGCTATACTTAAAATGGCTACACAACACCAATACACCTTACGGCTATCACTGACATCCCCATTCTGCTGTTTGACAGCTTGCTGTCTTAAACCCTCTAGTGTGGGACAGGTCTGCTTTACCACACTCAGCTATTCCCTAGCAGGCCCCCCTGCACCCAAAAGCTCAGCAGTGTCTGCTAGGTCATCTGGTGTAGGTTCTGCAGAGGGAGAGGATTCCTCTTCCTCAAAAGGGGAATCTTCTAGAGAGGGAGGGATAGTGGGCAAGGATTTACCCTTGTTACCCCTAGCTTTTGGAAGCACTTGGTCCATTGGTCCAGGATCCAAGTTTCCCTGTCCTTTTTGCTTTTTGGCCTGAGCCCTTGTTAAAGCAAAAATATGCCCAGGAATGCCCAGCATTGCTGCATGAGCCTCCAACTCCAGTTCAGCCCAAGCTGATGTCTCCAAATCATTGTCTAGTAAGCACTCTACAGGTAATTCAGTGGCTACCACAATTTTCTTTGGACCAGTAACACCCCCCCCCCCCCAGTTGAGATTCACAAGAGCCATGGGGTGGCTAAGTGTGTTATTGTGAGCATCAGTCACTTGGTATCGCTGACCAAGTAGGTGTTGATCAGGGTGAACCAGTTTCTCTATAACCATAGTTACACTGGTTCCTGTGTCCCTGTAGGCCTCAACCTCGACACCGTTAATTAGGAATAGTTTCTTGTACTTACCCATATTAAGAGGACAAGCAACCAAGGTGGCAAAGTCAATGCCACCATCAGAGACTAAAACAGCCTCTGTGGTTCCCTAACAAGACCAACCCCAACTACACTGCCAATAGGGAGCCCAGCTACACCCTTGGATTGGCTCTTTGTAGTAGACTTCCCACAACTTCGGCTATTACTAGGGGCACTAGAGGTTGCAGTTGGGGTTGTGGTGGCGGGAGGTTTGGTGATTTTCTTTGTACAAGTGGAATCACTTGCCCAATGGCCTTTTACTTTACATAAATAACACCAAGGCTATTTCTGATTGTTAGAAGAGGATTTGGACCCACCACCCCCAGAGGATTTTTGTGGGCCTGACGAAGACTCAGAATGTTTTTTATCTTTGTCCCCACCCTTGCCAGAAGACTTACCATCCTCTTCTTGCCATCCTTGTCACCCCCTGTATGAACTTTTCTGTTCACTCTTGTTCTGACCCATTTGTCTGCCTTCTTTCCCAATTTTTGGGGAGAGGTCAGATCTGACTCTACCAAGTACTGGTGGAACAAATCAGACACACAATTGTTCAAAACATGCCCTCTCAGGATCAGGTTATACAGGCTTTCTTAGTCAGTCACCTTACTGTCATGTAACCAACCCTCCAAGGCCTTCACTGAACAGTCTACAAAGTCTGGGAAGACTCTTTTCTGGTGACTCTGAACTTAATCCTGTTTTGTTAAGTGGTTAAGCCAAATCCATCCAAGAGGGCATCCTTCAAAACCTTGTAGTTATTAGCATCACTTTCTCTGACAGTAAGGAATCTATCCCTACCCTTACCAGTGAAAGATAGCCACAAGATAGCAGCCCACTGCCTTTGAGGGATCAACTGTACCATACAGGCCCTCTCAAGTGCAGCAAATCACTTGTTAATATCACCTTGTAAGGGGGGACTATCTTATGCAGGTTTCTGGAATCTTGCTCTCTAACAGGATTGCTATCAAAACACTGCTTCTGCCACCATGGGGAACTAACCCCAATCTCTGCCTTTCCCTCTCAACATCCAGAGAATCCCTGTCTAAGGCCAGTTGCTGCTGTTTAAGCTTCAGCCTGGCCTCTTCCAACCTCAGCTTTCTGAGTTCCCTTTCCATTAAGTTATCCTCAGGGTGGGAGGCTTGGGAATTGTGAGACACAGAGGAAATATTGGAATTGGCAGAGAGAGACCTGTCCCTAACTGGCTGGACCTTAGTAACCTGTCCTTTAGGAGTGAAAAGTGCCCTACTAATGTGTGACCCCCTCCCACTACAAGTGTCACTAGGTGGCCTGCTAGCTGGCAGTGCTTTGGAAGAACCCTCCCCAGCATCCTCAGGAGACTCCTCTGAGTCTGACTGGGTACCCCCCTCCTCTACCACCTGATTCTGGGATGGGCCAGACTGGTTCTGGTCATTTTCTAGGAGAAGGCTAAAGAGAAAGTGTTTGGTAGGATTCTTGCCAATGCTTAAACCTATTTCTATGCAGAGACCCCTCAAACTTTTAAAGTTTAAACTCTCATATGTTGCCTGAACAACTGTGGGAGTAAGCTCTACTGCAGACATGATAGAAAAGGTTTAGGACAGAGAGTGAAAAAGTTTTTGGAACTTTTGAAAGCACAGAGAAAAAAACTTTTTCAAACCTTTTGAAAACTTTAGAAAGTTTTCTGAAACTTTTTAAAAACGTTTAAGAAAGTTTTAGAAAAGGAAATTTAAACTGTTTAGTTCAATGTGTATATCTTGAAGTATTGTTTTTCTTATGAAAAGCACCAATGACAAAGTGGTTAAGCAGTAACAAGTACTTATCCCACTGCTGCACCACCAATGTAGGAGGCTGGCCTGGCTTATAGTGGGTACCTCGTGGTACTTACACCTTTTGCCAGGTGCAGTTATCCCTTATTAGTATGTTAGAGGTGTTCTAGCAGCTTAGGCTGATAGAGGTAGCTATAGCTGAGCAGCCTAGGCTGAACCAGGAGACATGCAAAGCTCCTACCATACCACTTATATAACTTAGCACCATATCATAAGAAAACACAATACTCAGAGTTACTAAAAATAAACGTACTTTATTTTAGTGACTATATGCCAAAAGTATCTCAGAGGATATATTCCCTTAGGAGGTAAGTAATATACACAAAATATACACACACAAACCAAATCAGGTAAGTAAACAGTTAGAAAAGTAGTGCAAATACTGTAGAACACAATAGAATGCAATAGGAGAAAATGGGCCTGGGGCAACACAAATCATATACTCCAAAAGTGGAATGCGAACCATGAATGGACCCCAGGCCTAGTGTAGTGTGTAGAGGGTCACTGGGAGTGTAAGAAAACACTAAGGGTGTCCAAGATACCCCACACCAAGACCCTGAAAAATAGGAGTAAAGTTACTCTACTACCCCAGAAAGACAGTAAAGTCGAGATAGGGGATTCTGCAAGGACAACAATGACTGCAAAGCACTGAAGACCGATTCCTGGACCTGAGGACCTGCAAAGGAAGGGGACCAAGTACAAGAGTCACGCAAGTGTCCAGGGGGTGGAGGAGCCCACTAAACCCCTGATGAAGGTGCAAAAGGGCTGCCTCCGGGTGGAAGAAGCCAAAGATTCTGCAACAACGGAAGGTGCCAGGAACTTCTCCTTTGGTCAGAAGATGTCCCACAGTGTGCTGGAGGATGCAGAGTTGTTTCCACGCAGAAAGACCGCAAACAAACCTTGCTAGCTGCAGGAGTCGTGTTTGAGGATTTTGGGTGCTGCCAGGGCCCAGGAAGGACCAGGAGGTCACCCTATGGAGGAGGAGACAGGGGGTGTGCCCAGCAACACAGAGAGCCCATGCAGAAGCAGGCAGCACCCGCAGAAGTACCTGAACAGGCGTTCAGAAGATCTGAGGACGATGGTTGACTCAGAACAACAAAAGAGCGTCCCATGATGTCGGAGTCCAACTCAGCGAGTTGGGCAATGCAGGACGGAGTGCTGGGGACATGGGCTAGGCTGTGCATAAAGGAAGTCTTGTAAAAGTGCACAGAAGCCCGAGCAGCTGCAGTTCACGCAGTACACAGGATTACTGTCTGGCGTGGGGAGGCAAGGACTTACCTCCACCAAATTCGGACAGAAGGGCCACTGGACTGTCGGGGACACTTGGATCCAGCTCCTGTGTTCCAGGGACCACGCTCGTCAAGATGAGAGGGGACCCAGAGGACCGGTCATGCAGAAGTTTGCTGCCTGCTTTGGCAGAGTGAAGATTCCGTTGACCCACTGGAGATTTCTTCTTGGCTTCCAGTGCAGGGTGAAGGCAGACAGCCCTCAGAGCATGCACCACCAGGATACAGTCGAGAAAGCCGTCAGGATGAGGCGCTACAATGTTGCTGGTAGTCTTCTTGCTACTTTGTTGCGGTTTTACAGGCGTCCTGGAGCAGTCAGCGGTCGATCCTTGGCAGAAGTTGAAGAGGGAAGTGCATAGGAACTCTGGTGAGCTCTTGCATTCGTTATCTGGTGAGATACCCACAGGAGAGACCCTAAATAGGAAGTATCCAGGCTCTATGCTGGAGACCCGGGAATGCATGGAATTGTCCCCCCAATACCAGAATGGTATTGGGGTGATATTTCCATGATCCTAGACATGTTACATGGCCATGTTCGGAGTTACCATTGTGACGCTACATATAGGTGTTGACCTATATGTAGTGTACGCGTGTAATGTTGTCCCCGCACTCACAAAGTCCGGGGAAATTGCCCTAAACAATGTGGGGGCGCCTTGGCTAGTGCCAGGGTGTCCTAACACTAAGTAACTTTGCACCTAACCTTCACTAAGTGAGGGTTAGACATAGAGGTGACTTATACGTTACTTAAGTGTAGTGTAAAATGGCTGTGAAATAACGTGGACGTTATTTCACTCAGGCTGCAGTGGCAGTGCTGTGTAAGAATTGTCTGAGCTCCCTATGGGTGGCAAAAGAAATGCTGCAGCGCATAGGGATCTCCTGGAACCCCAATACCCTGGGTACCTAGGTACCATATACTAGGGAATTATAAGGGTGTTCCAGTGTGCCAATCAGAATTGGTAAAATTAGTCACTAGCCTGCAGTGACAATTTTAAAAGCAGAGAGAGCATAAACACTGAGGTTCTGATTAGAAGAGCCTCAGTGATACAGTTAGGCACCACACAGGGAACACACACAGGGCATATTTTATGAGTACTGGGGTCCTGGTTAGCAGGATCCCAGTGACACATAGGCAAAAACAAACATAGATACAGTAAAAATGGGTGTAACATGCCAGGCAAGATGGTACTTTCCTACATAAGGTGTCTAAGATCATGGAATTGTCCCCTCATTCCAAATCTGGTATTGGGGAGCCAATTCCATGCATTCTGGGGGCTCCACTATGGACCCCCAGTACTGCCAAATCAGCTCTTTGAGGCTTGAACTGCAGCTGCTGCCACCTCACAGACAGGGTTCTGCCCTCCTCGGGTCTGAGCAGCTCAGTCCCAGGAAGGCAGATAAAAGCATTTCCTTTGGTGTTACACCCTCTCCCTTTGGAAATAGGTCTTGCAGGCTGGGGAGGGGTAGCCTTCCCTAGCCTCTGGATATGCTTTGAAGGGCAAGTATGGTGCCCTCCTTGCATAAGCCAGTCTACAATGGTTCAGGGACCCTTTGTCCCCTGCTCTTGCGCGAAACTGGACAAAGGAAAGGAGAGTGACCACTCCTCTGTCCATCACTACCCTAGGGGTGGTGCCCAGAGCTCCTCCAGTGTGTCCCAGCCTTCAGCCATCTTGCTTTGCAAGGTGTGGGGGCACTCTGGAGGGCTCTGAGTGGCCAGTGCCAGCAGGTGATGTCAGAGACCTCTCCTAATAGGTCCTTACCTGATAAGGTAGCCAATCCCCCTTTCAGGGCCATTTAGGGTCTCGCCTGTGGGTTCTCTTCAGGTTCTACTTGCAGGTTTCCAGCAGGTATCCTCTGCAACTAATACTTCATCCTCTGACCTCGGATCAAATGCAGCCTGCTCCAGGAATCGCTGTAACAGCAACAAAGTATCCACAAGGGATACTTTTCTTCTGCAACTTCCTCTCCATCCAGCAACTGCAACAGTTTCCACGGTGTGCACGCTCTGAGGACTCCCTGTCTTCACCCTGCACCAGAAGGACCGAAGAAATCTCCCGTTGGTGACGGAGTCACTCCCCTGATCACGCAGGCATCTAATAAGTCGACAACCGGTTCTCTTGGACTCCTCTTACAGCAACAAGCATGCTCCTTGGAACACAGAGGGTGGACCCCATCGACACAGACTGTCCTGAGGTCCTGCTGCCGCAATTTGGACCTTGCCTTCCCCCAGAACGACAGTACCCCTGTGCACCGCGTCTTCTTCTGAGGCCTCTGTGTACTATTTGCAAAATGCCTTTATGCACAGCCTTGCCCAGGTCCCCAGCACTCTAGGCCAGGTTCAGGTGCCTCCATCTGACCGGTGGATCCCTGTGAAACTCGCCCAAGAAGGTCTGCCAGATAGTAGTGGCATGCTGCATGTTGCACAACTTAGCCCTCAGACGCCATGTACCCTTTCTACAGGAGGAGGAGACAGGAGATGCCCTGTGGCAGCAGTAGACCCTGTTGACAGTGAGGATGAAGAGCCTGAGGATGAGGACAACAGAACATCAGTTATCCATCAGTACTTCCAATGACACACAGGTGAGACAGTGCAACTTCACAGTTCTATGACTATTGGTGTATTCTGTGTGGCTGTGGAATGATGGCATTAACTTCCTTTTACCTCTACTTACTGTCACACATGGTTTGTCATTTTACAGATGTTTATTGCTATAACAATTATGTACTGGTGTGATGACTACAGCCAGCTACTTGTCATTATTTCTATGCTCTCACAATGTACAGTTCATTTGCAATGGATGTAACTGTTTCCATAAATACACATTTTCAACACATGACATACAAGTAGTCGAGTTGTGTTCAAGGGTGTTTATTGTAGTGCTAAGAAATTTAGGATAAGGTGCAATGGAATGGGGTGATGATGGAGGAAAGTCCAGTCTGTTTGTAGCACAGGTCCAGTGTCCAAGGGGCCATAGGAAGGGGAGCAATGGCAGTTCAAGGTGAACAAGGTGACTGAATGGGACACAAGGTGGACAATCAGGAGAGTCTTATTTCCTGTCGGTGGTCTTGGCAAATGTCTCGGGCTTCTGTCTGGGTCGCAGGGAACGTTTGCAGGGTGGTTCACCTTCTGCAGGGGGAGGGGTGCTGGTGGCCTGTAGGTCCTGTGGCGGGACCTCCTGCCCACTAGCGGCAGCGCAGGTGGAGGGCTGGTCAATTGACTGGCTAGGGGTAGGGGACCGCTGCTGTGCTGTTGCCTCCCTCATGATGTTGGACATGTCTGCCAGCACCCCTGCTATGGACATCAGGGTGGTGTTAATGGCCTGCAAGTCCTCCGTGATCCCCTGATACTGTCCCTCCTGCAGCCGCCTCTTCTCCTGCTTGTTGTCAAGGATCTGGCCCATTGTGTCCTGGGAATGTTGCTATACTCCCAGGATCTCGGAGAGTGCCTCCTGGAGAGTCGGTTCCCTGTTCCTGTCCTCCCCCGGCGCACAGCAGTCCTCCCAGTGTCCCTGTTGCCCTGTGGCTCTGTTCCCTGAACAGTGTGCCCACTGCCACTGACCCCAGGTCCCTGATTGTTTTGGCTGTGAGGTGTGGACTGGGGTCCCTGTACAATTGGGCACATTGCTAATTGATGTGTCCTGAGGACAGAGGTGTGGGTATGCTGGGTGGGTGCTGTGGTGTTGGATACTGAAGGGGGAGGCTTTGTGGTGGTCAGTGAGGGGACTTGGGTGACCGGCTGTCCAGTGGTCCCTGATGGGCCAGGTAGGTCATCCAGATCCTGAAGTCCAGAGTTACTGTCATCATTGGGGGCATCTTCTGTTGGGGGATTGGATAGTCATGGCACCTCCTCTCCACTGACATTGGCTGGGGTACCTGTGGGGATGTAAGTGACGTATATTGCTTCATGTGTATGACATATTGTACATCCCTGGCTTCCCCTCTTTCGTTAGTGTTGCCCTGCCACATCTGCTTGTGTATGGTCATGTATTCTGGTATTGTTAGTTCCCCTATGCTGTGCATGTTTTGGTGATGGGTGTCCTTGCAGGGCTGTCCATACATTGGTATGGCATGCAGGGCTTGGCTTTGGGGTTTGTCATCTGTGTTGGTGCAGTGTGTGGGGTGGAGTGCAGTGATGGGAGGGAGGGTCAGGGGGTGTGTTGGCATGCAGATATGGGGGGTGATAAGTTTTAAATTTTGAATTTCAAGTGTCCTGTCCTTCAGCTACTCCAGCGAGTCCCTCAGGATGCAGTATTGCCAAGACTTGCACCTCCCATGCTGTGAGCTGTGGGGGAGGATGTGGGGATCCACCGCCAGTCCTCTGTTTGGCAAGCTGGTTGTAGGAGGCTGGACTGGCTTGTAGTGAGTACCAAGGGGTACTTGCACCTTGCACCAGGCCCAGTTATCCCTTATTAGTGTATAGGGTGTCTAGCAGCTTAGGCTGATAGATAATGGTAGCTTAGCAGAGCAGCTTAGGCTGAACTAGGAGACGTGTGAAGCTACTACAGTACCACTTAGTGTCATATGCACAATATCATAAGAAAACACAATACACAGTTATACTAAAAATAAAGGTTCTTTATTTTTATGACAATATGCCAAAGTATCTTAGAGTGTACCCTCAGTGAGAGGATAGGAAATATACACAAGATATATATACACAATAGCAAAAATATGCAGTATAGTCTTAGAAAACAGTGCAAACAATGTATAGTTACAATAGGATGCAATGGGGAAACATAGGGATAGGGGCAACACAAACCATATACTCCAAAAGTGGAATGCGAACCACGAATGGACCCCAAACCTATGTGACCTTGTAGAGGGTCGCTGGGACTATTAGAAAATAGTGAGAGTTAGAAAAATAACCCTCCCCAAGACCCTGAAAAGTGAGTGCAAAGTGCACTAAAGTTCCCCTAAGGACAAAGAAGTCGTGTTAGAGGAATAATGCAGGAAAGACACAAACCAACAATGCAACAACGGTGGATTTCCAATCTAGGGTACCTGTGGAACAAGGGGACCAAGTCCAAAAGTCACAAGCAAGTCGGAGATGGGCATATGCCCAGGAAATGCCAGCTGCGGGTGCAAAGAAGCTTCTACTGGACAGAAGAAGCTGAGGTTTCTGCAGGAACGAAAAGGGCTAGAGACTTCCCCTTTGGTGGACGGATCCCTCTCGCCGTGGAGAGTTGTGCAGAAGTGTTTTCCCACCGAAAGAATGCCAACAAGCCTTGCTAGCTGCAAATCGTGCGGTTAGCGTTTTTTGGACGCTGCTGAGGCCCAGGAGGGACCAGGAGGTCGCAAATTAGACCAGCAGAGAGAGGGGACGTCGAGCAAGACGAGGAGCCCTCTCTGAAGCCGGTAGCACCCGGAGAAGTGCCAGGAACAGGCACTACGAGGATGCGTGAAACGGTGCTCGCCGAAGTTGCACAAAGGAGTCCCACGTCGCCGGAGACCAACTTAGAAAGTCGTGCAATGCAGGTTAGAGTGCCGTGGACCCAGGCTTGGCTGTGCACAAAGGATTTCCGCTGGAAGTGCACAGGGGCCGGAGTAGCTGCAAAAGTCGCGGTTCCCAGCAATGCAGCCTAGCGAGGTGAGGCAAGGACTTACCTCCACCAAACTTGGACTGAAGAGTCACTGGACTGTGGGGGTCACTTGGACAGAGTCGCTGGATTCAAGAGACCTCGCTCGTCGTGCTGAGAGGAGACCCAAGGGACCGGTAATGCAGCTTTTTGGTGCCTGCGGTTGCAGGGGGAAGATTCCGTCGACCCACGGGAGATTTCTTCAGAGCTTCTGGTGCAGAGAGGAGGCAGACTACCCCCACAGCATGCACAAGCAGGAAAACAGTCGAGAAGGCGGCAGGATCAGCGTTACAGAGTTGCAGTAGTCGTCTTTGCTACTATGTTGCAGGTTTGCAGGCTTCCAGCGCTGTCAGCAGTCGATTCCTTGGCAGAAGGTGAAGAGAGAGATGCAGAGGAACTCGGATGAGCTCTTGCATTCGTTATCTAAAGTTTTCCCAGAGACAGAGACCCTAAATAGCCAGAAAAGAGGGTTTGGCTACCTAGGAGAGAGGATAGGCTACTAACACCTGAAGGAGCCTATCAGAAGGAGTCTCTGACGTCACCTGGTGGCACTGGCCACTCAGAGCAGTCCAGTGTGCCAGCAGCACCTCTGTTTCCAAGATGGCAGAGGTCTGGAGCACACTGGAGGAGCTGTGGACACCTCCCAGGGGAGGTGCAGGTCAGGGGAGTGGTCACTCCCCTTTCCTTTGTCCAGTTTCGCGCCAGAGCAGGGCTAAGGGGTCCCCTGAACCGGTGTAGACTGGCTTATGCAGAATTGGGCACCTCTGTGCCCAACAAAGCATTTCCAGAGGCTGGGGGAGGCTACTCCTCCCCTGCCTTCACACCATTTTCCAAAGGGAGAGGGTGTCACACCCTCTCTCAGAGGAAGTTCTTTGTTCTGCCATCCTGGGCCAGGCCTGGCTGGACCCCAGGAGGGCAGATGCCTGTCTGAGGGGTTGGCAGCAGCAGCAGCTGCAGTGAAACCCCAGGAAGGGCAGTTTGGCAGTACCAGGGTCTGTGCTACAGACCACTGGGATCATGGGATTGTGCCAACTATGCCAGTATGGCATAGAGGGGGCAATTCCATGATCATAGACATGTTACATGGCCATATTCGGAGTTACCATTGTGAAGCTACATATAGGTAGTGACCTATATGTAGTGCACGCGTGTAATGGTGTCCCCGCACTCACAAAGTTCAGGGAATTGGCTCTGAACCATGTGGGGGCACCTTGGCTAGTGCCAGGGTGCCCACACACTAAGTAACTTTGCACCTAACCTTTACCAGGTAAAGGTTAGACGTATAGGTGACTTATAAGTTACTTAAGTGCAGTGTAAAATGGCTGTGAAATAACGTGGACGTTATTTCACTCAGGCTGCAGTGGCAGGCCTGTGTAAGAATTGTCAGAGCTCCCTATGGGTGGCAAAAGAAATGCTGCAGCCCATAGGGATCTCCTGGAACCCCAATACCCTGGGTACCTCAGTACCATATACTAGGGAATTATAAGGGTGTTCCAGTAAGCCAATGTAAATTGGTAAAAATGGTCACTAGCCTGTTAGTGACAATTTGGAAAGAAATGAGAGAGCATAACCACTGAGGTTCTGATTAGCAGAGCCTCAGTGAGACAGTTAGTCACTACACAGGTAACACATTCAGGCACACTTATGAGCACTGGGGCCCTGGGTTACCAGGGTCCCAGTGACACATACAACTAAAACAACATATATACAGTGAAACATGGGGGTAACATGCCAGGCAAGATGGTACTTTCCTACACAACCCCCCCCCCCCAAATGAAGGACAATAAGACTAGCCATGACCTGATGAGTCTTCATTGTCTAAGTGGAAATATCTGGAGAGTCCATCTGCATTGGAGTGGCTACTCCCAGGTCTATGTTCCACTGTATAGTCCATTCCCTGTAGGGATATGGACCACCTCAACAATTTAGGATTTTCACCTTTCATTTGTTTTAGCCAAAGTAGAGGTTTGTGGTCTGTCTGAACAATGAAGTGAGTGCCAAACAGGTATGGCCTCAACTTCTTCAGAGCCCAGACCACAGCAAAGGCCTCCCTCTCAATGGCAGACCAACGCTTTTCTCTAGGGGTCAACCTTCTACTAATAAAAGCAACAGGTTGATCCTGGCCCTCAGAATTAAGTTGTGATAGGACTGCCCCTACTCCTAATTCAGATGCATCAGTTTGGACATAGAATTTTTTAGAGTAACAAGGGCTTTTCAGGACAGGTGCAGAGCACATGGCCTGCTTCAGCTCCTCAAAAGCTTTCTGACAGTTTGCTGTCCATAATACCTTTTTAGGCATTTTCTTGGATGTGAGGTCATTAAGAGGGGCTGCAATGGAGCCATAGTTCTTAATGAACCTCCTGTAATACCCAGTGAGGCCTAGGAAGGCTCTCACCTGAGTCTCAGTGGTAGGGGGAACCCAATCAATAATTGTTTGGATTTTCCCCTGAAGTGGTGCAATCTGTTCCCCACCAACAAGGTGTCCCAGATAAACCACCTTACCCTGCCCTATCTGGCACTTTGAAGCCTTGATAGTGAGGCCTGCCTTTTGCAGGGCCTCCAAAACTTTCCATAGGTGGACCAGGTGATCATCCCAGCTGGAGCTAAAGACAGCTATATCGTCCAAATATGCTGCACTGAAAGCTTCCAGCCCTTGCAGGACTGTGTTCACCAACCTCTGAAAAGTGGCAGGTGCATTTTTCAAACCAAAAGGCATTACAGTAAACTGGTAATGTCCTCCAATGGTAGAAAATGCAGTCTTAGGTTTAGCATCTTCTGATAATTTGATCTGCCAATACCCTGCAGTCAAATCAAAAGTGCTTAGATACTTGGCAGATGCCAGTGTATCTATGAGCTCATCTGCCCTGGGTATAGGGTGAACATCAGTTTTGGTTACCAAGTTGAGACCTCTATAGTCTACACAAAACCGCATTTCCTTCTTTCCATCTTTGGAATGGGGTTTTGGTACCAGTACCACAGGAGAAGCCCATGGACTGTCAGAGTGCTCAACCACTCCTAGTTCTAACATTTTCTGGACCTCTTGCTTTATGCAGTCCCTGACATGGTCAGGCTGCCTATAGATCTTACTTTTGACAGGTAAACTGACTCCAGTATCTATAGTGTGCTCACACCAAGAAGTGGTACCTGGCACAGTAGAGAAGAGTTCAGAGAATTGATCTAGGAGATTTATGCAATGATCTTTCTGCTCAGCAGTAAGACAATCAGCCAAAACTACACCTTCCACAAGAGCATCTTGTTCTGTGGAAGAGAAGAGATCAGGTAGAGGATCACTGTCTTCTTCCTGTCCCTCATCAGTTGCCATGAGCAGGGTGAGATCAGCCCTGTCATAGTAGGGTTTCAGGCGGTTAACATGGAGCACCCTAAGGGGACTCCTGGCAGTGCCTAAGTCAACTAAATAGGTGACTTCTCCCTTCTTTTCAACAATTGTGTGGGGTCCACTCCATTTATCTTGGAGTGCTCTTGGGGCCACAGGCTCCAAGACCCACACTTTCTGCCCTGGTTGGTACTGAACCAAAACAGCCTTCTGATCATGCCATTGCTTCTGGAGCTCTTGGCTGGCCTGAAGGTTTTTACTGGCCTTTTTCATGTACTCAGCCATCCTTGATCTGAGGCCAAGTACATAATCCACAATATCCTGCTTAGGAGCTTTTAAAGGTTGTTCCCAACCCTCCTTTACAAGTGTGAGTGGACCCCTAACAGGGTGTCCAAAAAGAAGTTCAAAGGGGCTGAAGCCCACTCCTTTCTGGGGTACCTCCCTGTAGGCAAAAAGGAGGCATGGTAGAAGGATATCCCATCTACTGCGGAGTTTTTCAGGGAGACCCATAATCATGCCTTTGAGAGTTTTATTAAATCTCTCCACCAGTCCATTTGTTTGTGGATGATAGGGTGTTGTGAACTTGTACGTTACACCACACTCCTTCCACATTGTTCCAGGATCCAAGCTTCCCTGTCCTTTTTGCTTTTTGGCCTGAGCCCTTGTCAAAGCAAAAATATGCCCTGGGATGCCCAGCATTGCTGCATGGGCCTCCAACTCCACATCTGACCAAGCTGATGTCTCCAAATCATTCCCTAATAGACAGTCTACAGGTAAATCTGAAGCTACCACAACTGGAAAATATTCCCAGGAGGGCCTTTGCCACTGCAGGAGCTGTAGTGGTCCTTAAAGGAATAGCTTCAGGATATCTTGTGGCATGGTCCACTACCACTAAGGTGAATCTATTGCCTGAAGCAGTAGGAGGGTCAAGGGGGCCAACTATGTCAACCCCTACCCTTTCAAAGGGAACCCCAACCACAGGCAGTGGGATAAAGGGTGCCTTTGGGGTGCCACCTTTTTTGCCACTGGCTTGACAGGTTTCACAGGACTTACAAAATTCCTTTGTGTCCTCAGACATCCTAGGCCAATGAAACAATGGAACCAATCTGTCCCAAGTTTTCATTTGACCCAGGTGTCCAGCTAGGGGAATGTCATGTGCCAGGGTTAGGAGAAACTTTCTGTACTCCTGAGGAATCACTAATCTCCTGGCAGCTCCAGGTTTAGGATCCCTATGCTCAGTGTACAAGAGGTTGTCCTCCCAGTAAACTCTGTGAGAGTCACTGACATCCCCATTAGCCTGTTTGACAGCTTGCTGTCTGAGACCCTCTAATGTGGGACAGGTTTGCTGTGCCACACTCAGCTCCTCTCTGGCAGGCCCCCCTTCACCCAAAAGCTCAGCAGTGTCTGCTTCCAGCTCCTCTGGTGTGGGTTCTGCACAGGGAGGGAATTCTTCTTCCTCAGAAGTTGAATCCACTGTAGAGGGAGGGATAGTAGGAAGTGGTTTGCTTCTACTAGCCCTAGCTTTAGGGAGCACTTGGTCCATTGTTCCAGGATCCAAGCTTCCCTGTCCTTTTTGCTTTTTGGCCTGAGCCCTTGTCAAAGCAAAAATATGCCCTGGGATGCCCAGCATTGCTGCATGGGCCTCCAACTCCACATCTGACCAAGCTGATGTCTCCAAATCATTCCCTAATAGACAGTCTACAGGTAAATCTGAAGCTACCACAACTTTCTTTGGACCAGTAACCCCCCCCAGTTGAGATTAACAACAGCCATGGGGTGGCTAAGTGTGTTGTTGTGAGCATCGGTTACTTGGTACTGGTGACCAAGTAGGTGTTGTTCAGGGTGGACCAGTTTCTCTATGACCATAGTCACACTGGCACCAGTGTCCCTGTAGGCCTGAACCTCAACACCATTTATTAGGGGTAGCTGCTTGTACTTATCCATATTAAGGGGACAAGCAACTAAGGTGGCTAAATCAATAGCCCCCTCAGAGACTAACACAGCCTCTGTGGCCTCCCTAACAAGGCCAACCCCAACTAAGTTACCAATAGTGAGCCCAGCTACTCCCTTAGATTGGCTATTAGTAGGTTTGCTCCCACCACCACTGCTATTAGTAGGGACACTAGGGGTAGCAGTAGGGGTTGTAGTGGTAGGAGCATTGGTGCTTTTCTTTGGGCAACTGGGCTCTGTTGTCCAATGGCCTTTTATTTTACATAAATAGCACCATGGTTTCTTTTCCTTGTTCTGATTAAAAGAGTATTTGGGCCGAACCACCCCGACCAGAGTGTTTTTGTGGGCCTGATGAAGACTCATTTTTAGATTTGTCCCCACCCTTGTCAGAAGACTTACCATCCTTCTTTTTGTTGCCACCTTTGTCACCCCCTGTATGAACTTTTCTGTTCACCCTTGTTCTGACCCATTTGTCTGCCTTCTTTCCCAATTCTTGGGGAGAGGTCAGATCAGAGTCCACCAAGTACTGGTGCAACAAATCAGACACACAATTATTAAGAATATGCTCTCTCAGGATCAAGTTATACAGGCTGTCATAATCAGTAACTTTACTGCCATGTAACCACCCCTCCAAGGCCTTCACTGAATGGTCAATGAAATCAACCCAGTCTTGTGAAGACTCCTTTTTGGTCTCTCTGAACTTTATCCTGTATTGTTCAGTGGTTAAGCCATAACCATCCAGGAGTGCATTCTTAAGAACTTGGAAATTATTAGCATCATTTTCTTTCACAGTAAGGAGCCTATCCCTACCTTTTCCACTAAATGATAGCCATAGAATAGCAGCCCACTGCCTTTGAGGGACATCCTGTACAACACAGGCCCTCTCAAGTGCAGCAAACCACTTGTTAATGTCATCCGCCTCCTTGTAAGGGGGAACTATGTTGTGCAGATTCCTGGAATCATGCTCTTTTGCAGGATGACTATGGGGAATACTGCTGCTGCCACCATGGGTTTCTAAACCCAGTTTCTGTCTCTCCTTCTCTACTTCTAAAGTCTGTCTATCCAAATCCAGCTGTTGCTTCTTGAGCTTCAGTCTGGTTTGTTCCACTCTCAATCTATTGAGCTCCCTTTCTAACAATCTGTCATCAGGGTGGGTGGGAGGGACATGCCTTGAAACAGAAGTATGGTGAGAATGGACAGAAGGAGACCTGTCCCTTACAGAAGCCACCCTAACAGCTTGGCTAACAGAAACATCACTACCAGTATGGTGAGAATAAATGCTTTTGCTATGATGTGAGATAACACTATTTATATGGTGTGGCTCATCATCATTACCAACTATGCTAGACTGTCTAGTAATGGGCAGGCTAGGAAGTTTCTTTCCTGAATCTTTTCCTGGGGGAGTCCCTGGATCAGATTGAGAACCATTAGCTACTTTTTCACCAGATTGGGCACTTATGGCCTTATCCTGTACTCTAAGCATGTTAATTAACAGTTCTAAGGAAGGATTCTTCCCTACACTCAAACCTCTCTCTATGCAGAGATTCCTTGCTCCTTTCCAGCTAAGGTGATCATATGCAAGTTTGGACAGATCAACATTTTGGCCTGTGCCAGACATTTTTAGAGAGAGTTAAAGTGATAGTAAAAGATAAAAAGTTTGTCAGAGCTTTTAGAAAGACAGAGAAAAAAACTTTTTAAACTTTTTAGAACTTTTTAGAAAGTTAGAAGTACTTTTCAGCACTTAGAAAAGAGTGAAAAGAGGAAATGCAAAACTTTTTGGCTATGTGTATATACACTGACCTTGTTTTGTATATTTTTCTCTTATGAAAAGTACAATGACAAGAGTGGTAAGTAGTCTCAAAGCACTTATCCCACCGCTGCACAACCAATGTAGGAGGCTGGACTGGCTTGTAGTGAGTACCAAGGGGTACTTGCACCTTGCACCAGGCCCAGTTATCCCTTATTAGTGTATAGGGTGTCTAGCAGCTTAGGCTGATAGATAATGGTAGCTTAGCAGAGCAGCTTAGGCTGAACTAGGAGACGTGTGAAGCTACTACAGTACCACTTAGTGTCATATGCACAATATCATAAGAAAACACAATACACAGTTATACTAAAAATAAAGGTACTTTATTTTTATGACAATATGCCAAAGTATCTTAGAGTGTACCCTCAGTGAGAGGATAGGAAATATACACAAGATATATATACACAATAGCAAAAATATGCAGTATAGTCTTAGAAAACAGTGCAAACAATGTATAGTTACAATAGGATGCAATGGGGAAACATAGGGATAGGGGCAACACAAACCATATACTCCAAAAGTGGAATGCGAACCACGAATGGACCCCAAACCTATGTGACCTTGTAGAGGGTCGCTGGAACTATTAAAAAATAGTGAGAGTTAGAAAAATAACCCTCCCCAAGACCCTGAAAAGTGAGTGCAAAGTGCACTAAAGTTCCCCTAAGGACAAAGAAGTCGTGTTAGAGGAATAATGCAGGAAAGACACAAACCAACAATGCAACAACGGTGGATTTCCAATCTAGGGTACCTGTGGAACAAGGGGACCAAGTCCAAAAGTCACAAGCAAGTCGGAGATGGGCAGATGCCCAGGAAATGCCAGCTGCGGGTGCAAAGAAGCTTCTACTGGACAGAAGAAGCTGAGGTTTCTGCAGGAACGAAATGGGCTAGAGACTTCCCCTTTGGTGGACGGATCCCTCTCGCCGTGGAGAGTCGCGCAGAAGTGTTTTCCCGCCGAAAGAATGCCAACAAGCCTTGCTAGCTGCAAATCGTGCGGTTAGCGTTTTTTGGATGCTGCTGAGGCCCAGAAGGGACCAGGAGGTCGCAAATTAGACCAGCAGAGAGAAGGGACGTCGAGCAAGACAAGGAGCCCTCTCTGAAGCCGGTAGCACCTGGAGAAGTGCGAGGAACAGGCACTACGAGGATGCGTGAAACGGTGCTTGCCGAAGTTGCACAAAGGAGTCCCACGTCGCCGGAGACCAACTTAGAAAGTCGTGCAATGCAGGTTAGAGTGCCGTGGACCCAGGCTTGGCTGTGCACAAAGGATTTCCGCCGGAAGTGCACAGGGGCCGGAGTAGCTGCAAAAGTCACGGTTCCCAGCAATGCAGCCCAGCGAGGTGAGGCAAGGACTTACCTCCACCAAACTTGGACTGAAGAGTCACTGGACTGTGGGGGTCACTTGGACAGAGTTGCTGGATTCGAGGGACCTCGCTCGTCGTGCTGAGAGGAGACCCAAGGGACCGGTAATGCAGCTTTTTGGTGCCTGCGGTTGCAGGGGGAAGATTCCGTCGACCCACAGGAGATTTCTTCGGAGCTTCTGGTGCAGAGAGGAGGCAGACTACCCCCACAGCATGCACAAGCAGGAAAACAGTCGAGAAGGCGGCAGGATCAGCGTTACAGAGTTGCAGTAGTCGTCTTTGCTACTATGTTGCAGGTTTGCAGGCTTTCAGCGCGGTCAGCAGTCGATTCCTTGGCAGAAGGTGAAGAGAGAGATGCAGAGGAACTCGGATGAGCTCTTGCATTCGTTATCTAAAGTTTCCCCAGAGACAGAGACCCTAAATAGCCAGAAAAGAGGGTTTGGCTACCTAGGAGAGAGGATAGGCTACTAACACCTGAAGGAGCCTATCAGAAGGAGTCTCTGACGTCACCTGGTGGCACTGGCCACTCAGAGCAGTCCAGTGTGCCAGCAGCACCTCTGTTTCCAAGATGGCAGAGGTCTGGAGCACACTGGAGGAGCTCTGGACACCTCCCAGGGGAGGTGCAGGTCAGGGGAGTGGTCACTCCCCTTTCCTTTGTCCAGTTTCGCGCCAGAGCAGGGCTAAGGGGTCCCCTGAACCGGTGTAGACTGGCTTATGCAGAATTGGGCACCTCTGTGCCCAACAAAGCATTTCCAGAGGCTGGGGGAGGCTACTCCTCCCCTGCCTTCACACCATTTTCCAAAGGGTGTCACGACTCTACCCTGACAATTTCCTCCACCATGACCTTTAACTCCTCCTCATTGAAACATGGGTGCCTTTGTGGAGACATGGGTGTTGTGTGGTGTGTGTTAGTGAGAGTGTGTTGAGTAATGTGGTGGGGTGTCTAATGTAGGGTGTGTGAGGGATGTATGGGTGTAAGTGGTGTGTGTCTAATTGTCTAAGTTGTCTTGGTATCAGTCTGGTGGCAATGATTTGTAATTGTAAAGGGTTGTGGGTAATGTGGGTGTGTGTTTAATAGTGGTGTGGGTGGGTGTGTGTATGGGTGTCAGGTGTGTGTTTTTCGTATTGACCAATGTGGTGTTTTTTTGTAAGTCAGTGTCCATTTTGAGCGCGGGGTATGTACCGCCGTTGAATGTCCGCTGTGGATATTTGTGGGTCATAATGTGGTGGGCATTGTTCTGTTGTGGTAACGGTATGGGTGTTGGGACCGCCACTTATGCACTGACCTTTGGGCTGGCGGGTTTGTGTATGTGACAGTATTCTGTCGGATTGGTACGTATGTGTGTCATTATAATATGGCGAACGGCTATTTGCCATTGCAGTGGTATGTTCGAGCCCGTCAGCATAGCTGTAGGCGGCATTTACAGCCAATGTCATAATGAGGGCCTTTGTGTTAACTATAAAGGGCTCAATACAGTAACCAAAACTGATGCTCATCCTATCCCCAGGGCAGATGAGCTCATAGATACACTGGCATCTGCCAAGTATCTTAGCACTTTTGAGCTTACTGTTGGCTATTGACAGATTAAGTTGTCAGAAGATGCTAAACCAAAAATTGCATTCTCTACCATTGGAGGGCACTACCAATTTACAATAATGCCCTTTGGTTTGAAGAATGTACCTGCCACTTTGCAGAGGCTGGTGAACACAGTCCTCCAAGGTTTGGAAGCCACCAGTGCAGCATATCTAGATGATATAGCTGTCTTTAGCTCCACCTGGGATGATCACCTGGTTCCCCTCTGGAATGTTGTGGAGGTTCTGCAGAAGACAGGCCTCACTATCAAGGCTTCAAAGTGCCAGATAGGGCAGGGGAAGGTGGTTTATCTGGGACACCTAGTAGGTGGAGAACAGATTCAACCACTCCAGGGGAAGATCCAAACCATTTTGGATTGGACTCCCCTTGCTACACAAACTCAGGTCAGAGCCTTCTAAGTCCTCACTGGGTATTACAGGAGGTTCATTAAGAACCATTGGCCTCATTACAACCCTGGCGGTCAGTGTTAAAGTGGCGGTAATACTGTCAACAGGCCGGTGGAGAAAAAAAATGGAATCACGACCGTGGCGGAAACCATCACACATAGACAGCCACTTTAACACTCCGACCACCACGGCGGGCCAAACAAACAGAGCCGCGGTCACCGCCAACAGACAGACGGAAGACAATGTACCGCCCACACTATTATGAGAGGCCAATCCGCCACCTTTTCCGGGGTGGAACCAACGCGAACAAAAACACGCCGGAAACAGGACTTGGAAGGGAAAACACTCACCTCTCCACACCCCACGAGGAACCAGGACGCCATGGAGCCAGAACTCCAAATACCTCCTGCGATGGTATTCCTACTCCTCTATCAGGAGCAACAAAGACGGCAGCGATGACCACGGTGAGTACTGCACCTACAACACAGGGGAGGGGGGAGGGAAAAGAGAGTGACACACACACGCAACACGCAACACCCCCACCCACCCACTCCCACAACAACATACACACAAATACATGCTGCAACATTACGTTTACACCCCCCACCTCCCTTTCAAGAACGCAAGGACAAAAGGAATTGAGTTGAACTATTGTAATCATGAGAAAACCAGTAGTCAAAACTCGAAATACAGTATATACAATTATGTACACCAACTACACAAGTCCGGATAGTGCACCAATAATTGTCCGTGGACCACTGGGCCCAAAATGCATTGGCGAGGCCCACACTCGATACCAGACTTCAAACGGAGAGAACACTGCAGGGGCATCAGATCGAAATGAAAAAGTCCCCTCAGGGGGAAGGGAAGGGGGGGCACATCAGCCGGATGAGTGCACAACGCCACTGCTCCACGAGGGGGCTCCATGCCCACTGCTTTATCCTGGGGAGTGCAAAGCCACAGTCTCTCAGGTCTCTCCAGTGGGTGGTTTGCCCACTGCTGCATCCTGGAGAGTGCAAAGCCACAGTCTCTCAAGTCTCTCCAGTGGGTGGTTTGCCCACTGCTTTATCCTGGGGAGTGCAAAGCCACAGTCACTCAGGTGGATGCCTTTCTCCAATGGTTCTGGAGGGGGCTTTGTGCCCAGAGTGCTTCATCCTGCCAAGGACTGAGGTAGTGGATGCCTTTCTCCACTGGTTCTGGAGGGGGCTTTGTGCCCAGAGTGCTTCATCCTGCCAAGGACAGAGGTAGTGGATGTGATACTCCACTGGTTCTGGAGAGGTTTTGCGCCCAGAGTGCTTCATCCTGCCAAGTACTGAGGTAGTGGATGCCTTTCTCCACTGGTTTCGGAGGGGGCTTTGTGCCCAGAGTGCTTCATCCGGCCAAGGACTGAGGTAGTGGATGCCTTTCTCCACTGAAGGTGTTGCATCATGGAAGCTGCTCAGGCTCCTGGAACTGACCACCAGGCTCGGTCGACTGACCACTGGGGATGCTAGCCATGTCTGCGGTGGTGCCACTGGCTCAGGATGTCGAGGGGTCGCTGGCAGTGCTTGCGGCGGTGTTAGTAACGGCGGTGCCGGCGGCAGCCTCTGTGGCATCGGTGCTGGCGGCGGACTCTGTGGCGGCTGTGCTGGTGGCGGGCTCTGTGGTGGCAGTGCTGGTGGCGGGCTCTGTGGGGGTGGTGCTGGTGGCGGGCTCTGTGGTGGTGGTGGTGGGCTCAGTAACTGCGGTGCTGGTGGAGGTGCATGTGGCGGTGCAGGTGGCGGTTTTCTCCACCGTACCGGTTGGCTTCTACATGGACAGAAGGTGTGACACTGGTCCCGTAGTCGGTGCCACCATGCCCTCTCCTGACCTGCCCTTGATTTTCTGGCCCTTTCCCACCTTGGATGGGGGCGCAGCTGTCTTGCCACTGTCCCCTTTTGTTTTCCCTGAGCCCTTGGTGGCAGGTGTTTTCGCATTCTCCCTCCGGTATGTGGGCAACTTTTTTACTTTCGCATGTGGCGGAATGTCCCTGTGCCCGGTGATGTGGTGGCTGAGGTGCTGGGTTGGGACCTGGAAAGCCTGGCCCTAGGGGACGGACGGACGGGGGGGGGTGAAGGGAAGAGGTCAATGTTAGCCAGAAAACGTTTTTTAGACACACTGGGACGGGTAGATGGAGTGGGTTTGGGAGTGGAGGAAGAGGGAGTGGTTGTAGGAGGTGTCTGTCTGCTGTGTTTGGCTGCAGGTGCATGGGCTGGATGCTGTCGTGAGGTGGATGGTTGTTGGGTGGGTGGGTGGCTGCGTTTGTGACAAAGACACACTGGGAGAGGACACAGGTGATGTGTGAATGGTAGTAGGGGTGGTGAGTGCACGTGAGCGGTGTGTGGTGCTGGGCATGCTGGTGATGGAGGTAGTGGCTGAAGATGTAGTGCATGCAGGTGTGAGTGGAGACGAGACAGGGAGGAGGACGACGACGTGGAGGAGGGGGACACAGTGGAGGCAGTGGATGTTGGTATGTCTGCATGGGAATGATGCTTGTGTGAGTGCCTGTGGGATGTGTGGTGCTTATGTTAGCCTGCGACACCCTTGTGTGATGAGGTGTGTGCATGCTGGTCTGAGGGTGTGCTTGGGATAGGCTGAGGTACAGTGGATTGGGTCTGGGTGGAGGAAGTTGGAGGGGAAGGCTGGGCACAGGGACAATAGCTGCCATCAGTGCTGAGGCCAGAGCCTGAAATGCTCTCTGTTGGGCTGCCTGGCCAGAATGAATGCCCTCCAGGTATGCATTTGTTTGTTGCAAATGCCTCTCTACACCCTGGATGGCATTCAGAATAGTAGATTGCCCAACAGTGAGGGATCACAGGAGGTCAATAGCTGAGGGCAGCAGGGCTGACTGGGGCAGGGCCTGAGGTGCCTGGGGCAAAGGAGATGCCCACCCTCCTGAGTGAGTGGCCACGGGACACACGCTGAGGGGATGCTGGGAGGGCAGTGCTGGTGGGGGGGTGGCTGCTGTACCTGTTGCTGCGGGGGGCACAGAGGGGCCCGCCGCCGCAAGGGATCTCCCATCAGAGGAGGAGTCGCTGTTGCTGATGTCACCTCCTGTCCCCGCCGTGGAGCTCCCCTCGCCCTCCGTCCCACTGGTGGCTTCAGACTCCGTTGTCTTGCCCTCCAGGGCCAAGTGGGATGCAGCTCCCTCCTGCTCCGGTGCCACTGCTCCTCCACCTGCTGGTGCTATTGCGCACAAGAACAGGGAGACCACAAAAAGGGTGGGGGAAAGACTGAAGAAAGACATATTCAGTGCATGCAATACCACTACCGTTGGCGGACACTACAGACACAGCAGCCCTCTGCACTACACCATGCACTTAGAGTTCCTAGATTAATCCCATGCCCATGGGGTACAAGGCCTATGCCCGATTGCTGCACACATGGACGTCACAGGAGCCTGACTAGGTGTAGATGGCTCTTACCACTGGTGGGGTTGGGGTGCCACATAGCCTGCCTCACAAAGGGCCCTTGCCTACAAAGCTCGCCCTGGCCTAGGGTAACCCACTGCCCACCTCCCCCACCCAGACACCTCGTAATGCGCGCAGTCAGATGGATGTGACGGTACTCACCCCCTTGTGGCTGCTGTGATGCCCTCAAGCGCCCATCCAACTCTGGATACGCCACCACCAGGATCTGGAACATCAGGCGGGTCATGGTGCGACTGGCACCCCTCCCACGTTGGGAGGCCATCCCCAGCTGGGCCTCCGCCGTCTTCTTGCTCCAGCGCCAAATGTCCTCCCATCTTTTCCGGCAGTGGGTGCTCCGTCTGTGGTGGACCCCAGGGTCCGGACGTCCTTGGCGATGGCACGCCAAATATCCTTCTTCTGGTGGGCGCTGATCTAGAGGAATAGTACAGGGAAAAGGAAAAACTTTAACCATCCGGGCGTCACAGACATTGGCCCACGTTCCCACCCTTGCCCTGACGCACATACACTCACCGTCCGCACATGCAGGCCTTAGTCCCCCTCATGTATCTTCCATCCACACCACTCCAAACAGGCATTGCCCATGCAGCATGCTCACAGTGTACTCACCTGTTTGTCTGGAGGACCGTAGAGTAGCGTGTACTGGGGGTGGACCCCATCCACTAACTTCTCCAACTCCTCCGAAGTGAAGGCAGGGGCCCTTTACCCAGACACATGAGCCATCGTCGCTTCCAGACTGAGGTCACAGCAGTACTTGCAATGTAGGTCCTCTCCTGTCGAAGGTTAGTTATCAAGTGAGTGAACAGACAGAAAATGGCGGTTACGTCCATGGCGGTGCGTACCGTCACACCCGGCGTACATCATCATTGGCTCCTGGGACCCCTAGGGTTAACTAATGCAGGATTGCGCTGCGGTCTTCGACCACCTACCGCGACGGTGTACAACGCCAGCGCAGTTACCTCATATCCCCTTGTCCCACCTTACAAGTCAGGCGAGTTTGTCCATCCTTCCTGGCCCTACCCTGGAAAATAATCTGTTACCAGAAACACACACATTATCGAAGAGGAAGGCATAGGGATGACAACAGGAACGAGGCCGAGGTAGAAATGAGAGCAATACATCATGACCCTTAAAATTGTCATTGAGTATCAGAGGGTGGAATGTGGAATCGCATTTTGCAGTTCTTTCATTTCTTGGGCCTAGCTGGCTCTGTGATACACAATGACAATCTCTGCACAGGCCTATCATTAAGGAAAGAGGCCTACAAAGGTAATTTGCTGCTGCTAGGAACGCATTATGTTGCAAGGCTTGCTGTCGGAACAGCCACCATGAAATATAACTGTCAATGCATGCTAGCTGAAGCAATCTCCCTTCTGGAAAGTACCAGTCTGAGTACGTGATGTTCTCAGGTTCCGTCACAAGATGGACCATGTGATATTAGGCACGTAGGCCACATTATGTAAGTGCCTTGTCTATGCTTGTTATTACTATATATGGTGCAATAGGAAGAACAACCTTTAGCCATAATGGAGAAATAATCATACGTCAATGTCAAGAACCAATGGAACGTCGAATTATGTTTGTGGTTTGATACTATAAAAGATCATGTATTACTTCCTTTATTCAGGCTGTTCCTGTACCACTGGTACCGAGCATCCTCCATGTACATGTATTTCTACTTCTAAATAAACCCTTTTATGTTTACCTAGAAGAGCTGGCTAACAATCGTTTGTATCCTACGATGGATTCTGAATAAGGTGGCTTCTACAAGTTGGCTTTTACACCGCCATTTCAGGGGCCCACATGGCATTAATATTAACTGCGTCACACCTATCTAGGCCTTGTATACACACAGTAACAGGCACATTGCGGATTTACAAATGTTTGCTAATGACATTTAGCAATACCTCAGTGTTGGTTGACTCTCTGCTCGCTGTTCTCCTCCATAGGGCACGTCTGCTGGGGCAGGTGGTGAGATGGTGGCATCCTCTGATGTACAGACCGCTGGTGGACCTGTCAACAATGGAAGAGAGACAGGTAATAGTCACCTACAGACTTGATCGTGCAACAATCAATGAACTGTGTGCCAAGTTGGAGACAGACCTGATGTCAGCAATCCGCCATCCCACAGGAATCCCCCTTCTAGTGCAGGTCCAGTCAGTACTCCATTTCCTGGCAAGTGGGTCTTTTCAAACAACAGTGGCCATTGCATCAGGGATGTCCCAGCCTATGTTCTCAAACGTGTTGTCCAGAGTGTTCTCTGCCCTGCTTAAACACATGCGCAGCTACATCGTTTTCCCTCAGGTGCAGGATTTGCTTACAGTGAAAGGTGACTTCTATGCCCTGGGACATATCCCCAACATCATAGGTGCCATTGATGGGACACATGTGGCCTTGGTACCCCCCAGCAGGAGTGAACAAGTATACAGAAACCAGAAGAGCTACCATTCAATGAATGTGCAGATGGTGGGTCTGGCCGACCAGTACATCGCCCATGTGAATGCCAAGTTTCCTGGCTCAGTGCATGATGCTTACATTCTGAGGAATAGCAGCATCCCTTATGTGATGGGGCAACTCCAGAGGCACCGTGTGTGGCTAATAGGTGAGGACAAGGACCCTATACCCTGTGAATAGTTGTCTGGGTCTGGGGTTGTCCCTAAGGGTTAGTGTGTGTCAAACAGTTGTCCTTCAACATTTGCAGGTGACTCTGGTTACCCCAACCTGTCATGGCTACTGACCCCAGTGAGAAATCCCAGGAGAAGGGCAGAGGAACCCTACAATGAGGCACATGGGCGAACTAGGAGAGTGATCAAAAGGACCTTCGACCTCCTGGAGGCCAGGTTCCGGTGCCTCCATATGACAGGTGGTTCTCTCTACTACTCACCAAAGAAGGTGTGCCAGATCATCGTAGCCTGCTGTATGCTGCACAACCTGGCTTTGCAATGACAGGTGCCTTTTCTGCAGGATTATGGTCCAGAAGGAGGTCTTGTGGCAGCTGTGGAGCCTGTGGACAGTAAAGAAGAGGAGGCAGAAGAAGAGGATATTGACAACAGAAACAATGTTATCCAGCAATACTTCCAGTGAGACACAGGTAAGAAGATGTCACTGTCTCACACCTCTCATACAATTGTTAGACCTATCATATGTCTGTCACTTTCAGCCAGTTTATGGACCTTGACTTGTCACTTTGCCTTTCCATTTCACAGATGTGAGTTCCATTGTGTGACCTCTGCTATATTACCTCATGCACTTGAGTTGTGTTACATCGGTATATTGACAATACAATCGACATTGCTAAATTCCATAGTTATTGCAAATACACATTTGTGAGAGCACAGACTGACTCCAGCTTGTTTTGTGATTCAAGGGTGTTTATTTCAGTGCAAAATAGTGGAGGGGGTTGTAAAATGGGCAGGGGTGATGTGGAGGATTGTCCATGGCAGAGTCCAGTCTATTTGTTTCACGGGTGCATTGTCCAAAGGGGCAGAGGAAGTGGAGCTAGGGCAGTTGATGGATGGACAGGGTGACGAAGTGGGACAGAAGGATGACACTAAGGGGGGGTCTCATTTCCTGGTGGGGTCTTGGCATTGTTCTCTGTCTTTGTCTTGGATCTCAGGGACCGTTTGCGGGGTGGTTCTCCTTCTGCAGGGGGTGGGGTGCTGGTGTCGTGGTCCTGTGGTGGTGCCTCCTGTCCACTAGCGCCGGTGGAGGTGGTGGGCTGTTCATCATCCAGGCTAGTGTCAGGGGCCCCTTGTTGTGCCACAGTGTCCCTCCTGGTGTTCACAAGGTCCTTCAGCACCCCTACAATGGTGACCAGGGTGGTGTTGATGGACTTAAGTTCCTCCATGATCCCCAGATATTGTTCCTCCTGAAGCCGCAGGGTCTCCTGAAACTTGGCCAGTACCGTTGCCATCGTCTCCTGGGAATGATGGTACGGTCCCATGATGTTGGAGAGGGCCTCGTGGAGAGTGGGTTCCCTGGGCCTGTCCTCCCCTGTCGCACAGCAGTCCTCCCAGTTCCCCTGTTTTCCTGTGCCTCTGTCCCCTGCACCGTGTGCCCACTGCCACTGACCCCAGGTCCTTGATTTTCTTGGGTTGGTGGGTTTGCCTGGGTTACCTGTAGTGGTGGACACACTGCTGCTTGACGTGTCCTGGGGACAGGGGAATGGGCCCGCTGGGTGGGTGCTGTGCTGGTGTTTCCAGAGGTGGGAGGCTCTGTGGTGGCTTGTGCCAGTGTCAGGGGAACCGACTGTCCTGAGGTCCCAGATGGGCTGGGCTGGTCATCTTGATTCAGTTGGACAGAGCTACTGTCATCACTGTGGGCCTCTTCTGTGGGGGGAGTGGACATGTCTGGAACCTCCTGTCCGGTGACATTGGGTAGGGGTCCTGCAGGGGTGTAAAGGCATGATTATTGCATCTGTGTGTGCCATTGTGTGCAATGGGTGGGTGACCCTGTACTCCAGTGCTTGCATTCTTGTGTAGGACCTTGTGTGATAATCGGTTTGGGTCTGCATGGGTATCTGTAGTGGACATGCTTTGGTGATGGGTGTCCATGCTTTGGTGTTGCATGCAGGGCTTGGTGTTGGGATGTGTGGGTTGTGATAGTGGGACATTTGTGTGGTGTTGGAGTGATGGGGCTGAAGGTGAGGGTGGGTTATGTGATAGCATGCAGGTAGTGTGGGGGATGCAATAGTTAAGATTTGACTTACCAGAGTCCATTTCTCCTGCAACTCCTGCGAGGCCCTCAGGATGCAGTATAGCCAAGACCTGCTCCTCCCATGTTGTTAGTTGTGTACAGCCCGGAATCCACCAAAAACCAGACACCCACACAAGTCCATCACACCAAAGGTCAGTGATAAGCTGGCGATAACAAAACCTCCACCGTCACGCCAACCGGAATACACCCACACTATACGACCCACGAATCCACGCGGCGGTCTTTCAACCGCGGTATTCCATTGGCGGTACACACCGGCACGCTCAAAATACACACACTTACAAAACACAACCACATTGGACAATTCCAAATACACACACATGATACACATACACAAGCCACTCCCACACACTCAATACAATATAAAACACACACCCACATCACCCACAAACCCCTACGACAAAAATTGAGAAAGAAGCCCAGAGAGAGACACCACCAGAAGCAACACTAGCATCCACAGGCACACAACACCATCACTCACACAACATCCACGCACCTCAGACAACACACACAAACACATCCCCTCACACATCACAACACACACCACCTCACACATCACCCACACCATGGCACCACAAGGACACCCCAGCTTCTCTGAGGAGGAGCTCAGGGTCATGATGGAGGAAATTATCCGGATAGAGCCACAGCTATTCGGATCACAGGTTCAGCACACCACCATAGCTAGGAAGATGGAGCTATGGCGCAGAATCGTGGACAGGGTCAACGCAGTGGGACACCACCCAAGAACTAGGGATGACATCAGGAAGAGGTGGAACGACCTACGGGGGAAGGTGCGTTCCGTGGTCTCAAGACACCACATCGCGGTACAGAGGACTGGCGGCAGACTCCCACCTCCTCCCCCACAACTAACATCATAGGAGGAGCAGGTTTTGGCTATACTGCATCCTGAGGGCCTCGCAGGAGTAGCTGGAGGAATGGACTCTGGTAAGTCAAATCTTTCATAACTTCATCCCCCACCCACCTGCATGCTATCACATACACCCACCCTCGCCCTCACCCCATCACCCCAACTCCTCATGTATGTCCCAATATCACAAACCAGACATCCCAAACCCAAGCCCTGCATGTAACACCAAAGCATTGACACCCATCACCAAAGCATGGCCACTGCACAAACCCATACACCCCCCTAAACCATTATCACACAAGGTCCTACACAGGAATGCAAGCACTGGGGTACAGGTTCACCCACCCATTGCACACCATGGCACACACCGATGCAATAATTATGCCTTTACACCCCTGCAGGACCCCTACCCAAAGTCACCGGACAGGAGGGTCCAGACATGTCCACTCCACCCACAGAGGAGGCCCACAGTGATGACAGCAGTTCTGTCCAACTGGATCCAGATGACCAGCCCAGCCCATCTTGGACTTCGGGACAGTCGGTTCCCCTCACAGTGGCACAGGCCACCACAGAGCCTCCCCCCTCTGGAAACACCAGCACAGCACCCACCCAGCGGGCCCATACGTCTGTCCCCAGGACACGTCAATCAGCAGTGTGTCCACCACTACAGGGAACCCAGGCTAACCCACCACCCCAACAACACCAGGGACCTGGGGGCAGTGTCAGTGGGCACACGGTTCAGGGGACAGAGGCCCATGGAAACTGGGGAACTGGGAGGGCTGCTGTGCGACAGGGGGAGGACAGGCCCAGGGAACCCACTCTCCAGGAGGCCCTCTCCAACATCATGGGATATGAGGTAATTGTGCTGGCGCTGTACACCGTCGAGGTAGGCGGTCAAAGACCGCGGTGCAAACCTGCATTTGTTATCATTGGACCCTATGGGTCTCAGGAGCCAATGACGATGCACGCTGGCGGTGAGGGTACGCACCTCCGCGGACGTGACCGCCATTTTCTCTCTGTTCAATTACTTGATACCTGATCTTCGACAGGAGAGGACCTACACTGCAAGTGCTGCTGTGACCTCAGTCTGGAAGAGACAATGGCTTGTGTGTCTGGGGAAAGGGCTCCTGCCTTCAGCATGGAGGAGTTGGAGAAACTAGTGGATGGGGTCCTCCCCCAGTACACGGTACTCTACGGTCCTCCAGACAAAAAGGCGAGTACACTCTGAGCATGCTGTATGGGCAATGGCTGTTTGGAGTGGTGTGGATGAAAAATGGGGGGGGAGAATGAGGCGTGCTTGAAACAACGGTGAGTGCATGTGCGACATGGCAAGGGTAGGGATGCGGGCCAATGACTGTGACGGTGCGGGTGCTTATATCTTCTCCTTTTCCCTGTACTATTTGTGTAGGTCAGCGCGCACCAGAAGAAGGATATTTGCCATGCCATCGCCAAGAAAGTCCAAACCCTGGGGGTCTACCACAGACGGAGTACCCACTGCCGGAAAAGATGGGAGGACATTCGCCGCTGAAGCAAGAGGACGGCGGAGGCCCAGCTGGGGATGGCCTCCCAATGTGGGAGGAGTGCCTGTCGCACCATGACCCCCCTGATGTTCCAGATCCTGGCGGTGGCGTACCCGGAGTTAGATGGGCGCTTGAGGGCATCACAGCAGCCACAAGGGGGTGAGTACACTCTCAGTCAGCTAATTCAGCGCGCAGTCAAGGTGTCTGGGTGGGGGAGGTGGGCTGTGGGCTCCCTTAGGCCAGGGCGAGTTTAGTAGGCAGGGTACCTTCTTAAGGCAGGTCCTGTGACACCCCACCCCACCTGTGTACAGAGCCAACTACACCTAGTCAGGCTCCTATGACATCCATGTGTGCAGCAATCGGGCATAGCCTTGTAAACCATGTCCCTGGGATTGATTAGGGAACTCCAAGTGCACGGCATAGGGCAGGGGGCTTCTGTGTCTGTAGTGTCCGCCAACGGTAGTGGTATTGCATGCACTCAACATGTCTTTCTTCTCTTTCCCCCCCATTTTTGTGGTCTCCCTGTGCTTGAGTGCATTAGCATCATCAGGCTGAGGAGCAGTGGCACCGGAGCAGGAGGGAGCTGCATCCCACATGGCCCTGGAGGGCGAGACAACGGAGTCAGAAGCCACCAGTGGGACGGAGGGCGAGGGGAGCTCCACGGCAGGGACAGGAGCTGAGACCAGCGATACGGACTCCTCCTCTGATGTGAGCTCCCTTGCGGTGGTGGGCCTCTCTGTGCCCCCCGCATCTACAGGTACAGCCGCCACCCCCCTACCAGCACCGCCCTTCCAGCAGCCCCTCAGCATTTGCCCCGTGGCCGCTCACCTAGGAGGGTGGGCATCTCCTTCACCCCAGGCACCTCAGCCCCTGCCCCTGTCCCCCCTGCTGCCCTCAGTGAGGAGGCCATTGACCTCCTCAGGTCCCTCACTGTTGGGCAGTCTACCATTTTGAATGCCATCCAGGGCGTAGAGAGGCAGTTGCAACAAACCAATGCATACCTGGAGGGCATTCATTCTGGTCAGGCAGCCCATCAGCACGCTTTTCAGACTCTGGCCTCAACACTGATGGCAGCCATTGTCCCTGTCTCTAGCCTCCCCCCTTCCAACTTCCTCCACCCAGACCCAAACCCCTGTACCTCAGCCTATCCCAAACATACTCTCAGACCAGCATGCACACACATCAACACACAAGGGAAGCTCAGGCAAACAGAAGCACCACACATCCCACAGGCACTCACGCAAGCATCATACACATGCAGACATACTAACAGCCACTGCTTCCACTGTGTCCCCCTCCTCCACTTCTCCCTCCTCCCACCTAGTCTCGTCTCCACTCACACCTGCATGCACTACATTGTCAGCCACTACCTCCATCACCAGCACACCCACAACCACACCCCGCTCACGTGCAGTCACCACCCCCACTACCATTCACACATCCCCTGTGTCCTCTCCCAGTGTGTCTGTGAGCCCACCTCCCAAGGTACTCAAACGCAGCCACACACCCACCCAACAGCCATCCACCTCACGACAGCCTCCAGCCCATGCACCTTCACCCAAAGTCACCAAACGTACACCTCCTACAACCATTACCTCTTCCTCCACTCTCAAACCCCCTCCATCTACCCGTCCCAGTGTGCCCAAAAAACATTACCTGTCCAACCTTGACCTCTTCCCCTCACCTCCCCCACCCCTTCTGTCTCCTAGGGCCCCCCTCTCCAGGTCCCAACCCAGGGCCTCAGCCACAACATCAGCGGGAGCAGTGGTGCCCATAGTGACCGGCTTCTGGAGTGCACCAGGCAGCAGGGCAGCCAGTGTGGCAAGGAGCCAGAGCACGGACAGACCCCCACCTCAAAAACACCAAAAGTTGGCCATGGCCCGGCGAGAGAGAGGAAAAAAATCTTCAAACAAAGCCGCTCCCCGGGGTACAGGTGGGAGTGTGGATCCAGCTGCGCCACCATCCAAGGTGGGGAAGGGGCACACTAAAACTGGCAAGTCTGGGAAAACCTGCCCGGCGGACAAGACCGCCACAAGCACCGCTGCCAAGGACACCGCCGGCACCAGCACCGCTGCCAAGGACACCACCGCCACCAGCACCGCCGCCAACAGCACCGCTGAACAGGACACCGCCGCCAACAGCACCGCTACCAGGACACCGCTGCTACCAGCACTGCTGAACAGGACACCGCCACCACCAGCACCGCTGAACAGGACACCGCCGCCACCAGCACCGCTGAACAGGACACTGCCGCCACCAGCACCGCAGGCCACTGAGTGCCAAAGATTCTGACGCTACTGAGGCCGCCACGAGCAGGATGAAGCACTCTGGGCACAAAGCCCCCTCCAGAACCAGTGGTGAATGACATCCACTACCTCTGTCCTTGGCAGGATGAAGCACTCTGGGCACAAAGCCCCCTCCAGAACCAATGGAGAATGACATCCACTACCTCTGTCCTTGGCAGGATGAAGCACTCTGGGCACAAAGCCCCCTCCAGAACCAGTGGAGACTGTTATCCACTTGAGAGACTGTGGCTTTGCACTCCCCAGGATAAAGCAGTGGGCAACCCACCCACTGCAGAGACTTGAGAGACTGTGGCTTTGCACTCCCCATGATGCAGCAGTGGGCAAACCACCCACTGTAGAGACTTGAGAGACTGTGGTTTTGCACTCCCCAGGATGCAGCAGTGGGCAAACCACCCACTGTAGAGACTTGAGAGACTGTGGCTTTGCACTCCCCAGGATGCAGCAGTGGGCAACCCACCCACTGTAGAGGCTTGAGATACTGTGGCTTTGCACTCCCCAGGATAAAGCAGTGGGCGACCCACCCACTGTAGAGACTTGAGAGACTGTGGCTTTGCACTCCCCATGATACATCAATGGGCATGGAGCCCTCTGGTGGATCTGGCATCGTGCCCTCATCCAGCTGAGGTGCCCCCCCTTCCCTTCCCCCTGAGGTGCCCTTTTTATTTCTATCTGATGCCCTAGTAGTGTTCTCTCCGTCTTGTTCGGATATCTTGTGTGGGCCTTCACTGAATCCTGCAATCTTTGGTATCTAACATCTCAGAATAATAAACCCTCAATGACCCCAGTGATGAATTTATTAATACATGGATAGAGAGGGCACCTTAGAGGTGCCCCCGGAAAACGTACCAACTACTACTGTGTTGGCTGACTGGTCCTGACTAGTTTAGCCACCACAGATGTGTTTTAGGCCCCACAAGGTGAGAACCAGCGCTCTCGAGAGCATGAGGTGTGACCTCCTCTCCCTGGCAGGATGGACGTTCCAGGGAGGAGAGCTTCAAAGGCCTTTCTGTCTTTGTAATGCGACCCAGGTCTCTCCAGATGCTGGAGATGACTGACCCTCACGTCTTGACCCCACTTTTGGCATCAGTACAGACGAGAAAATTAGTCAGATTAGGAGGAGTGCCCACTTCATGCCAGTCCCACCACTATGATGGGCACTAGCTTTCAAATTACTCCATCTTGTTTGGAAGGAATTAGGCCACTAGGGTTAGGGTTTTCCAACTTCGCAGAAGGAGTGGTCATAAAAAGGGTGTAGTCACCCTCAAGGTGGTCAGCCCATTGGCTACCACCTGTTACTCCCTGTAAGACCCCTAAATTGAGTCTTTAGGTGGCACGCTTGAACCCTAAAACTCAGATTTTGACAACCTAAGAAGTCCCAGAAAAAGAAGAGTTGCACCCGCAGAAGAGGGAAGAAGAAGCAGCTGACCTGGAACCAGCCCCTCTGGCATGCCTGCTGACCTCAAAGGATCCTGCACAAGAAGCCATCTCATTCAGCCCTCAGTAAAGACTCAAGTCTCCTGTGAGCTCCAGACTTGCCCTGCCACAAGAAACTTCAAGGAAAAGACTCTGCAACTTCTAGAACCAGAGAAACCCGACAGCTGAAGTGACCACTGCACCTGACGTCTTCAACCCGAGGTGAAGCCAACCAACAGTGTTAACGCGGTTCCACAGCTGCCCAGAGACCATGTCCCGTATGGTCTAACCCATCTTGGACTCTCCTAAGATGCCTCTGCATGCAGGCCCCCTCTCCCACAGTCTTGTGGAGAGAGAAAAGCTGACATATCCAGCAACCACTGCACCCATGACCCCTAGCCCCCAGCTGAGGTGTGTCATCAGTGCCAGCAATGTCCCCCGGGCTCCTAGGAGCTTGAGTCCACCCTGGGTCCACCCCTGCCGGACTTTTCCCCGACGCCTGCAGACTCAACACTCAGGACCCATGACTGCAAGTGAAAAACTGACCCATAAAGACACCCATGCAACCGTCGTGCCTGCAGCCAGTTTGTCACGGGGTCTGTAGGAAAGTAGCCTCTTTCTAGCTTGGTTACCCCCACTTTTGGCCTGTTTGTCAGTGTGTTTGACTGTGTCTACTGGAATCCTGCTAATCAGAGACCCAGTAGTTATGCTCTCTCCCTTAAATTGTGGTAATTGCATACTGGTAACTCAGTATTTCACTCACAATTACCATACTGATAGCCTCCCAAGCCACTGGAAATGCTTTGCAGGGCACATTTGTTGCCCTCCTTGCATAATCCAGTCTACACTGGTTCAGAGACCCCCAGTCCCTGTTCTGGTGCAGAACTGGACAAAAGAAAGGGGAGTGACCACTCCCCTGTCCATCACCACACCCTGGGTGGTGCTCAGAGCTCCTCCAGAGGGTCCCTGGGGTTTGCCATCTTGGATTCAAGGTTGGCAGGGAACTCTGGGAGCAACTGAGTGGCCAGTGACGTCAGAACCATCCCCTGATAGGTGTTTACCTGTTTAGGTGACTAATCCCCCAGTTGAGTTAGGGTCTCTCTTTTAGGTGTTTTTTCAGATTCGGACTGCAAGACTCCAGCAGGAATCCTCTGCATCCTTTACTTCACCTTCCATCTGAAGAAACTGCATCAGGACCCTCCAGGAACTCTACAAACTGCAACAAAGAAGCAAAGACGACTTCTGCAACATTGTATCTTTAGCTCCGGGCAGCAACAGCAAGTGTTTCCCAGTCGTGCATCTTCAGCCTGCACCTGAAGAGCAAAGGAATCTCCCTTGGAGTGAAGGGGTCACTCCCCGGCTTCAGCAGGCACCTCTCTGCATCGACGACAGGCGGCGTGGGTCTTCTTTCCTGACAAGTTGTGTGGATCCTGCATCACAGGTGGTGGACTTAAGTGGTCCCGACTGTCCTGACGTCCTACTGTTCAACTTTGGTGGAGGTAAGAGTTTGCCTCCCCATGTAAGACAGTACCCCCGTGTTTCACATTTGCCAAGTCTTGTTGGCATCCTTCCATGAAGCCAGTTGAGCAATGTAGGACGGAGTGCTGGGGATCTGGGCTGTGCTGTGCACGAAGGAATCCTTGCAAAAGTGCACAGAAGCCATAGCAGCTGCAGATCACGCAGTACACAGGATTACTGTCTGGCGTGGGGAGGCAAGGACTTACCTCCACCAAATTTGGAAAGAAGGACAACTGGACTGTCGGGGTCACTTGTATCCAGCTCCTGTGTTCCAGGGACCAGGCTTGTCAAGAAGAGGGGGGACCCAGAGGACCGGTGATGCAGACATTTGGTGCCTGCGTTAGCAGGGGGAAGATTCAGTCGACCCAAGGGAGATATCTTTTTGGCTTCCAGTGCAGGGTGAGCGCAGACAGCCCTCAGTGCATGCACCACCAGGAAACAGTCGAGAAAGCCGGCAGGATTAGGCGCTACAATATTGCTGGTAGTCTTCTTGCTAATTTGTTGCAGTTTTGAAGGCGTCCTGGAGCAGTCAGCGGTCGATCCTTGGCAGAAGTCGATGAGGGAGATGCAGAGGAACTCTAGTGAGCTCTTGCATTTGTTATCTGATGAGAAACCCACAGGAGAGACCCTAAATAGCCCTCAGAGGAGGATTGGCTACCTAACCAGGTAAGAGCCTATCAGGAGGGGTCTCTGACATCACCTGCTGGCACTGGCCACTCAGAGGTCTCCATTGTGCTCTCACACCTCTGCATTCAAGATGGCAGAGGTCTGGGACACACTGGAGGAGCTCTGAGCACAACCCCTGGGGCGGTGATGGACAGAGAAGTGGTCACTCCCCTTTCTTTTGTCCAGTTTCATGCTAGAGCAGGGGTTGGGGGATCCCTGAACCGGTGTAGGCTGGCTTATGCGAGGAGGGCACCATCTGTGCCCTTCAAAACATTTCCAGAGGGTGGGAGAGGCTACTCCTCCCCAGCCCTTAACACCTATTACCAAAGAGAGAGGGTGTAACACCCGCTCTCAGAGGAAATCCGTTGTTCTGCCTTCCTGGGACTGGGCTTCCCAGACCTCAGGAGGGCAGAAACCTGTCTGAGGGTTGGCAGCAGCAGTAGCTGCAGAGAAAACCTCAGAGAGCTAGTTTGGAATGCTGGAGACTCGGGGATGCAAGGGATTGTCACCCCAATACAAGATTGGGCTTGGGGGGACAATTACATGATCTTAGACATGTTACATGGCCATGTTCGGAGTTACCATTGTGAAGCTACACATAGGTATTGAACTAGATGTAGTTCACGTGTTTAATGGTATCCCCGCACTCACAAAGTCTGGGGAAATTGCCCTGAACAATGTGGGGGCACCTTGGCTAGTGCCAGGGTGCCCTCACACTTAGTAACTTTGCACCTAACCTTCACTAAGTGAGGTTTAGACGTATAGGTGAATTATAAGTTACTTAAGTGCAGTGTAAAATGGCTGTGAAATAACGTGGAAGTTATTTCACTCAGGCTGCAGGGGCAGGCCTGTGTAAGAATTATCTGAGCTCCATATGGGTGGCAAATGAAATGCTGCAGCCCATAGGGATTTCCTGGAACCCCAATACCCTGGGTACCTAGGTACCATATACTAGGGAATTATAAGGGTGTTCCAGTGTGCCAATCAGAATTGGTGAAAAAAGTCACTAGCCTGCAGTGACAATTTTAAAAGCAGAGAGAGCATAAACACTGAGGTTCTGGTTAGCAGAGCCTCAGTGATACTGTTAGGCACCACACAGGGAACACATATAGGCCACAAACTATGAGCACAGGGGTCCTGGCTAGCAGGATCCCAGTGACACAGGCAAAAACAAACTGACACAAGTAAAAATGTGATTAACGTGCCAGGCAAGATGGTACTTTCCTACACAAACCCCCCCACCAAACGAGGGACAATAAGGCTAACCATGCCCAGATGAGTCTTCATTGTCTAAGTGGAAATATCTGGAGAGTCCATCTGCATTGGAGTGGGTATTCCCAGGTCTATGGTCCACTGTATAGCCAATTCCCTGTAGGGAGATGGCCACCTCAACAATTTAGGGTTTTCACCTTTCATTTGTTTTAGCCAAAGTAGAGGTTTGTGGTCTGCCTGAACAATAAAGTGAGTACCAAACAGGTATGGTCTCAACTTTTTCAGTGCCCAGACCAGAGCAAAGGCCTCCCTCTCTATGGCAGACCAACGCTTTTCTCTAGGGGTCAACCTTCTGCTGATAAAAGCAACTGGTTGATCCTGGCCCTTAGTATTAAGCTGTGACAACACTGCCCCAACCCCCAAGTCAGAAGCATCAGTCTGGACTATGAACTTTTTGGAGTAGCAGGTTTTTTTTAGGACAGGTGCAGAGCACATGGCCTGTTTGAGCTCATCAAAAGCTTTTTGACAGCTAGCTGTCCACAATAACTTTTTAGGCATCTTCTTACTAGTGAGGTCATTAAGAGGAGCTGCGATGGAGCCATCATTCTTAATGAACCTACTATCGTACCCTTTGAGGCCTAAAAAGGCTCTCACCTGGGTTTGAGTTGTAGGGGGAGCCCATTCCATAATGGTCTGGATCTTCCCCTGCAGTGGTGCAATCTGTTCCCCGCCAACAAAGTGGCCCAGATAAACCACTTTCACCTGCCCTATCTGGCAATTTGAAGCCTTGATAGTTAGGCCTGCCTTTTACAGGGCCTCCAAAACTTTCCCCAGGTGGACCAAGTGATCATCCTAGGTGAAGCTAAATACAGCAATATCATCTAGATATGCTGCACTAAAAGCTTCCAACCCTTTCAGGACTGTTGTCACCAACCTTTGAAAAGTGGCAGGTGAATTCTTCAGACCAAAGGGCATTACAGTGAATTGATAGTGCCCTCCAATGGTTGAAAATGCAGTTTTGGGTTTAGCATCTTCTGATAATTTATTCTGCCAATACCCTGCAGTTAAATCAAAAGTGCTTAGATACTTGTCAGAAACCAGTGTATCTATCAGCTAATCTGCCCTGGGTATAGGGTGAGCATCTGTCTTGGTTACTTGGTTGAGTCATCTATAGTCAACACAAAACCTCATCTCTCTTCTACCATCCTTACTGTGAGGTTTTGGGACAAGCACCACTGGGATAGCCCATGGGCTTTCTGAAGGCCCAATAACTCCTAAGTCTAACATTTTCTGTACCTCTTGTTTAATGCAGTCCCTGACATGGTTAGGCTGCCTATAAATTTTACTTTTGACACGTAAACTGTCTCCAGTATTGATTGTATGCTCACACAAAGTAGTGGTACCTGGTATTAGTGAGAAGAGTACAGAAAACTGACTTAAGAAGTTTACACAGTTGCCATTCTGCTCAGCAGTAAGGCAATCTGCAAGTACTACCCCCCCCCACTAAGCCATCGGCTTCAGTGGTGGAGAAGAGATCAGGGAGAGGGTCACTCTCTTCTTCCTGTCCCTCGTCAGTTGCTATGAGCAGGGTGAGATCAGCCCTGTCATAGTAGGGATTTAGGCGGTTGACATGGAGCCCCATGAGGGGACTCCTGGCAGTGCCCAGGTCTACCAAGTAGGTAACCTCACCCTTTTTCTCAACGATTAAATGGGGTCCACTCCATTTGTCCTGGGGTGCTCTTGGGACCACAGGCTCCAATACCCACACCTTCTGTCCTGGGTGGTACTGGGTCAGGACAGCCTTCTGGTCATGCCATTGGTTTTGCAGCTCCTGGCTGGCCTGAAGGTTTTTACTGGCCTTTTTCATGTCCTCAGCCATTCTTGATCTTAGGCCAAGCACATAGTCCACAATGTCCTTTTTAGGAGCTTATAAAAGGTTGTTCCCAACCCTCTTTGACAAGTGCAAGGGGACCTCTCACAGGGTGCCCAAAGAGGAGTTCAAAGGGGCTAAAGCCCACTCCTTTTTGGGGTACCTCCCTGTAAGCAAAAAGGAGGCAAGGTAATAGGACATCCCATCTCCTTCTGAGTTTTTCAGGGAGTCCCATAATCATACCTTTGAAAGCTTTATTAAACCTCTCAACCAGATCATTTGTTTGTGGATGATAAGTAGTGGTGAACTTGTATGTTACACCACACTCCTTCCACATGGCTTTGAGGTGTGCAGACATAAAGTTACTATCTCTGTCTGATACCACTTCCCTAGGGAAGCCCACTCTGGAAAAGATTCCCAGGAGGGCCTTTGCCACTGCAGGAGCTGTAGTGGTCCTTAAGGGGATTGCTTCAGGATACCTAGTGGCATTGTCCACTACCACAAGGATGAACCTATTGCCTGAAGCTGTTGGAGGGTCAAGGGGGCCAACAATGTCAAACCCTACCCTTTCAAAGGGCACCCCAACCACAGGAAGTGGAATTAAGGGGGCCTTTGGTGTGCCACCAGTCTTGCCACTGGCTTGGCAGGTCATACAAGAGCGACAAAACTCTTTGGTGTCCTCTGACATATGAGGCCAGTGAAACAGGGGAACAAGCCTGTCCCAAGTTATACTCTGGTCCAAATGCCCAGCCAAAGGAATGCCATGTGCCAAGGTAAGAAGAAACTCCCTGTGCTGAAAAGGGATGACCAATCTCCTGGCAGCTCCAGGTTTAGGGTCCCTTGACTGAGTATACAGGTGGCTGTCTTTCCAATACACCTTATGGCTATCACCGACATCCCCATTCTGCTCTTTGACAGCTTGCTGTCTCAAACCCTCTAGTGTGGGACAGGTCTGCTGTGCCACACTCAGCTCTTCTCTTGCAGCCCCCCGCACCCAAAAGCTCAGCAGTGTCTGCTGCCAGCTCCTCTGGTGTAGGTTCTGCACAGGGAGAGGATTCCTCTTCCTCAAAAGGGGAATCTTCTGGTGAGGGAGGGATAGTTGGCACGGATTTACCCTTACTACCCCTAGCTTTTGGGAGCACTTGGTCCATTGTTCCAGGATCCAAGTTTCCCTGTCCTTTTTGCTTTTTGGCCTGAGCCCTTGTCAAAGCAAAAATATGCCCAGGAATACCCAGCATTGCTGCATGAGCCTCCAACTCCACTTCAGCCCAAGCTGATATCTCCAAATCATTGCCTAGTAAGCAATCTACAGGTAATTCAGTGGCTACCACATCTTTCTTTGAACCAGTAACCTCCACCCTCCCCCCCCCCCCCAGTTGAGATTCACAACAGCCATGGGGTGGCTAAGTGTGGTATTGTGAGCATCCGTCACTTGGCAATGCTGACCAAGTAGGTGTTGGTCAGGGTGAACTAGTTTCTCTATAACCATAGCTACACTGGCTCCTGTGTCCAGGTAGGCCTCAACCTCAACACTATTGATTAGGGGAAGTTGCTTGTACTTACCCATATTAAGGGGACAAGCAACCAAGGTGGCAAAGTCAATGCCACCATCAGAGACTAAAACAGCCTCTGTGATCCCCCTAACAAGACCAACCTCAAATACACTGCCAATGGTGAGCCCTTGGATTGGATTGGCTATTTGTAGTAGACTTCCCACCACCCCTGCTATTACTAGGGGCACTAGAGGTTGCAGTTGGGGTTGTGGTAGTGGCATCCTTGGTATTTTTCTTTGGACAAGTGGCATCACTTGCCCAATGGCAATTTACTTTACATAAATAACTACATGGCTTTTTCTGATTGTGAGAAGAGGATTTGGACCCACCACCCCCAGAGGATTTTTGTGGGTCTGATGAAGACTCTTGCCATCCTTGTCACCCCCGTATGAACTTTTCTGTTCACTCTTGTTCTGATCCATTTGTCTGCCTTCTTTCCCAATTCTTGGGGAGAGGTCAGATCTGAGTCTACCAAGTACTGGTGCAACAAATCAGACACACAATTGTTCAAAATATGCTCTCTCAGGATTAGATTATACAGGCTTTCATAGTCAGTCACCTTACTGCCATGTAACCAACCCTCCAAGGCCTTCACTGAACAGTCTACAAAGTATGTCCAGTCTTGAAAGGACTCTTTTCTGGTCTCTGAACTTAATCCTGTATTGTTCAGTGGTTAAGCCAAATCCATCCAAGACTGCATCCTTCAAAACTTTGTAGTTATTAGCATTAGTTTCTCTGACAGTAAGGAGCCTATCCCTACCCTTACCAGTGAAAGATAGCCACAACATAGCACCCACTGCCTTTAAGGGACCAACTGTACCATACGGGCCCTCTCAAGTGCAGAAAACCACTTGTTAATGTCATCTCCCTCCTTGTAAGGGTAACTATCTTATGCAGGTTTCTGGAATCTTGCTCTCTTACAGGATTCAGGATTGCTATCAAAAACACTGCTGCTGCCACCATGGGGAACTAACCCCAACCTCTGCCTTTCCCTTTCCACATCCAGAGATTCCCTGTCTAAGGCCAGCTGCTGCTGTTTAAGCTTCAACCTGACCTCTTCTAACCTCAGCTTTCTGAGTTCCCTGTCCATTAACTTATCATCAGGGTGGGAGGCTTGGGAATTATGAGACACAGAAGAAATTTGGGGATTGGCAGAGAGAGACCTGTCCCTAACTGACTGGACTCTTGTAACCTGGCCTTTAGGAGTGAAAGGTGCCCTACTAGTGTGTTACCCTCTCCCACTACCAGTGTCACTAGATGGCCTGTCAGCTGACAGGTCCTTGGAAGAACCCTCCCAGCAACCTCAGTGGACTCCTCTGAGTCTTGCTGGGTACCCCCCTCCTCTACCTTCTGATTCTGGGATGGGCCAGACTGGTTCTGGTCACTTTCTAGGAGAAGGCTAAGTAGAAGATCGTTTGTAGGATTCTTACCAATGGCTAAACCTCTTTCAATGCAGAGACCCCTCAAACCTTTAAGGTTTAGATTCCCATATGTTGCCTGGACAACAGTGGGAGTAGGTTCTACTGCAGACATGATAGAAAGGGTTTAGGACATACTGAGAAAAAAGTTTAGAAACTTTTAAAGAAAAGAGAAAAACTTCTTTAAACTTTTTGGAAACTTTTCTAAAACTTTTTAGGAAGTTTAAAGAAGGAAAGTTAAACTGTTTAGGTTAACTGTGTATATTCTGAAGTATTTGGTATATGTTTTTCTTAGAAAAGCACCAATGACAAAGTGGTAAAGCAGTTACAAGTACTTATCCCACCGCTGCACCACCAATGTAGGAGGCTGGCCTGGCTTATAGTGCGTACCTTGTGGTACTTACACCTTGTGCTAGGTCCAGTTATCCCTAATTAGTAGACTAGTAGTGTTCTAGCAGCTTAGACTGATAGAGGTAGCTATTGCAGAGCAGCTTAGACTGAACTAGGAGACATTCAAAACTCCTACCATACCACTTATATCATATAGCACTATATCATAAGAAACACAATACTCAGAGTTACTAAAAATAAAGGTACTTTACTTTAGTGACAATGTGCCAAAAATAACTCAGAGAATATACTTAGGAGGTAAGTAAAGTACACAAAATATACATACAAACCAAAATCAGGAAAGTAAACAGTTAGAAAAGTAGTGCAAACACTGTAGAACACAATTGAATGTAATAGCACAAAATAGGCCCAGGGGCAACATAAACCATCTACTCCAAAAGTGGAATACGAACCACAAATAGACCCCAGGCCTAGTGTAGTGTATAGAGGGTCACTGGGAGTGTAAGAAAACACTAAGGGTGTCCAAGATACCCCACCAAAGACCCTGAAAAGGAGGAGTAAAGTTACCCTACTACCCCGGAACGACAGTAAAGTCGAGATAGGGGATTCTGCAGAGGCAACAACTGACTGCAAAGCACTGAAGATGGATTCCTGGCCCTGAGGACCTACAAAGGAAGGGGACCAAGTCCAAGAGTCAAGCAAGTGTCCAGGGGGGTAGGAGCCCACTAAACCCCGGATGAAGGTGAAAATGGCTGCCTCCGGCTGGAAGAAGCCAAAGATTCTGCTACAACGGAAGGTGCCAGGAACTTCTCCTTTGGTCAGAAGATGTCCCACGGCGTGCTGGAGGATGCAGAGTAGTTTCTATGCAGAAAGACCGCAAACAAGCCTTGCTAGCTGCAAGAGTCACGGTTGAAGATAATGGGTGCCGCCCGGGCCCAGGAAGGGCCAGGAGGTCACCCCTTGGAGGAGGAGACAGAGGGGGCACTCAGCAACAGAGAGAGCCCTCGCAGAAGCAGGCAGCACCCGCAGAAGCACTTGAACAGGTGTTCAATAAATCACAGCATGTTGGTCATCTCAACACAACAAAAGAGGGTCCCATGATGCTGGTGGTCAACTCAACGAGTTGAGCAATGCAGGACAGAGTGCTGGGGACCTGGGCTGTGCTGTGCATGAGGAAATCCTAGCAAAAGTGCACAGAAGCCCTAGCAGCTGCAGATCACGCAGTACACATGATTACTGTCTGGTGTGGGGAGGCAAGGACTTACCTCCACCAAATTTGGGCAGAAGGACCACTGGACAGTCGGGGTCACTTGGATCCAGCTCCTGTGTTCCAGGGGCCACGCTCGTCAAGATGAGAGGGGACCCAGAGGACCGGTCATGCAGAAGTTTGGTGCCTGCGTTAGCAGGGGGAAGATTCCGTCGATCCGCGGGTGATTTCATCTTGGCTTCCAGTGCAGGGTGAAGGCAGACAGCCCTCAGAGCATGCACCACCAGGAAACAATCGAGAAAGCTGGCAGGATTAGGCGCTACAATATTGCTGGTAGTCTTCTTGCTACTTTGTTGCAGTTTTGCAGGTGCCCTGGAGCAGTCAGTGGTCGATCCTTGGCAGAACTCGAAGAGGGACATGCAGAGGAACTCTGGTGAGCTCTTGCATTTGTTATCTGATGAGAAACCCACAGGAGAGACCCTAAATAGCCCTCAGAAGAGGATTGGCTACCTAACCAGGTAAGAGCCTATCAGGAGAGGTCTCTGACGTCACCTGCTGGCACTGTCCACTTTGAGGTCCCCATTGTGGCCTCACACCTCTACATTCAAGATGACAGTGGTCTGGGACACACTGGAGGAGCTCTGGGCACCACCCCTGGGGTAGTGATGGACAGGGGAATGGTCACTCCCCTTTCCTTTGTCCAGTTTCGCACCAGAGCAGGGGAAGGGGGATCCCTGAACCGGTGTAGACACTCTTATGCAAGGAGGGCGCCATCTGTGCCCTTCAAAGCATTTCCAGAGGCTGGGGGAGGCTACTCCTCCCCAGCCCTTAACACCTATTTCCAAAGGGAGAGGGTGTAACACCCTCTCTCAGAGGAAATGCTTTGTTCTGCCTTCCTGGGACTGGGCTGCCCAGATCCCAAAAGGGCATAAACCTGTCTGAGGGTTGGCAGCAGTGGTAGCTGCAGAGAAAATTCCAGAGAGCTAGTTTGGCAGTACCCGGGGTCCATGCTGGAGCCTCGGGGATGCATGGGATTGGTACCCCAATACCAGATTTGGCTTGGGGGGACAATTCCATAATCTTAGACATGTTACATGGCCATGCTCGGAGTTAACATTGTGAAGCTGCACATAGGTATTGACATATATGTAGTTCACGTGTGTAATGGTGTCCCCGCACTCACAAAGTCCGGGGAAATTGCCCTGAACAATGTGGGGGGCACCTTGGCTAGTGCCAGGGTGCCCTCACACTTAGTAGATTTGCACCTAACCTTCACTAAGTGAGGGTTAGACATATAGGTGACTTATAAGTTACTTAAGTGCAGTGCAAAATGGCTGTGAAATAACGTGTTATTTCACTCAGGCTGCAGTGGCAGTCCTGTGTAAGAATTGTCTGAGCTCCCTATGGGTGGCAAAAGAAATGCTGCAGCCCATAGGGATCTCCTGGAACCCCAATACCCTGGGTACCTAGGTACCATATACTAGGGAATTATAAGGGTGTTCCAGTGTGCCAATCAGAATTGGTGAAAATAGCCACTAGCCTGCAGTGACAATTTTAAAAGCAGAGAGAGCATAAACACTGAGGTTCTGGTTAACAGAGCCTCAGTGATACTGTTAGGCACCACACAGGGAACACATATAGGCCACAAGATATGAGAACTGGGGTCCTGGCTACTAGGATCCCAGTGACACAGGCAAAAACAAACTGACACACAAGTACAAATGGGGGTAACATGCCAGGCAAGATGGTACTTTCCTACATCACCAAAATAGGTACTTTTATTTTTGTAACACTGAGTATTTTCTTTCATGTGTGTGAGTACTGTGTGACTGCATTGGTATTGCATGAGCTTTGCATGTCTCCTAGATAAGCCTTGGCTGTTCAGCTACAGCTACCTCTAGAGAGCCTGGCTTCTATTCACTGTGTACATTTTACTAATAAGGGATAACTGGACCTGGTATAAGGTGTATGTACCTTAGGTACCCACTACAAACCAGGCCAGCCTCCTACGGGGTCAAACTCCCATTATTACTATTGAGCATGCAACACCTGACTGCACCTCTGCACCCAACCGCCCCAGTGCCCCTCACGTATGACCTGTTGGTGTGGTTCTGGTCAGTGCCCAGTAAATACCTTAACTCTTTGAGACTGACTTTGCAAGTCGTTGTTCATCCTGTGTTTGCTGAACATTGATTACCCTCCATAGGATAACACTGAAAATTGCACTGTGTCTACTTTTGAAACTGCAATGACTTTATGCTTAAAAGTCTACTCACCTGGATACAAAATTCTTGGGTTTGAAACACATATAAAAAGAACTGTTATTTTCCTAAATTCGTCTCGGATTTATTCTTTGAGTGTGTGTCTCATTTATTGCTTCTGTGAGTACAACAACTGTTAAGCCCTATCCTCTGATAAGCCTAACTGCTTGCCCACATTACCACAAAATAGAGTATTAGTCCTATTTTGCTTTGCCTCTGCAAACCAATTGGGGATCCACTGGACTCTGCACAGTTTACTTCTTTCTTTTTAGTGCTCTATAAAGAGAACCAGCTTCCTACAGCTTGCACACCCTCTGGGTCCTAACCTGCCCTCCACCTGCCAACCAGCCTTCAGTTAATCTCGTCCCACTGCAACCCCGAAGGTTATAGTAACTCTCACATAGTAACTCTCACATAGTAATAGCTCACGGCTAAGGTGTCGGGGTCAAGGCAGGGGACTGGAAAGACAACAGCCTGTAAACAATTAAGGAGGAGGCTTTGAAACTCCCAGTAGAAGGTTCACTCAAAGGTGTGTAAAACACAGTGCGTGAACTCGTAGGTGCCCAGCCTCACCAGACAATCCATTGTTACCACATAGTAACTGTCAGGGTGTGTTGACTCGACCCACCCTTGACACTTCAGGTTGTACACAACTAGTTACCAGTTCTGTGTCTCTGGATTGGAAATACCCTATGTGGTGCCCGTAAGTTTCCAGGCCCCCCAGATAGGTTTGCTTCCACATAGAAAGTGCTCAGTGCCGTACCGTTATGACTGGGGGTTCCCGGACAGCACAAGGTTTCTCTAACCATCTCCTGGCATCGTACCTTCTGTTGACTAGAGTCTGGTGCGTGATGACTTGAACTGAACCGCACCAGACCTTACTGATCCACTCAAGACTTTTTGTACCTCCCTGGGTTGAGGTACTCTGCCCAGTACACAATAAACTTAGCAGTATTAAAGTCTCCAGATGAACACACACTACACTCAATTTCCATCGTGCAATACTAGGCCACGTAAAGCACTCCTCGGGTTGTACCAACACTTCCACAGGTTCTAACCTATGAGCAGGCACAGCACACAATGATCATGCAGCCGAGGGTCCCACAAGAGAAATGCTTCCCACTATACCTGAACGAGTCCCCCAGCAAGGTTCCTCAACAGTGATCCGTTCACTTAATTAGCCGTTTTGGGGTGCAGTGGTCCCCACGATGAAGGGACACACACCAGTAGTGCGAGCAGTACATTGCTACCCCACACCTGGTGCACCCGGTCTCCAGACTTAGTTCTTGGTCTATGCCCACACCACTCCTGCCTGGTGGAGTCTGGCACGATGCACCTGCAAATAGAGGGCTCCACTCTCTAGATATAACCAGTCACAATGTAGGTCTCTCTCAGGAAACTGCCCTTGGAGAGCCACTTCAAGATGCCACTCAGCAGCAGGCAATCAGCCTCAGGCCAGTCTTTATTCAGGAAAGATGCGCAAATCCCCTTCCTTGGACAGTTATCCTCCTGAGCACCCAGATTCCTCTGACAGTGTGCCAACGCGGTCCAGACGCACTGGTCCGACGTGTCAGTTTGTGGTACTCTGATTGGCAGACTTTTAGGGCCTTATTTATACTTTTTGGTGCAAAACTGCACTAAGGCAGTTTTGCCCCAAAAAGTTTTGCACCGGCTTGCACCATTTTTTAGCACCAGCTGGGCACCATATTTATGGAATGGTGCAAGCCGGTGCAAAGGGTAGGCTAGCTTAAAAAAAAAATTACATTAGGCAGTTTTGAGTCAAAATAAATGATTCTGACCAGATTAGCATCATTTTTTGACGCTAAGGGGCGTATTTATACTCTGTTTGCAATGAATTAGCGTCATTTTTTTTTTACTCTAATTCAGTGCAAAACTAACTCCATATTTATACTTTGGTGCTAGACCCGTCTAGCACCAAATTTATGGAGTTAAAGTCATTTTTTGGAAGTGGAAACCTACCTTGCCTTAATGAGATGCAAGGTAGGCGTTCCCGTGCAAAAAAATGACTCTATGGCCTTAACACCATATTTATACTCCCATGTAAAAATGGTGCAAAGGAGGGAGGAAGGGTCAAAAAATGGGGCAAAGCTTGCTTTGCCCCATTTTTTAAGACCTGGGTCAGGGCAGGTCTTAGGGGACCTGTGGCCCTATTTCCATGGTGGAACACCATGGAATAAGCCCAGAGGTGCCCTCCCTAGGCCCTAGGGGCACCCCCACCCACACTAGAGGGACTGCGAGGATGGGGGACCCCATCCCAGGTAAGTACAGGTAAGTGCATTTTATTTTTGAAAGTGCCATAGGGGGCCCTGAAATGGGCCCCCATATATGGCACCGGGTGCAATGGCCATGCCCAGGGGACCCCTGTCCTCTGTGCTGGCCACTGGGGTGGTGGGCATGACTCCTGCCTTTCCTAAGGCAGGAGTCATGTGGCATGATAGGTTTAGCACCATAAAATGACGCTAATCTGGTTAGAGTCATTTATTTTTACTCTAACCTGCCTAAAGCCATTTTTTGGTGCTAAACCCTCTTCTTCTATACTGCCAGCCCCACCCGACTAAAGTCATTTTTTAAAACTCTAGCCTACCCTTTGCACCGGCTTGCACCATTCCATAAATAAGGTGCCCGGCTGGTGCACAGAAATGGTGCAAGCCGGTGCTCAACTTTTTGGTGCAAAACTGAGTTAGTGCAGTTTTGCAGCAAAAAGTATAAATAAGGGCCAATATTTTGTAAGTTTGCGCCACTTTTGTGTCATAAAATGACGTTAATGCAGTGCAAAAAAAGTTTAAATAAGGGCCTTGGTGCTAGATGGGTCTAGCACCAAAGTATAAATATGGAGTTAGTTTTGCACCGAATTAGAGTTAAAAAAAATGACACTAATTCGGTGCAAACAGAGTATAAATACGCCGCAGAGTATAAATATGCCCCTAAATATGGTGTTAAGGCCATAGAGTCATTTTTTGCACGGGAACGCCTACCTTGAATCTCATTAAGGCAAAGTAGGACTCCACTTTCAAAAAATGACTTTAACTCCATAAATTTGGTGCTAGAGGGGTCTAGCACCAAAGTATAAATATGGAGTTAGTTTTGCACCGAATTAGAGTAAAAAAAATGACACTAATTTGGTGCAAACAGAGTATAAATATGCCCCTTAGTACCCCTACTTATACTAAGTAAAACGTTTGGAGTGGGGGGTGGTACAAAGGGGATACCTATGAACCACAGATGTCTCCCTCAAAATATCTTCCATGTCTGCCCTGCGGTCCTGTAATGCAGATGTTTAACTTTATAGGTGCCAGGCTCTGGCTCCGGGAGCCCAACTGTCACAACCTCTCCCCTCATCTATCTCACCAGGCCCCAAATTATAGGGATCTGTCATTCTGGGTGCCCAAGTTTTATAGCAGTCATCTGGGGAATGTGCAGATGTGCTCTTCCCTGGGACCTATGGAATTAAGCCTAATTTATGGGACACAATGCCTAGAAAGGCCCACTTCCCAGAAGTGCCATTTCCTGGACAGGGATGACAAAGCTACTGTTACCAATGGCTTGGGTTTTTCATCCTGAGTCCAACGATGCCAAACAGTATGAGGCTGCTCCCATGCAATCCCTTATTGCAACCAGACTTAATAAGCCTCGGTGCCCCATATCACTGTATGGGTAGAGCAGCTCTCAACACGTGTGGGAGTATGGCAGTTCCTGGGAGCTTATGCCATAGTGCATGCACCAGCCTGCCAAGGGAGGTGACCCTTCAGCTACAGTCACCACCATGGTGCTTGTGCGCCTCGGTCGGCTTGAGCTCTCAGGCTCCGTTCCTGTCATGAACACTCGTGTGTAAATGCGCACACCGTGGTCACTTCGGCCATGTGCACATTCACACAGGAGCCACCCCAACCAGTCATAAACATGGGCGCACAGGTTGGAAAGGCCAACCCCCATCCATACCAGGTCTGAGTACTCAAACCCGTACACAAGTAACAGTGCCAGTTCTTAACTCGTTTGGATGGCATAGGCACTTTCACTCTGTATAGGCAGAGGGAAAGTTCCCGAGCTCCTAGGCTCTTGAGTCGTATGATGTCCAGCTGTGGTTAGGCACCTTCTGGGCTACTGCGCCAGCGCACCAAATGGGAGGGGGGGCCCCACAATGTGGATATGCTGATACGGGCTAGCTGTGCTGGGCTTGTACTTTACCAGGTCCTGGAGGCCTGAGGCTTACTCTGGGTCCAACCCTGGCTGGTCGCACACACGCTGGCCAGCACGGTCTCCCCATTTGGGGAGCACAAGCTCCATCATCTCCACTCTGCCCACACAAAGGGGTGATGCTCATGGCCCATGGCCACGTATCAGAGAGCCATCTCCCCACCTTGGGAACAGGCCGGCTCCTTCTCAGTATGGGTCCCCCCCCCACCTCCCGGGGTGGGGTCCACCCCAACCAGGGCACGTTCATCGGTATGTGCCCACCCGGCTCCTTGCTGACCAACAACCCCTCTACTGGGACCACTGTAGATCCCACTCAGGTCTAGCTCCCTCACAGGATCCTTATCCTGAACGCAGGTGCCCACAGGCCCCACATTCCTACTCAAGCAGGCTTCAGACGGCCTGCTTGAGTGGAATGCTGCCAGACAGTAGGGAAGAGTCCTAAGATCTGGCACAGGAGACAGCATAGGCTGGGAGGAAAAAGTGAAAAATTGCAGGATCTTTTCCTAAAGAGAGCCATGTCCAACAGAAAGGAAAAAAGAAAACAATAAAGCTTTATGATTCTCTCCACTGTCAGAGAAAAAAGTGGTCTGGATTACAGTAGATCAGTTTCTTGTGACGTTGATAGCCAGTTACTTTTAGTAAAATCTTCAAGTATAAAAAGATATAATTGTATCATAATTCTCACTAGCAGTCAAGACAATCTGAGGAAAGTAGTATTCTATTGAAGATATAATCAGTTAGATTACTACAAATAACATTGTTTAAGCTTAATTTTCTCTTGCAGGATGAAGGGATGCTTTGATGCATTAGAAAAGAAATATGTAAGTCACATTTTTTTCTGTTATTCAGCACTCATTTTGTGTGTGCACTGTGTATTTTATATTAATGTTTCCCACACTTTGAAATGGAAGCCTGACACGAGTCTTGCATTTAGTTCCCATTCTGACAGTGACAATAATCCAACATATTATATCCAGAGGCCTGTGCCCAGCTTTGTGGGACGCAATTTTCTTCCATATTGTACATGTATATCTGTTGGTGAAGTGATGATGGAGTATGACTATATACCCTACCTGCAATTATTATATAACACTAGTTCTAGGCTTATAGAAAATGTATTATGTATAAATTACAATATATTTGTTAGTCAACTATTGTTAAATACTAGACAGAGTTTGGTATGTGCTTCAGTAAAGTCGTGGCTGCAGGCTGGAGTATTTATTAGTTTTATGTCTAAATATTAGCTACTCAGTATTGCATCACTTAAAAATTCAAACCTTTTGAAATATTCCATGTCGTCAGGCAAAGTTAAAGTCTCTGATGGAGTCAGCTGCTGAGGTTTTTAAATGTACACTGTTGATGGCTATACCCTCATCAACCACCACCTTATGGACCGAAATCTAATTGGCTCCATCTGCAGTATCGTTAGTGCTTGGCCAGCACTGGCAGGCAGCCATTGTCCTGATGCTCAGGAGTATTAGAAGTCGCCGTGACAGAAAAGGCAAGATTTAGCTGTCTCTCCCCCTCAATAAAGAATTTCATGGTTGACATGCATGTCTAGTAGAAATTGTCTTTTTCGTCCATGTAAGTCCACAATCTCAAAAGGCTTGTTTTTTTTAACACACTTGAAGGCCCTAATTGATTCCGAGCACCTGTATAAACGCACGAGGAGCAGAGACATCATTGTATTTGTGACTTTCTTAATGTGTGGCACTGTTATGTAGATCTTTTCTTCATCATTTTCCCTGAAAACTTTCTGGATCTTGATCTCTTTGGTTTATCACCAACTACCTTAAAATTCAAGACTGCGCCATTGTAGCAGGCATCTGAACCCGAGATTATCATCCAGAGTGTGAAAGTGCTCTGGCCAAGGAGAAACTGAGGTCCTGGCTAGCTGAACTGAAGACAGACCTCGTGAGTGTTTTTTGCAGTTGGCCTATGTAGGAGGCTGGCCTGGCTGATAGTGGGTACCTTATGGTACTTACACCTTGTGCCAGGTCCAGTTATCCCTTATTAGTAGATTAGTAGCGTTCTAGCAGCTTAGGCTGATAGAGGTAGCTATAGCAGAGCAGCTTAGGCTGAACTAGGAGACATGCAAAGCTCCTACTATACCACTTATATCATATAGCACTGTATCATAAGAATCACAATACTCAGGGTTACTAAAAAATAAAGGTACTTTATTTCAGTGACAATGTGCCAAAAATATCTCAGAGGATATACTCCCTTAGGAGGTAAGTAAAATACACAAAATATACACACAAACCAAAATCAGGTAAGTACACAGTTAGAAAAGCAGTGCAAACACTGTAGAATACAATAGTGTGCAATAGGCCTAGGGGCAACACAAACCATATACTAAGAAAGTGGAATGCGAACCACTTAGGGACCACAGGCCTAGTGTAGTGTGTAGAGGGTCGCTGGGAGTGTAAGAAAACACTGAGGGCCGTATTTATACTTTTTTTTGCGCCGCATTTGCGCCGCTTTTTGACGCAAAACGGCGCAAACCTACAAAATACAATGGTATTTTGCAAGTTTGCGCAGTTTTTGCGTCAAAAAACGACGCAAATGCGGCGCAAAAAAAGTATAAATACGGGCCTGAGGGTGTCCAAGATACCCCACCCCAAGACCCTGAAAAGTAGGATTAAAGTGACTCTACTGCCCCAGAAACACACCAAAGTCGTGATAGGAGATTCTGCAAAGACCACAAAAGACTGCAAAGCACTGAAGACGGATTCCTGGACCTGAGGACCTGTAAAGGAAGGGGACCAAGTCCAAGAGTCACAAAAGTGTCCAGGGGGGGCAGGAGCCCGCTAAACCACGGATAAAGGTGCAAAATGGCTGCCTCCGGATGGAAGAAGTTGAAGATTCTACAACAATGTAAGATGCCAGGAACTTCTCCTTTGCACAGAAGATGTCCCACGGAGTGCTGGAGGATGCAGAGTTGTTTCTTAGGAGAAAGACCGCAAATAAGCCTTGCTAGCTGCAAAGGTTGCGGTTGAAAAAAAAGGGTGCTGCCCGGGCCCAGGAAGGACCAGGAGGTCGCCACTTGGTCGAGGAGGCACAAGAAGGCAACACCCACAGAAGTACTCGAACATGGGTTCAAGAAAACTGAGCATGGCGGTCATCTCAACACTACAAAGGGGGGTCCCACGAAGCCAGTGGTCAACTCAGTGAGTTGAGCAATGCAGGACAGAGTGCTGGAGACCTGGGCAAGGCTGTGCACGAAGGATTCCTTGCAAAAGTGCACAGAAGCCCTAGCAGATGCATTTCACGCAGTACACTGGATTACTGTCTGGAGAGGGGAGGCAAGGACTTACCTCCTGAAAATTTGGACAGTTGGACCACTGGACAGTCCGGGACACTTGGGTCGACCACCTGTGTTCCAGGGGCCACGCTTGTCAGGATGAGAATGGTACCAGAGCAGAGTACCGGTGATGCTGAAGTTTGGTGCTTGCTGGAGCAGGGGGAAGATTCTGTCAACCCACGGAAGATTTCTTCTTGGCTTCCAGTGCAGGGTGAAGGCAGACAGCCCCCAGAGCATGTACCACCAGGAAACAGTCGAGAAAGCTGGCAGGATTAGGCGCTACAATGTCGCTGGTAGTCTTCTTGCTACTTTGTTGCAGTTTTGCAGGTGTCCTGGAGCAGTCATTGGTCGATCCTTGGCAGAAGTCGAAGAGGGAGATGCAGAGGAACTCTGGTGAATTCTTGCAAGTCGTTATCTGAGGAAAAGCCCACAGGAGAGACCCTAAATAGCCCTCAGAGGAGGATTGGCCACCTAGTGAGGTAAGCACCTGTCACCTGCTGGCACTGGCCACTCAGAGGCCTCCATTGTGCCCTCACACCTCTGGATTCAAGATGCAGAGGTCTGGGACACACTGGAGGAGCTCTGGGCACCACCCCTGGGGTGGTGATGGACAGGGGAGTGGTCACTCCCCTTTCCTTTGTCCAGTTTCGCGCCAGAGCAGGGACTGAACCTGAACCCGTGTAGACTGGTTTATGCAAGGAGGGCACCATCTGTGCCCTTCAAAGCATTTCCAGAGGCTGGGGAGGCTACTCCTCCCCAGCCCTTAACACCTTTTTCCAAAGGGAGAGGGTGTAACACCTTCTCTCAGAGGAAATCCTTTGTTCTGCCTTCCTGGGACTGGGCTGCCTAGACCCCAGGAGGACAGAACCCTGTCTGAGGGTTGGCAGCAGCAGTAGCTGCAGAGAAAACCCCAGAGAGCTGGTTTGGCAGTACCTGGGGTCTATGCTGGGGCCCCGGGGATGCATGGGATTGGCACCTCAATACCAGATTTGGCATGGGGGACAATTCCATGATCTTAGACATGTTACATGGCCATATTAGGAGTAACCATTGTGAAGCTACATATAGGTATTGACCTATACGTAGTGCACGCGTGCAATGGTGTCCCCGCACTCACAAAGTCAGTGGAAATTGGCCTGAACTACTAGTACCCAGTGCCAGGGTGCCCTCACACTTAGTAACTTTGCACCTAACCTTTACTAAGTGAGGGTTAGACATATAGGTGTCTTATAAATTACTTAAGTGCAGTGTAAAATGGCTGTAAAATAACGTGGACATTATTTCACTCAGGCTGCAGAGGCAGTCCTGTGTAAAAATTGTCTGAGCTCCCTATGGGTGGCAAAAGAAATGCTGCAGCCCATAGGGATCTCCTGGAACCCCAATACCCTGGGTACCTAGGTACCATATACTAGGGAATTATAAGGGCGTTCCAGTTTGCCAATTAAAATTGGTGAAAATGGTCACTAGCCGATAGTGACAATTTTAAAGGCAGAGAGAGCATAAGCACTGAGGTTCTGATTAACAGAGCCTCAGTGACACAGTTAGTCACTACACAGGAACACACATTCAGGCCACAAACTATGAGCACTGGGGTCCTGGCTAGCAGGATCCCAGTGAGACAGGCAAAAACAAACTGACATACAAGTAAAAATGGGGGTAACATGCCAAGCAAGATGGTACTTTCCTACAGCCTATCAGCGCTGAGGGCAGCCTGGTGAGAGATGTTGCCAATAGTGGAGGCCAATTGTGTTATGCAGTTGCTGAACAGGAGAATGAAAGTTGTAGGGAGTCAATTGGAAACAAATATGGAAACAGAGCAAGTAATTGACTCTTCTTAGCTCACATAGGGCCAGATGTAGGTAGGTATATTTTTGCGACTTGCAATTTGCGAGTCATAGCGACTTGCAAATTGCAACTCGCAAAACCAAATGCAGAAAGGTGTCTCAGACACCTTCTGCGACTCGCTATAGGGTCGCAAAGACCCACCTCATGAATAATAATGAGGTGGGTCGCAGTTTGCGACCCCATAGCGAGTCCATGCACTCACAGGGATGGTGGCCTGCTGGAGACAGCAGACCTCCATGTCTGTGACTGCTTTTTCAATAAAGCAGTTTTTTTTTTCTTTTTGCAGCCCGTTTTCCTTAAAGGAAAAATACAGCTAGTAAGAAAGGAGGTGACTAGAGAGGGAATAGGCATTCAAGTCCTGAAAAGAGAGACAGGTTGACTAGAAAAAACGAAGATGTGACTTAAGAGTTCTGAATCTACAATGATCCATGCCTGTACCTTTACGCAAGCTGGAGAAAAGAGGGAGCACTGTGCTTGGCAAATCTGGGATAGCTTGGAAAAAAGCCGCTTAGGGTAAAAAAGACTGGGATTTCTAGAGGTAAATCTCATGGCAAATATTGATGGAGGTAGTATTGTGGGTAATATGCTGGTTGGCCTAACTGAAAGTAGGGGTGGAGTTGAATGGTGAGAAGATCTATTTGTTTAACATAGAGTGGACCTGTTGCCTGTTGTGGAGCTGCTGTTAGGTGCTTTGAAAACGGGTGGTAGAGTTGGGAAGGTGGCCCCTGTTCTGCTTCATCATATAAAGATGTTTTCTATTTTTAGTAGAGCTTCGAAAGGCACACTCAGCCTAATCTGTGGTTAAGTGGGTATTGTTAAAACTATGGGGACCCCCCCACCCTTCAGTTAGGATAATATGTAGGTGTACTAAATTCAGCAAAGATAACTATACACCAAAGAGCTGTAATATTCAAGTTACTTGAGCTTCACCTAAAAATGCTGAAGACAGAGGATCGAGAGCTATTTCGGCTGCCACAACCCAGATTTCCTGTTCTTGGCAAAAACTCATCTCCTATGCAAAGATCAATTTCAGATGAAAAATAAATCCTGCCCATACAATTAAAGGCCTAAGCACCCTCCAAAATTGTTTATGCAGCCATTATGCATAAATAAAAGCCAGGAGATTAAAATTCAAAGGGACACTATATAACAGTATAAATAAAGATGCCCCACAGACTTGTCATGGTGGTAAAACGTGCATGTTCCTAATTTATCCCAAGATAAATTTCTAAAGCACATAATAGAGAAATTAAATGGGTGCAAGAAAACAAGAAGATGATAATGGGGGAGATTTCAATGTAGCATGGGGAACCCAAATGGATAGGACCACAGAGTCAAAGCCAATCAAGAATTGCCCTTTACCAAGTACACAGAACATATTCCCGCACTGACTGAATCTTTATGACCCAGGGGCTGATGCGTAGGCTTCACATATCTGGCATGGCAGATACCTACCTCTATGTCACCCCACACACATGTGGAAATTGAATAATAACAGACACAGTAAGGAAGACCAGTCTTACAGTGACAAATTAGCGTGACCCAGGTAAAAAGCAGTATTTTCAATTTCATTTAGAGAGAAAACCCTGGCCGACAATTGTTTGGGTTGCATTTAAGGTAATGATTAGAGGGGGAGGTGATGGCACTGAATGCAGGGAATAGAAGGAAGAAAAGATTGCTTGAGGGTAGAGGTGAAGGAACCAGAGAGACTCAATAAACAAGGAAGCCCCCACAGGTCCCGTCCAAAGTTAGCAATGTGTATGGGCCAACTAAGGGGCATATTTATACTCCGTTTGCGCCGGAATTGCGTCGTTTTTTTTGACGCAATTTCGACGCAAAACTAACTCCATATTTATACTTTGGAGTTTGCGTCATTTTTTTTGCGTGGACACCTACTTTGCGTTAATGAGATGCAAGGTAGGCGTTCCCGTCTAAAAAATCGACTCCGAGGCATGTGCGTCGGATTTATACTCCCGGGCAAAATTCACGCCCAGGAGTGGGCGGGTCAAAAAAAATGACGTACGCCCGCTTTTGCGCCGTTTTTTAGCGCCTGCAAAAGGCAGGCGTTAAGGGACCTGTAGGCTCTGAAGGAGCCCAGAGGTGCCCTCCCATGCCCCCAGGGACCCTCCCTGTCACCCTTGCCCACCCCAGGAGGACACCCAAGGCTGGAGGGACCCATCCCAGGGACATTAAGGTAAGTTCAGGTAAGTGTTTTTTTTTTTTTTTTGTGGCATGGGGGGGCCTGATTTGTGCCCCCCTACATGCCACTATGCCCAATGACCATGCCCAGGGGACATAAGTCCCCTGGGCATGGCCATTGGGCAAGGGGGCATGCCTCCTGTCTTTGCTAAGACAGGAGTCATTTCTATGGGGGTTGGGAGTGAAAAAAAATGGCGCAAATCGGGTTGAGGCGAAAAAATTGCCTCAACCTGACTTGCCCCATTTCTTGACGCCCAAGCCCCATATCCCCCTACGCCGGCGCTGCCTGGTGTACGTCGTTTTTTTCCACGCACACCAGGCAGCGCCGGCGGCTAACGCCGGCTAACGTCATTGAATAAATACGGCGCTAATTTTTTTGACGCAAAACTGCGTTAGCGCAGTTTTGCGTCAAAAAGTATAAATATGGCCCTCAATGTCCTAACAATTAACCAGGCTGTGTTTATCATATTAAATTTGGCGCAACGTGGTTTAAGGAAGGGGCAACAAAATAGGCTTACTTCTGGACTGCCATAGGTACACTTCAAATAGGAAAACAGTATATAAGCAGAGTTAAAACCAGGAGAAACTGAGTGATCAGGGAAGTTGAGAAACTCCTAGTAAAACTTTTCAACTCTTTAAATCTGTTGACTGGTATGACTCCTGTAATGAGATAGGCTGACACTGCTGTAATACATAAACCGGGAAAGGACCCATATGAGTGTTCTACCTAATACTACTAAATGTGGATGCTAACATATTTCCTAAAACCGTGGCAAATAGAATGGCAAACCTATTGCCTCTTGTAGTAGAAGCAAGAAGACTTAAATGTGGGTGTTGATGTGTTCCCGACAAGCACACCACCACTGCAGTACGGCCAATGAAAACTTGTCGGCACCTGTACTTGTAACGAAACTACTTCTAGTAAAAACACTAAAAGCATTTTCTTTTTAAAAGTCAAAGTCCGGATACTGAGTTATGCTTTATTTGCAGTCAGAATCTGATTTTTGGGGGCTTGCTGTGCAGCAGTATATGCAGAGACGTCACAGCAAAAAGTGAAAGCAGACAGATTAAGATGATAACTTTCTTTTCCTTTGTAGATTCCTACAAGAAGATCGCACCCGGACTGCAATCCCCAAGCAGGTGCCCCGCAACCAGTGATCATATAAAGCCCATATCGACTTCATATAAAGACGGTTTCTCTCACAGAGGATCTCCATTGACGTCCTAAGCTTTGAATTGTCCCGCTGAGTTATCGGGGATCCCGAAGCACATCTTTAGAATATTTGTTCTTAAGTGTAGATGGTCACCTTTTTTCAGTAAGGCCTGGAGAAACAATTAAGACGTGAATCGTTTGCAGCCTAGAATAAAAAGGCTACAATGGTCAATTTCCTTAGATTGTATTTAAACAAGGTAAATCAATATACATATACATTTGTATATAAATGTAAGTCAAATTGGCTGGGAACAGGTCATTTGACTAGTTAAATTTCTTTCACAAACTGTCTGTAAAAGAGGACAGTGTAGCCCCATAGGCTGCCTTTATGTAACTGTGAAAACAGCATCTATGCTTTCAAGGCCCTGAGACCACCAGTATCCCATCATGCCCAGCAGGTGGCAGGTCCTTCAGTTCTTTTTTCTGGCTCTTGGTGACAGGATCTAGGAGCACTGAGTTCATCCTTTTTTGTTTGATTCAACGGTTTTCACCTGTTCCAATCTTTTTCTGTCATTTTCTGACAGTACTTTTTTTTTCCATAGTAAAAAAAAATGCCATCTTATTTGACAGGTGTTCTGCCTGTGGAAGAAAGAAGGCTAAATCAAACCCTCATGATGTTTGCATCATCTGCCTCCATCAGGCGCCCCATGAGAGAAAATGAGAAGATTTGCCTCCATGGCATAGAGGAGCAATGCAGGCAACAAGCAGGGTCAGAAAGTTGGACATCCAGGGAGTGAGAAGAGGGCCAAGCATCTACCATGGCTCTGCCACCTTTTCTGAGGACTCCAGACATGGAGATTCAAACTTAGAAGCCCACATCCAAAACAATGTTGTTCCAGGGCGGCGTCAAGAGCATCGACGTCCAGTCAAGGCACAATCTCTACCTATTCGCTGTCAAGAACAGGGTTGACTTTGAAGAGGAGACGATATTCGTCATTGAGACATAGGAGAATGACGAGGGATACCATGGCGTTGAGGCATAGGAGTAGATTGACGTTGTAGAGTCTGTCAACATCAAGACAAACGGAGAAAATTAATGTCGAGACGGATGTCGAAGCAATCCATACTTTTGGATAAAGTAAGAAAATCAAGATCAAGAAGCCTACCATCAAGTTCTGACTCTGAATAGCCCAGGGCATATTCTTCATTGTCTCCTATCCTCTCCTATCCTCAGACTCTCCTTCACCTTCATCTCATCCAACTGCTCCGGGACCTCTTCCCCCTCCTCCTCCAGCACCTCTTCCACCACTGCAACCTGTTGAAGCTCTTTCCTCAAGGCCTTTACCTTCTTCTCAAATATAACAGTCCAGATCTAGTCAGCACATTTTAGGCATTGCCGTAGGTATTGTCTCTCTATATCACAACCATCCTCTTGACACACACATCACCATCATCTGTCCAGTTCCAGGTCAAGAACATGGTCCAGACATTGTTCAACCTATTATTCTTCATCCTCCTCCTCCAGCCCTGGCAGATATTGGCAGTCAGACTTATCCCAATTGAGCCATGTTTTAAGGGAGTAAGCACAAGCACGTTAGTGCTGAGCAGCAGTGGTAAAGTGCACAGTCATAGGGCCAACAGAACAAAAAATCCAGAAAAGATGGAGGCAAGCATGCAAAAGGTTTGGGGGAAGGCCACTCTAAGGCTGAGAGGTCTAAAGGTCTCCTACCAAATCATTTGTGCAGGTGCCAACTCTTCATTACTAGCAGTACACAAGTACTGTCATGGTTTGGCCCTTAGAAGGCACTTCTGGCTTCACCTTCCAGCTCTTGAGCAAGAAATGCAACAACATATTATTAATCTTCCCTTCTCAAGATCCCCCTGATTCGGCAGTCATATAGATGATAATATGGCTCGGATGAAGTCTGAGATGGAGACCCTGAAGGCGGTAGGCCTTGAAAACCAAAATAAATAGTGAAAGCATGCCTACAAGCCTTACCAGTGATATTATTACCTGCAGAGGGATCAAACTCCCAACTGTACCAATGTCAACAACAAAAAGCCTTTATCAACACCAACAACGTTGCCAAACCAAAGCAAGGGGGGAACACCTTCAACAGGCTTCAAAGAATGAGTCACTACTTCCCTCTCTTCTGTTACCAACTCAGGTTTGGGAAGGTATCTCTCATTTCCTAATAGTCACAATCCATCACAAAAGACCCCTGGGCTTCAAATATTGTATCAGATGGATACCGTCTCAGATTTATCACTCGTTCACTAAGTATCCCACCAAAACCACCCAATCAAAATCTGAAGTTGCTGCACTCGAAAGTGAAGAGCCTCATGCACAAGCAAGTGGTGGAGATCGTTCCTTCTACACAAGCAAGTTGTGGAGATTGTTCCTCCCAAAGAACCAGGCATGGGGCTTTACTCCCATTATTTGTTGGTGAAAAAGAAAGGCCCCAAAAACTAATTCAAACCATTGTAGAGCTGAAGATAGCCAACAAATGGGTTTGGAGAGAAATATTCTGAATGCGTGCACTGCATAAGATTTATCTCCAAATATACCAGGGAGACTGGCTCTGTTCAATAGACCTTCAAGATGCATATTTTCATAATCCAATAGCCAGAAAACACAGCAAATTATTCAGGTTTGTTGTAGGTTAACATCATTGCCAGTAGAAAGTGTTTCTTTTGGCCTCAAATGAATCCCCAGAACTTTCTCGAAGTGCATGTCAGTTGTCACTGCACAGCTCCGAAATCTTAGAATATTCGTCCCTCCTTATCTAGTTGATTGGCTGATTAAAGCGTCAACACCATAAGAAGCCCAACTTCATTATCAGTTGACATGTAGTCTTCTGCACCAATTAAGGCTGCATGTCAATCACAACAAATGAACCCCTATGCCAGTCCAGTCTCTCAATTACCTAGGTGCCACCATAGTCAGCATACAAGCAAGAGTGTATCCTTCGGAGGATAGACTATTATCAATCAGTCTGAAGTGTCACTCTCATGAAATTCCCTCATCCCACAGTGAGAACAGTGCCATTTCTCCTCTGCTCAATGGCTTTGTGCATTTTACTGACACCAAATGCTCGTCACCAAATCAGGCCACTTCAAGAGTGCCCGGAGGAGCAGTAGAAACAATATTCAGGCAATTGGGAGGACAAGATCACACTGTCTCCCAAGGCAAAACAGTCCCTGAAATGGTGGTTTTCTCCAATAAACCTGCTTAAAGGGATGTTGTTTCCTAAGGATGTTCCATATCAGACAGTAGTCACAGATGTCTCTCTCTCTCTGGTTGGGGAGAGCATATGGAGCACCTGCAAATCAAGGGAACATGGACTCCGAGAGAGACAACTTATCACATCAATGCCCTCGAGCTACGAGTGGCTAATTTAGAGTTGAAGTCTTTTCTCCTGTCTATCAAGATGCAATCTCTGCTTGTTCAGACAACGTGTACTACCTCAACAAGCAAGGGCGAACAAGGTCCAGGTTATTGTCTCACAACACCAGACAATTTGGAATTGACTGGTAGCCAATACTTGTGGATCACTGCAGCCCATCTTCCAGGTGCTCAGAATGTTCAAGCAGACTCTTTAAGCAGTCCTTGAGGGGAATGACAAATGGGTCTTTCACAAGGACATTGTGCAAAGCATTTTCAGCATGTGGACTACTCCCCACATAGACTTATTCACCATAGCAGAAAACAAAAAAATGCCTAGGCTTCACCTCGAGGTACTTCCAACCAGGTAGACTGAGGAACACCCAAAGGATTGACTGATCTGGCAAATTTCTGTACACCTTTCCTGTATTACTCGAGGGCTAGAATAATCTTGATAGCACCAGACTGGCCCTGACAGCGGTGAGTTACAAACCTTCTCCACTTCGGAACGTTCATCCACACGTATAGCTGCTGTGCACACTGGACTTTCTCACGAAGTTCAGGGGCCAGATGGTTATCCCCAATCTCTTCTCTTTCAGCCTGCAGTATGGCTTCTGAGCTAGAAGAATATGTTTTTTTAATCTGCTAAAAAACGGTATGAACATTCTCAGGGAGGCCAAACGTTCATCAACACATTCTGCTTTTTCACTGAAATGGAAGAGATTCTGTATCTGATGTTCTGACAAGAACTTTGATCCAACCAAGAGCCAAGAAGAAGTGATTCTTCCATATTTGCTTTATCTGGCCATATCAGGCTTACAATTCTCTTCTATAAAAGTGTGTTTGGTGGCAGTTACTGCCTACACAAAATGTCCTTTACAAACCTCTTTTTTCAAAATTCCTATTATCAAGGATTTTAGAGGGTTTGAAAAAGGTTTCCCTCCCATAAGGCGTCCATAGCCTCCTTGAGAACTGAATATTGTCCTTTATCGACCAATGCAGGCTCCTTTTGAGCCTATACCTAAATCCTCTTTGCAGCATCTTTCTTGGAGAGTTGCTTTCCTCGTATCGATCACATCAGCAATTCAGGCATTATATTTTCACAAACCATACACGCTTTTTCCTTCTAGTAAGATGGTCATGAGGACTCATCCAAATTTCCTACTGAAAGTTGTTTTGGATTTTGACGTTAATCAGACCATTTCTTTACCTACCTTCTTTCAGCACCCTTTAACACTAGTTGAGAGGTCTCTCCATGCTCTAGATGTTAGTGAAGTCTTAATAGTTTGTCTCAATAAAAGTAAAGATATCTGTAAGTCGGACCAATTGTTTGGAAACTGTAGGTCATTCTGTGCAGGTTTAGCCACATTCAAACAGTCTATGGGCCTATTTTAGAACTTGACAGATGGGTTACTTTGTCACAACAGTGACAGATGTCCCGTCCGTCAAAATCTAAATTCGATTATATTCAATGGGATTTAGATTTTGGCGGACAGGATATCCGTCAATGTTGTGACGTAGTAACCTGCCCACCAAGTACTAAATCAGTCCCTGTATCCCAATGGATACTGTCTTGCATTCTCTTATGCTATTAGAAGACAAATAAGGTTCTCTCCAGTAGACATAAAGCTCATTGCTCTAGAGGGAAAGTGGCTACAGCTACTTTAATGAGAAATACTCCCATTGCTGAGATCGGTAAAGCTGCTACATGGAGATCTGCTCATACTTTTCCCAAACATTATTGGTTGGATTCTGATGCTGGGGCAAATGCTCAAATAAGACAGGCCTCCCTGAGAAATTTGTTTGCCTAATCTTGTCAGTTGATTGGGTCTCTGTCCTTTCCACCACACTTTGGTAAGGGTGGGCTTACTATTCTATTTAAAGGTTATGACTATCAATGGAGATCCCCTGAGAGAAAAGGAATGGTTCTTACCTGTAATCCCAGGTTTCTCTCAGGGGAATCTCCATTGAAGTTAGAAGCACCCTCCCTCCTCTCCAGTGGAAATGACAGAGACAATTATTAGACCTATATGACACATCTCGGCAGAAGATCTGAAACAACTGCCACCTACTGCCCATGATGGTATACTGGTGGTCTCAGGGCCCTTAAAGGCACAGATGTTGTTTTCACAGTTACATAAGGGCAACCTCTGGGGCTACTGTGTCCTGTGTTCCTTCATCTTTATGCTTTAAAAAGGGTTTGTGAAAGAGATTAAACTAGTCGAAACACCTTTTGCCTGACAATTTTACTGAAGTTTGTAAATATTTATATCTATATTGATTTATCTTTTTTAAATACAATCTAAGGAAATTGGCCATTGTAGCCTTTTTATTCTAG